>NC_082353.1:12952010-13577010 GCF_027477595.1 Haemorhous mexicanus
ACTGCAATTGATGGGAATCTCGGTTATGCTGTGATGCTCCTAAGGCCTGGAGCTGTATTGTTACTGTCTATCCATATACTGACTGAATCACTCAGGTGTCCTACAGGAAACTCTGGGAATAAATGACTGAGTAGAATGAATGCTGTAGTAGAGACACATCCATTTGAACCAGCCCATGGAGACAAGGTAGACAGTCTTACTTCAAAAGGCTGAAGATGCCATCTCCTGACTTTGTGTCACCGTGCATTGGGATATGCCTGGGCAGTGTCAACTGCTGAATCCCTACGGGATTTAGTGGAGTCTTCTCTTTCCTGGCTAACAAAACTTCTGGGGATAGATTTGCTTTTAAAATGTTAATTTATTCAGTTTTAAAGGCTGATTAGTCCCAGTGCTGGGCTTTTGTTTTTGGGCTGGTCTAAATTCTTCCTCTAGGAGAAGGCATCAATATGGTGGCAAAACTGGCTTAATTTCTCATCTGTAAAACCTATACAAATCACAGAGCTCTGCCCTATGTTATGGCATACACACATGCACTCTTGAGCCATGGCTCCTCTATGTAGAGGGTAAGGTTTTTCTACATTTTGGTGGGTTTTGCACTACAAGTCAGGGAGGCCCAGCTGAGGGCTCCTGCACTATTTAAAAGGATACCGCAGGGCTGTTGTAGTGTAAAAGTAAAAACAGATGACACTATGTGAAAAGGGCTTCTTACTTGCTTGCCAAAACCTCTACAATTTCAAAATTCAGCTATGTGTCTTTTAATACTCACTTCTGTGATCATTTGTAACATACAAATGCTTTTAAAGTGGCCTCCAAGACTTTCTAAACATTCTTGCTTTCCGTTGTACTTCTAATCCTCTTATTTGTAGGCTGAAAGGAAGATAATGTTGGCTTTCTCTAAAGCTGGCTTACTTTCAGGAATATATGTACTATGATGCAGTTGCTTTCCTTACAATGCTAATGATGTGCATAACAAGTAAAAATACTAATAAAAATAGGTATTTAAAAGGATTTGATGGGGTACATGTTCCTTCCATCTGCAATCTCAATTATTTCATCAGAGTTGAGCACAATAATGTAAGTAAACTTCTGCCTAGTGCTTGATCCTCTGTAAAATAATGGAGTCAATTTGCTGCTTTGTACTGACTACCCTAAGCTGGCCACATGTTTCTTTATGAACATTGATTGTAATGCCAAAAAATGTTCAAATTATTTTCAGTTTGAATTACTCGACCTTTCAGAATATTTTTTGAGGATGACATGGAAACCAAGCACTTGGAACATCTTAAAATAATTTTTCTCCTTTGATACTAAAATGGCCACCAAGGTACTTAAGTTACCTAAAATGTCAATGCAGCACTGAATGCTCACAGGAATAAGCAGTAGAAAACTCAGTAAAGACATGGTTTTGAAAATATTATGGTGGAATATATGAAAAATTCAAAAACTTTGTTCTGCACATGTATAACACATAGCCCAGTGGAGCCTATGTTTGTGACAAGTGTTTATCACAAAATCTAAGTACAGACAAGTTATAAAAACTGATGGTATCTGGAGAAATGAACAACATTCAGGCTCAAAATCACAGCAAGCATTATCACAGTGTGAATTCTATCTATGACTAGTAGGAAATAATGTAAAATAGTTTTGAGTGATTTATTCTGGCATGACAGGGAAACTAATCTGTATTAATACAACTCTGTATTTTAGGGAATACATTATTTTTATTTTAAGCATTCCAGGCTGCATATTCTATCTACCACAGAAAACTAGTGTTAGTGTAGATCCAAGAAAAGTCAAACAATGTTTTAGGGAGGAGGTATTAGAGGACATAATTAAACATCAGCACCTGGGTCAATGGCCTCTTTGTGTAAGACAAAAGTATAAGACCCATGGTTTCTTCTGAAAATGAAAAGTCAAGCAGCCCAGGAATTCCTAAGATATATCTAGGATTGGTGTGAGAAGTGGTTTGTCAAATAATGAGGCAGAACTGACTGAGAAGGAATTTTGTACAAGCAGTTACACATAGAGGCTGTAGTTTGGGCTTGGCTGGATGAGAGAGCTTTAGGCCAAGATTATCTGATTTTTTTCTTTAAAAAGAAAGTCTGTGATTCTTGATATTCTTTTAAATAAAGATGTGTATGAACTGAACTAGTTCACAAGTATTCAGTATTGACTGTGTCAGTAGGAGCAATAATGTGTCTGTATGAAAATTAACTGATAGAAACTTTAATCAAGGAAACTATAAAACACTACTAACTTGAGATTTCTAAACTGGGCTTTGGTCTGAGGATAAGACAAGAACATTTTTGCAGATTTTTTTTTTTAAGAAAAATGGGAATTCCACTGAGAAGCTTAAGTTTTAAAACTAATATCCCAACCTCTACAAGATGTCTGTCAAACTGTCACTCACACTGAAAAGTACACTACCATTCCTTGTACACATGGCCACCAGCTACACTCTGCTGAGTTTAAAGCAGAGAAAGCTGCAGTTGTAAATGTCCAGGGAAACTGCTGAAATGCATCTACAATGAATGTGTATTATGCAGCTGGTGGAGATGCTCTCTTTGAGCACAATCAAAAACTTGAAGGCAGTAGAAATCTTTCCATAACTTATAAACTTTTCACGGGGGCCATTTTACAGCATAATTTACTCCAAATTGCATTGATTATACTACTGGTAGCTCTGTACCATACCAGACCAATGTACTGACTGATCAGCTTATACTTGTAGACATTTTTTAGACAAATTTTTAACAATTTTTGTTGTAAATACTTGTAGATCTGGGGAGAAGATAAACACACGTGCTTGTGAGTTGGATTTTCAGAAGTGTTCCTGTATTTTTAAGCTTCAATCCTGTTGTAAAGAGATGAACTTGGAACTCTTTAGCATTGTGTCTGGTGGACAGTTGTTGAACCTTGGGGGCTTTGCTGGATTTTTGCTCTCCTGCTGTCCCAGAGCAAAAGCAGTTTCCTTTTCAGAAAGGGGAAGCCAATATTTATGACAGCTACCAAATTTTGCAACCTACTGGGAAAAACTATCGGGTCAAACCCTGCTTTAGCTTTATTCAACCTGCTGTGAGCTGAGGCACTGGCACTGAACTACAATCTGTCCATTGTGTCTAAAAGCACAACTAATGATAAAGGAAAATTTCCATGAGGAAGCTTCTGCAGGACAGACGCACAGGAATTGTGGCTTCAGCATCTCACTGATCGTTTGTTGATGCAGGGAATGGCTCTCTCTGAAGCTCCTTAGCACAGGCTGGTGCTGTACCATGGTGTAGATGTCAGGACTTGGCCACCTGGACTTTCTCTTCTGCCTGGGGTCCCTGTGTTAGCCAAAGGTGCACCTCAGCATGGCTGGCCCCAACACCATGGACAGACACACTGCAGCCTGCCAAGGCGCTGCTGGGTCAAATGGACTGCTGCTTCCCAGAGGCAGCTTGGAGGGCTGCCATTGTTGTACTTGTCTACAGATCCAAGTTAGTTTGTTTATTTTCTTTAAAGAGTGTCATTCAGCTCTCCTAGAAAGGACAGAGAGAAAAGCCACATAAAAAATATCTATGCTGCTGTTAATGTAGTCCTTCCCAGGCCTCTGACCTCTCTCACCAGGAGAGTTTTCCAAGCTTTGTTCCAAAATACAGATCTATTTCCCTGAAGTACTGAACAATTTCCACCAGAGGTCTCTGTCTACTAATAATTCCAGTCTGGTAGGATTGCTTATGCACTGCAGGGTTCCCAAGTCACTGTTAGGCTTTGTCTCTTCACAGGAATAAGAAACAAAACCAAGACTTCCCAAATCTGAGTGCCTGGGAAATCATCATCTAATTTACAGGGCAGTAATACCCATCTGTTACATACACAGAGATTTTCAGAAAAGGTTTCCTTATATAAAAGTTATTTAAATAACTCTCTTGAGCACATGTAGCCTATCTATCAAAACCAACATTTCAATGAATTTAAGAATTAAGAGCACTTCATCACAGTACAGAAACTGTAAATATCATGCTTTTTCATGTAAAACAGGTAAGCTCATTTGAAGCAAGAAAAGGAAACTTTTATCTTCTCATAGTGTCTGTGATCCCTAACTGGAGATATAACTATGCTCAGGGGGAACTGCTCCAAGAGACATTTAGCTTTCATGCTACAATATCTATGTGTCTCATCTGGCTTTAATACAAGTGTACCATCTGCTTATGACAAAATTATTTATTTTATGCCGACATTCCCCTGTCTTTATTTTATTTACTAATCTACTTCACTCTATGGGATGCACTCAAAAAGTGCAAGGTGCTAAAAATAAGGATTAAACATTTCTGCCTTGAGGTCTGGTCTTTGATTGCTCTGTGCAGCACCTCAATTTACCAAGAAACATTAAGAAGTCTCAAAGAGAGGCTCTTTTGAAGCTCAAACAATATCATTAGGGTGGGGCAAGTTCCCTTCCCTCACCTCAGGAAAGAACCTTATGCTTCTCTGTGCCAAGCCATTTGCTGGTGTTTTGTTATGGCAGAGGATGGTGTGACATGAGAATCTTGCAGCAGAACCACCACTATTTCCCCAGCTCAGAGTAGAACCACACCACTGCTTGTGTGGCACGTTACAGTCAATGTGGTACAACAACAAAATGCTGCTAATGGCTGCTCACTCTGGAATCATCTCAAATATATCCTGGTGTCGTCTCCCAGCTGAGATGTGAAAGGTGCACATTCCTTTAATCTCCAGCTGTCTGAAAGCCCCAGCTCCATACCTGAAAATGAAACAAGGCCAGTCCAGCACATCTTTGTCACCACCAGCAGCTTCTCTAAAGAGAAGACCAAATGACAAATACCATGGGAACATGTGCAAGGCCTGGTCCTTCCCATCTCAGTGGGGTGACTCACAGCAGTAGTTTTTGTGGGGAATGCCTGAAGAATTACAAGCCAATTTCTTAGTAGCTCTTACCCATGTCATAAAACATACCATTACTATATGCTAATGCCATATACATACACGCATACATGCTCTCAGCCCTTCATTGCTGCAAAATATTACAAGTTGGGGCATTGAAGCAGTACTGGAAGCTGCAAATACTGCACTGAGAAAAATACTGAAAACTAATTCAGCCTTAGAACACAACAAACAACAATTGCAAGATGAGAAAAGGTATTCATGCTTTTTGCAACACCTGGCAAAAGGCCTACAGTTTACCTTAGCTGAGGAGCAAAATTTCCTCCAACCTACAGCAGAACTCCTACTGGAGTTAAGGTGGCATTATATGGAAAGATTGTAGGCTGAATTCCAAGAGCACTGTAATTCTGTGTTCAGCTTTGACTCACTCCCTTCTGTTCATGCACAGATAGCAGAAGGGGTATTTATTGGATGAACAGACCGATAATGTGCTCACTTACTCAGTGTCCGCTGCTGTAACAATCCCTTTGGGATTAAGTGAAAGAGGAGGAACTGCTTGTGATTTAGGACAAGGAATTTTAACCAAACAGCAGAAAGTTCCACTGTGTCTCAAACTGAATATTTTAGTCAAATCAATGCCTGCGCCTGTCTTCTGCTTGTAATTCACCATGAGACAGAAGTCCCTTGGTAATCTGGTAGAAATTCTTGCAGTCCTTTGAAAAAATCACTTGTAATTCAGCAGTTCTTTGATTTGCAAACTCTGGGTAGAATTTGATTCATGTTTCGTTCACTCTTTTCCAGCAAATACCCACATTCCAGCCAAAGCTGATCCTGGCTTTGTTAGCATTGTCTCTGACTTAAGATGATATGTTCATTTTTTTTGGGAATGCACCATAACCTAACCACTCCTGCCTCCCATTCAGCTGCAGAAATGTGTTGTGATTACAATAATGGTGAGATGACAGGCAGACCTGGCTATCAGCGTTCAATTCCAGTTCTAATACTTTGCAGTTTGATTCTTTCCTCCTACACAGCTCTTGCAGGCCTGGATGACATTGAAGGTACAATTCCCCCCTCTTTCTGCTCTGCCAAAGCATATTATAACTGAAAAGCCCTGGAAGAAGCTACAGACTGAGAGAGGATTGTCTGGGAACAACACAGAGATTTAACTTGAAGCTAAGGTTGTAGAGAATCTCTAAAAATTATCTAAAAGTCACAACATTATCAGAGATTCCATCTGAGGAGACTGTCCTTCCCTTCTCTAAAGCCAAGGACATCAATATTCTGCTTTAGGCCCAACAATGAGAAAGACTAATTCATTACAGCTCAAAAGCTCTGCAGCTTTGACCCATATGATGGACCAGAATAAGGAAATGTTTCCACAAAAAGATTGTTTGCTCCTATTTTGTGTCCAAAAGAGACTCTTATGGTCATTTCACGTGAAAGAAGCAGAAAGATAGAAGAACTTTCTGTTCTTGTTTAGTGTCTAAAGAGATTTAGGGCCCTCCTTTCCTGCTGCTCTAAAATTTATGGCATTTCAGAAGCCGACAGCTACCTTCAAGAAAATAAAATAGGGCAAGAATGGACAAGGGTTAGGGTTACGCCTAGGGTTAGCGTCTCGGAAACCACAAAGCCCAGAGCTCCAGGCACACTGCAGCCGCGAAAAGCTTGCCAAGGAGAGCGCAAAACTTCCCCAAGATGCCCGCCTCGAGGGCTTTTTCCTTGGAAGCAGCCCTAGGCCAGGGCTGCTTTTCCTGCCTGGGGCTAGGGTTAGGGTTACGCCTAGGGTTAGCGTCTCGGAAACCACAAAGCCCAGAGCTCCAGGGACACTGCAGCCGCGAAAGGCATCCCAAGGAGAGTGCAAAACTTCCCCAAGATGCCCGCCTCCACGGCTTTTTCCTGGGAGGCAGCCCTAGGCCAGGGCTGCTTTTCCTGCCTAGGGCTAGGGTTAGGGTTACGCCTAGGGTTAGCAACTCAGAAACCACAAAGCCCAGAGCTCCAGGCACACTGCAGCCGCGAAAAGCATGCCAAGGTGAGCGCAAAACTGCCCCAAGATGCCTGCCTCGAGGGCTTTTTCCTTGGAAGCAGACCTAGGCCAGGGCTGCTTTTCCTGCCTGAGGTTAGGGTTAGAGTTACGCCTAGGGCTAGCATCTCGGAAAACACAAAGCCCAGAGCTCCAGGCACACTGCAGCTGCGAAAGGCATCCCAAGGAGAGCGCAAAACTGCCCCAAGATGCCCGCCTTGAGGGCTTTTTCCTTGGAAGCAGCCCAAGGCCAGAGCTGCATTTCCTGCCTAGGGCTAGGGTTAGGGTTACGCCTAGGGTTAGCATCTCGGAAACCACAAAGCCCAGAGCTCCAGGCACACTGCAGCCGTGAAAAGCATGCCAAGGTGAGCGCAAAACTGCCCCAAGATGCCCGCCTCGAGGGCTTTTTCCTGGGAGGCAGACCTAGGCCATGGCTGCTTTTCCTGCCTGGGGCTAGGGTTAGGGTTACGCCTAGGGTTAGCGTCTCGGAAACCACAAAGCCCAGAGCTCCAGGGACACTGCAGCCGTTAAAGGCATGCCATGGGGAGCACAAAACTGCCCCAAGATGCCCGCCTCGAGGGCTTTTTCCTTGGAAGCGGCCCTAGGCCAGAGCTGCTTTTCCTGCCTATGGCTAGGGTTAAGGTTACGCCTAGGGTTAGCGTCTCGGAAACCACAAAGCCCAGAGCTCCAGGCACACTGCAGCCGCGAAAGGCATCCCAAGGAGAGCGCAAAACTGCCCCAAGATGCCTGCCTCGAGGGCTTTTTCCTGGGAGGCAGCCCTAGGCCAGGGCTGCTTTTCCTGCCTGGGGCTAGGGTTAGGGTTACGCCTAGGGTTAGCAACTCAGAAACCACAAAGCCCAGAGCTCCAGGCACACTGCAGCCGCGAAAAGCTTGCCAAGGAGAGCGCAAAACTGCCCCAAGATGCCCGCCTCGAGGGCTTTTTCCTTGGAAGCAGCCCTAAACCAGGGCTGCTTTTCCTGCCTGGGGCTAGGGTTAGGGTTACGCCTAGGGTTAGCGTCTCGGAAACCACAAAGCCCAGAGCTCCAGGCACACTGCAGCCGCGAATGGCATCCCAAGGAGAGCGCAAAACTGCCCCAAGATGCCTGCTTCCACAGCTTTTTCCTGGGCGGCAGCCCTAGGCCAGGGCTGCTTTTCCTGCCTGGGGCTAGGGTTAGGGTTACGCCTAGGGTTAGCATCTCGGAAACCACAAAGCCCAGAGGCCCAGGCACACTGCAGGCGCGAAAGGCGTGCCAAGGGGAGCGCAAAACTTCCCCAAGATGCCCGCCGCGAGGGCTTTTTCCTTGGAAGCAGCCATAGGCCATTGCTGCTTTTCCTGCCTGGGGCTAGGGTTAGGGTTACGCCTAGGGTTAGCAACTCAGAAACCACAAAGCCCAGAGCTCCAGGCACACTGCAGGCGCGAAAAGCATGCCAAGGGGAGCACAAAACTGCCCCAAGATGCCTGCCTCCAGGGCTTTTTCCTGGGAGGCAGCCCTAGGCCATTGCTGCTTTTCCTGCCTGGGGCTAGGGTTAGGGTTACACCTAGGGTTAGCGTCTCGGAAACCACAAAGCCCAGATCTCCAGGCACACTGCAGGCGCGAAAAGCATGCCAAGGGGAGCACAAAACTGCCCCAAGATGCCTGCCTCGAGGGCTTTTTCCTGGGAGGCAGCCCTCCGCCAGGGCTGCTTCTCCTGCCTGGGGCTAGGGTTAGGGTTACACCTAGGGTTAGCGTCTCGGAAACCACAAAGCCCAGAGCTCCAGGCACACTGCAGCCGCGAATAGCATGCCAAGGGGAGGACAAAACTGCCCCAAGATGCCCGCCTCGAGGGCTTTTTCCTGGGAGGCAGCCCTAGGCCATTGCTGCTTTTCCTGCCTAGGGCTACGGTTAGGGTTACGCCTAGGGTTAGCATCTCGGAAACCACAAAGCCCAGAGGCCCAGGCACACTGCAGCCGCGAAAGGCATCCCAAGGAGAGTGCAAAACTTCCCCAAGATGCCCGCCTCCACGGCTTTTTCCTGCGAGGCAGCCCTAGGCCAGGGCTGCTTTTCCTGCCTAGGGCTAGGGTTAGGGTTACGCCTAAGGTTAGCAACTCAGAAACCACAAAGCCCAGAGCTCCAGGCACAATGCAGCCGCGAAAAGCATGCCAAGGAGAGCGCAAAACTGCCCCAAGATGCCTGCCTCGAGGGCTTTTTCCTGGGAGGCAGCCCTAGGCCAGGGCAGCTTTTCCTGCCTGGGGCTAGGGTTAGGGTTACGCCTAGGGTTAGCAACCCAGAAACCACAAAGCCCAGAGCACCAGGCACACTGCAGCCGCGAAAAGCTTGCCAAGGAGAGCGCAAAACTTCCCCAAGATGCCCGCCTCGAGGGCTTTTTCCTTGGAAGCAGCCCAAGGCCAGAGCTGCATTTCCTGCCTAGGGCTAGGGTTAGGGTTACGCCTAGGGTTAGCATCTCGGAAACCACAAAGCCCAGAGCTCCAGGCTCACTGTAGCCGCGAAAGGCATCCCAAGGAGAGCGCAAAACTGCCCCAAGATGCCTGCCTCGAGGGCTTTTTCCTGGGAAGCAGCCCTAGGCCAGGGCTGCTTTTCCTGCCTAGGGCTAGGGTTAGGGTTACGCCTAGGGTTAGCAACTCAGAAACCACAAAGCCCAGAGCTCCAGGCACACTGCAGCCGCGAAAATCTTGCCAAGGAGAGCACAAAACTGCCCCAAGATGCCCGCCTCGAGGGCTTTTTCCTTGGAAGCAGCCCTAGGCCAGGGCTGCTTTTCCTGCCTGGGGCTAGGGTTAGGGTTACGCCTAGGGTTAGCGTCTCGGAAACCACAAAGCCCAAAGGCCCAGGCACACTGCAGCCGCGAAAAGCATGCCAAGGAGAGCGCAAAACTGCCCCAAGGTGCCCGCCTCGAGGGCTTTTTCCTTGGAAGCAGCCCTAGGCCAGAGCTCGTTTTCCTGCCTGAGGCTAGGGTTAGGGTTACGCCTAGGGTTAGCAACTCAGAAACCACAAAGCCCAGAGCTCCAGGCACACTGCAGCCGCGAAAGGCATCCCAAGGGGAGCACAAAACTACTCCAAGATGCCCGCCTCCACAGCTTTTTCCTGGGAGGCAGCCCTAGGCCAGGGCTGCTTTTCCTGCCTAGGGCTACGATTAGAGTTACGCCTAGGGTTAGCATCTCGGAAACCACAAAGCCCAGAGCTCCAGGCACACTGCAGCCGCGAAAAGCATGCCAAGGGGACCGCAAAACTGCACCAAGATGCCCGCCTCCACGGCTTTTTCCTGGGAGGCAGCCCTAGGCCAGGGCTGCTTCTCCTGCCTGGGGCTAGGGTTAGGGTTACGCCTAGGGTTAGCATCTCGGAAACCACAAAGCCCAGAGCTCCAGGCACACTGCAGCCGCGAAAGGCGTGCCAACGGGAGCACAAAACTGCCCCAAGATGCCTGCCTCGAGGGCTTTTTCCTGGGAGGCAGCCCTAGGCCATTGCTGCTTTTCATGCCTAGGGCTAGGGTTAGGGTTACGCCTAGGGTTAGCGTCTCGGAAACCACAAAGCCCAGAGCTCCAGGCACACTGCAGGCGTGAAAGTCGTGCCAAGGGGAGCACAAAACTGCCCCAAGATGCCCGCCTCGAGGGCTTTTTCCTGGGAGGCAGCCCTAGGCCAGGGCTGCTTTTCCTGCCTGGGGCTAAGGTTAGGGTTACTCCTAGGGTTAGCGTCGCGGAAACCACAAAGCCCAGAGCTCCAGGCACACTGCAGCCGCGAAAGGCATCCCAAGGAGAGCGCAAAACTGCCCCAAGATGCCCGCCTCGAGGGCTTTTTCCTTGGAAGCAGCCCTAGGCCAGAGCTGGTTTTCCTGCCTATGGCTAGGGTTAGGGTTACGCCTAGGGTTAGCGTCTCGGAAACCACAAAGCCCAGAGCTCCAGGCACACTGCAGCCGCGAAAGGCGTGCCAAGGGGAGCGCAAAACTGCCCCAAGATGCCCGCCTCGAGGGCTTTTTCCTGGGAGGCAGCCCTAGGCCAGGGCTGCTTTTCCTGCCTGAGGCTAGGGTTAGGGTTACACCTAGGGTTAGCAATTCAGAAACCACAAAGCCCAGAGCTCCAGGAACACTGCAGCCGCGAAAGGCATCCCAAGGGGAGCACAAAACTACCCCAAGATGCCCGCCTCGAGGGCTTTTTCCTGGGAGGCAGCCCTAGGTCAGGGCTGCTTTTCCTGCCTGGGGCTAGTGTTAGGGTTACGCCTAGGATTAGCAACTCAGAAACCACAAAGCCCAGAGCTCCAGGCACACTGCAGCCGCGAAAGGCATCCCAAGGATAGCGCAAAACTGCCCCAAGATGCCTGCTTCCACAGCTTTTTCCTGGGCGGCAGCCCTAGGCCAGGGCTGCTTTTCCTGCCTAGGGCTAGGGTTAGGGTTACGCCTAGGGTTAGCATCTCGGAAACCACAAAGCCCAGAGCTCCAGGCACACTGCAGCCGCGAAAAGCATGCCAAGGGGAGCACAAAACTGCCCCAAGATGCCTGCCTCGAGGGCTTTTTCCTGCGAGGCAGGCCTAGGCCATGGCTGCTTTTCCTGCCTGGGGCTAGGGTTAGGGTTACGCCTACGGTTAGCATCTCGGAAACCACAAAGCCCAGAGCTCCAGGCACACTGCAGCCGCGAAAGGCATCCCAAGGAGAACACAAACCTGCACCAAGATGCCCGCCTCCACGGCATTTTCCTGGGAGGCAGCCCTAGGCCATTGCTGCTTTTCCTGCCTGGGGCTAGGGTTAGGGTTACACCTAGGGTTAGCGTCTCGGAAACCACAAAGCCCAGAGCTCCAGGCACACTGCAGCCGCGAAAGGCATCCTAGGGGAGCACAAAACTGCCCCAAGATGCCTGCCTCGGCTTTTTCCTGGGAGGCAGCCCTAGGCCATTGCTGCTTTTCCTGCCTAGGGCTAGGGTTAGGGTTACACCTAGGGTTAGCGTCTCGGAAACCACAAAGCCCAGAGCTCCAGGCACACTGCAGCCGCGAAAAGCATCCCAAGGAGAGTACAAAACTGCCACAAGATGCCTGCTTCCACAGCTTTTTCTTGGGCGGCAGCCCTAGGCCAGGGCTGCTTTTCGTGCCTGAGGCTAGGGTTAGGGTTACGCCTATGGTTAGCATCTCAGAAACCACAAAGCCCAGAGCACCAGGCACACTGCAGCAGCGAAAAGCATGCCAAGGGGAGCACAAAACTGCCCCAAGATGCCCGCCTCGAGGGCTTTTTCCTGGGAGGCAGCCCTAGGCCAGGGCTGCTTTTCCTGCCTAGGGCTACGGTTAGGGTTACGCCTAGGGTTAGCATCTCGGAAACCACAAAGCCCAGAGGTCCAGGCACACTGCAGCCGCGAAAGGCGTGCCAAGGGGAGCGCAAAACTTCCCCAAGATGCCCGCCGCGAGGGCTTTTTCCTTGGAAGCAGCCATAGGCCATTGCTGCTTTTCCTGCCTGGGGCTAGGGTTAGGGTTACGCTTAGGGTTAGCAACTCAGAAACCACAAAGCCCAGAGCTCCAGGCACACTGCAGCCGCGAAAGGCATCCCAAGGAGAGTGCAAAACTTCCCCAAGATGCCCGCCTCCACGTCTTTTTCCTGCGAGGCAGCCCTAGGCCAGGGCTGCTTTTCCTGCCTAGGGCTAGGGTTAGGGTTACGCCTAAGGTTAGCAACTCAGAAACCACAAAGCCCAGAGCTCCAGGCACAATGCAGCCGCGAAAAGCATGCCAAGGAGAGCGCAAAACTGCCCCAAGATGCCCGCCTCGGGGGCTTTTTCCTTGGAAGCAGCCCAAGGCCATAGCTGCATTTCCTGCCTGGGGCTAGGGTTAGGGTTACGCCTAGGGTTAGCATCTCGGAAACCACAAAGCCCAGAGCACCAGGCACACTGCAGCCGCGAAAAGCTTGCCAAGGAGAGCGCAAAACTTCCCCAAGATGCCCGCCTCGAGGGCTTTTTCCTTGGAAGCAGCCCAAGGCCAGAGCTGCATTTCCTGCCTAGGGCTAGGGTTAGGGTTACGCCTAGGGTTAGCATCTCGGAAACCACAAAGCCCAGAGCTCCAGGCTCACTGTAGCCGCGAAAGGCATCCCAAGGAGAGCGCAAAACTGCCCCAAGATGCCTGCCTCGAGGGCTTTTTCCTTGGAAGCAGCCCTAGGCCAGGGCTGCTTTTCCTGCCTAGGGCTAGGGTTAGGGTTACGCCTAGGGTTAGCATCTCAGAAACCACAAAGCCCAGAGCTCCAGGCACACTGCAGCCGCGAAAATCTTGCCAAGGAGAGCACAAAACTGCCCCAAGATGCCCGCCTCGAGGGCTTTTTCCTTGGAAGCAGCCCTAGGCCAGGGCTGCTTTTCCTGCCTGGGGCTAGGGTTAGGGTTACGCCTAGGGTTAGCGTCTCGGAAACCACAAAGCCCAAAGGCCCAGGCACACTGCAGCCGCGAAAAGCATGCCAAGGAGAGCGCAAAACTGCCCCAAGGTGGCCGCCTCGAGGGCTTTTTCCTTGGAAGCAGCCCAAGGCCAGAGCTGCATTTCCTGCCTAGGGCTAGGGTTAGGGTTACGCCTAGGGTTAGCAATTCAGAAACCACAAAGCCCAGAGCTCCAGGCACACTGCAGCCGCGAAAAGCATGCCAAGGGGAGCGCAAAACTGCCCCAAGATGCCTGCCTCGAGGGCTTTTTCCTTGGAAGCAGCCCTAGGCCAGAGCTGGTTTTCCTGCCTGAGGCTAGGGTTAGGGTTACGCCTAGGGTTAGCATCTCAGAAACCACAAAGCCCAGAGCTCCAGGCACACTGCAGCCGCGAAAGGCATCCCAAGGGGAGCACAAAACTACCCCAAGATGCCCGCCTCCACAGCTTTTTCCTGGGAGGCAGCCCTAGGCCAGGGCTGCTTTTCCTGCCTAGGGCTACGATTAGGGTTACGCCTAGGGTTAGCATCTCGGAAACCACAAAGCCCAGAGCTCCAGGCACACTGCAGCCGCGAAAAGCATGCCAAGGGGACCGCAAAACTGCACCAAGATGCCCGCCTCCACGGCTTTTTCCTGGGAGGCAGCCCTAGGCCAGGGCTGCTTCTCCTGCCTGGGGCTAGGGTTAGGGTTACGCCTAGGGTTAGCATCTCGGAAACCACAAAGCCCAGAGCTCCAGGCACACTGCAGCCGCGAAAGGCGTGCCAAGGGGAGCACAAAACTGCCCCAAGATGCCTGCCTCGAGGGCTTTTTCCTGGGAGGCAGCCCTAGGCCATTGCTGCTTTTCATGCCTAGGGCTAGGGTTAGGGTTACGCCTAGGGTTAGCGTCTCGGAAACCACAAAGCCCAGAGCTCCAGGCACACTGCAGGCGTGAAAGTCGTGCCAAGGGGAGCACAAAACTGCCCCAAGATGCCCGCCTCGAGGGCTTTTTCCTGGGAGGCAGCCCTAGGCCAGGGCTGCTTTTCCTGCCTGGGGCTAAGGTTAGGGTTACTCCTAGGGTTAGCGTCGTGGAAACCACAAAGCCCAGAGCTCCAGGCACACTGCAGCCGCGAAAGGCATCCCAAGGAGAGCGCAAAACTGCCCCAAGATGCCCGCCTCGAGGGCTTTTTCCTTGGAAGCAGCCCTAGGCCAGAGCTGGTTTTCCTGCCTATGGCTAGGGTTAGGGTTACGCCTAGGGTTAGCGTCTCGGAAACCACAAAGCCCAGAGCTCCAGGCACACTGCAGCCGCGAAAGGCGTGCCAAGGGGAGCGCAAAACTGCCCCAAGATGCCCGCCTCGAGGGCTTTTTCCTGGGAGGCAGCCCTAGGTCAGGGCTGCTTTTCCTGCCTGGGGCTAGTGTTAGGGTTACGCCTAGGATTAGCAACTCAGAAACCACAAAGCCCAGAGCTCCAGGCACACTGCAGCCGCGAAAGGCATCCCAAGGGGAGCACAAAACTGCCCCAAGATGCCCGCCTCCACAGCTTTTTCCTGGGAGGCAGCCCTAGGCCATTGCTGCTTTTCCTGCCTAGGGCTAGGGTTAGGGTTACACCTAGGGTTAGCATCTCGGAAACCACAAAGCCCAGAGCTCCAGGCACACTGCAGCCGCGAAAAGCATCCCAAGGAGAGTACAAAACTGCCACAAGATGCCTGCTTCCACAGCTTTTTCCTGGGCGGCAGCCCTAGGCCAGGGCTGCTTTTCGTGCCTGAGGCTAGGGTTAGGGTTACGCCTAGGGTTAGCATCTCAGAAACCACAAAGCCCAGAGCACCAGGCACACTGCAGCCGCGAAAAGCATGCCAAGGGGAGCACAAAACTGCCCCAAGATGCCCGCCTCGAGGGCTTTTTCCTGGGAGGCAGCCCTAGGCCAGGGCTGCTTTTCCTGCCTATGGCTAGGGTTAGGGTTACGCCTAGGGTTAGCATCTCGGAAACCACAAAGCCCAGAGGTCCAGGCACACTGCAGGCGCGAAAAGCATGCCAAGGGGAGCACAAAACTGCCCCAAGATGCCCGCCTCCACGGCATTTTCCTGGGAGGCAGCCCTAGGCCAGGGCTGCTTTTCCTGCCTGAGGCTAGGGTTAGGGTTACGCCTAGGGTTAGCAACTCAGAAACCACAAAGCCCAGAGCTCCAGGCACACTGCAGCCGCGAAAGGCGTGCCAAGGGGAGCGCAAAACTGCCCAAGATGCCTGCCTCGAGGGCTTTTTCCTGGGAAGCAGCCCTAGCCCAGGGCTGCTTTTCTTGACTGGGGCTAGGGTTAGGGTTAGGCCTAGGGTTAGCATCTCGGAAACGACAAAGCCCAGAGCTCCGGCACACTGCAGCCGCGAAAGTCATCCCAAGGGGAGCACAAAACTTCCCCAAGATGCCCGCCTCCACGGCTTTTTCCTGGGAGGCAGCCCTAGGCCAGGGCTGCTTTTCCTGCCTAGGGCTACAGTTAGGGTTACGCCTAGGGTTAGCATCTCGGAAACCACAAAGCCCAGAGCACCAGGCACACTGCAGCCGCGAAAAGCATGCCAAGGGGAGCACAAAACTGCCCCAAGATGCCCGCCTCGAGGGCTTTTTCCTGGGAGGCAGCCCTAGGCCAGGGCTGCTTCTCCTGCCTGGGGCTAGGGTTAGGGTTACGCCTAGGGTTAGCATCTCGGAAACCACAAAGCCCAGAGCTCCAGGCACACTGCAGCCGCGAAAGGCGTGCCAAGGGGAGCACAAAACTGCCCCAAGATGCCTGCCTCGAGGGTTTTTTCCTGGGAGGCAGCCCTAGGCCATGGCTGCTTTTCCTGCCTAGGGCTAGGGTTAGGGTTACACCTAGGGTTAGCGTCTCGGAAACCACAAAGCCCAGAGCTCCAGGCACACTGCAGCCGCGAAAAGCATGCCAAGGGGAGCGCAAAACTGCCACAAGATGCCCGCCTCCACGGCTTTTTTCTTGGAAGCAGCCCTAGGCCAGAGCAGCTTTTCCTGCCTAGGGCTACGGTTAGGGTTATGTCTAGGGTTAGCGTCTCGGAAACCACAAAGCCCAGAGCTCCAGGCACACTGCAGCCGCGAAAGGCATCCCAAGGGAAGCGGAAAACTGCCCCAAGATGCCCGCCTCGAGGGCTTTTTCCTTTGAAGCAGCCCTAGGCCATTGCTGCTTTTCCTGCCTGGGGCTAGGGTTAGGGTTACGCCTAGGGTTAGCGTCTCGGAAACCACAAAGCCCAGAGCTCCAGGCACACTGCAGCTGCGAAAGGCATCCCAAGGAGAACACAAAACTGCACCAAGGTGCCCGCCTCGAGGGCTTTTTCCTGGGAGGCAGCCCTAGGCCAGGGCGGCTTTTCCTGCCTATGGCTAGGGTTAGGGTTACGCCTAGGATTAGCATCTCGGAAACCACAAAGCCCAGAACTCCAGGCACACTGTAGCTGCGAAAGGCATGCCAAGGGGAGCACAAAACTGCCCCAAGATGCCGGCCTCGACGGCTTTTTCCTGGGAGGCAGCCCTAGTCCAGGGCTGCTTTTCCTGCCTGGGGCTAGGGTTAGGGTTACGCCTAGGGTTAGCATCTCGGAAACCACAAAGCCCAGAGCTCCAGGCACACTGCAGCCGCGAAAGGCATCCCAAGGGGAGCACAAAACTTCCCCAAGATGCCTGCCTCGAGGGCTTTTTCCTGGGAGGCAGCCCTAGGCCAGAGCTGCTTTTCCTGCCTATGGCTAGGGTTAGGGTTACGCCTAGGATTAGCATCTCGGAAAACACAAAGCCCAGAGCTCCAGGCACACTGTAGCCGCGAAAAGCATGCCAAGGGGAACACAAAACTGCCCCAAGATGCCCGCCTCGAGGGCTTTTTCCTTGGAAGCAGCCCTAGGCCAGAGCTGGTTTTCCTGCCTAGGGCTACGGTTAGGGTTACGCCTAGGGTTAGCATCTCGGAAACCACAAAGCCCAGAGCTCCAGGCACACTGCAGCCGCGAAAAGCATGCCAAGGGGAGCGCAAAACTGCCCCAAGATGCCTGCTTCCACAGCTTTTTCCTTTGAAGCAGCCCTAGGCCAGGGCTGCTTTTCCTGCCTAGGGCTACGGTTAGGGTTACGCCTAGGGTTAGCATCTCGGAAACCACAAAGCCCAGAGCTCCAGGCACACTGCAGCCGCGAAAAGCATGCCAAGGGGAGCACAAAACTGCCCCAAGATGCCTGCCTCCACAGCTTTTTCCTGGGAGGCAGCCCCAGGCCAGGGCTGCTTTTCCTGCCTGGGGCTAGGGTTAGGGTTACGCCTAGGGTTAGCATCTCGGAAACCACAAAGCCCAGAGCTCCAGGCACACTGCAGCCGCGAAAGGCGTGCCAAGGGGAGCACAAAACTGCCCCAAGATGCCTGCCTCGAGGGCTTTTTCCTGCGAGGGAGGCCTAGGCCATGGCTGCTTTTCCTGCCTAGGGCTAGGGTTAGGGTTACGCCTAGGGTTAGCGTCTCGGAAACCACAAAGCCCAGAGCTCCAGGCACACTGCAGGCGCGAAAAGCATGCCAAGGGGAGCACAAAACTGCCCCAAGATGCCTGCCTCGAGGGCTTTTTCCTGGGAGGCAGCCCTAGGCCATTGCTGCTTTTCCTGCCTAGGGCGAGGGTTAGGGTTACACCTAGGGTTAGCGTCTCGGAAACCACAAAGCCCAGAGCTCCAGGCACACTGCAGCCGCGAAAGGCATCCCAAGGAGAGTGCAAAACTTCCCCAAGATGCCCGCCTCCTCGGCTTTTTCCTGGGAGGCAGCCCTAGGCCAGGGCTGCTTTTCCTGCCTGGGGCTAGGGTTAGGTTTACACCTAGGGTTAGCATCTCGGAAACCACAAAGCCCAGAACTCCAGGCACACTGTAGCCGCGAAAGGCATGCCAAGGGGAGCACAAAACTGCCCCAAGATGCCCGCCTCGAGGGCTTTTTCCTTGGAAGCAGCCCTAGGCCAGAGCTGGTTTTCCTGCCTATGGCTAGGGTTAGGGTTACGCCTAGGGTTAGCGTCTCGGAAACCACAAAGCCCAGAGCTCCAGGCACACTGCAGCTGCGAAAGGCATCCCAAGGAGAACACAAAACGGCACCAAGATGCCCGCCTCGAGGGCTTTTTCCTGGGAGGCAGCCCTAGGCCAGGGCGGCTTTTCCTGCCTGGGGCTAGGGTTAGGGTTACGCCTAGGATTAGCATCTCGGAAACCACAAAGCCCAGAACTCCAGGCACACTGTAGCCGCGAAAGGCATGCCAAGGGGAGCACAAAACTGCCCCAAGATGCCTGCCTCGAGGGCTTTTTCCTTGGAAGCAGCCCTAGGCCAAAGCTGGTTTTCCTGCCTATGGCTAGGGTTAGGGTTACGCCTAGGGTTAGCGTCTCGGAAACCACAAAGCCCAGAGCTCCAGGCACACTGCAGCCGCGAAAGGCGTGCCAAGGGGAGCGCAAAACTGCACCAAGATGCCGGCCTCGACGGCTTTTTCCTGGGAGGCAGCCCTAGTCCAGGGCTGCTTTTCCTGCCTGGGGCTAGGGTTAGGGTTACGCCTAGGGTTAGCGTCTCGGAAACCACAAAGCCCAGAGCTCCAGGCACACTGCAGCCGCGAAAGGCATCCCAAGGGGAGCACAAAACTTCCCCAAGATGCCTGCCTCGAGGGCTTTTTCCTGGGAGGCAGCCCTAGGCCAGAGCTGGTTTTCCTGCCTTGGGCTACGGTTAGGGTTACGCCTAGGATTAGCATCTCGGAAACCACAAAGCCCAGAGCTCCAGGCACACTGCAGCCGCGAAAAGCATGCCAAGGGGAGCGCAAAACTGCCCCAAGATGCCTGCTTCCACAGCTTTTTCCTTTGAAGCAGCCCTAGGCCAGGGCTGCTTTTCCTGTCTAGGGCTACGGTTAGGGTTACGCCTAGGGTTAGCATCTCGGAAACCACAAAGCCCAGAGCTCCAGGCACACTGCAGCCGCGAAAAGCATGCCAAGGGGAGCACAAAACTGCCCCAAGATGCCCGCCTCCACAGCTTTTTCCTGGGAGGCAGCCCTAGGCCAGGGCTGCTTTTCCTGCCTGGGGCTAGGGTTAGGGTTACGCCTAGGGTTAGCATCTCGGAAACCACAAAGCCCAGAGCTCCAGGCACACTGCAGGCGCGAAAGGCGTGCCAAGGGGAGCACAAAACTGCACCAAGATGCCTGCCTCGAGGGCTTTTTCCTGGGAGGCAGCCCTAGGCCAGGGCTGCTTTTCCTGCCTAGAGCGAGGGTTAGGGTTACACCTAGGGTTAGCGTCTCGGAAACCACAAAGCCCAGAGCTCCAGGCACACTGCAGCCGCGAAAGGCATCCCAAGGAGAGTGCAAAACTTCCCCAAGATGCCCGCCTCCACAGCTTTTTCCTGGGAGGCAGCCCTAGGCCAGGGCTGCTTTTCCTGCCTGGGGCTAGGGTTAGGGTTACGCCTAGGGTTAGCGTCTCGGAAACCACAAAGCCCAGAGCTCCAGGCACACTGCAGCCGCGAAAGGCATCCCAAGGGGAGCACAAAACTGCCCCAAGATGCCCGCCTCCACAGCTTTTTCCTGGGAGGCAGCCCTAGGCCAGGGCTGCTTTTCCTGCCTGAGGCTAGGGTTAGGGTTACGCCTAGGGTTAGCAACTCGGAAACCACAAAGCCCAGAGCTCCAGGCACACTGCAGCCGCGAAACGCATGCCAAGGGGAGCGCAAAACTGCCCCAAGATGCCTGCCTCGAGGGATTTTTCCTTGGAAGCAGCCCTAGGCCAGGGCTGCTTTTCCTGCCTGGGGCTAGGGTTAGGGTTACGCCTAGGGTTAGCGTCTCGGAAACCACAAAGCCCAGAGCTACAGGCACACTGCAGCCGCGAAAGTCATCCCAAGGGGAGCGCAAAACTGCCCCAAGATGCCCGCCTCGAGGGATTTTTCCTGGGAGGCAGCCCTATACCAGGGCTGCTTTTCCTGCCTGGGGCTAGGGTTAGGGTTACGCCTAGGGTTAGCGTCTCGGAAACCACAAAGCCCAGAGCTCCAGGCACACTGCAGCCGCGAAAGGCATCCTAGGGGAGCACAAAACTGCCCCAAGATGCCCGCCTCGAGGGCTTTTTCCTGGGCGGCAGCCCTAGGCCAGGGCTGCTTTTCTTGACTGGGGCTAGGGTTAGGGTTAGGCCTAGGGTTAGCATCTCGGAAACCACAAAGCCCAGAGCTCCAGGCACAATGCAGCCGCGAAAGGCATCCCAAGGAGAGCGCAAAACTGCCCCAAGATGCCCGCCTCGAGGGCTTTTTCCTGGGAGGAAGCCAAAGGCATGGGCTGCTTTTCCTGCCTGGGGCTAGGGTTAGGGTTACGCCTAGGGTTAGCAACTCAGAAACCACAAAGCCCAGAGCTCCAGGCACACTGCAGCCGCGAAAAGCATGCCAAGGGGAGCGCAAAACTGCCCCAAGATGCCTGCTTCCACAGCTTTTTCCTGGGCGGCAGCCCTAGGCCAGGGCTGCTTTTCCTGCCTAGGGCTACGGTTAGGGTTACGCCTAGGGTTAGCATCTCGGAAACCACAAAGCCCAGAGCTCCAGGCACACTGCAGCAGCGAAAAGCATGCCAAAGGGAGCACAAAACTGCCCCAAGATGCCCGCCTCGAGGGCTTTTTCCTGGGAGGCAGCCCTAGGCCAGGGATGCTTTTCCTGCCCGGGGCTAGGGTTAGGGTTACGTCTAGGGTTAGCGTCTCGGAAACCACAAAGCCCAGAGCTCCAGGCACACTGCAGCCGCGAAAGGCATCCCAAGGAGAGTGCAAAACTTCCCCAAGATGCCCGCCTCCACGGCTTTTTCCTGGGAGGCAGCCCTAGGCCAGGGCTGCTTTTCCTGCCTGGGGCTAGGGTTAGGGTTACGCCTAGGGTTAGCGTCTCGGAAACCACAAAGCCCAGAGCTCCAGGCACACTGCAGCCGCGAAAGGCATGCCAAGGGAAGCGCAAAACAGCCCCAAGATGCCCGCCTCAAGGCCTTTTTCCTTGGAAGCAGCCCTAGGCCAGAGCTGCTTTTCCTGCCTATGGCTAGGGTTAGGGTTACGCCTAGGATTAGCATCTCGGAAACCACAAAGCCCAGAACTCCAGGCACACTGTAGCCGCGAAAGGCATGCCAAGGGGAGCACAAAACTGCCCCAAGATGCCTGCCTCGAGGGCTTTTTCCTTGGAAGCAGCCCTAGGCCAGAGCTGGTTTTCCTGCCTGGGGCGAGGGTTAGGGTTACACCTAGGGTTAGCATCTCAGAAACCACAAAGCCCAGAGCTCCAGGCACACTGAAGGTGTGAAAGGCATGCCAAGGGGAGCACAAAACTGCCCCAAGATGCCCGCCTCCACAGCATTTTCCTGGGAGGCACTCCTAGGTCAGGGCTGCTTTTCCTGCCTGGGGTTAGGGTTAGGGTTACGCCTAGGGTTAGCGTCTCGGAAACCACAAAGCCCAGAGCTCCAGGCACACTGTAGCCGCGAAAGGCATGCCAAGGGGAGCGCAAAACTGCACCAAGATGCCTGCCTCGAGGGCTTTTTCCTGGGAGGCAGCCCTAGGCCAGGGCTGCTTTTCCTGCCAAGGGCTAGGGTTAGGGTTATGCCTTGGGTTAGCGTCTCGGAAACCACAAAGCCCAGAGCTCCAGGCACACTGCAGCCGCGAAAGGCATCCCAAGGAGAGTGCAAAACTTCCCCAAGATGCCCGCCTCCACAGCTTTTTCCTGGGAGGCAGCCCTAGGCCAGGGCTGCTTTTCCTGCCTGGGGCTAGGGTTAGGGTTACGCCTAGGGTTAGCGTCTCGGAAACCACAAAGCCCAGAGCTCCAGGCACACTGCAGCCGCGAAAGGCATCCCAAGGGGAGCACAAAACTGCCCCAAGATGCCCGCCTCCACAGCTTTTTCCTGGGAGGCAGCCCTAGGCCAGGGCTGCTTTTCCTGCCTGAGGCTAGGGTTAGGGTTACGCCTAGGGTTAGCATCTCGGAAACCACAAAGCCCAGAGCTCCAGGCACACTGCAGCCGCGAAAGGCATGCCAAGGGGAGCGCAAAACTGCCCCAAGATGCCCGCCTCGAGGGCTTTTTCCTTGGAAGCAGCCCTAGGCCAGGGCTGCTTTTCCTGCCTGGGGCTAGGGTTAGGGTTACGCCTAGGGTTAGCGTCTCGGAAACCACAAAGCCCAGAGCTCCAGGCACACTGCAGCCGCGAAAGGCATCCTAGGGGAGCACAAAACTGCCCCAAGATGCCCGCCTCGAGGGCTTTTTCCTGGGCGGCAGCCCTAGGCCAGGGCTGCTTTTCTTGACTGGGGCTAGGGTTAGGGTTAGGCCTAGGGTTAGCATCTCGGAAACCACAAAGCCCAGAGCTCCAGGGACAATGCAGCCGCGAAAGGCATCCCAAGGAGAGCGCAAAACTGCCCCAAGATGCCCGCCTCGAGGGCTTTTTCCTGGGAGGAAGCCAAAGGCATGGGCTGCTTTTCCTGCCTGGGGCTAGGGTTAGAGTTACGCATAGGGTTAGCGTCTTGGAAAGCACAAAGCCCAGAGCTCCAGGCACACTGAAATTGTGAAAGGCATGCCAAGGAGAGCGCAAAACTGCCCCAAGATGCCTGCCTCCACAGCTTTTTCCTGGGAGGCAGCCCTAGTCCAGGGCTGCTTTTCCTGCCTGGGGCTAGGGTTAGTGTTACACCTAGGGTTAGCGTCTCGGAAACCACAAAGCACAGAGCTCCAGGCACACTGCAGCCGCGAAAGTCATCCCAAGGGGAGCACAAAACTGCCCCAAGATGCCCGCCTCCATGGCTTTTTCCTGGGAGGCAGCCCTAGGTCAGGGCTGCTTTTCCTGCCTGAGGCTAGGGCTAGGGTTACGCCTAGGGTTAGCAACTCAGAAACCACAAAGCCCAGAGCTCCAGGCACACTGCAGCCGCGAAAAGCATGCCAAGGGGAGCGCAAAACTGCCCCAAGATGCCTGCTTCCACAGCTTTTTCCTGGGCGGCAGCCCTAGGCCAGGGCTGCTTTTCCTGCCTAGGGCTACGGTTAGGGTTACGCCTAGGGTTAGCATCTCGGAAACCACAAAGCCCAGAGCACCAGGCAAACTGCAGCAGCGAAAAGCATGCCAAGGGGAGCACAAAACTGCCCCAAGATGCCCGCCTTGAGGGCTTTTTCCTTGGAAGCAGCACTAGGCCAGAGCTGGTTTTCCTGCCTTGGGCTACGGTTAGGGTTACGCCTAGGGTTAGCATCTCGGAAACCACAAAGCCCAGAGCTCCAGGCACACTGCAGCCGCGAAAAGCATGCCAAAGGGAGCGCAAAACTGCCCCAAGATGCCTGCTTCCACAGCTTTTTCCTTTGAAGCAGCCCTAGGCCAGGGCTGCTTTTCCTGCCTAGGGCTACGGTTAGGGTTACGTCTAGGGTTAGCGTCTCGGAAACCACAAAGCCCAGAGCTCCAGGCACACTGCAGCCGCGAAAGGCATCCCAAGGAGAGTGCAAAACTTCCCCAAGATGCCCGCCTCCACAGCTTTTTCCTGGGCGGCAGCCCTAGGCCAGGGCTGCTTTTCCTGCCTGGGGCTAGGGTTAGGGTTACGCCTAGGGTTAGCGTCTCGGAAACCACAAAGCCCAGAGCACCAGGCACACTGCAGCAGCGAAAAGCATGCCAAGGGGAGCACAAAACTGCCCCAAGATGCCCGCCTTGAGGACTTTTTCCTGGGAGGCAGCCCTAGGCCAGGGCTGCTTTTCCTGCCTGAGGCTAGGGTTAGGGTTACGCCTAGGGTTAGCAACTCAGAAACCACAAAGCCCAGAGCTCCAGGCACACTGCAGCCGCGAAAGGCATGCCAAGGGGAGCGCAAAACTGCCCCAAGATGCCTGCCTCGAGGGCTTTTTCCTGGGAGGCAGCCCTAGGCCAGGGCTGCTTTTCCTGCCTGAGGCTAGGGTTAGGGTTACGCCTAGGGTTAGCAACTCAGAAACCACAAAGCCCAGAGCTCCAGGCACACTGCAGCCGCGAAAGGCATGCCAAGGGGAGCGCAAAACTGCCCCAAGATGCCTGCCTCGAGGGCTTTTTCCTTGGAAGCAGCCCTAGGCCAGGGCTGCTTTTCCTGCCTGGGGCTAGGGTTAGGGTTACGCCTAGGGTTAGCGTCTCGGAAACCACAAAGCCCAGAGCTCCAGGCACACTGCAGCCGCGAAAGTCATCCCAAGGGGAGCGCAAAACTGCCCCAAGATGCCTGCCTCGAGGGATTTTTCCTGGGAGGCAGCCCTATACCAGGGCTGCTTTTCCTGCCTGGGGCTAGGGTTAGGGTTACGCCTAGGGTTAGCGTCTCGGAAACCACAAAGCCCAGAGCTCCAGGCACACTGCAGCCGCGAAAGGCATCCTAGGGGAGCACAAAACTGCCCCAAGATGCCCGCCTCGAGGGCTTTTTCCTGGGCGGCAGCCCTAGGCCAGGGCTGCTTTTCCTGCCTGGGGATAGGGTTAGTGTTACACCTAGGGTTAGCGTCTCGGAAACCACAAAGCACAGAGCTCCAGGCACACTGCAGCCGCGAAAGTCATCCCAAGGAGAGCACAAAACTGCCCCAAGATGCCCGCCTCCACGGCTTTTTCCTGGGAGGCAGCCCTAGGTCAGGGCTGCTTTTCCTGCCTGAGGCTAGGGCTAGGGTTACGCCTAGGGTTAGCAACTCAGAAACCACAAAGCCCAGAGCTCCAGGCACACTGCAGCCGCGAAAAGCATGCCAAGGGGAGTGCAAAACTGCCCCAAGATGCCTGCTTCCACAGCTTTTTCCTGGGCGGCAGCCCTAGGCCAGGGCTGCTTTTCCTGCCTAGGGCTACGGTTAGGGTTACGCCTAGGGTTAGCATCTCGGAAACCACAAAGCCCAGAGCACCAGGCACACTGCAGCAGCGAAAAGCATGCCAAGGGGAGCACAAAACTGCCCCAAGATGCCCGCCTTCAGGGCTTTTTCCTTGGAAGCAGCACTAGGCCAGAGGTGGTTTTCCTGCCTTGGGCTACGGTTAGGGTTACGCCTAGGGTTAGCATCTCGGAAACCACAAAGCCCAGAGCTCCAGGCACACTGCAGCCGCGAAAAGCATGCCAAGGGGAGCGCAAAACTGCCCCAAGATGCCTGCTTCCACAGCTTTTTCCTTTGAAGCAGCCCTAGGCCAGGGCTGCTTTTCCTGCCTAGGGCTACGGTTAGGGTTACGTCTAGGGTTAGCGTCTCGGAAACCACAAAGCCCAGAGCTCCAGGCACACTGCAGCCGCGAAAGGCATCCCAAGGAGAGTGCAAAACTTCCCCAAGATGCCCGCCTCCACAGCTTTTTCCTGGGAGGCAGCCCTAGGCCAGGGCTGCTTTTCCTGCCTGGGGCTAGGGTTAGGGTTACGCCTAGGGTTAGCGTCTCGGAAACCACAAAGCCCAGAGCACCAGGCACACTGCAGCCGCGAAAAGCATGCCAAGGGGAGCACAAAACTGCCCCAAGATGCCTGCCTCGAGGGCTTTTTCCTGGGAGGCAGCCCTAGGCCAGGGCTGCTTTTCCTGCCTGAGGCTAGGGTTAGGGTTACGCCTAGGGTTAGCATCTCGGAAACCACAAAGCCCAGAGCTCCAGGCACACTGCAGGCGCGAAAGGCGTGCCAAGGGGAGCACAAAACTGCCCCAAGATGCCTGCCTCGAGGGCTTTTTCCTGGGAGGCAGCCCTAGGCTAGGGCTGCTTTTCCTGCCAAGGGCTAGGGTTAGGGTTATGCCTTGGGTTAGCGTCTCGGAAACCACAAAGCCCAGAGCTCCAGGCACACTGCAGCCGCGAAAGGCATCCCAAGGAGAGTGCAAAACTGCCCCAAGATGCCCGCCTCCACAGCTTTTTCCTGGGAGGCAGCCCTAGGCCAGGGCTGCTTTTCCTGCCTGAGGCTAGGGTTAGGGTTACGCCTTGGGTTAGCAACTCAGAAACCACAAAGCCCAGAGAACCAGGCACACTGCAGCCGCGGAAAGCATGCCAAGGGGAGCACAAAACTGCCCCAAGATGCCCGCCTCGAGGGCTTTTTCCTGGGCGGCAGCCCTAGGCCAGGGCTGCTTTTCTTGACTGGGGCTAGGGTTAGGGTTAGGCCTAGGGTTAGCATCTCGGAAACCACAAAGCCCAGAGCTCCAGGCACAATGCAGCCGCGAAAGGCATCCCAAGGAGAGCGCAAAACTGCCCCAAGATGCCCGCCTCGAGGGCTTTTTCCTGGGAGGAAGCCAAAGGCATGGGCTGCTTTTCCTGCCTGGGGCTAGGGTTAGAGTTACGCATAGGGTTAGCGTCTTGGAAAGCGCAAAGCCCAGAGCTCCAGGCACACTGAAGGTGTGAAAGGCATGCCAAGGAGAGCGCAAAACTGCCCCAAGATGCCTGCCTCCACAGCTCTTTCCTGGGAGGCAGCCCTAGTCCAGGGCTGCTTTTCCTGCCTGGGGCTAGGGTTAGTGTTACACCTAGGGTTAGCGTCTCGGAAACCACAAAGCACAGAGCTCCAGGCACACTGCAGCCGTGAAAGTCATCCCAAGGAGAGTGCAAAACTTCCCCAAGATGCCCGCCTCCACGGCTTTTTCCTGGGAGGCAGCCCTAAGCCAGGGCTGCTTTTCCTGCCTGGGGCTAGGGTTAGGGTTACGCCTAGGGTTAGCAACTCAGAAACCACAAAGCCCAGAGCTCCAGGCACACTGTAGCCGCGAAAGGCATGCCAAGGGGAGCACAAAACTGCCCCAAGATGCCTGCCTCGAGGGCTTTTTCCTTGGAAGCAGCCCTAGGCCAGAGCTGGTTTTCCTGCCTATGGCTAGGGTTAGGGTTACGCCTAGGGTTAGCGTCTCGGAAACCACAAAGCCCAGAGCTCCAGGCACACTGCAGCCGCGAAAGGCATCCCAAGGAGAACACAAAACTTCCCCAAGATGCCTGCCTCGAGGGCTTTTTCCTGAGAGGCAGGCCTAGGCCATGGCTGCTTTTCCTGCCTAGGGCTAGGGTTAGGGTTACGCCTAGGGTTAGCGTCTCGGAAACCACAAAGCCCAGAGCTCCAGGCACACTGCAGGCGCGAAAAGCATGCCAAGGGGAGCACAAAACTGCCCCAAGATGCCTGCCTCGAGGGCTTTTTCCTGGGAGGCAGCCCTAGGCCATTGCTGCTTTTCCTGCCTAGGGCGAGGGTTAGGGTTACGTCTAGGGTTAGCGTCTCGGAAACCACAAAGCCCAGAGCTCCAGGCACACTGCAGCCGCGAAAGGCATCCCAAGGAGAGTGCAAAACTTCCCCAAGATGCCCGCCTCCTCGGCTTTTTCCTGGGAGGCAGCCCTAGGCCAGGGCTGCTTTTCCTGCCTGGGGCTAGGGTTAGGGTTACGCCTAGGGTTAGCGTCTCGGAAACCACAAAGCCCAGAGCTCCAGGCACACTGCAGCCGCGAAAGGCATGCCAAGGGAAGCGCAAGACAGCCCCAAGATGCCCGCCTCAAGGGCTTTTTCCTTGGCAGCAGCCCTAGGCCAGAGCTGCTTTTCCTGCCTATGGCTAGGGTTAGGGTTACGCCTAGGATTAGCATCTCGGAAACCACAAAGCCCAGAACTCCAGGCACACTGTAGCCGCGAAAGGCATGCCAAGGGGAGCACAAAACTGCCCCAAGATGCCCGCCTCGATGGCTTTTTCCTTGGAAGCAGCCCTAGGCCAGAGCTGGTTTTCCTGCCTATGGCTAGGGTTAGGGTTACGCCTAGGGTTAGCGTCTCGGAAACCACAAAGCCCAGAGCTCCAGGCACACTGCAGCCGCGAAAGGCATCCCAAGGGGAGCGCAAAACTGCACCAAGATGCCGGCCTCGACGGCTTTTTCCTGGGAGGCAGCCCTAGTCCAGGGCTGCTTTTCCTGCCTGGGGCTAGGGTTAGGGTTACGCCTAGGGTTAGCGTCTAGGAAACCACAAAGCCCAGAGCTCCAGGCACACTGCAGCCGCGAAAGGCATCCCAAGGGGAGCACAAAACTTCCCCAAGATGCCTGCCTCGAGGGCTTTTTCCTGGGAGGCAGCCCTAGGCCAGAGCTGCTTTTCCTGCCTATGGCTAGGGTTAGGGTTACGCCTAGGATTAGCATCTCGGAAAACACAAAGCCCAGAGCTCCAGGCACACTGTAGCCGCGAAAAGCATGCCAAGGGGAGCGCAAAACTGCCCCAAGATGCCTGCTTCCACAGCTTTTTCCTTTGAAGCAGCCCTAGGCCAGGGCTGCTTTTCCTGCCTAGGGCTACGGTTAGGGTTACGCCTAGGGTTAGCATCTCGGAAACCACAAAGCCCAGAGCTCCAGGCACACTGCAGCCGCGAAAAGCATGCCAAGGGGAGCACAAAACTGCACCAAGATGCCCGCCTCGAGGGCTTTTTCCTGGGAGGCAGCCCTAGGCCAGGGCTGCTTTTCCTGCCTGGGGCTAGGGTTAGGGTTACGCCTAGGGTTAGCATCTCGGAAACCACAAAGCCCAGAGCTCCAGGCACACTGCAGCCGCGAAAGGCGTGCCAAGGGGAGCACAAAACTGCCCCAAGATGCCTGCCTCGAGGGCTTTTTCCTGGGAGGCAGCCCTAGGCCATTGCTGCTTTTCCTGCCTGGGGCGAGGGTTAGGGTTACACCTAGGGTTAGCATCTCGGAAACCACAAAGCCCAGAGCTCCAGGCACACTGCAGCCGCGAAAAGCATGCCAAGGGGAGCGCAAAACTGCCCCAAGATGCCTGCCTCGAGGGCTTTTTCCTTGGAAGCAGCCCTAGGCCAGGGCTGCTTTTCCTGCCTGGGGCTAGGGTTAGGGTTACGCCTAGGGTTAGCGTCTCGGAAACCACAAAGCCCAGAGCTCCAGGCACACTGCAGCCGCGAAAGGCATCCCAAGGAGAGTGCAAAACTTCCCCAAGATGCCCGCCTCCACGGCTTTTTCCTGGGAGGCAGCCCTAGGCCAGGGCTGCTTTTCCTGCCTGGGGCTAGGGTTAGGGTTACGCCTAGGGTTAGCGTCTCGGAAACCACAAAGCCCAGAGCTCCAGGCACACTGCAGCCGCGAAAGGCATGCCAAGGGAAGCGCAAGACAGCCCCAAGATGCCCGCCTCAAGGCCTTTTTCCTTGGCAGCAGCCCTAGGCCAGAGCTGCTTTTCCTGCCTAGGGCTAGGGTTAGGGTTACGCCTAGGATTAGCATCTCGGAAACCACAAAGCCCAGAACTCCAGGCACACTGTAGCCGCGAAAGGCATCCCAAGGGGAGCGCAAAACTGCCACAAGATGCCCGCCTCCACCCCTTTTTCCTTGGAAGCAGACCTAGGCCAGGGCTGCTTTTCCTGCCCGGGGCTAGGGTTAGGGTTACGTCTAGGGTTAGCGTCTCGGAAACCACAAAGCCCAGAGCTCCAGGCACACTGCAGCCGCGAAAAGCATGCCAAGGGGAGGACAAAACTGCCCCAAGATTCCCGCCTTGAGGGCTTTTTCCAGGGAGGCAGCCCTAGGCCATTGCTGCTTTTCCTGCCTAGGGCTACGGTTAGGGTTACGCCTAGGGTTAGCATCTCGGAAACCACAAAGCCCAGAGCTCCAGGAACACTGCAGCCGCGAAAGGCATTCCAAGGACAGCGCAAAACTGCCCCAAGATGCCCGCCTCGAGGGCTTTTTCCTGGGAGGCAGCCCTAGGTAAGGGCTGCTTTTCCTGCCTGGGGCTAGGGTTAGGGTTACGCCTAGGGTTAGCATCTCAGAAACCATCAAGCCCAGAGCTCCAGGCACACTGAAGGTGTGAAAGGCATGCCAAGGGGAGCACAAAACTGCCCCAAGATGCCCGCCTCCACAGCATTTTCCTGGGAGGCAGTCCTAGGTCAGGGCTGCTTTTCCTGCCTGGGGTTAGGGTTAGGGTTACGCCTTGGGTTAGCGTCTCGGAAACCACAAAGCCCAGAGCTCCAGGCACACTGCAGCCGCGAAAGGCATCCCAAGGAGAGTGCAAAACTTCCCCAAGATGCCCGCCTCCACAGCTTTTTCCTGGGAGGCAGCCCTAGGCCAGGGCTGCTTTTCCTGCCTGGGGCTAGGGTTAGGGTTACGCCTAGGGTTAGCGTCTCGGAAACCACAAAGCCCAAAGCTCCAGGCACACTGCAGCCGCGAAAGGCATCCCAAGGGGAGCACAAAACTGCCCCAAGATGCCCGCCTCCACAGCTTTTTCCTGGGAGGCAGCCCTAGGCCAGGGCTGCTTTTCCTGCCTGAGGCTAGGGTTAGGGTTACGCCTAGGGTTAGCAACTCAGAAACCACAAAGCCCAGAGCTCCAGGCACACTGCAGCCGCGAAACGCATGCCAAGGGGAGCACAAAACTGCCCCAAGATGCCTGCCTCGAGGGCTTTTTCCTTGGAAGCAGCCCTAGGCCAGGGCTGCTTTTCCTGCCTGGGGCTAGGGTTAGGGTTACGCCTAGGGTTAGCGTCTCGGAAACCACAAAGCCCAGAGCTACAGGCACACTGCAGCCGCGAAAGTCATCCCAAGGGGAGCGCAAAACTGCCCCAAGATGCCTGCCTCGAGGGATTTTTCCTGGGAGGCAGCCCTATACCAGGGCTGCTTTTCCTGCCTGGGGCTAGGGTTAGGGTTACGCATAGGGTTAGCGTCTTGGAAAGCACAAAGCCCAGAGCTCCAGGCACACTGAAGGTGTGAAAGGCATGCCAAGGAGAGCGCAAAACTGCCCCAAGATGCCTGCCTCCACAGCTTTTTCCTGGGAGGCAGCCCTAGTCCAGGGCTGCTTTTCCTGCCTGGGGCTAGGGTTAGTGTTACACCTAGGGTTAGCGTCTCGGAAACCACAAAGCACAGAGCTCCAGGCACACTGCAGCCGCGAAAGTCATCCCAAGGGGAGCACAAAACTGCCCCAAGATGCCCGCCTCCACGGCTTTTTCCTGGGAGGCAGCCCTAGGCCAGGGCTGCTTTTCCTGCCTGAGGCTAGGGTTAGTGTTACACCTAGGGTTAGCATCTCGGAAACCACAAAGCCCAGAGCACCAGGCACACTGCAGCAGCGAAAAGCATGCCAAGGGGAGCACAAAACTGCCCCAAGATGCCCGCCTCGAGGGCTTTTTCCTGGGAGGCAGCCCTAGGCTAGGGCGGCTTTTCTTGACTGGGGCTAGGGTTAGGGTTAGGCCTAGGGTTAGCATCTCGGAAACCACAAAGCCCAGAGCTCCAGGCACAATGCAGCCGCGAAAGGCATGCCAAGGGTAGCGCAAAACTGCCACAAGATGCCCGCCTGCACGGCTTTTTCCTTGGAAGCAGACCTAGGCCAGGGCTGCTTTTCCTGCCCGGGGCTAGGGTTAGGGTTACGTCTAGGGTTAGCGTCTCGGAAACCACAAAGCCCAGAGCTCCAGGCACACTGCAGCCGCGAAAAGCATGCCAAGGGGAGGACAAAACTGCCCCAAGATTCCCGCCTTGAGGGCTTTTTCCAGGGAGGCAGCCCTAGGCCATTGCTGCTTTTCCTGCCTAGGGCTACGGTTAGGGTTACGCCTAGGGTTAGCGTCTCGGAAAACACAAAGCCCAGAGCTCCAGGCACACTGAAGGTGTGAAAGGCATGCCAAGGAGAGCGCAAAACTGCCCCAAGATGCCTGCCTCCACAGCTTTTTCCTGGGAGGCAGCCCTAGTCCAGGGCTGCTTTTCCTGCCTGGGGCTAGGGTTAGGGTTACGCCTAGGGTTAGCGTCTCGGAAACCACAAAGCCCAGAGCTCCAGGCACACTGCAGCTGCGAAAGGCATACCAAGGAGAACACAAAACTGCACCAAGGTGCCCGCCTCGAGGGCTTTTTCCTGGGAGGCAGCCCTAGGCCAGGGCTGCTTTTCCTGCCTGGGGCTAGGGTTAGGGTTACGCCTAGGGTTAGCGTCTCGGAAACCACAAAGCCCAGAGCTCCAGGCACACTGCAGCCGCGAAAGGCATCCCAAGGGGAGCACAAAACTTCCCCAAGATACCTGCCTCGAGGGCTTTTTCCTGGGAGGCAGCCCTAGGACAGGGCTGCTTTTCTTGCCTGGGGCTAGGGTTAGGGTTACGCCTAGGGTTAGCATCTCGGAAACCACAAAGCCCAGAGCTCCAGGCACACTGCAGCCGCGAAAGGCATCCCAAGGGAAGCGCAAAACTGCCCCAAGATGCCTGCCTCGAGGGCTTTTTCCTTGGAAGCAGCCCTAGGCCAGAGCTGCTTTTCCTGCCTATGGCTAGGGTTAGGGTTACGCCTAGGATTAGCATCTCGGAAAACACAAAGCCCAGAGCTCCAGGCACACTGTAGCCGCGAAAAGCATGCCAAGGGGAGCACAAAACTGCCCCAAGATGCCCGCCTCGAGGGCTTTTTCCTTGGAAGCAGCCCTAGGCCAGAGCTGCTTTTCCTGCCTGGGGCTACGGTTAGGGTTACGCCTAGGGTTAGCATCTCGGAAACCACAAAGCCCAGAGCTCCAGGAACACTGCAGCCGCGAAAGGCATGCCAAGGGGAGCACAAAACTGCCCCGAGATTCCCGCCTCGAGAGCTTTTTCCTGGGAGGCAGCCCTAGGCCATTGCTGCTTTTCCTGCCTAGGGCTACGGTTAGGGTTACGCCTAGGGTTAGCAACTCAGAAACCACAAAGCCCAGAGCTCCAGGCACACTGCAGCCGCGAAAGGCATCCCAAGGAGAGCGCAAAACTTCCCCAAGATGCCTGCCTCGAGGGCTTTTTCCTGGGAGGCAGCCCTAAGCCAGGGCTGCTTTTCCTGCCTGGGGCTAGGGTTAGAGTTACGCCTAGGGTTAGCAACTCAGAAACCACAAAGCCCAGAGCTCCAGGCACACTGCAGCCGCGAAAGGCATTCCAAGGACAGCGCAAAACTGCCCCAAGATGCCCGCCTCGAGGGCTTTTTCCTGGGAGGCAGCCCTAGGCCAGGGCTGCTTTTCCTGCCTGGGGCTAGGGTTAGGGTTACGCCTTGGGTTAGCATCTCAGAAAACACAAAGCCCAGAGCTCCAGGCACACTGAAGGTGTGAAAGGCATGCCAAGGGGAGCACAAAACTGCCCCAAGATGCCCGCCTCCACAGCATTTTCCTGGGAGGCAGCCCTAGGTCAGGGCTGCTTTTCCTGCCTGGGGTTAGGGTTAGGGTTACGCCTAGGGTTAGCGTCTCGGAAACCACAAAGCCCAGAGCTCCAGGCACACTGTAGCCGCGAAAGGCATGCCAAGGGGAGCACAAAACTGCACCAAGATGCCTGCCTCGAGGGCTTTTTCCTGGGAGGCAGCCCTAGGCCAGGGCTGCTTTTCCTTCCTGTGGCGAGGGTTAGGGTTACGCCTAGGGTTAGCGTCTCGGAAACCACAAAGCCCAGAGCTCCAGGCACACTGCAGCCGCGAAAGGCATCCCAAGGGGAGCGCAAAACTGCCCCAAGATGCCCGCCTCGAGGGCTTTTTCCTGGGAGGCAGCCCTAGGCCAGGGCTGCTTTTCCTGCCTGAGGCTAGGGTTAGGGTTACGCCTAGGGTTAGCAACTCAGAAACCACAAAGCCCAGAGCTCCAGGCACACTGCAGCCACGAAAAGCATGCCAAGGGGAGCACAAAACTGCCCCAAGATGCCCGCCTCGAGGGCTTTTTCCTGGGAGGCAGCCCTAGGCCATGGCTGCTTTTCCTGCCTGGGGCTAGGGTTAGGGTTACGCCTAGGGTTAGCGTCTCGGAAACCACAAAGCCCAGAGCTCCAGGCACACTGAAGGTGTGAAAGGCATGCCAAGGAGAGCGCAAAACTGCCCCAAGATGCCTGCCTCCACAGCTTTTTCCTGGGAGGCAGCCCTAGGACAGGGCTGCTTTTCTTGCCTGGGGCTAGGGTTAGGGTTACGCCTAGGGTTAGCATCTCGGAAACCACAAAGCCCAGAGCTCCAGGCACACTGCAGCCGCGAAAGGCATCCCAAGGGAAGCGCAAAACTGCCCCAAGATGCCTGCCTCGAGGGCTTTTTCCTTGGAAGCAGCCCTAGGCCAGAGCTGCTTTTCCTGCCTATGGCGAGGGTTAGGGTTAGGCCTAGGATTAGCATCTCGGAAAACACAAAGCCCAGAGCTCCAGGCACACTGTAGCCGCGAAAAGCATGCCAAGGGGAGCACAAAACTGCCCCAAGATGCACGCCTCGAGGGCTTTTTCCTTGGAAGCAGCCCTAGGCCAGAGCTGCTTTTCCTGCCTAGGGCTACGGTTAGGGTTACGCCTAGGGTTAGCATCTCGGAAACCACAAAGCCCAGAGCTCCAGGCACACTGCAGCCGCGAAAGGCATGCCAAGGGGAGCACAAAACTGCCCCAAGATGCCTGCCTCGAGGGCTTTTTCCTGGGAGGCAGCCCTAGGCCAGGGCTGCTTTTCCTGCCTGAGGCTAGGGTTAGGGTTACGCCTAGGGTTAGCATCTCGGAAACCACAAAGCCCAGAGCTCCAGGCACACTGCAGGCGCGAAAGGCATGCCAAGGGGAGCACAAAACTGCCCCAAGATGCCTGCCTCGAGGGCTTTTTCCTGGGAGGCAGCCCTAGGCCATGGCTGCTTTTCCTGCCTAGGGCTAGGGTTAGGGTTACGCCTAGGGTTAGCGTCTCGGAAACCACAAAGCCCAGAGCTCCAGGCACACTGCAGCCGCGAAAAGCATGCCAAGGGGAGGACAAAACTGCCCCAAGATGCCTGCCTCGAGGGCTTTTTCCTTGGAAGCAGCCCTAGGCCAGGGCTGCTTTTCCTGCCTGGGGCTAGGGTTAGGGTTATGCCTAGGGTTAGCGTCTCGGAAACCACAAAGCCCAGAGCTCCAGGCACACTGCAGCCGCGAAAGGCATCCTAGCTGAGCACAAAATTGTCCCAAGATGCCTGCCTCCACGGCTTTTTCCTGGGAGGCAGCCCTAGTCCAGGGCTGCTTTTCCTGCCTGGGGCTAGGGTTAGGGTTACACCTAGGGTTAGCGTCTCGGAAACCACAAAGCCCAGAGCTCCAGGCACACTGCAGCCGCGAAAGTCATCCCAAGGGGAGCACAAAACTGCCCCAAGATGCCCGCCTCCACAGCTTTTTCCTGGGAGGCAGCCCTAGGTCAGGGCTGCTTTTCCTGCCTGAGGCTAGGGTTAGGGTTACGCCTAGGGTTAGCAACTCAGAAACCACAAAGCCCAGAGAACCAGGCACACTGCAGCCGCGGAAAGCATGCCAAGGGGAGCGCAAAACTGCCCCAAGATTCCTGCCTCGATGGCTTTTTCCTTGGAAGCAGCCCTAGGCCAGGGCTGCTTTTCCTGCCCGGGGCTAGGGTTAGGGTTACGCCTAGGGTTAGCGCCTCGGAAACCACAAAGCCCAGAGCTCCAGGCACACTGCAGCCGCGAAAGGCATCCCAAGGGGAGCGCAAAACTTCCCCAAGATGCCTGCCTCGAGGGCTTTTTCCTGGGAGGCAGCCCTAAGCCAGGGCTGCTTTTTCTGCCTGGGGCTAGGGTTAGGGTTATATCTAGGGTTAGCATCTCGGAAAACACAAAGCCCAGAGCTCCAGGCACACTGAAGGTGTGAAAGGCATCCCAAGGAGAGCGCAAAACTGCCCCAAGATGCCTGCCTCCACAGCTTTTTCCTGGGAGGCAGCCTTAGACCAGGGCTGCTTTTCCTGCCTGAGGCTAGGGTTAGAGTTACGCCTAGGGTGAGCGTCTCGGAAACCACAAAGCACAGAGCTCCAGGCACACTGAAGGTGTGAAAGGCATGCCAAGGAGAGAGCAAAACTGCCCCAAGATGCCTGCCTCCACAGCTTTTTCCTGGGAGGCAGCCCTAGGCCAGGGCTGCTTTTCCTGCCTAGGGCTACGGTTAGGGTTACGCCTAGGGTTAGCGTCTCGCCTAGGTTTAGCATCTCGGAAACCACATAGCCCAGAGCTCCAGGCACACTGCAGCTGCGAAAGGCATGCCAAGGGGAGCACAAAACTGCACCAAGATGCCTGCCTCGAGGGCTTTTTCCTGGGAGGCAGCCCTAGGCCAGGGCTGCTTTTCCTGCCTAGGGCGAGGGTTAGGGTTATGCCTTGGGTTAGCAACTCAGAAACCACAAAGCCCAGAGCTCCAGGCACACTGCAGCCGCGAAAGGCATCCCAAGGAGAGTGCAAAACTTCCCCAAGATGCCCGCCTCCACAGCTTTTTCCTGGGAGGCAGCCCTAGGCCAGGGCTGCTTTTCCTGCCTGGGGCTAGGGTTAGGGTTACGCCTAGGGTTAGCAACTCAGAAACCACAAAGCCCAGAGCTCCAGGCACACTGCAGCCGCGAAAAGCATGCCAAGGAGAGTGCAAAACTGCACCAAGATGCCTGCCTCCACAGCTTTTTCCTTGGAAGCAGCCCTAGGCCAGGGCTGCTTTTCCTGCCTGGGGCTAGGGTCAGGGTTACGCCTAGGGTTAGCATCTTGGAAACCACAAAGCCCAGAGCTCCAGGCACACTGCAGCCGCGAAAGGCATCCCAAGGAGAACACAAAACTGCAACAATGTGCCCGCCTCGAGGGCTTTTTCCTGGGAGGCAGCCCTAGGCCAGGGCTGCTTTTCCTGCCTGAGGCTAGGGTTAGGGTTACGCCTAGGGTTAGCAACTCAGAAACCACAAAGCCCAGAGCTCCAGGCACACTGCAGTTGCGAAAGGCATCCCAGGGGAGCACAAAACTGCCCCAAGATGCCCGCCTCGAGGGCTTTTTCCTGGGCCGCAGCCCTAGGCCAGGGCTGCTTTTCTTGACTGGGGCTAGGGTTAGGGTTAGGCCTAGGGTTAGCATCTCGGAAACCACAAAGCCCAGAGCTCCAGGCACACTGCAGCCGCGAAAGGCATCCCAAGGAGAGCGCAAAACTGCCCCAAGATGCCCGCCTCCACGGCTTTTTCCTGGGAGGAAGCCAAAGGCCAGGGCTGCTTTTCCTGCCTGGGGCTAGGGTTAGAGTTACGCCTAGGGTTAGCGTCTTGGAAAGCACAAAGCCCAGAGCTCCAGGCACACTGCAGCCGCGAAAGGCATGCCACGGGGAGCGCAAAATTGTCCCAAGATGCCTGCCTCCACGGCTTTTTCCTGGGAGGCAGCCCTAGGCCAGGGCTGCTTTTCCTGTCTGGGGCTAGGGTTAGGGTTACGCCTAGGGTTAACGTCTCGGAAACCACAAAGCCCAGAGCTCCAGGCACACTGCAGCCGCGAAAGGCATCCCAAGGGGAGCACAAAACTGCCCCAAGATGCCCGCCTCCACAGCTTTTTCCTGGGAGGCAGCCCTCGGTCATTTCTGCTATTCCTGCCTAGGGCTAGGGTTAGGGTTACGCCTAGGGTTAGCATCTCGGAAACCACAAAGCCCTGAGCTCCAGGCACACTGCAGACGTGAAAGGCATGCCAAGTGGAGCGCAAAACTGCCCCAAGATGCTCCAAGAAGCAGAAGATGAGGCATAATCTAACCAGTGAAAAGGGTTTGTGAGTATTTTTCCCTTGTCTTTTTAGGAATATTCTTTCATAAGAAGACAGGTTCACACCCATCTTATCACATATCTTTTCCCAACACCTATCCTTTTGGTTTACATCTGCTATAGCAGAACATTTAGAAGTGTCCTATTGAGAGTGATTGCTATTGGCCTGGAAAAAAAGACTTTTCCCTTAGATATTGACTTCAGCAGAAATATGCACTTATTATGTGAGAGCAGATTCTGAGAATAAGAAGACAGAAATGCACAAATTATCCAAGAGCTTCACTTATAAACTTGGAATGTGCTCCAGCTTTTAACAAAGCACAAGAAAACAAAAGAAAAAAGCTCAACAATGGCAAAAACTTTGCCAAACAATTTGGAGAAATGTCTCACTGCTCTCATGTGAGCAATGAGGTTAAAATTCTTTACTCTCAGTTTTTGAAGCCGGAGACATTAAGATCCCAGCAAATATTTCAATACTTTCAGAACAAGAGAACTCAATATTTATTCTACCTGCAGATATTGGGCACAACACTGCCATTATTTAAGTGTTTTACAAAACTGAGGTCCATTAATTCAGTTACCTGCTGGCGTGAAGTCAAGGCTTTTGACTGATGAGACACTGTCATTCTAACAGTCCCTGTCAATTCATGCATGATGATGTTGCACAGACAGTATTCATTTTTAAAAATTAAAAAATAAGGTACTTTTGCTGTAAGCTGCTACTCCAAGTTAGCACTCTAAAAGTGAGAGTCACCTTTTCAGGGCAAAAGGCTTGAGGAAATAGGAAGGCCATGATCTGATTATGTGAATAATCTTTCCTTATGTCACAGTGCACATGAGAAAGGTGTTGCAACATGGTCCTTGAGTAAGGATGCAACACAAGGCTTGGTTTTCACACTGTAAACAACAGATAAAAATAGAATACTAGCAACACTTGGAATTATAATGCATTATGTTTTGGGCTGGCTGCTTGGTGGAATATGATGATGAGTATCTGAGCTTTCCCAAATCACATTTATTGTAATGTGCTGGTGGCACTAATTTCTCTAAGCTTGGGTCCTTTTTCTGACATTTTTCATCTCCACATAGCTTTACATTCCATAAGAATTCTCAGGACTAAAAGTAAAACCCCATTTTCTTCATTTAATCAAATTATACTTCTGAGGTTTTGCAATGGTGCCAAGAAGCCACATAGCTGCTAAGAGTACAGACCTTTGTGCCAGGATCCTAGATTGGAAAAGGGGGATGAAAAAGTCATTGTACCACACAGAAAAAATCTCAAAGTACACCCAACCCAACCACACTGTGGGTGCATTTTAAGCCCTGAAGTTTGCAATGAAAATAGCCCAGGGTACATGCCCTTGTATGCATTAAGGCACTAGTCCTTAAGACACAACAAGGCTCTAAGTTGAATCTTGCACCAAGATGGACACAGGGTCACCCACCTGGATCCAAAAACTTGGACTATCCCGTAGGTCAAACACAGGTTCTAAAAAGCTTACAACTGCCTTGAATATCCATGTACCCCTAGCTGCTTCTTCCATTTGGTAACCTCCTTCTGCTAACATATAATTATTCTAATGAGACAGCAACAACACAGCATCCCAACTGTCCTTGTGACTCAGTCCTGGGCCTTCAGAGAGGCTGCAAGGCCAAAACTCTGAGGAGGGAGCATTCTCTTTGCAATGTATGTTTCACTTGAAAGCATTTTCTGTATGCAGAATTAAACATTTTTATCTTAATTTAAAATGCCCTGAGACTCTCCTTGATATTAAATTAGGAAAAAAGTGCACTCTTTGCTGTTCAAAGAATTTGTGCAATTCTGGGATTTTCTACTTACATCCATGTTTCTACTTACATTCATCCATGAGAAATACATCCAAGGAAGAGCTGTGATTTAATATGAAGATAGAAAGTGTAAATGCAAAACAAGAAATTGGAAATCGGAAATCTTCCCTTCCAGAAAAGCATCACTACTACTAGCATCACAAGGCACACTAAATTTCAGAAGCAGGGTGCTAAGTAGGGTGACATTGCAGGTCTGCTCTGCTAAACCATTTTCTGCAGGGATTTCTGGGATAGAGTATGCTCAGTTTAGTTTGCAGGATTCTTTGTGATATTTATATTAGAGCAAAATTTGTTGATGTAATGTCATGATGGTGGTCTTCTGCCCAAATCCAACATGTAATTAATGTGATTAAAACCACAACTTTTCAAAGAAAATTTGGCATGCTTTTCTAGAAGAACATGCAGACTTCTTGTGTTTGTAGTACATATCTAAATGCAAATGCATGTGTTTGATTTCCCCTGAGTGCTGTGTGAACAGTTATTATTACTGACCTGGAAATTATTCTACTTTCCCTATTTGACTATTGTTTTTGTCTGGGTTAATGCATCCCTGAAACCAGATGTGCAACACTGGATATATTTCCATTACTTAACATGATCATTGGTATTTATTATCCCAATGTTTGAGGCAGTAACAGTTGCTTTTTGGTGCCCACTCCATGACCTTGGTCTGGTACAATGACCAACAGGCCTCACAGGACAAAATGCTTGGTGCTGCAAGGAAGCCCTGTCAATGAGTCATTGCCTGGGGTATTACTACTATGAATCACTTGAAACAAAAGGAAAGAAAATTTATATTTTAGTTCTCTAAAGCATGCTTCTGTTAGATTTTACACAGGCATCTACCATGTGGCAGAACTAGCATCACCTCCTGCTGTTAGCAATGAAAAGGTTGCTCTGGCCAGTTCTAATTCCAGCCAGAAGAGTGCAGCAGGACATACCTGTGTTGAACATGTCCTCACGGGGCAGACCTAGAAAATGGCCAAAAATTTTTTAAATATCACCCACTCCCTACAATAATAGCCTGACATGTAAAACAAAATAAATGCCAGTTAATAACAAATTGATTTCTTTCAGTCACGGAAAAGGGCAATAGAAAGAAGAGGACAGTTGACCCAACAGTGGCTACTGCTCCTTAACCCTAAACCCAGTAATTTACATTGCTGTAAAGAAAAGACTAGTAATGGAGGAAGTGATTTTTTGTAAATACTGAAGATTTTTTAAGAGTAAATTAGACTGGGGGAATATAATGTCATGCAAAAACTACATTTGCAATAATCCTCCATGGGGACACAAAAAGGGAACCAGATTCTTAAATGTTCTGCAATATCCCAGTGTACACCCAAACCTTTGTGTTAGTCTCACAATTTTCTTATGAGGTCAAAAACTACTACTCTGAGTGTGCAGTTAAATGCATCTGCAGATCTTTACTTAATTTTAAACAGAAAGTCAAGAGTTATGGCTGGAGTTTTCATGCCAACCAGCTCAGTTACCTGTAGATAGCCTTCCCCTCTGCATATAGAACACACACCAGACCCATCTTACATCTGCTCAAGGGCACTAGCAAGAGAGCAGAGTGTGTATAATGCAGTGCTGGCAGCTCCATGTGAGAACAGGCACTGCTTTTTGGAGTTTTGTTTCCAGCTGAACTGCCTCATCTGAATATAGGGGAAACACCCATCCCTTTATCATAAAAAGATAAAGATACAGAGATACAGGTTAGAAAGATACAGGTGGGAAGCTGAGACTGCTTTCCTACTGTAGCCTTAAAGAGGATTCTTCATACAATCATAGCAGAATACAGGAAAAATAAGGTAGAGGAGCATTCCCAAATGCAACAGGGAAAAGTGTAGGAACAGAGAAAACAGAAATTTTCCCATTCATTTCAACATGCAGATATTCCTCCATTTCTGCTTCATCTCCCACACACTGGCATCATCCACTCACAGGCAGTAGCTGTTCACGCCTGCATAGCTTCCAAAATGGGTTCACCTCCATTCAGTTCCTACTGTTTCAAAGAAAGATCTTCTCCCTTTCTGCCACAAATAATATTCAAGAAGGAGCTCTTCATCAAAGATTCTCTTTCTGTGGATGATGGTAACCAAAGTCCACAAATGCCACCCACAATATTACAAGAGCTCCATGCACTCCTTCCCTCTTTGGAACCACCCTGTGGCTGCTCTCCAAATTACAGTGCCCCAGAGTTTCATGCTCAGCTACTGCTCTTCTTCATTCTTGTTTGTGCATGGTATAACAGAGAAAAAGAAACACATAGACTGGAGATTTTAATCAAACTCCAAGGAACTGAGAAAAACCTAGGTGCACCACAGCCCCTCACCTCCCCTGGAAAGGAAGGAGATTAAACAGCAGAAGGATAAGGATGGGCACAGCAGAAGCTCTAGCTGCACTGCCCTTTGTAGTCAGAGGGTGAAGGTGTTTTGTGCTAAAGCAGAGGGAGGCAGAGTGCTGGGAAAGCCAAGTAGATGGTTTCACTCAAAGGAGTTTTCCCTGGATATGCTGAGGAAGGCAAAGGGGCTCCCAATCTACGGGCCATTGCAAAAAGGGGAAGCTCTGCACACAGCCCTTTCTGAAGACAGAGAAGCCCCCATTTTTGTGGATATCATTACCAAGCCTTGCATAACTTTGCACAGGGTAGCTTCAGGCAAGTTGCAAGTTGCTGGCTCGGGGCACACTCCCTCGGAGCCGCCTGCAGCCTGAGAAGCCTGTGCGTACCTCTCACTTGCACATGGCCTCTCTGTGCTCAGGAATCCAACGTAAGGTTTATATCATCCCACACAGAGGTGCAGATGTTGGCTTCCCAGAGCAGCAATAACATGTCTCCTCTCCAGTAAGTTATGTTGTTTTCCTAGCGTCTCCTCTGAAATCACTCTGGCTGCTCCTGGTTCCTCCACATCTCTACACTCCATACACTCACACATTTTGTTCTCTTTGAGAATTTTTGGCTGGAGACTGTCGGAATGTCATAAGGCATATCTGTCCATATTTTGAACTTGACTAAACTAGCCAAGCTCACTCAGAGTCAGCTTTTTATATCTAGGCAGGATCTGTTTCATGCTCTCTTACCAGCAAAGATAACACTAGTACAGTTGTTACATTGGTCATGTAGAAATACTGCCTGCAAACTAATAATTTATTGTGGAGATGGGGGCATAGAAATGAGTAGAAACTTGTTTTTTCTTTCATAGTGTAATATTTTAACCTGTTTTAGTAAGTTAGCAGTTACAAAGCACTGTAAGCAGCCAACATGGGCCTATTTACTCACACATGTAGCTAATGATCCTTGTTGAGACATGATTCTAGTATTATAAGCCCTGTTCTACTAAATTCATTGAAATTGCTCCCAACTTACATTACCATAAATGAGAACAGAATTAGGTTTAACATGAATATGCAGCCCTATGCATATGAAATTTTACTATGTATTGATATATATGTGTGCATAAATCACCTATGCATGAAGTGCATATACATATCGTCATTCTTATAAATCAGCAAATTCAAATAAGAGATTTTCCTAGAAAACAGCTTGTATAATGACTATAGTTAAAAATTAAAATTTTGGAATTAAAATGAGAACTCAGGTTGAAATCTTTTCATCTGCTCAGTTTTACTGCAGTGCAAGTTGTTCAGCACATACCTTAACAGTAATATATTACTTACAACTATGGGATCCTCTTTTTTAAAATAGCAGGACGCCATTGCAGTTTATTGTTGTCACTGAACAAATGTTAGGACCATCTGTTCCTAAATTTGAAGGGATACAAAGAGGAGGTGAGAACAATCCAGGACAATTCAGTTCATCCTTGACAGTCACCTCACTGGCTTTAGGCTTCAGTGAGAAGGGCAGACTGGGCTTCTGCTCTTAAGAGACACTGGTCTGAGGGAGGAGATGTAATGCCAGGGAGTGAATAGGAAATGTGTTACACGTCTTAGGAACTTACAGTCTGACTCGAAGACTGAAAAAGGGCAAAGAAGCTTCAAAAGTACAGAGTTCTCTCTTTCATATCATCATACGACAGGAAAGGCTTGAGCTTTTTCTAGTACATGGTATGTCCATCTAGGACCTTTTTTCAAGCAGCCATCAACATGCTTTTCCCAAAAGTGGTAACTAATTTCACAGTCCTGACAGCTTCTCAGACTTGAAAATACTGGCAGAGCATACAATCATCAATGACTACCTCTACCTAAATTTGCAAGCTTCTAAAGAGTGGCAGATGCAGGAGTTAACAATAGCAGCAATATTATAAAAATAACACATTTTGGAAATCCTTACTCTGAATAAGCAGAAACTACAGAACAAGAAGAATAATGACCAAAGATTTAAAAGACTGAAGCAAATGATCAGCTCACACTTAAGACATGTTTGAATTGGCCTTAGATCATTGAAAAGAAAAAAAAATTCAAAAAATTGTAGAATGATGCTGATATATGGTGCTCCTCACAGTCCAAATTACAAAGAGTTTTGCTAGAGACTTTGGCAAGCACAAGCTTGACAAACCCTTTCAGTGCTGCATTCAGCAGTCAAAGCAACTTCTCTGCTTATTAAACACAAGCATCTGCAGGCAATAATGGATAGTAATTCACAGTAAGTTTTACCAGTTTGGGGTAGGGGCTACTGAGACACAACATAAAAGGCTAAAAATGCTTCCATGAAGATTTAAACCAGTGCAGAATTAGATGAAGCACTCACCCAAGAGGGACTGTCACTTCACAGTGTTACCTTTCCTTTGCCTCTTTACAGACCACACATAAAAGCTGGAGAGTGCACACAGGGAACTGAGCTGACAGAGCTACAGTTTAACAGGGTGATGTTTCAACAGTACATTTCCAAGTTAGCAACCTCGCATCATCCAAGGAATGCCAAAAGGCAAGGGGAGCCAGGGGGTGAGGGGTGAAGGCAAGGGGAAATTAAAAGCCAGTCTACCTTCAGAAACATGCTTGCTGAGATTATGTGGAAATTTCTCTAGCCAGCAATCTGTTCGAGTGTTTTCCAAAAGTTTTCCAAGTCATTCAAAGCTGACTCGATCATGCTATGAATACTTAATTTTACTTCAAACTGTGTCTTGCCCTTCCCTCAAATCAGGGGGACTGCCAGTAAATGCTGCTCTGAACAAAACCTTTGATCCAACCTTCCTCCTCTTATTGCACTGTTGTCTCCTTCCCAGTTCAAACTCTCATTTCAGCTTGGAAATGAATGCTCACTTGCAGGCTGAATGGAATCCTTATGGGCTGTATCTCAAATTCTAAAGGTGTTTTCAGTTTAGCTGCTTTTCTTAAATCTATGCTTGCTGATTAATCAGAAATTGCTCATGAACCTTTTTCAAGGAGGACCTGGCACACCACTTAAAAATCCCTGGATTAAGTCCAAGTAGTTTAGCTGTTTTTTAGGCTTCCCTATTCAATGCAGGGCATCAGACAGGTATTTTCAGAACTTGTTTCTCCACTTTGCTGGGTTTTGCAGTGTATAACTTCAGTAAAGATTCACTACAAACAACAGCCTCTGGTTTTGCCACAGATCTTTTTAAAGTACTTAGAAAACTGGGGCTATAAAAGCAGATTCCTTACACTCCATTCAAAATAGATTTCTGCAAATACTCCTGTAAGTACCAGGACATTCATTGTTCCAGAGAGACATAGATTTGCTACCACAAACTATTCAGAATACCTGTATTCTGAAACTGGATGCTCAGAGTGGCTACCCCGCAGTGTGCACCCGTGCCTTCTCCTTTGGAGCCACAGAAAGACGACAGGATCTAGTTTTTGAGGTTCTTGTTTTCTAAGGGAGAAGAAAAAAGATAAAAATAAAAAAGGAGCAACATACTCAAGTAGCAAGGGTGGGCATGCCCAGGCCCAGTTCAAATCTCAGGCAAAGATTTGATCCCCCAACTGCACATACTCACAGACTGCAGATGTGAACATCTCTGGAACTGAGCCCCAGCCAGAGGAAGCTGCTTCAGCTCTCCAGACCGACTCTGAAAAGCTCCAAAAATAATGGTACTACTATTCTGAAGTGAGGTTACTTCCTTCAACATCTGTGGTGAATATGTGATACGGGCTGCTATAAGCATCACACGTATTTAAAACTAACAGGAGATGTCAAGGCTTGGTTCAGCCACATTGTGGTCATTAGGAGGAGGGAGCTACACAAACACTTCATGAGATACATATGCTGCTCTAGGGGTACTAAAGGTTAGCCTATTCTGAGAAATCTCCCATCCTGTCCAGATTTTGGAGAAATAACAAAAAAAAACCCACCAAGCCCTTCCAAAGTATATAGAATAAAGAGAGCACAAAATATCTTTCAGTGTAGTTCTCAATGATGAGATATTTACCTTCTGTTTAGCTGACAGCTTTTAAACGAACCTCTACCCTTGCCTACTGCACAAAGAAAAAAAAAAATCAATAAAATATCTGACAACATTTATTACATTACTTCTAATGGCTCATTAATATAATGATACTTCCTTATTATGGAATAAATTAGTACCATTGTCAAACCAGTGCTCTCTACAGACAGAATGTGTTCTCAGAAATTGTTGGGTTTTTTTAAATAAAAATTAAGAATAGCAGTATTTTCAAGCAAAAAAGCCTACTTTTCTGAATCAACCAGAGGCATTATTATTGGTTTTTATTAACACATACAAAATTATTAGGGTATACAAACGTGTTTCTTTTTTTTTGACACAGTGAAAACTAAATAAATGGGCATTACATTAGTTTACATCACATTTTTTTTCAAAAAACCAGTTAATGATTAAACAAAGAAGTTTATATATATATATGTATTAGAAAAAAAAAAAAGCTTGAAATAGCTGGATAACAAATAATTGATTTATACTATCAAAAGGCTGGGAGCAATTGTGTCTCCTGTGATTGTGCCCTTAGCTTTCAAACTATGACCCCCACTGATATGAGTTTCTACTAAAAATCCAAAGAAAACAACAATGAAAAACCTCAACAAAACAAACACCACTCTACTCGCCCCCAAAAAAACCAAAACACCGATTCCCCCCAGAGCACAAAACCTCAAAGCAATGGCACAACTTTCCGCAGGCTAATATTTTTTTTCCTGACGGCTTCAAGCACAAGTGAATTATTTTAAATATCACATAAACCTACAGTAAATTAAAAAAATAGAAGATTACTTTACACAACGCATGGAAACCATTTCTAGTGAGCACAAACATTTACAACTGTGTCATGTTTTTTCCTTGCATAACCCATACTCACACACAAACCAGTTTTCAAAAGAATTGGTGAAATAATCAGTCCACATTTGTTTCTTTTATACAATATGAAATGGTTACAATACCATAGTATTTTTTAGAATAAGTTAAACATCAAGACATATGGCAATAGCATTGTACTATTCTTTCTACATACATATGAAATCCTGAATTTCAGTCTATTTTTATTCAGTCACAAAAATGAATAAAGACTAAGATCCAGTTATACTGGAAAACTAGGCTAGTTCTAGAAACCACAAATACTGTAAGCACTTTGGTATAATATGTACAGATTGTGCTGTCAATGTCATGCTTGCATACTAGAACTGATCAACAGATTTCCACTGGTGGAATAAAGTAAAAAAAGGTACTGTAAGACTTGCTTTCTTATTTCTTTTCCTCTTTGCAAATGATTGAAAAAGGACACACCACAAGTACACACACAGCATTTGTATGATGTGATGACAAATTAAATATTAAAGTGTTTTTAAATACAATGAAAGGGCAGTCTTCTTAAGTGCATAGAACGTAATGCAGAATACTGTTAATTACAGGGGCAACCTCAAAGATATGAAACATTTTAACAGATATTGAACAAAGTTCTTATAAAAAAAAAGAGGCGTGAATGAGGATAAGCATTCTTCTATTGTTACAAAGATCAACACATGTTATTCCCCACTGGTAAGAGAAAATAACTGCTGCATCATAAAAGATGTATCTATCTACTGCATCCATTTTATCATTTTCTCTCAGAGGCTTAGAATTGCACCCTCAAACTCCTAAGCAGTTTTGATATTTGGTTGGGGATTTTTTCCTTTTTTTTTTTTTTTTTCTCTTCTCCTATTTTTAACAAAACTTCTCTTTCTGAAAGTAGAACTCAAAAAGTGCATTTTAAATTAAAGGGCTTACTTTCCCCCTTATTTTATGGATGCATTTGCAACAGTTTAGAAATTTTAGCTTAACCTATTCATTCTTTCTACCATTACAATTTATCAGAATGACTCAGATTTATTCAGGCTATTCTGCCAACAAGTTAAGCAGCCACTTTTCCTGCAAAGCAAGTGGTGTTAAATTCTAAGAAATCCAAAATACTATAATCTTTACTGAAGTGAAATGCAAACTCAAAGAGTAAGGACTGCAGGAATTTCAGATTATTTGGACTTTATGCAGTTTCCCCAAATTTGTATTTTCTCCTTTGGATTTTGGGATATAGTTAAGTACATATATTCTGTTGCACTAACACTGCAAGTCAGCTTCAGACTAAGGTCTCAGGAATGAAATGGTAGCCTCAAAATTCTCAACCCAACCAGAGGAAACTCACCCCAATCATTACTCATTTCTTACACAACACAACAATCCATTAAACATGTAAACACAAGCAATGATGGTTCTCATTTGAAGCTCCTATTGTGGCAAGTAATACTTCACAGGTATCAGAAACACTTTAATTAATGTCTCCCTATTACCCCCATTTCTAAGATGTCTTCTTTTCCTTACTCAAGTTTTAGCTGTTCAACATCAAACAATTGCACAAAAACTAGAGCACCAAGCTTTGCTAACTGAAACTGCTGGAGAGCACACACAGGAGAGAAGAATTTGACTGTGGTTGTTGAGTGAGCTAGAAGTCAAATGAGCTTAAATAAAACTAATGTTAACACATTCCTTAATTGAAATGATTAATTCTTAGCAGAAATAAATTAAGATCAGTCTGATCTTACTGTAAGCTAGTTGGTGACCCAGCCAGACTTTTGTGCAGATTGGGGTTTTGACTGTGCCTGTTCCGACTGCGAACAGATGAAAACATTGTGTTGCAACCTGGGATTTTGCATTTGTGGAGCTGGCGGAGATGCACAGTTTTGTAATGAGCCCTGAAAGTTCCTTTATTACTGTATGTTTTTTGACATATATGACAAGTTATTGGCAAACTGGAAGGTAAGTTTATAAAGTTTTGATTAGCTTTCTCAATTAGAGAACAGTCTTGGTAGAGTTCATCATTGGGCATTAGGCTGGGTCCTTCACAGCTTTCATCACTATCATCCAAGGGCATGGTGCATATCTCACTTCCTCCGTCAGAATCCCAAGAAGAATGAGCACTGCTCTCAGATTTAACGCTGGAAGTAGTGCTTAGATCCAGAACAGCTCCATCATTTAATGGATCGTATCCATAACTCTCAGAACAGGGTTCTGCAATTTTGCTCATTGGAAAAATGTAGCTGCCTGCTCTGTTCACTCCTTTGAAGATTACAGAAGTACGTCCAACGTGTTGTTTTAAAGAGACATCTTGGCAAAACTCCTTAGCCATGTCTTTCAAGAGGTATGTTGCATTGAAATGGTTGTTGAATTCCAGTGTATCTTTAGTCAGAAGTTTATGATGAAGATTTAGGTTTGAACTATGTCTAGAAGAACAAAGACAAGCTTAGCAAGAAGGTGTTTCACCTCACTTAGCAGTTGTTTCATAATGATTATAAACAAAAAATGGAAAACCAATATTTAGTAGCATGCATGAATTGTATACTTCAGATTTGACCAACTACCACACGGAGTGCACATGGACAATTTACACATGTGACTGGGTTTCTGAACTTGCTTGCACTGGCATAGATCAGATTCTATGTAATAACTCTACAGCAGTCAATGTTTCAGAGTCTTGCTTGCTTTGGGGGTAGCTGTCTGCTCTGCTAGATCCAGTGCTAAGCCTAAAAGAGGTGGAGGCAGACTAAAAACCTGTAAACTGAACTGAGATCGGAGAATGGACTGAGGTGGGTAAGAAACAAGACTGTTTCCCAATGGACAAAGCAGGAAAGGATTGACACCTGAGTTTGCAAAATATGTTGATGATCCCATGTACTCTAACCATATCCAGGATGAAACTGTACTTATCAGTACAGAGCCTTTTCTTGACAGGAGTTTCCTTGAAAAAGGAAGACTGAAATATATGGAACTTGCAGTTTTCAAATGGGCACCTCTGGGTTCAGTTTAAAACCACCAAAATCACTGTTCCTCACTGAATATTATTAATCAGCTCACTGGGAACTTACAGGCACTGTCTAGCAGGCTGAAGGTATTATTGGAGTACTGGTAAAACATTTGTCTTTCTCCTTGCCATCATGGTTTGAACAGAACCATGAATTATTCAAAAAGGCACAGAAATATTTAGCACTTGTAGTCACACTACTCTATGTTAAAGTCTAGAAACTTCTGCAAAGTTGTTCCAAATAACTATTCTTTTGTACAAAGCTTGTGAAATGACTTCTGAGCTCACCCTTTTTTTTCTTTAACCCATCTTCCAAAAGCACCTATGTGAAAACTTATCTCAACATATTGGTGTGGGAAGGAATTTGTGGCATGTGAATGCAAATCTTACTGCTGGCCTTCTTTCCTGTGGCCCATATCACAATTCCAGTGGAGAGGAATTCACATCTGGAAAGATGCAGGCAGCAGGGTATGAAGCCCTGCCAGCAGCAGATGAATCTGTGCATCTCAGATGCAGCGGCCAGTCCTCAGAGACCAGCTCATCCTCTCTCTGGATTGCATCAGCTGGCTCCAGCACTCCTAGCAGATTACAGACAATCTAAACCTCGTGTCACTCTGAACAACTATCCAGGCATGCTTCCTGCAGCCAAAAGCTGCTCTGAACACTGCTGCACACTTGGAAAACGTGTAACACTTTGCTGCACTTCAATAGGTTGGTTACCTATCACTGACTGCTTCAGACACATTACTGGTGGTCAACAACAAAGCTTTGGCACTTGTTGCTCAGTTTATGTGCATAATAGGCTGAAATAAAATAATTACAGCAATACAGTACTGAAATTAACATTAAACTGAACCAGGCTCATGCTTTAGTTTAGAAATTAGTATTTAATCTCACAGAAAAGCACTACTGATGTGGATAAACACCAGATAGTGTTAGTTTGACTACCACTGCATAAGGTTAATTTTGGGCTGACAAAGACTAATCTTGCTTTTCTTATGGGCTTTTTCTCACCAGTCTGTTCCAAATCCTTGAGTAAAGAAAGGATAAGGGCAAGTGAAGATTTCCTAAATTAATCTCATTGCTTTTTCTTTAAAAAAACACTGTATACATTAGAAAATACATGAAAGTACATATTAAACATGTAAGTCCACACATGCATCTACTGGAAAATTGCTGAATTCATACTGTTATGGCTTTCCCTTTATGTACTAAAGTATTCTTTCAACTACTGCACTCTTTATCAGTTATGAAATTTTCATGGCTTTATTTAATACCTTGTAGCCTTGTGGAAAGGAAATATTTCTTTCAATGGATTTTCATTTCAAGAATGTTCTGATAAGTTATCATACCTGTTATACGAGGATACACAGAAAATATTTGTAGGCTCCATTCCTCAAACACTCATTTTAATTTCAAATTAGGCTCCATTGTGATGGCAAAATAAATACAATTTTGTTTATAATTTTCTTACCTGTCTCGACTTCTACGAGAAGGGAAAGCAGCATTACAGCCCTCAACTGTGCAAATATGCATTTCTTTGAGATGTACATTTTTGAAATGCATTTTTACACTGTAAGGGTTTTTAAAAGTCTTCTTACAGATGTCACAATGAAAGCGGCTTTCTTCCTTCTGAATCCCTAGTGCATGTTGACTGACATGATCCATATCTTTAGAGTCTTCAAAACAAGGAATGGCAGCACCCCTGTTTGACAAAGTGCTGAAAAAGCCCCCGGTCAGCAAGTGGTGTTGCAATTCAGGGCAGTCATTTTTAGGAATCCTGTGCTTTGACTGCTCTTTAATATACATGGGGGGTTCAGTCACTGGTTTTATAACATCACTGTGGTGGTGTTTTGGATCTTCATATATACTCTCATGGGAAACTATTTTTAATGGCTGGTTTTCTTCTGGTTTAACCTCTTTCTCACAGTGTTGCAATTCATTCTCAGAGATATCCTCGATGTATTTGTTATTTGGTGCAAAGACAGATTCAAAATACTTTGGGCCCTCTACCCCAGAGAGAGATTTCCATGAATTACCTGAATGGGGGTGCTTTTCCACCCTGTCGGTCACCCGCTTCTCTATCTTATGCTCACAGGTCTCAAGCTCTCCATCGCTTACCCCCTGCAGGCGTGAATCATCTTCAGAGCTGGCCACATCGCTACTTTCATTGGGTGTCTCAACAGCTTCTTTCTCTATCTTAATGGGCATACTGGACTTACGAGACTTCTTCTTGGGGAGCATGTCAAATGGCAATTCATTGGAAACAAGCTGCTCTGGTATGGAGGAAGAAACAAGAGGCAGAGAAGGAAGAGTACCTGGAGTATTGGCAAGCTCGGCTGGTGTGACTGGACTACGGTAAAAAGGAAGAACAGGCTGTACTGTCTTCAGGTTTGGAAAGAGGACACCATTATGTCCAATACTGGAAAATCCAGCCTGGCCTTTTGAATCTGTACAAGAGCTGGCATAGCTGGAAATAGTTCTGCTATCCGGAGTTAAAATTGTGAATTCTGTCCTTTTACTATCTCCAGCTCCAGCAATGGTCAAACCATTTCTTAGATCCTTATCCCTGTTGTTTCTGTTCATTGGCATATGGAGTCTGGGGTTAGGATTTGCACTATGACGATTTCGACTACGCAAAGAGCTAAACACCATATTGCAGCCCTCGATGGTGCATTTGTGCTTTATCTTCAGATGAACAGCATTGTAATGTATTTTCAAAGTACCTTTATCATAAAATGTTTTTTCGCATGCAGTGCAGAAGACACGCCCTTTCCTTGGCCCAGCATTTTTTTCAACAGATTTAATTTTGTTTTCTGGAGACAGTGCTGTCATTTCAAGCTTGGCTGCTGCATTATGTGAACTGGAATCACTTAAAAGGGCATCATCTTCTGTTTTAGTGATATCTGGGCCATTTATGCTCCTCTCATTTTCAACTTGAAATGGTGCAGAACTAGAAGTTAAGAAACTGCTTTCAGAAAATGGTATCTGAAGATCTTGTTTGGTTTCGTTGCTATGGTCTTGACCTTGCTCAATCAAATGTCTTTCTGGTGGTGAGCCTATCAAAGGTGGAGGCACCGGACTGAAAAACTGAAACGGCAGCATGAAAGCCATGTTATTTACAAGATTCTCAAAAGGATGAATGTTGGTGGGACTCATTTTGTCCAAGGCAGCAGAAAAATTAGGACTGTGTGGGTTGCAGCTCTCAATGAATGCCCTAATATCCAAATTGGCAGTTGGTGGTGGTATTATGATCGACTGCCCTTCTTTCTCTTGAATTGCCATTAACTCTACAATGGACTTAGTTTCTCCAAAGCGAAGGAACTGCTGCAAAGTAGCCAGTTCTTCTTCAGTGGTCATTATGCTCCAGTGATCCAGCACCTTTCCTGAAGCATCCTAAAGCCAAACATATTTAAATGAGTTAGACATTAGTTAAACCCAAAAAATCCCATTTCCCCTCAAATCTCTCATTCTTCTAAGAGAGTAAAAGTTTATTCTCTAGCAAAAAATTTTAAAAAAAAATCAATTTAAGGAGATTAATGTGAATTCTATGATAATTCCTGCAAAATTATCACATTGATGATATTATTTCTTCCTGAATCGACAGTAATACTTGCCAATAAACTATTTTTTTCCACAAAAATTAAGACATGTTATCTGAACAACAGATAGTATCCTGTAAGCACAGACAGGAGAGATGGAGCAATCAGACCAAGATTTAGCTCCTCATTTAAGTCAAGTATTCTTTCATTGCAAGTTTAATAATCTTCCAAGCAACTAAGATCAGAGAACAAATGAACCTATATTGATCTATTGCCAGTTTTCACAGAGCACAGCTGTAATTACACTAGTGTTGGAGTTCTTTCAAACTCTAGCTATGCCTAACTTTTCCCAATAACTACAATAAATATTTTATCACAGAACATGTATTTGATGGCCTACTGAGATTTTTCACAGTGCATGTAAGAGTTTCTAAGATGATGAAGAACGTAACAGTATAAATTTTTCATGTGATAGAGGTTCAAGGTAATTGATTCCATATTTTTAATCCTAACACTAAAAAGCAAGATTATCAAGACCATTAAATATTGATTCATGTCATAATGTAAGATCATAATGTTACTTTACATAAAAGGTAACTTCCATAGCAGCAAGGACTAACATCAGTGTAAGCACATAGGGCCAAATACACTCTGGCTGCAGCTCCAGTAAGGTCGATAGCACTACTAGAGATTAATATTGTCCCTGGTGTTTTAAATAATGGTAAGTTTATTTCTTGATGTATTATTCTGCTGTATAAAAGCAAACTCACTGTTTAAATAATACTGGAACAAGTTCTAAGGCTTTACTTTGATACACTACCAGTAACTTTTGATTTTTATTTTTGCTTACCTTTGTTGTTAAATTTGAGCAAGTAGAAAGATTTCAATTAAGTCCAACTAAAAAAAGAGACCAATCACCAGAAATCCACCCTTTCTTTTCTGCCATTAAGCTGGTACAGGTCTATTACTGGCTTTCAGATGTGCCACACTGTTAACACATTGTGAACCACTGAGAAGATTAAGATAGAAAACTACTTAACTGACATATTTCTATTTTAAAAGCCCTTCTAAATACCTGTAGCACATATCCACGTATATAATCCTGCAGTGTCCAATCCAGAGCATGGAGAATCTGTATCACCTCTTCCTGCTTCAGAACACTGAAAAGCCGATCGAGCAGAATTTTAAGGCGCACAGGAATGGCTTGGGTTCCGTACAACATGAGGCTACTGATATCAAAGACAACATTGGATTGAACTATTTCTACTTGGCTTGATGGGTAGAGGTTTGGAATCCTTAGTTTGCTCAGGGCTGTAAATAAAAATCACAAAATGTAAACAAGCTTGAGTCCCGAGAAAGAGAAAATTAAATGCAACTAATATTGGGGTGGGGGTTAAGGAGTGACACAAAAAGTATGTAATAGTTATGAGGATCCTAAATAGTTTTCTATAGATTGTAAAAACAAATATTACCATGTGCTACCCATCCATGCCGGCATTGGTCACATTGTCGCTGATTTATTTTCCCAGGTTTGAAACACTGACAACTACAGTTCACGAGAGTGCACCGGATAGCCTGGAGATCAATGGAAAGCATGATAGGTAATATATGAGCACCGTTCAGAGTGTGCAGATTATACATCCACAGTACCCCCATAAAATCCACATGAAGACAGAATTAACACACCAGCACAGACCTATCAACGTGCAATGTAAGTTATCCAGGCAAAGCCTGAGTTATACAGGGCTACCTCTGCCTGGAAGAGTCAAGTCACCAGCAAAAACACTACAGTAACATGGAAGCAGAATATTTAACAATATACATAGCAACATTTCTGTGGATTTATTTAGGCTGAAGCACCTTCATAACAATTATTGTTATAAATTATGTATTCATCCTCATGTATGATCACTTTCTCAGGAAGGTTTGAAAACAAGATGAAAGACCCCCTCTCTTGCAGTTTTGCTGGCACTCCATACTGCAATACAGCAAGTTCTAATGAGTAATGCATCAGCTCTGCACAGATGCCATGCCCTACACACTCAGGATTCACATGGAATATCTGCATTCTATCAAAGACAAAGGAGTTCACTAATGCTCCTCAGTAACAAAGTTCACCAAAAAGTACTCCTACTCTTCAAAGTCTAAACAATCACATTTTGAAAGCAAAACAGAGCACACAGAACACCAGTTGCACTGTTCAATTTGTACATCACTTTACTCTCACCAAGGTCATCTATAATGCAAATCAAATTAGTATTCAGATGTCCCTAATCAATGGGGTGATACAAACTTGCTTCCTGGAATATATGATTTCTTCTGTATGTGCCCATCTGCTGCAGAAGGCAGACAACTTGGAGGTCCTAGTTAAAGCTCCAGAGGGATTTGCTACAGAGCAAAGCTTTTGCAGGATTCTGCACTGCTTGGATCTGGCACTGAGAATAGTACCTGCATAAACAGAATATTTATTGAGGGAGGGAAAGCAAAGAAATTGATGTACAGAATATCTTCACTAGAAAAGTAAAGAAAAAGAGTTAAATCATGCAATTGTAAAATGTTGGCATTTTTCTGCTTTTAAATTAATGTTCCCTCTCCTAAGGTTTTATGCAAAATGAGGACTTCCACTCCTCAAAATACCCATAGGAAAGTAAGATAAGATTTGAAGAAAAAAGGAAACGTGGCATTCCCACACTGGCACTTCAGAAAACATACAAGGAAGCCTGATCCAAAACCTTGCTATGAAAGATGGATGCAAATCCAAAGCACATGGCAGAAAGTTAATTTCAATGAGATTTGCAATGGGCATTTCTTTAGACCAAGAGCCTCCGGCTGACTCCGAGCAGAAGAGGACACTGCATTCGAAAGGTTACTATAAAGAAGCATATTCATGACATTTGGATGTCTGGCACTTCACAGTAATGGATTTGGAGTGAGATTTTAAAATCTCACTATCTGGCTTATCCAGGAGTTCCTTTAAATGCACATCTCCAAACTGCAGCGACTTGATGCTGAGGTTTGCCTGTATTTGAAGAATTGGAACAAGTGGCAACAGGGCTCTTGAAATCTCTGAATCACTTTGCCTTTAATCTTTTAAAGGAGCCGTTGCAAAATCCTGTATTCTTGAGAAAAGCTCTTGCTCCCCACAAAGTCATAAACTACACATCAATACCCTATGCAGTATTGCTTCATTTTAATGGAGGATACATTTTCACTTAAATCCTAAAATACTTCCATATAACAATAAAAAGCCATAAATTCCTTATGGAAAGGTTGGAGGAAGAAAAGGTGTAGCTGACTGTGGATTCATTTCTACCACAAGATATCAAACAATAATGCGGATTGAGTCTTCTGCCTCTCTGCATACATAATATTCTGTGACTTGCCTAGACTGAAGCCCTTCCACAGGCAACACTGCTAGGTTCAGTAAGGTGCAGTGCATTCCATAAATGCATCTTTTACATTCCCTTCAGACAAAATTACAAAAAAGAGTACTTCCTTTTTCTGCAAGAAGTAACAGAAATCTGCACAATGAAAAAAGCTGTCACGATGATAAGTTAATTGAGATTTCAAAATTTTTTTCATTCCTTTTCCTTTGGATATGTTCCACAAATCACCGACCTTTAAAACTTTTTCTATTTAATTTGTGTACTGGAACAAGAAAGATACACCACACCAAATTTTGCATTTCATAGCTCTCTGTAAGAGCCTTCTTCTATATGGTACATGTGTTTATTTTGCTTTCCTGTGTATGTGTAGAAGACTGCACATGCCAAAACAGGAACAAGTAAAAAGAGGGCATTTTGTTTTACATATATGAAAGCAGCTGTTACAAAGAGAGTAGAGTTCCCCCTCTATTCTAAATATTGAACTACAGCTCTCTCAAGTCACATTATTGCTTCTGGAAACTAGAAGGAGTTAGCTTGCATCCTGCTAACATATCAAAGGTGCACCCTTGAATGGGGGATCTGTGCTGACTTAAAAAATTACTTGAAAGAATCCCTAAGAAAAAACAACTGATTTTTCAGGTTTTTAGCATTTCTCATCATTTGTACTTGTCACAGTCTGTGTCTCCTAAAGCTTTTCTAGCAACATTTATAATCATATATATAGACACGAAATATATAACAAAGCAAAATTAACTACTGAAATAATCAGCGAATAACAATTTTAAATTTCACTGTTTGACTTCAAAAGGTATTTGTAAAATATGCACCTTGATTATCTCCCAAATTAACACATATCAGACTTTATTGAAAAGAAATTTAGCAATACTTCATGAAAATAATACCCTTGTCTTTTGCCCGTTAATCCTGCTGTCCTTAATAGCCTATTCTAACGTACTGTAATTATATCAAGGCTTTTAATAAGCTTTATTTTCCCAACAAGAGGAATGTACACACAATTTCATTCTGCAGAACAAAGAAATAACTTTCTGTATTGCACAGATGCAAAGCTTGAAAATTATAATTAAAGGATTGGAAATGTAGAAGGAAATTACAGTGGAATTTTTTTAAAGTACAATCCTTTCATTCAAATCATTATTTAATTTCATTTTCTATAAACAGAAGGCAGATGGTCTAAAAAACTAAATCTTTTGCTATCATCAAGGATCTTGGTATTGCTTTCCAGTCACTCTCTCCTTCACAAAGGGTCCATTACCAGACTCACTTTCTTAACTCTTTTAAGAAATAGAGTTGAAAAGACTGATCAAAATGTTCTTTGGTTTTACCAGCATGACCGTGGGAATCTGAATGCTGAACTTTAAACAAAAATGATCCCTCATTACAAGACAGACATTAACCATCAAGCTGGTCACTGAAAAGCATCTGACTACTAATCACTGCATCTTAACATGTGCTGCCTGAAAGCCACGCCTGCTCACATCCTTTTTTTGCCAGATATTGATGTGGCTTCAATTATGCTTCAAAAGTTACTGAACGTTTCTTTGCAACCCACGCACAGCCCTCACAGCTAAGGAAAAGCCCAGGCTAATGGGATATACTCATGCTGATTCTGGGTATATAATCAGGCTTCATTTCACATAGCAAGTTTGAGGAAGTCTTCTGGGACCTATGTTTACTTGCAACATACAACAGGTTTTAAAAAAAGCAGCAAGACAAGAAGGGCACAATAAGGGTATCCAATCTCATTCAGTGTTAAGAGGGTTCTGGTTTGACAGCACTTTGGCTTGGGAAATAAATTAAGAAGCAAGGAAATATTGAAGACCTTGTCAGGACTGAGGTGGAGATCTGTGCTCATGCTGCAAAACTGCTCTGGGTCTCTGCACACAGCCAGGGCTGCAAGTGCAGACATCAGTAACATGGAAGAGCAAGTCCCACATTACCCTGGTGCTATTTACAACAGAAATGCACAGGACAGCACCCTCACTTCTGGCATTTAAGAAAAAACCCTTGCCTTTTTGCACAAAGCTTCTCCCCACTTTAAAAACTGCTGCCTTTTTTTCAAGCTACTGCCATCATATGAAGAACTTGAGAGCTCCCCTGCTCTGCTATGAGGATTACCGACAAAATGGTGTCATTGATGCCAGGTTACCGGAATACATTTTGCAGGCATGGCTTAGAAATTTCTATTGGTTTAAAATGCAAGTTTGAAGAAGAAATAGGAGTTAAATGAAACAAATACACCAGAGAAACTTTCATTAGATGAGCTATAGCAGATACTGCTTTCATTCCTCTCTCTCTCTCTCTGGGGTTTCTAGCAACAGGCCATATCTCCTATGGCCATCTCATCATCATCAGTGGTAATCCCACTGAATATATGTAACCCACCATGAAATGAGCTCTGGTGGGCACCAATCCTATAGGAAAGAAATGGGACAAATCCTATATTTGCAGAATAGACCCATAGTAGCTCCACAGTAACATTTGTGGAGAAAGGCATGATTTAAAGTGGGGGAAGAAATAAAATTAAACATAGGACATATGTCTGGCTATTTGGAAGTATTTTCTTGCTTGCTTCTTGTAAAACACTTGCAAGGGAAGTAAAGGGATACTGTACTGTATTGTACTTTACCATCTCAAATTGAAAGTACAGCCACAGCTAACTCAAAGGCCAAATCCAAATCAGTGTGCACCTTTCACAGAGAACAGTAACTATAAATGAGTGTGAAGTGTTGCCCTTCTGGTCTATATTTTTTTCTTCCCAGTTTTTATTATAATCTACCAGTTTTCTTGTGTTTGCAGAGTTTACATAAGTTCCTTTTTCCTCACTGAGTTACACTTGATTACTTTTGTGTTTGAATCCTTTGCACAACTGAAAGCAGAGACAAATCAAAAACCCCTTATCATAAGCATCTCTCTCAGTGCCATGATTTTCCACACAATACAATGAGCAAAGCTTTGTCCATTGTTTGTCAGGCAACTTATGCTACTTTCCCCTGGGATATATTCTGCTGATAAATAACACTGTCAGTCAGTTTTCTCATTATTTAAAACAAGTTCTCAATTTACATTTTGTTAATCTTACTTTCACAGTATCACAATCCAGCTTACCCATATCAGACTAATATCTGGGGTTTTATCCATTCCACATCTATTTGTATCCCCCCATCCACTCTACAGCACATATTTAGTCCTTGTGTCTGTTCTTCCTGAAGACAGACTTCAGTTTTCAAAACACTGTTGAGCTCTCTGTAGTTTGCTGGCATATATTTTAGTTCCAGTATGTTTCACATACAATCAAAAAACGTGCTGGGCTGCTCTAGATGGTAGAAGTACTTGTTGAAGACATAACCCAACAATTAGGCATGAAATGCATGTTGATATTAAATCTGTTCAATTAAGCACCTTGTACCTCTAATTGTTCCTTGAAAGTTTCAATGTACTCCCAGTTTAGAAAGGCTCTAAATCCCATCTGTCTGTGGAGACCATTAGCAGGGCCCCTGCAGCATCTTCAAGGAAAGGCTCTGGGCCATTTTCTTCTTCCTGACATGCTCACTTCAAAGAGGTAACAAGATGCCTGGAGGATGGACAGAATATAGATGCCCTGTGCTGCCTGTAAGTAGAGCTGGGAAGACACACACTGGGTATGGGAAAAGGGAAGAGCAGTGCACTGCAGCACACTGATGTGCACAGGTCTGACAGCAAGGCCCGGCTGAGAGTTACTCTGCACAAAGACTTGGCCCATGCTACAACTCGCACGTGTTCAGCTCAGTATTGTGGTGGTTCCTTCTGTCCTGTATTTAAGGTCCTGGAAAGTTCCTCACTGCCACAGCACAGAAACACTGCCTGCCTTTCACAGGCTGAGCCCCTGAAACAAAGGGATTTCGATTCAAGTACATATCCACCTAAGCCACTACACTTGCTTGCTGCAAGTTCTATTATTTCTATACTAAAGCTTAGAAAAATTTAAAATAAATAATTACACAAAATTATTAAAATAAGAAAAATGTCCTTATAAGATTTCTTATTATATTGGACTGAATGCACATATTACTTTCACAGTCTTATGTAAGAAACAGGGGTTTTTGATAAAGTAACAGCTGCTGTTAATGGTTATTTAATAAACAAAAGTAACAACAAATAACTTTCCTAAAAAGCAAACCAGCTTTGCAGCTTGTTATATCCAGAAAACATATCTGATATCTTCTGTATTTTGAGCTTTTAATTAAGTAAAGTTGTACACAGATGTGACAGAGAAAACAGCTGACCAAATAGCTCCAACCTCTCCATTCAGACACATGAAAAATGCTGGCCTGAGATGCTTCATATTACAAACTTTTATTAGTAAAATAATTTAGGAAAATTATTGTCTGCTGCTTAAGAGACCGATTAGGAGACAGATGGGAAAGGTGGAGGTGGGCCACAATTTGCTACTACAGTGCCACTAAACACAAAGTTACACTCACATCTCAGCTCCTAATCTGACAATAGCTCCTTGGTAATCTGGTTGGTTTTTATTCACACCAACCATTTATTCCTACCAAGTTTAAGAGGTGCAAGAACCTTTGAAAAGTCCAGACAAGAAGCTTTTGTTTCAGAGGCCAACCATTGATTTAAAAGTTGATCTTACCCTATTCTACTGAAAATTTTGGCTGGTGTAGCTACCACTCAACTCCCACTTACCCCTGTTCTGTGGGAGAATTATGTTATGATTTTTATTCTAGAAGTACACAAAGGCCACAAGCTGAATACATTTTCTAGATAAGACGATGGAATACAATCCATTAATTATCTGGATCCTTATGTATATATCCATACTGTTTATTTGGGGTCAGATACCAAAACCTGACCTCCTTTTAAACATCCACAGCCTAAGACGACACATAATCAGGATATTTACAACCCTGAGCCTGCAGCAAATTGCATTACTCCATTACCCTCCCCCTCAGTGGGGCTGAACAAAACAATTTTTGGCCTAGAATTTGACCAAATCTCTCTCTTTTGGGGGCAGCTGAGCACTTTGAGTTTAGAATGTTTAATTGTCCTTTTAATAATTGACTAAAATGTCCTCAAAAACAGACAAAAATCTGAGGAGGGCGAATGAGCTCAGCAAGATAGAAGTGAAATTAGACAATACCTTCACAGGATGGCACCACTCTGTCAAATCAACCTTTCTTGCTAATTTAAAAGACAATCCCCATGTCACTACTTCATTAAACATTTTTTCTATGTGAGAAGAGTCCTAGGAGTGAGGAGCTGAGACAAGAGACTGAGCTGACACTCCTCACAACCCAGAGCTGGTTGGGGCCCTGTGGCAGCTCTCGTGGCAGAGGGAGAGGAGCTCGGGGCAGTCCCGGGCACTGCGGCGGGCGAGGAAGCACAAGGAGCTGCTTCTGAGAAAGGCAGCCACGCTGCAAGGCCAAGCTTTAATCACAGCATAACTTGTGGGATGAAAATCACTCTTCATGCATGTCACTTACCCTACAGGGCCCCTTAGGGCAACTCTTGTTAATGGCACTGTCAAAATAATTATAAAGAGAGAAGAATTCGTGTGTGTGTGTGTGTGTGAGCGTGAGCACACACAACTCGAGTGCTACTCTAAACAAAAAACACTGGACAGTAGAACTTCATTTTGCCATTCAGCAGCGTGGCTGTAGATAGACTGGCTTATGCTGCAATTAATCTCACTTGTTAACAACAGGTAAGTGCTGACAGACAGCTTGGTCCACCTCAGGGACATAGGCAGAGCCTCTTTGATGGTTTGGTTTGGAAATGAAAACAAGAAATACAAACTGAGGAAGGAAAAACATCACGTTATCGTTGTCTTAGAGCTGTTACTTACTTTTGACTGAAACAGACTGCGATGCTACAATTTCCACAACATACCTGCCCTAGCCTGCATAGGTCAGAAACATTTTGCTGGTATTAAGCAGTGTATCTATCACGAGATCTTAAAGTAATGTCCCTTTTTAATAAATCTAAGGGAAAAATCACTCTTATTTCAAAAATGAGTAACAGATTGCTGCATATTGATGAGAAAAACTTTTCAGACTTTAGGGGTAAAGGTGAGCCACTGGACAGAAAGAGTGTGAAATTTTATGCAATAAAGCACTAGGTGCTAGTTAATCTAACAAGTAAGTTGTGCACATACTGCTTTTCATACTGACATGCTAAGCATGCTACACTAAATGCTGAAGCTACAGATCTAGCCACGAACTGCAGTTGAATTAAATATTTAACTCCAACCCTACGCAAGAAGTAAGTGTTATTAACACAAATGCACAGGTATCAGAGAAATGAGGAATATTAGAATATATCAACTGCAAGGCTCTTAAAATATGTCTTTAACTCTTCACATATTTTATAAAATGGTGCATGTGTGCAATGTGGATGAGTTAATGTTCTAAAGACAATCCTAAATTTTTCAGCTCCTCACACCGCTGCTTAAGTCTCAAAGCCATAAAATATACATGCTTAAAATCTCTTCCCTTTTCCTGCTACGGAGTGAAGACACGGATTAAAGAATAAAAGTGAAATAACAGCTCTCTGAAATATTTAGTGTTACACAATTCCATTTAATGCAATTTCATAAATTTTAAACCCAAACACTATTTGTACACATACACGATATTATCTATGGTGCTACAGTTATGCAATATTTTACGCAACAGTGTAGCACCATTGGTAATTTCACAATTTAAAACTCAGTATTCCTTGTTATTGAACACAGGTGAGGAAATTTTCACCTGGCTTTCAGACATCAGTTTCTCTCACACGAAAAAAATACCTCTTTTTCACTGATGATCTTTTATATTTGAAATTTGAAATAAAAAAAGTAGCATTTTTATTTTTTATATTTTTTTCCTCTGTTTAAATTCTCAAATGGTATTAAAGTGTGGAATGAAATATTGTTCTTCATGCTAAAATGACCAAAGTCAGTTAAAAACCTCCAGTTTTCCTCATTCCCTCAATATATTTTGAGCCTGAACACTGAAATTTCAATCTCTAGGACTTTTTTAAATGACAGCAACAAAACGCTAAGAAATAAAAACTAAAAAGAACACAGGCAATGACATTTGCTCTAAAACTTCAAATGTAGCATCGACTAGGACAAAACCTGCTGGTTTCCAGCAAATAGAAACTGTGAGAGTAACTGCACCACTGAAGCCAGAAAGGACAGATGACCCAGAGGGCAAAATCAGTTTTTCTCCCTTAATTTTGGTGGATATTTAATGGAATAATGATTTCAAGATCCGTACCTAAACTTCAGCTCAAATCTGTATGAAAAATGTTTGCTAAATTCCAAATCATCCCAAAATGCTTTTAACAACACGTATCTGGAACAAAAGCTGTAATCTAAACCAAAACAAGAACATTTCTATTTTTATCAGAGGTGTATTTAGCAACATTGTAATGGAGTCTTTATTACTGCAAACCAAATAATTCACTGGCTTGTTGAATTGGAAATGGAATGACATGCTCAATATGTAGGAACAGATCTTTTAACAGTATCACGAACAGACACAGAAGCTGTAAGTCAAGACATTTGGTATCAAAAGGCCAAACCTCACCTTAGACTTAGGAGGCAGAAGTTCAAGTAAAAGCCCATGAAGTGACCCAATATTTGTAATAATTTTTCCTATTTCTATGAAGATTCAGCTCTTCCCAAATCTTTGTATATGTTGGCAGTTACCATTATTCTTAGGGTTCTGAATAGGCTGCAGATGGTTCAGTAGTTCAAAGAATAAACAGAATAACTACTTTTAAGAAATGAATCAAGCAAAAATCTTTAAAATATATAAGTATAACAAAAATGTATTTTCCATAAGATTAGTTATTTTTTAGGTGTTCACTTATTGTTAAAAGTCTGATTAAGCTGCAAACGGCTCAAAATTCTAGCACTTAATTCAAACAGAATTGCACAATTACACTGATTATTAAAAAACCACTATCAGCACTATACATACAATGGTAAATAACCTAGTTCAATATCTAATACGTCCTTCAAAAGTCCATATTTTTCCCTTTTCTGTAAAAGGGGCAATTAGAAAGATATTCTTCAGTGTATATTGTTCTAATCACTACAACAAAGCAAACCAACACGCACTGTTGTTAGCAGTTAAAATAATGATGGACCCACTTTGCCCCATGACCTGGAGTGGAGTGAGACTCCCCCACCTCCCACTCCTCTAGCACTGAGAGCTGAGCCACAATTTCACTGTTTTAAAACTAAAGGACAGTAACAGAGACTCTTCTCTAACATAACGCTTGCATATCTTACAACAAACTGCACTTATTTTCCAAAAGGATGTTAAAAATAGAAGCATATGATCTTTTCCCACCTAGAATTGTATCCTTACAATTAAAGACTATTAGCTGGCATCCCTTTTAACCGTCAAACTCAGACAGTGGCAGTTCTATAGCCACAAAGAGAAGCAGTAAATGAGAAGAACATGTTACTACACTGCATTTGAGAAAGTTTGGCTCCAAGCTATGCACTGATTAATATCAGATCTCCTTCTTTACTTGCCTCTTGACAATCTTGTCACATCTGGCTGACAAATCCTTACAAGCTTATCCAAACCAAGGCAGCCCAGATCATGCTCCGGGAGTAGCTTGAAGGAAGCGGCAACACCAGCCATGTACTGATGTGCCATCATGAAACTAATGAAGCTGACTTCACTTGCAGACTGCAGGAACACGAAGAAACACAACATGCCCCAAGGTTTTGCAACATAACGCAGAGTTAGCTCACCAAAAGATAAGACAAACAATCAGCTCCTGAGGTTCAAGAAGCCAAGTAGTTACATGAATTACAAAAATTTATATGAATTGCTTGAACAACAATCTCAACTAAATGAGCACAATAAAATCCAACTTCAGATCAGATGTGAAAATTGACTGTTAAATGCCTTTCAAACAATGGTTTGTTTTAAATTAAAACAAAACTAGTCTATTTTATTTTCTCTCTCCCACATCCCCAAAATACCAGAATGTTGCCTGGCTCCCAGGTTATTCAAACTGAAAAATATCTAAAAATGAAAAGGAAAAAAAAAAAAGAAAAGGAAAGAGGAAAAAAGTGTCACTTTTTATCCGTAGGATTTTACAGAAGGATAAACCACAGCCTGTGTATATCAGTAGTCCTCCCCTGGGTTAGTGATCTGCCCTCTCGTCATTTTTAAACCAAGAATTCGTTACACAGACAACTGGAAGTATTTGACCAATTAATAAACCAGAAAGTAAAATGCTGCATCTTGAAACACATCTAACAAAACCTCATTATGTATGAGCTAACAATTAAACCATGTTTATTTTTCTATGTGATGAAAAAAATCCAAATAAATACGTTAAATGCATCACAATACCAGACACTTAATTGGCACAGTATATTTAAAAACCTAGACCCCCCCCCCATACACACACACACATACTTAAACCCACCCACCTCCTCTCCCCCCCACCCCCCGGCTCCCCCCCGACTAAAATACAAACAGACTGATCCTAAGAAAAGAATTGCTTGCCTTATTCTGGATGCTAAATAGTCAAAAATAAACTGTACATAAAGGGCATACATTACACTCCACTTTAGTGGTAATTTCTAAAGAACTTCACAGTGAAATTACATTGTTGTCTGCTCTCTAGTGCATTTATACGTCATGATAATGATAATGTATCTGGTTAAAGCACTTGACTCAAAACACATCTGAGTCACAAATCACAGATTTTACTGCTATTAATGTATATTGAAGACTTGTACAATTAAACATTGTCAAGTATTTATGATTTACATGCTACTACTTCAATTGGAAAACAATTACACAAGTGATGGCTCTGCTTATTATAATCAGCCTGCAATTCTGCATTACTTACTGTAGAACAGGAAAGTCACACAGTTGTTTACAGTGAACAGCAGAAAGAAAAGAGATTTTTTTTTTACAGAAACTAGTTTTCTACTTTTACAGTATCTTTTCATAATTAAGAAATAGAGAGCACAGCTCCCTACAGCTCTCATCTCCATTGTTCATTACCCAAAACAACACCATTGCAACATTTTTTATATCTCCACAGTGCATAGCCACAAGTAAAAGTTGCACAGTAAAAACATACATTCATATAGAACTGCAAAGAACTTTCCTTACCTCAGACATTCTTACTGTGCTTATGTTTCCAGAGCTATAAAACAGTTTCCCATTCCCTCAGTGAGTTGTACAAAGAAGTACTGGAAACACTCCTGCCTGTACAAGTACTAAGGCAGAACCATCACACGCCTCTTTACTCTTGTCTGACTCTGAGCACCTCAAGGTCTGATGTATGCTCAGGCTGTGCACAGGGGAGTGAAATAAGATCCTCCCCCTTGGTGTTCTCCAGACCTACAGTACGAAGTTGTGTCTGCCTCTCACCTCTGCAGCCAGCTCTCACCTCGCTGCCCCGGAGTGCTGTGCTCCAGCGCGCTCCTCCAGTCGCAGGGCAGTCCCCTCACAGCTGGCTTGGAGAGGGCATGACACTCATCTTTCACAGAGATTTGATCAAAAGGAGTCACGGAGGCTTGAGGCGCTCCTAATGCAGTGCGAGGAGATTCTACCTCTGCTCTGGCAGCCTAAGTAATGCATTAAATCAATGCAGCTGACCTAGGGCCTATTACAATTTTTTTTCTTCTTCTCGGAGTGTACAACTATCTGCAAATAAGCTATGAGGTACTTACGAGGAAAATTACTTATTTTTAGCGTCAGTGTTGTTTTTCAAATTGCAGCTGCTGCAGGTTTTATTTTTTCTTTTAAAACATTTGCAGGTCTCAAAGGTTCTGTGAGTGGGGTATGTATTTTTTAAAGTTAAAACATTTCCCCTTATCAACTGACTTTTGAGCTAGGGCTGAATTTTATTCCTTTTTATTAAGTTGAAGCTTCCTATTAACAGCAGTACAGGTCATAAAGACAGGAGAAGAATTACTTTCTAGTAATTGGGCCAAAATCTGGTTTTAGTTATTCAGGTGTTGGGTTGCATTCATGAGCTAGCGCAGGATTTTTGTCATAGTCCTTTCTCACCTATTTAAAAAAAACAAAACAAACCCCCAGGACAAAACACTTCTCCTCTCCTCGCCTTTTCACTCCTGTAGATAATTTCTTTGCACTCTGCTAACTCAGGAATACACTGTAGTAGGTCAGAGACATGACCAAGTTGCAGTGAACTCGGAGAGAATCCCGGTAGGAACATACCAGGACAACACCTGACCAGATGAATACCTGTAATCCCATAGGAAAGGCAGTAGGAAATAAGATGGCTGTAGGGAGAAGACAGCTAACATATTATTATTGTTGGTTTATTAGTTGTCTTCTGCTAATCCTGTTTACTATTCACTAGATAAATGCACAAGGCTTAAGGAGAACCTAATTTACATTTAGCTAAATACTGGCATAGAGCTAATGTTAAGTGCACGGCAGTAATTGGAATCAGACCAGGATAAGGCCAACATGATCCCAGAATCTGGTCCAACAGAGCATGACAGGAGGCACACGCTTTCCTAAATCCTTAGGTTTCTCCATCTATACCTTATTTCTCCTGCTGAGCTCTTGAACCAGATGGGAAAACAGAGAGGGGGATGGAGTTTCCTAGAATGGTCTGCCAGATCCTCCTGGCAAAAAGCTCTCAAGTGTGACAAAAGTCAGGCACCAGCGATGACTTGGTCCATTCCCAAGAGAGCACCACATGGAGGCCCCAGTGTCACCTCTGGGCTCTGCAAGATGCCCCAGGCACTTCTCTCAGGGACACAAGGCAGGACACATGGATTATCACTGGTCTGGTAAACGGTGGGGAAAAAGTGCCCAAGAAGTCATGGCCAAAAAGGTGTTATTTGAACTGATTCTTAACAGCAGTGTTTTAAGAGCATCTGCTCTGTGATGGGCACAAAACCTAGCTGCTCTCTCAAGATGTTAACTCAAAGCCAAAGGCACACCTTGTTACTAAAATTATATTTCCTTCTTAATGAAACAAGCAGTGATGTTAACTAAAAAGGACTCAGCATGATTGAAAATTCTGCAACAAAGGTGAGAAGAGTGGCTTAAGATTACATAAACTGCCAGAAGCTCTGAATTGACTTCAAAATGATAAGTGACTAAAACTTAGATGTGTGGAGAGCTGCACTCCCCTCTAGCAAGTTCCCAGGAAAAACCTATTTACCAGCTATCTGCCAGTTGCCTGGAAGATGATAATTCTTAATAAATGGGCTAACTATCCACTACAATTTAGGACCAATTTACTGTTTTCTTAATTAATTATCTAGTAACAGTCTTTTATTTTAAGCATTGTTTTCATTATTCAAGCTTTTTCAATGAATATTTAATGGGAGCATATTCATTCTCTTTTTAAATTGTTCACAATTTCTGATTAGCAATTTTTCAGTGTTTTACTACCTGTGTGTCTTTTAGCAGAATCCAATGATCCCTAGCATAACGTGACATGTGCAAGGCACGATTTGTATCTGCAGGTCAACTTCTAAGGGAATACTGGTACATTAACAGCATTCTTAGTAATTTCAGGTGATTCATGGTCAAGCTTACTTGTACAGAGCAGTTAGTGAGATGTATCTTAAGAATGACCAAAATGGAAAGCAGAGGGTGATTTCCCTAAAGCTTCTTCCAGCTTCCTGGAAAACCAGATTCTTGTGAAAAGAAACAGACATTGGGACAGAGCACCAGCCTTGAGACAGAGGTCCTGGACTTCACTTGGGGCTCTGCCACTGAATTACTATTTGACCTCAGGCAAGTTATTTAAATTGATTTATATTTCCTTGCTTCTGAGTTGCTTTTTTTGGTTTCAAATGTATGTAAATTTTAAACTCTTTGAGGAAGTTATAGCACCTCATTACGTTCTTCTCAGGGACAGTGCTGAGAGCAAAGGGAAAGGGTCCCTAGGTCTGAACTCCACATATGTCATAACAAATACCTAAAATCACAGTGTAACAATGCAGCCCAATGAAAGCAGCTTTCTCCTCCCACCTGTCCCAGCCTGTTCCTTCTTCTCCATGTCCCAGCCTGCGTGCTCAGAGCAGAGCAGCATGAATGTAGGGGGATGTAGGGCAGATTATGAAGTGCTAAAACTTCTTCAACAAATACAAGAGTATTCATGGTTTTGAGAAGAGTTCCAACACATGGAACTGACCATAAACAAAAAGCTGCTGCTCTAAACTGATTTTATTCTCTAGGGTATGTTAAAAATGGTATTAACTGTAGGGAATCATTACAAACAAAAACTGATTCATACAGCACAAAGTGCAATATGATCCCTAATAAAAGATTTTTCCTGAGTCTTAAATTTCAATCATGACCTGAATTTGATTCAGGTTTGATTCAAAAAAATCATTCTTAAAAGAGTACCAGGAAAATAACCAAGCACTGACTAAACACTGGGAGTAGGTTTGTTCTGCCACTACCCTCTCTAGGCAAATGGGCATGTAAATTCTGAATTCCCCAACCCCATGCTGCTGCCACACACCATTCCTCCCAGAGCTGGCTGCACAATGGCATTAACATCCATGTCCTGCCTGCTTGGCCTAAATTCCAATCACATAATACACTATGTCCCTCTTACTTAAATCGGCCCTGGCAAAGATCTTCGCACTAATTTAATGCTTTGCTCGCTTGCCTTGGAGAGACGTGTGGATTAAACATTTCTCAGAAGAAATGTGAGGCAATGGTCAGCCCCATGATTGTACCACTGGGCCCCAGGTCACCTTTCAGGGAGAAAAGCCAACAGAGTAAGACTTGCTGTCCAGGGCCACAGGGACACAAGATTTTGGGGAAGTAGGAGGGGAAAGAAGAAACGGACTTTGAAAATGAGGAGAACTCAAAAGGTGCCAGCAAGACAAAGACAGTTGTGGGTTTAAAACAACTTGCAAGTTTAATGTTTTGTAAAATCTAGCACATGAAGAGGAAAAGATATTTAAACTTAGTGTACTGTCTGTGCATAGTCTAGCACAGGTTTTGAACACTAGTTAAACTACAAACAGGCCTGCTAAAGGCATAAAGTATAAGATAAAGCTTCCTAAGATGTGTGGAAAGCCAGTTAGATCTCTCCAGTTCTCACTGAGAAACAGGGAAACTCAAATTTCCTGTTCAGTATTTCCACATAGGCTACCATACAAAATCAGCCTAAGCTATAGTGTCCAAAACTGTTTTCTGCTAACAGTTTAAGCAGAATTTAAATGTTTACCCTGTCTTGCTGCTTACATCCCCTTTAGGGTAATTGGACAAATTCAACCCAGCGAGATAAGTTTATTGAATATTCTCTGCATTTGCACCTCTGCTTCAGCAGTAATTTTCACCTAACTGTTCATTGCATTACTTTTCTGTAGCCCAAAACAGTAGGAAGAAGTTAGCACTACAAAATACTAACATTTAAAATAGCATGTATGGCAAACCCAGAGACATCACCAACACCAGCACCACTGACCCACCCCTGCAAAATGGTGCCTCTCCACTGACTGCCACTAAGATCAAGAAACTGCAATTAACAATTAGGACTAGCCTGAACAGTAATTTTCTTTTTAACTCTTATTAATGGTTGCTTTATGTCACAGTGTATTTGCCACTGAAAAATTTGATTATGTAGTACATTTGCATCTAATGAAGTTTGGTGTTTTTAAGTTACAGATGTTTTCAAGGCAAATCTCTCAGCACTAATAGAAGCATATTTATACAATGTGGCTTAATTATGCATCACACAGCAAAAGCTTTTTAGTATACTGGTGTTAAAGCATATAGCTTTAAACCATAAAACATAATAATCCAAAGGACTTGGTTTGACTCCTCTGAGCTAATCAGTACATTTGTTCATGTCACAGTTTATTATTATTCACTACTTGAGATATTCCTGCTGATGATCCTCCTACCAAAGCCTTCCCCCACTCCAAATGATTTCTCATTTTGATTCTCCAATTTGGATTCTTCATTATTTGTGTAAATATTTCTGGAGGCTTCTTAGGAACACCAGAATTACACACTGCCCCGCTTGACCTGTTCATAGCATTAACCTTGAAGCATTACTCTATTCTACTCTTCCATTTTCTAGTGTTTTAGTTTCTTCCCTTCAATGCTGCTTTGCACTGAATAAAAGACATTTAACATACACTTGATGACAAACAGGTACAGCTTTTATCACTCCTAATGAAAGCATATTCACATATGCCACAGTGGTGAGTTCACCCAATTCTGTCATAACTGGGGCTTGCTTAAAATTTCATTCTAGGACCTGAGAGCATGTATAAAATCTCCAAATTAGGTTTATTAAATAGTTTTGGAGAGTAAGCACCAAAGGACTCTATTTTGTTCCTTCCTCCCACTGCCCCCCACTCTGGGCTGAGATAGAAAACTAGCTAACTATTGGTTCTGTTCTCTACCTTTCTAAACATTTTTACCTACAATGACATGCAGCTTCTGTCTAAATGGATGGCAAAAGACTACATCATTTTTCCATATACAATGTTATATAGATGTATGAGATACTCTTTATAGCCCTATCTCTAGCTGGGTGGGTGAGATGGGAATGCTGCAGCTAGAACACCCCCAAAGATTCCTGGCAGCTCTGCCCATCTTTCTTTGCATGATCAGTCTAGTTTGAGGTGGGTTTGTATGAAAGTGCTAGCAAAAAATAAGAATTTGCAAACTTGAGTTCTTTGAGAACTTCCCAAAGATGAGAAAGGTGTTAGCAAGCAAAATGCAGTTCTCCAATTTTATCTAATAACCAAACAATAATGGGAGTTGAAGTCTTTCACTGCCAGGGATTAAAGTGGGTGCTCTATTGGCTACACTTGTCCCTTTCTGCACAAATCTACCAACTGCCCTCTAATCTTGCAAGCCCTGTGAGGAGTTTAAAATATTTAATTGCTAACTCTGTTATTAAGGAATCTACCCTGTCAGAATGCAGCTCCTAACAACGTTAAGTCTCTTAGAGCAAATCAGTTTTGATACTGATGTTTCTCAGAGGTGCAGCATTTAATCCTCAAATTACAACGCAAGTTTTAACAGGCAGTTTCTGCCTTTCACCAAGATTTAGAAATTGACAAAAAAATTCAAACCCCTTTCTAACACTAATGGTTTATCAAAAGAATACCAGTAATTTCAGTCAAGCCATTCTGATGAACCAGGCAGAAATACAATGGGGAGACAGACATGTTTATGCTATCTGATTGAAAGGGCTGAGACAGAATTCCAGAGACTTGGTGTTGTCATAAGAGGAACAGTCAGGAACCACGACTGTGCCCTGGGGCCAAAGGGTGTGACATCGGGCCAGAGGTGTGTCAAAGACAGAATAAAATGCCTGCCATAAAACTGGTAGCCACTCATATTCACATGGTTAAAGAAAGGAGAGCTGGCAATATAACACCTGAAACAGTAATGTTCTTTGTTCCTTTTTTCCCCCAAAGATGATGAATCCTACCAATACAGGAGGAGATCCTTCACCTACTCTATGGAGCTTTGTATTTATTTTCACAGCCTCCAGCCTCTTCCTTCCTTTTGGTTATGGCTTTGTTTTTTATTCTCCCCTCTTTTTTCTGCCCTTCTTGTTCTGTAATACCAGGTAGTGGTTTTTGACCGTTTAAACCATGGCATATAATAACTGATGAGTAACACAGCAGTAATACCAGTGGTGGCAATTTTGCTTTGTTTCATGGGAGTGTTAGAGTATTAGAGAGATGACTAGGACATGTCTCAGTGGCAGACTGATAAAATGAAAGATGAATTTTCCCTGCCTACAACTCTTGCCAAGTTTTAATCATAAACATCAAACAAGTTACAGGACATGTTTTTCCCAGGCAATGAAGTAAAAAGCAAACAGTGTGTATTTTTTAAAACAAATTTTTTATGGAGAATTATTGCAAAAAAATTTACTAATTTATCTACTGAAGACTCTTTTGCAAGCTCATCAGCTACAAATATCTGACCAAATGATTGAGTTTCACAACCATACTTAAAGTACTGTCACTTCTATGACAATCAATGCTTGTCAAAGAGGCTTATTTACCAGGTCTCCCCCTCTGCTGAAGACTTTTCTTACAGCTTTATGCTTTAACCAAAACCTTAATTCTCAGTTCTCTTCCCATCTACATACTCTTCTAATTGACTGGGAGAAAATTTCAGTTCCTATTTTACAGATATTCCAAAAAACCTTCCTTGAAAGCGTTACCCATCCTCCATTAGTAGATTTCTTCAAAGCTGCCTCTTTTACTTACTCCAGACATGTGCCTGTTCTTTTTATGTCTAGAATATGTGTTAAACTTCTGAAGTTTACCCAGGAGTGAAAGCAGAAGGCATAGCAATGTCCTGGAGTAGCATCTGACTACCCCCTCCGACCGGGATAGCACGTCGATACCAGGACGGTTTGCAGTGAGCTGTTTTTAATGGACAGCTCCCAGGTGACAGCAGACACTGCTGCAGCAGCAGCCGCAATATCATACATCCTTGATTGAACTTTGATTAATTTTCCAGACTTTCAGAGCCTGTGGCAAAAGGATCCACAGCGGTAGCTGCAGCCATTAACTCCATCTTTTGTGATTTCTCCTTCTTCATTATGTTTGGGTCTTGATTGAACTTTGTTCCAAGTTAGTAGCTTTTGGCTATGGACAAGGGAGATAAGACTTTAGAAGTGGAGTGCAGAAGGATAATATGTGAGAAACTTGCAGTGAAAGCTGCCTGGCTACTTGGTGGTAGCTTTGGAAATGCCTCGATGATGTGAGCAGCATTAGCAAATATGCTGGACTCTGGCTACAACAAACCATCACTTTATGCAGTCACAGTCCAAATGTCTTCCAACACTCGTGCATAGCAGATGCTACTTAATTAGGCCAAACAAATTCAAAATTACTGTGTTCACATATTGAATAAAATTACCATTCCTGGTCAAAGCTATAACTTTACAGAAGCACTTGTTAAAATAAATTAACAGTCCTAGTAGTCTTCAAATATTATTTACAGAGTTTGCTGCTAAATTGTGCAAGCAACTATCCCACCACTGGTATGCTCCACAGAACAACTTTATACCGTACAGTCAACCCAGTGTCTGTAAGATTATCATATCCAAAAAAACAGCTTAGCAACAAACAGCTGGGATAAATCCTACTGTTACTGGGGAAAAACAAAACTGACAATACTTAACTGAAAATATTACACCAAGTTTTCCCAAAAGATCCTTCAGTGTTTTCATCGCATTTCTACCTCCTTCATTTTTGGTCACAGAATGTCTAAATACTTTGCAGCGAAGTGACATTTCAATTCTTAGATTACTTCACAAAAAAAGTAAAATTCTCATTTTCCTACTCTTTTTACAGTTACTGTTCAAATCTACCACTGTGATACATCTTCAGAATCACTTATATCTAGTGTTTTGCCTACTGCTGGTATTTTCAAATAGTGGTATATAGAAACTGTAGGCAGAGGTGGCTGTAGTGATCTATAGAAATTTTTGCCTGAACCTAGGAAAATCCTTTCAGAGCCCCTTTCAATGCATGAAAACTGAAACTTACCGATGGTAAAAAATATTAAACTATTAAGGGTGATTCAAAATCCACTATAAATCAAAGATATACACGATGTTTCCATAACATCTGACACAATGGGGCTTTGTCCCTACTAGAGGCCTCTGGGCATTCCTGTGATATAAGCTATAATAGATTTGTCTTTGTGATGCTTTGAGTTATTGTGGCACCTCCAAGAGAGGCAGCATCTGAAATAATTTAAAACCTGGAAATAAGAGAAACCTTTTAAAAATAAAATCATATATACATACACATGCACACACATATATAAATAAATATAACTTTTCCTTGCTTTAAGCTTTATATTCGATGCCAAGAATAGCTGGCTGAGGAATTGGCATCTGCCGTGAGCTCTCATTTATTTTCCGATGCTGCCTTGCCCCATTGCCCAGGCAGCCTCCGCAGTTCCCCTCCTCTCATCTCCTCACCACTTTGCCTTCCTCTGAACCCAGAGCAGACTTACAGCACAGAGCCCTTCTCTGCTTACAGGCTTTCCAGCCCCTCTCCTCCTTTTGCCAATCCCTGTCTCAGCTTTCTGACAGGAGACTGTATAGAAAAAACAGAACCTCTCCTATCCGGTATTTAGGCAGCATTAGAAACAGACTTGCATACTAGAAATTATCAGCTTAAATGTGTTGAGACTGGAGCTAAACTGTCAGCTCAAGCTGTATCTATCTGGGTGATCTGGACACTTGACTTGGTTAAAGTGGCTGGGATGCCACAGACAGCTAGCAACTTTGGGAAGTAAATAACTTGTGGGAATGTTGGAGTGTTGCAACAGAGAGAAGCAACTCAAGAAACACAAAGCTGATATGAATTAAGTATTGTATTGGCTACTGCATCCCTTAAATTTTATCACTGATGCTTCTTGAAATGCACTTGAGCAAGCACAAACTTATTTTAGGGTGAAACCAGAGCTGCCCTGTTTATAGCTTTGAAGCCCTGGACTGGTTACCTGGGCTTTCCCTCCATTAATACCGTGGTTTAAAATAATAGGGAAGTATGCATAGCATGAAAAGTGGAAAAGAAAAAGTGCTTCAAGACCAACCACTTTTTAGTGCACGTTTGGGAACTGCTTGGAGGAGTGCCAGGTGCCTAGAACAAGGTGCGAAATCATACAATCATAAGAAGGGTGGCAGGTGTAAAACAGAAGTCTCTTATGGAGCAGTGGTTTGGGGTAAAATATCTGCAGGAAGCTGACTGCCAGACCGACACAGAAGTGATTGAAGGAGGAGGCCTGGCAGGATTAGCACAAGGAAGTAACGAGCCTTCAGGTATACTAAACACACACACCGTTTGTGTGACTTTTCACAAACCTCCTTTTCTCTTTTATGTTGTCCTAGTATTAAAATAAACCATACAGTGGTGGTGAGAAGGAGCCTGGGGCTCCTGGAAAGACAAGCTGAATGGTCACTGCCCTCTAAGATGTAAAGGCCACTACCGTGCCACAGCCCATACTGGAGCAGCATGGGGTTAATGGCAGCTCAGGATTACTTTTGATGCCTTTTTCAATGGCTGGGACAGGTGTCCCCTCCTGCTGAGGGTGTCCACAAGCTGAAAGACTTTATCCTGCCTCTGCATGGCCATCGTGACTTGTGTCACTTGCTTGAAGGGAAGCAGGATCAAGCCCTCCAGCAGTAACTGTGAGACATTTTTATTAGTCCAGCCACATGCTTTGCTCCAAAGCTCCCAGCTTGTCATAAATTTTTCTGTGTTAAACTCTTCACCCAGATATGGCTCTAACACAAGCTCCTTGTCCAACAGATTATTTAGAGAATATTCTTTTTGAACTGTCTCTTCCACAAACAGGAGATGCAGCTGGCATCCAGCCTCTGTGACTTCTGATTAAAGGAGCACTAAAACTCCACAGACAAAAACCTGAAGAGGGAAGAAACACTAAATTCAGTGCTATCTTCTTCTGAAATTCCTCATGGTAAAATGAAGCTATGGTATTGTCAGCACAACCTCGATTAAAAAACTGTTGCAATTTCAAATAGAAATTAAATACTTGGTGTGATCTTTTAATTTTCCCTGTAGTAAGGAAGGACTACTAAAAGGCCATCCTATGAATACATTCAAATCCTCACTGCTATAAATGGTTAGTTCCCAGAAATACAATTTATACCAGATCTGTAATAAACTCCATATACCTCTGACACCATTCTTTTCAAGTAATTTCAACACATTTTATTAAAAAACCCACCAATAAAACATCACAACCCTCACTGAAAGCATTATATCCTTTGATCCATCTGGTAAATTTTTGATTTACCCAAAATTATGCAATAAACCTGGGACACAGACAGCCTGTCATTCAGTCAGTTTTGTGGCTCCGTCCTCTTCCCAAGAACAGCACTGTCTCCTGAGCTCCATTTTAGGAAGTGAGGGGCAACTGCTGCTTATAAAACCAGCAGAGTACAGGTATAGTTCCCATTGCCTTTACAAACTCTTCCTCTATCCACTTAGAAAAAGCTGTCTTTGTGCTGAAACATCATATTATACTGGCCAGTAAAGAGAAATAGAAGAGCCTTTGCAACAAGTCTATTTAAAAAAATAGGCTTCTTTAGAAAGCTCTAAAAACTCATTTCTAGCCATAGAAATTTCATGTTCTGTTTATCAAGATACTTTCTCCAAACTACATTACCTGGATGACATTGTTGTGAAGCATCTGCCTTACAGAATAAGAAACACATGTTTGCAAGCTACTTTCATACACAGATTTTGTGATGTAAGTAAGTAGCGGAAAAGCCAGTTTGTGACAATGCCAGTATTTGGAGTGTCTTTAGTCTAATTAGAAACTCTCTATACAGTCCAGCCATTAGCAGTGGAACACACTGCTTATTTTATGTACCAATTAAAGTGTTGCATCACACCTAGCCAGTTATAATCAGAAAAACTGGCCCAAGGAGCCTATGTAAACAACATTTGTGACCAGAGGTACAGCAGATACCTGCTTTATTATCTCTCTACTAAATAAATGCAGTTTGAAACAAGTTTTTACCAGAGAGCTGCAGTTTGCAAATCTTAGGTGTCTAACAGTCATACCTAGGACTGGAAATTAGCAAGCTCTGAACACTCAGCTGGACTTTGAAACACGACTGACAAATAAATGAGCCAATAAAGGAATTGTGATCTTGGGCAAAGAAAGACATCCACACTAAAGAGCATTTGCTCCTCCTCTCTGAAATGAAACACTTCTGTACCAGGAAGCACAAGCATCACTCAAGCACACATACAGGGAACATGGAGGGGACACCAGGTCCAGCATCCTGCTGTGCTGCCTTAGGCAAAAATACACCCAATTAGCAATGCCAGTACCGGGCCCCAAGCAGCTGTGGCAGGAGTGGCATGAGCACTGATCTCCTTTTAACTAGCCTGTCAGTATTTCAGAATTAAAAAAATTTTAAAAATCGTGTTTTTAAGAACAATGAACTAGAATTTCACTTAATATTAACAGCAAAAATATTGTCAATTTATTTTTCAGTTATAGTTTGGAAAAAGTATTTGAGCAGCTCTTCACAAATTTATTTTGGATTAAACTGTTTAGTTTTTGTCAAAATATTTTATTTTAGATTCAGATGGTTTCTTTGAAGTTAAATTTAAGCATAAACAGATTGTTAACATTTTTTAAATACTTAAGTGACTTGTGTGTCACTTTTAAACTTTTCTCACTTTACAGATAAAACTGCAAAAAGGATGCCACTGAAAATGCAATTAAAACCCAACTGAACAAACCTGAACCATATGAAAAAGTCTTCCTCTATTTTTTGCAAAAAATTCCCTGGCTACTCATACAAAATCCACCGGGCCTATGATAGCACAAGCAGATATTTAAAATTATTTTTTATTTCAGCTATTGATTAAAGGCATCACGCAGACACTTGAGGGGCCTGCAGACAGTGTGTGCTTTCCTACCGTGTCCTATCTACCACCCAAATGTAGCCCTGGAGAGATCAACTGAAGAAAAACATGTTTTCTTTTCACAGCTCACTCAAATTCTTGCTTTTCCTGATCCTGCTGAATATGATTCCATTTATCAGGGAAAAAAAAAAAATCCAAGAAAAGGGATGCCCATTTTAGCAATGTGAGAACTAAACTGAATCCATATGGGAACTAAACTGAGACCAGCCATCATTACTGAGGTTAAAGCAAGGCAGTAATCCATCCTATTTTAGAGTTACCTGCACTATGTTTTGCAAAATTCATTCTGCTGTGCAATGATCTCATGTAGAAGACTGATGAGCCACAGGTTCTCTGTGGAACAACAATGGTTCTTATTTGAAGAAGATGTATTTCATCTCTATGTATTGCAACACCAATATGCTATTGGAACAACTGCCTCATGTTTGTACACTCATACGCAGCCATGCAAGTGATTTTAGGCACTTCTTTCTATTACACCTGGATTGCCAGTGATCTGTCAGAATAGATGAGAACAACAGGAGGGTGAACTCAAAAGTGAAGCAAGGCAGGTTTTGATGAACCTTTGTGCTTATGCTCACTCATTTTACTATCAGTGAAATACTCCCATCACTTCCATCAGTAGCATGGTGAGAACATCAGCTTTTTAATGTCTGGGGACAATAACTGACACTGAGTAGAGCAGTACACTGGAAACAAGACACAAAGCACTGAAGGAAAGGAATTACACCAGTGTTGAATTTGACTTGCAGGTTTGCCTCATATATTTGGGGGGTTTATTTCTTGGGAGTTTTTTAGTAGTTCACTTCCTGGATGCCTCAGCCCAAAGCTCTTGCTGGTTTTATGGATGTGTTAAAACACTAACAGACACACACACACCCTCTCCCCTTTTAAAATGGATGTATGTGCTCCAAAGCACACCCCCGGGCAGCTGTTTGTATCCCAGAAGAGCCTGCATTCCTCTGACCTCCCTACCGTGCCTGTTAAAGGCTGCTGGAAGGGATGGGCACTTATTTTCATCTGCAGTGTCACATTAACTGGCAGATAATGTGCAATCATAGATCCATTCCTCAGTGCCTGACAAAGACAGGGGACTTGATGAAGCAGCCTGACTTGACTCATTTCGGGTTAGCTAGAAGAGATTGGGGTTTTTGGCTGGAGAAGTATTTGGAGGAATGAGCAGGAGCAGTGCCTGCTATACATATGCACTGCCTATTCTTGGCTTGAGGGTTTATATACAGCAGTGCTCATCCAGAGAGCTGCCTGTTCATGGCTGGGGAAGAGACCCTGCCGATTCACCTTGCCTTGGTCACCTCTGTACAAGATTAATGCAGTGCATTCCTCTGAGCTGGGCTGAAAGTAGAGCAGGTGCAGAAAAGCATCTGTTTTCCCCTGGAGCAGAGAGAACCTCTGTGAGCAGGCAACACCTGCACATTGCCCGATTGCTGGGCTTGGGTGGCTTCCTGGAGCCACTCACTGTGTTACAAAAGTTCCTTCCAAGTCCCACGTAGTCCTAGACTCGCTCCTAAGTGATATCCTCACACTCAAAGTACTGTCACAGCTATTAAGATCTGCCAGGAAGCTCTTGCTCTAAGACTGAGGTAAGACCTCCTGGGACTGGCAGGCTCTCAGCTAATAGTCTCAGTCTTTGAAATTCATTCCCTTTGGCAGCTTCCCAAAGCCAGATGCTAATGACCTTAGGCATGATGCAAGACCTTTTTATTGGTGCAATTTAAATTTTTTTTTCTTTTTTTTAGTTTCTGAAGTAGCAATGAAACTAGACATGTCTTCTCTTTTGAGCAAATGTCCATTTTAGCATTTCAAGTAACCACCTAGCTTTTGCAGAAACATTGTCTAAATCCATCTTACATGTGAAAATGTAACTCACCTCAGCAGCAGTCAACTACAACATTTTGAAATGTTTCTCTGCATAACAAAGGAAGAATTTTTAATGCAAGTTTAAGCTCATATACCTTTGGACTTTTATCTATTTATTAGATAGTTTTCCAAAGAATTTGGCCTAATGGGCTGAATGCTGACTTTGGACCACATTCTTAACCTTCTGCCAGGCAATCGTGTGACTACAGGCAGGGATACCTCTCTCTCCACCCTACTGCCTGTGCAGGGATCTGCCCTATTGCAGCAGCAAGAAATACCTTGGGCTGCACTAAGGGCTGTTTCAGAGCCAGCCAGCCTCGCGCTGTTGTGCCATTACTTAACTGCTTGTCAAGTTTTGAAAAGCATACATTCAAATGAATGCAACTTGAGTAAGCTTTTTTTAGGACGACAGTTTCCTGACTTCTTTAACAATTAGTAAGCATCAGCAGAGGATATTCTGAAAGTTTATTCTGTCCAGGCTTCCTCTATCTTCAGGGCAGAGGGAGAGGCTCCTTCTGTGGGTGTTTCAAAGCAGGAGCCTAAAGCAGATATTCTGTCTAGTTCTGCACAGGACTCTATAGAAATGTTGATACAGGGGGCCTAGGAAGATTAGCTTCAGTAAGCATCATCTTTTCTCCCTTCCTCCTCTCTTGCCTCTAGACATACTGAAGAAAACACTACCAGATCAAGACATAGCATAAAACTTCAGATTTCTTAGTTTAATTTCCCTTTCAAAATTATTTCAAATTAGCTCCTAGTATGTTATCAGCAATAAAAGCAGCAAGAGCAACTGTGCACCTGCACAAAGACACAGAAAGTAATAGTAAGACAGTGTTGTTTTGTGGTAAATAAATTTTCATTTGAGACTTAAATCTTGACTATTTTCTTGAATGGGTATTTTGTAACAAGTCCACAAATGCTACAAACCTTAGAAATGAGTTCTTGCTCTGCACTTAAATCAACTGTCATAAATGTAACAAAAGCACGTGACTCAGTTTCACGAGAAAATAGGCACAACAAACAGGTTTTTTCTCCTATTGCAGGGACCTCCATCTTCTAAACAGACTGACCACCAAGCTAATGCAGAACAGACAATGAAAGACTCACCTATGTGTAAAACAGCTCTGCAATTCTAATCAGAAATAAATTTGGACATTTTGCTTTAAAACTGGAGAACAGCAAATTGTCATTTTTGGAGTTCTTTGTTTAGGTTTAACATCTCAGCACTAGGTCATCAGCACACAAACACTCAGTGGCAGAGTTACAAAGATGCTGCAGCATCAATAGGTGAGCACAGGCAAGAGGAGTGCTGCACACTGCTCCTGCAATCAGGAAATCACTTTCAAGACCAAAGGGAAGGAAGTAAAATACGTTTACAAAGCTTCATCTTTTGAGATTTGCACTTGTTGGCAATTCTATATTTTTTTGAATGGGCAAATCATTCAGCAACTTCTCTCTAAAATTCAGTGGGCTGCATCTGCTCATCCTCTCCAGGAACCTACACAGGTATGAACATTGGAAAAGCAGCCACCGCATTAGCTGTTATCTGGAAATGAGGTAAGATCATAAGCTCTGCAGCTGGAGCCAAGGGACGGAGCCTCCCGCTGCATTCCAGTGGCAGGCTCCTGATCTCTGTGCATTAAAGAAATGTAACCTCAGCTGAGCACTGGGGTTATACTGGACTTCCTGTACTTGACTATGAGAAGTACCGGCACAGTTAGCCACACTAATGGTATTGAAGCTCTTTGCAGAGGTTGGTCCCCCAAGATGTGACCACGGACTTTTCCCACCCTGCTTTTATGCTGGCTGGAGGAGCTGCTGTTGCAGAGGAAGGCAGGCACTCGCTGTTAAATATTCTCTCCCCGACAGGCGCTGCTGCAGCACTCAGTAGGATTCTGATCAGTCTCACTGCTTTTACAGTTCAGTTGTGGATACTTTCAGAGTATTTCTAATGATCTATTATTAATTGCCAAGAATTACATTCCAGTCTTAAATTCAGAGAATGTGCAACTTTCAGCTGTCAAGGACAGTAATTCAGTACTTAAATTGTAAGTGTCAAAAGCTGTAAGTGGACTGATTTATACTAATTTGAACAACATCTAGATGAAATAATGAAACAAAAGCAGGGAAAAGGCATTTGAGTAACTGGTGTCACTAAACCAGCATACAAGTGATTAGGTCAATGAAGTGTGTTGGTGTCAGTATTTCAGTGAGAAGTGAGGATTACAAGCTGACCACAAAGTGTAAAGAAAATGTATTTAGAAAAGGTCAAATAAAGGGAAAAATTCAGATTTAAAAGCCAGATCCTTAGTACACCTCGGAGTGGTATAACACCACTGAAGTTAGTTAAACCATGCTGTTTCCCACTGAATGGGGGTTTTTTCCTGCATTTGTGCAGAAGAAAATGACAATGTCAACTAATTTGTAAAGTAAAAACCTGGCAGATCTGCAAAACACTCTGCTGCTTGACTCTTTGGTTAGGGTATGTATTTCACGGCTGTATAAAGAAAAAGGGAAAAAAAAGGAAAGGAGAAAAAAAAAGAGGACTGGAAACTCCACCTGGATGCTATCAGTCTTGCCCAAGTAAACAGTACTGACATTAGTGCTAGCCTGCTGAGTGGTACAGGTTAGAAAGGGTCACAAAGGCAAAACGGTGACCAAACGTACCTTGAGGTAGAGATGCTCTGGAATCTGTCACAAAAGGAGAGAGCTGAAAGCTCATTTTATCTAGAAGTCATTTCATTTTAGAGTTCAAAACAATTAAAAGACATTGAAAGAATTGTACAAACATGGATTATAGCAAGACAGAAACAAATCTCCTTTTTCATATAAACATGCCCTCAACTACATGCATACAATGTGATGTGTATTGTTCTTGAGATAACAGTGCAGCACACCATAAAATGACAAGGGAATGGGTAAGAGGGATAGCAAAAAAAATTCATAAATAGTTTTTCTGATAATATTAAACAAATATGCATACTCATTATATAATTTTAAAAAAATTGTCTAAAGAAAAGATAGAAAGCAAGTGCCAAAGAGTTTGTGACATCCCAATACCTAAATGAAGTCTTTTGCTGAAGTCCCTTGAAATAAACTTTTCGACACTCAACTTGTTAAGTTGCAACTAAATTTGCAAACCAGAGAAATATCTATTAGTCTATAAAAATCAATGATTTGTAATAACTATTTCATGAGGATTTTTTTCATCTAGCTTTAAATGCACTTCAAAATGTTAAGGGAAACAACCTACAATAATTACTTGAACTTTCTGGGGTTTTTTCCTTTTTTTTTGGTCTACAAAAGCAACCCTGAAACCACATCTGGAAGTCCTAACTCCTGAAAAATAGGCTTTACTAGTAATATTTTTGTAAGAAAAGCTGCATAAATGAAGGATTTTTTTAAGGTCTCTTCCAGTTATCTCTCACTGTTTTAGTCCATACCAAGGAAAAAGAACAAAGCAGGAGAGATATTTGCACGTGGCATTAAGCAACAAGACTCAGTTTCACAGATTTTGACAACTGTCCAAGTCTACAGCCAGGCTGAGAGGCTATGGCCCACTCAGAAATGAAATGGTTAAAAAATCTTAAACACTGATCCTTTTCTAGGCATGTTCAAATAGCACAGGAAAAAAAAAGCCGCAACAGTTAAGTGAAGTTCTGAACTAATTTTACTTCTCCTACAGCATGCCAGGAAGTGTATTACATGCCATTGGCGAGATACCAAACCTGTGACTCTGGGGGGATGACTGAAGGAATCCTCACAATTCTACATCTTGGAAATAAATTCTCTGCTAGAAGGAAAAGCTCTGTAACACATGCCATCTGGTACCCTTTGCCTTCTTTTTATGAAAAGGGAGAGAAGAGAGAAAGGCTGCTTCCTCATGTGTAAACCAAGACACAGTGGGCTAAAACCAGTTTGTGGTAAGAGCAGCAGAAACAGCAACTCAGCAGGTGCTGTTCTCTCCCTGCTGCATCTCTGCAGAACAGGGCATTTCCATAAGTCTCAGTATCAATTCAGTTATCTCCGATTCATATCGGGAAGTTTATTATAGTAAGTGGGAGTGTCATTTGGCCCATTAATTGTGGGAGAATAGCACCTAATTACATTGTGAATGCAAATGGTTATGCTGAAGCTACTATACTGCACTGAACTCAGCTCTCAACTGTTGCATGATTTGTCCTTTAAATTATCATTTGTAATGTGCCTTAAGCAAAACCCAAAACTATGCTCAAAATTTAAAATCAACTGTTTTATTTAACCGAAAATTAAGCAAATAAAAGCTCAACTGAAATCAACAATATATCATAATCTGAGAATCCAGATGAGAAGAAATTACTGCTTCAGGATTAGATTACCAAAAGGATAGTTCACTAATTCTTTAAGAGACACTTTAAGTAGCAGAGAAAAATTCAAATACAGGTAAGACTCATATCCATATAAAGAACTGTCTGCCAGCCATTCCCAGTGCCCCAAAAAGCTGTCCTAACTCTTCTTTATCCTGCTAGGAGTTAAAGCAGAAATGGCTATGAGCCAGCGTGAGTTAGGCCCCAAGGAAATTCCTGCAGAGTACAGGAGGCATACTGGGGACTGGCTTGAGCATTTCTGCATTCCAGCTCTCTCCAGTCCTGTAATGATCCAGCAGGGCCATCTGCAGCCACATTTCAGTTTGGGCAACACCCAGGCTGCTCTAACCTGGGGAATGGGCTGAAGTACCTCATCTGGCAGAGGAAACAGGCACTGAAGGGATACAAAGCTCCTTTCCATGTATATGAACTCTGCACGGATAGAGTGATTTATATGGGTCATTCATTAAACTCTTGTAGGACTTGTCCCATATAAGTTAAAGTTAGTGTTCAAATCTCACGAGACAAAGAACATGGTAGGAAATCACTAGCATAATAAAAATCAATAATTTATATTGTAGGACCTTGCAATACTACTGTAACAGTTTTTTCCACAATAAGGCAGTAAAAGCTATTAAACAAGCAGTGCTTATTTATATTATGTAATATAAGCAGTTTGTATCATATCTGGGGTCTATTTTCCTCTGAGTGCAAATATTTAACTCCCATTAATGTTAACAAGAGGTTACCTAGCATGCTTTGGCAAGAGAATAAAACCTGAATTTTAACATTAATCTTAAGGAAGCTTTCAACTTGAAAGAATCTTGAGAGTACCTTGTATTAACACTATCTTAATTGCCTTGAAATCTGGATTTTGCGAAAAGCATACACACAGATAAAACTGACTTGTGTTAACTTTAAATTGCACATTTTGGGATAATGGGAAATAACTGTGTCACCTTTCTGTAAACTGCATAGCTTGCACTGTGGAGGCACTGTTAGAGACAGAGATAACATCTTTGAAGAATTCTCTCAATTTCAAAGAATATTTTTTCCCTAGCTTTGCTTCCCAGCAGAAAATTAAATCACGCTACTTTTCACAGTAAGAATAGTGGGGTAAATTCCTACTACATTTCCAAATGAAGCAACTTTTTGGCATTCTCTATTTACGGTTTGGGGAATCTCCTTGTTCACATTCACACTCTTAGTGAGGACAGTGAGGTAGCATAGATACATAGCACAAGTAGAATCTGGCCCTTTTCATTTTGTGAAACTGCTTTGATCATGATTCTCTCAAGACATTATTTTAAACTCAAATGCAATTGACCGCTATTGCACCATATGTTCCTTATGTGTGAGCTCGGTCTTGTTCATTAATTTTTATGCCACTACTGTTGGAATTCAGCCAGTGTAATGTGGAGGCAATTAGCAATGTCAGAGTGTTCATGCCAGCATATAATGAGAGAGAGAAAGAGAGAAATGGGGAGATTATGCTTCCTGCTACAGGCAAGGGTCCTTTTCAGAGAGTTATTTTTTTTAATGTTATTTGAAAACTGAAATACCTAATAAAAGCAAGTGACAAGAAATGAAAGTCTTGTTACAGAAATAATATTTACTCACTTATAAAAACTCTCCTACAACTTTTTACTATGTTCACCTATTTTCAGAGGATCAAACTGAAGATGCCTTGTGGCCTGATGACCTTGTCTTTAATCTTACAAACACTGTAGTCTGCTAAAGCTCTGTATCAAAATGCTCAATTTTAGCCTGCAAAAAAAGATGCATGCATATACTAGAACAGAAATGTGCATTAAATAATATGTGTTCCAATGACATGACCGAATCTGTGGCTTCTTATTTTCTTACAAAATCCCTACCACTGCAAATCTTGCAATCTGAGATTTATGCCATTTGCCATTCTTCTTGTTATTTCAATTACGTTTACAAGGAAAAAAAGTATGACATGTCAGAAATTCCAGGGAGTACTTACTGAAGTGTCCACCTCTTCCCATTCTCAATGTCACACACAGAGACACCCCCACCTTTCCTTTCAGTGGGCCAGTTTCAGAACACAGTTTTTGTCTGATCTCAGAATACAAATGCAGCTAACATAAAAACTACAAAAACTCTGCAGTATTAGAAATCTTGGGCCCATAAGTTCAGAACTATGACTCCACTAGAATTCTCACTCACAGTTTCTTCCCATTAAACTCAATATTATTTTCCCATGAAAGCAAAGATAAAAACCACTATATACACAGAAGCCCCTTCATAGTGCAATACTTGATGGAAATTGTTGTTCTTGTGTAAACATCTAAAGGTATATGTTTACAAAGCAGATAACTCAAAAACCTGACTACTCAGGAGAATGCTCAAGTTAAAATCTAGATCCATATTCTCCAACGGTTTCTTCCACTTCACATTGTGATTCAGACCCAGGCTTGGTTTTTACAGTCCATTAAGAAGACAGACAACTTTGAAGTTCGCTGGGGACATGGTTCTCAGTTCTATAGCATTTAATGGTTTAATTATCTATTTGCATGTGAAGTCATTAAGCAACTCCGTACTAATATGGTTATTAAGAGACACATCCCACTGCAATAATTTAAAAAACAGTTACTGTAGCATAGTGCTGCCTGTGGTAAGGGTCTTGTGGCTTAGTGGCAGCCTTTCACTTTTGAAAGCTTGGCAACTGTATAAAGGTAGTTTGACTAATCCACCTTAATTCGTCCCAGATATTTACCCTCATCACAAAAATCACAGCATCTGGCCAGCTTCATAGTGTACAGCCATCTTTACAGAACCCCATTCAGAGTTTTGCAAAGGCTTTGCTGCTCTGAATTAAGACACACAAAGAACCTGCTCCAGAGCCCACGGAGGTCCAAGTCACAGCTTATTGGGCTCAGAAGACATTTATGCAGTTCGGCAGCATGGCCTGCCTACAATCCAGCTACTGTCATTTGTTCAAACTTCATGAGCAATAGAATTCTGTAATTTAGAATTACAGAAACTTTTCTGTAAGTTTCTAAAGCAGGTCACAGAAGTAACAAAAACTTTCTAAACTGCAAGAGAATTTAGTCTAAACCAAATGTTTTAGCAGCATGACATCAGACTGACAATTTGGAATTAATCACTTAGCTTGAACGGAAATTTTGTTTTGAAAGCACCTTTTTTCCCCCCCAATTAATTTGGACTTTCATATTATATATAATACTGAGAAATAGTTGTGGCAGAAACCTGGAAACTTCCAGAAAGGAAAGATTTCTGTAGCTTAGCAGCTTCCCCATACCTGGGTATGTCTTCTTCAGTGTAGATGTAGCAAAGAGACCTGCATGGCTATTTTAAAGCAAGAGCAAACCCCATCTTTATGTCAGTGACAAATAAAATTTGATCTATTCGTTACTGAACATTTACTAATTCTACAAGAAAGGAGAAAAAACTGTGTGCTATCATAAGTTCAATGAAGTCAACTAAATGATCAAAGCAATACAGTTTAGCTAACAGAAGCGAGCAAAGCTGTGACATTTGAAAAGTATGTTCTTCTCTTATTTCCATGTTATTTACAGTAATAATACAGGAGAGTTTCATTTTAATTGCATGTTAAGAATAGAAAAGGAAGGGGAAAGCTTGGAGAGCAGTCATGAGGCAATTGGATTAAGAAAAAAAACCCAAGCACTACTGAATAGCAGGGTAATTCTTCAGTCAAATGTTATTAGAACAATTAATGGAGTCCCTATACTGCAAACTAATCCAGCAATTTCAGTTTCCCCTGTTAAGATGTTTTAAGACGTTGGTATGCTTACATGTTGCATGTAAGACCAATTTAGATTAAAAAAACTTTTATAGCTTCACAGAAACCTCACATTAGTAGCTAGATTTAACTCATAGATTGTATTAGCCAGTGGTGTCTCAGGCATGTCCACCACAGTTCTAACAAGGTGTCCTCCAAGAGGAGCACCAGCAGACTCTGCTCACTAGGGCTGTGCAGTTGTGTGCCTGCAGCTTGCCCTCTCCAGCACTCACTGCCAAAGCCCTCCTCCCCTCAACGCTCCTAATGTGTTCAGACACCCGGGATGCAGGGAGAGGCTGTGCATTCAGCACATGGCATGACAGAAATGCCAGCTACAGTCACAAACTTGCCCCAACCAATTCTGCTTCCGATATAAACTGTGTGTCAGACACAAAGTTGGCAGAAGACAGTTTCATAGCGAAATGGCAAAAAGGACAGCAGAATTTCATTTCTGAAGCAAATCTCTATTTCCTCCTGTTTTTGTCTAGAGCTCTTTCCAAAGCCAAAGAATTCACACAGTATGAAAGACAAACTCCAGTTTTTCTGCCTCAAAATCTAAGGAATGTGCTGCATACTGCAAAACTGCAAGTGAGCAGAAACGGTGGAAGGAGTCTCTGTTTCTGTGGAGACCCAGGCACAGATAACATTTGGTTGCTGAAAAGACACCTCCTACAACATGCAATGTATAATCTTCCCAAAACATGCATACAGCATGACCCTGGCACCCAGTTGGGACAGCAGAGACTGCCCAAGCTTATTCTTATGGGTATTTGATACTTAACTGAGGATTCCTTTCTAGCTGTAGATTTGTCAGCAGGGGCTCCTTTGTCCTTTCTGAGAGCCCTGACTAATGCAGGCACAGCAGATACAGGGTATCTGTTCAGACAGGCTGGCTGAATTCCAGCCACTTCTTCCCACTGCTGGATTTCGTGGATCAAGCCCCCAGTAGCACTGGACACTGCCAGCAGCACACTCAGCAGTGCAGGTATGCTCCAGAGCTACTGCCTATGAATTGCTGCTATGGAAACTACCATACCTTCCAAATCTATGCTCGGGATGCATTTTCAAGCTTTCCCCCACAAAGCAAAGACCAGAAGGACACTCAATTCAGAATATGAGCAGAAATTCAGAGATAATCAATCCATTTCAAAAGAAGTACAAGGCACAAACGGATCTAGTTGCACCTTAATGTGATTCACGGAAGCAGCTGGCAGAAGAAAAGAAATCCAGAGGTCATCCTTTTGCCCACAGATATCAGAAGAAGGAACTGTGGTATTTATCTTCTATCTTAGTTCTGAAATTCATCTGCTATGCACTTTTAAGCACACCACCTAAAATTTCCATACTTTCCTTTTCTCATATAAAAAATAATAGATATAACCTATCATCTGGCCCAGTGATCAGGTTGGATTTATTTTTTGTGAAGAACTTGATATTCTTTGGGATAAGGTGCTGTATAGGTGAAAACTATTACTACTCTATTCTTTTAATAACTCCAGGACAGCCCAGGGAGTCAAACAGCAAAGCTGTCCTACTAAACACAAAAACAGCTTTACAAGAGGTAAATTTAAAATAACAAAATCTGGACATTCAGGAGAATTAAATAAGAGACCAGCTTGTAGTTTTCAAGTGCAGTCATCTGAGTCAGCTCTCTAAGGAGTGCCAAGGGCTAAATTCATCCCTGAGCTATGCTGGCTTCTGCCAATGTAAACCAGGACACGCGGCCTCTGCCAGCAAAGCAGGGAGAGGCAGCAGCAGTGGAAAGCACCCACTGCCTTCCTCTTTGTTGGGGGTCTAAATGCAGTGGCAGCAGCACTAGGAGAGGCCTGGCAAGGCAGGTTCACAGCTGTGGCAGCCCGAGATGTCATGGTGTGCACGTGGGAACATCTTTTACTCTGGGCTCTGTTACAGAGGTTTAAGGAGATTTTAAGGCAGTCTTTGGCAGAGCCTACTGTAACCAAACCTCTTGCAAATCAAGGCAGGGGCTTATAAGGGAAGTGTCACTGACACAAAGAAGAGTAAATCCCTGAGAGGAATGGGATTTTGTCCATCTTCAGATTCCTCTGTGCAGTTTGTATCAGTGGACAAGCTTGCCAACCCCTGTTGCATAACACAATTTAATGTACAGTGAGATTGAGTCTGTGATTTAACTGGGAAACAGCTGTGTGACTCAGATGTTTTAAGGGAAAGGCAGAATACTGTGTACAGAAAACTGTCCTCATTCCCCCATGAACAAAGAGTGGCAAAAACACAGGCACCTCCACTATGCCAGCTGCAGTGTAGCAGTCCTCACTTGGCAAGATATAAAAAAGAAGATTAACAAGTATAATAGCATTTTACTGTGCTCTTTAGAGTGAAAAATCATTTGTATGTTACCACTACTGATGGTCCAAAACCACAATGCTGAAACTAAACAGAGAATACAGATTTGAACCTTCATCCAAACCCCACCCTCAGTTCTTTGTTAGATCCAAGACTGGAAGGTACCTATTTTCTCTCTTCTGAGAGGCTGGTGTTTTGCAAGGCCCCAAATTCATATGCTTCACAGCTGAAAACCTTGAGAGAATCTCAATTTTGATAGCCACAAACCAGACTTGCCAACCTAACTGGTAAGCCCCAAACTAAGCCTCAACCCAAAGCATGCACCACTGCCCAGTCCCTCCCAGGCTGGAGCTCTGCCAGCAGATGAGCCAGAAGCCACCCAGCTATTCTTTATATTTTGAGGATGGCTCCAAGTATAATCCAGGGGAATACACAAAGATTTGGCTTTCTGTAAAGGCTAAGTTGTGACTGAGTGTCTCATCTTGGTCCCCGTTGGAGCAGAGCCCAAAACCACCACACGCTTTGGCACCGTTTGTTGTACTTGGCAATCCTCGCTCAAGCTAGGTGGGTGCATTGGCAGCACTTGTGAGGAACCCCTCCTCTTTAATTGGTGGGAATGTACCTGTAAGGCTGAGCTGTGTTTGGTAAGGCTAAGTGTTCCCGCAAGGGAAAACGACTCGAGACAATGCAGTTGGTGTTTAGAGTAACAAGACAGAGGATGACTGAGGCACTCTTTCATGTTACCTGGAGGGCCCGGTTAAGCTCTTACTGCTTTCTGTTGTTTCACCAAGAAACTGTGTCCCTTGCTTTAGTTAAAGGGAAAGCTGATGAAATAGTGAGACAGCCCAAAAGAGTTTCTTCCCCCAGTAATTGAGACAGGCCTAGATCACATTTGGCTTCAGTTACTATTTTGTTCCATGTCAGAGGTTAAAAGAATACAAATACAGTTTTTGCCTTGAATCGTCCAAAACAAAGAAATTAAAAGTTACAACTGCTGCTCTTTTTAATTTAATAAAATAATTTCTTACAAACTGGAACATTACGTGAAAATTAAACTTTGTTCTACTTCCAGGCTGCCTAGTGCTTTGTTTTGGTTTTTTTATGTAACAAGAGCTGGTGACATTTCCTAAAGCTAGACATACATTGCATGCATTGACTTGAGAGCTATTAATTCTACTTGTGCAGGATATAAGGGGTTTAAATGGTGTTGTGATTTGAACATTAGTAGGAGTGTTTTCTCCGAGCTCCATGCCTTTGCATTACATGACAGAAGGCTGTATATCACTTCCTGCAAAAAATTAAAGATGTCCAGAAGTACGTGACCTCTACCATCTGTTCTAATGGAGGCTCAGACACCTCAAGGCTGAAATTATTACAGAAGCAGATAGCTGAAAAATCATCTCTTGTATTCTATTCAGTAGAGGGCAGTGGCAGATAAAAGCCGTGCATGCCTATGAACCTGTGTGATGTCCTGAATCCAAGCTGGTTGTCTGCCATGAATCTAATGGCAGCAAACACACCAGGCAGGCAGAAAGAAAATGGTGGATTCAGTGCTTTTGGTCATGATCCGTCACTCACTCTCTCCCATCTCCCCCCCGCCCTCATCCTCCCCACTTTTTTTTTTTTCCTTCTGGAGTGAGTATTATCATCAAGGCCAAATGCCTTCTACAAGGTGTTCCCCCTGAAAAGCCGGCAGGAAATAAAAATGCTCAGAACCTTATGGGATCAAGTTCTTAATGGCTCTAAATGAGAGTAAAATAAACACATGCACATGTGCATGCATGCACACACACACCCAGCACCTATTTGTCAGACCTTTCTACCAGACAAGGAGAACACAAGCTGGAAAAAGACTGTTTCCGAGTGGCAAAGGCACTCAGAGACATGGGGAAGTAAGTTTTAGCACAGTCCTTGCACTTAGCAAATTAATCAATTCATTGTTAAGGTTACAATAAAATACAAGTGCCAAGAAATAAGGCAAGAATGTTACATTTTGCTCCATTACCTTACAATTATGCATTCACAAACACTCATTTCTGAGCCTGTGCAACTGAGTAAGAAATAGAAGCATACATTCATTGTTAATAGCATGTAGTGGTGGACATCTAAATTCACACACGTGAATATATATGAAAAATTGTATATATCCCAACTTTCCTAATTTAAAATACCTTACCTTGACTATCTTAAAGCATATAAGGAAAGAAAGAAAACCCTGTTGTGTAATGGAGATTCCAAGTTTGAATGCAAGACCAAAAAACCAGAAGCTAGCTCAGGAACACTGGAAACAGGAATTCTGAAACAACTCTGTTTTTAGAGAAAAAAAGTGCAGTTCCACTTCTTTTATTAGAGGTTGGAACAATTCTGCCACAATGGAGTATATCTCTATGACTTACTACAATTATCTCAAACAGAATTACTGTTGAATGAATGCAAGAAGCATGGTGCTTGTATGTCTTTACATTCTTGTGTAAGCTGCTAAATGCTCACTGGCAAGAAATACTGACTCATTAAAAAAATCCCCTGCACCATAACTGGTGGGGAGGGAAAAAGGCAATTACTACTACATGGACAGATTGCCATAAGTGCAAGTCACTGCAGCATTTCTGAAGATCAGACAGTTTTACATGCCTGGCTGCAGAGTGGACAAGAGAGGCAAGTGGCATTTGGGTCAGACTGCCAAGTGCTGTCCTGTCAGGCTTTGCCTCAGCATGCCTGCACCTGCATCCCCTCCTGGGCTCCCTCTGGCCTACAGCCTTTGCAGAGACCTATCTGGAACTGCCAGCCTTTATAACTGCTGAATGACACTTCCTATCAGCAGCTACTTAATGAAAGAGGCTTTCCAAGACAAGGATCAAGTGTCAGCCAACTTTGTCCTTCTCCTCTTCTGGAAAACCATACAAGTCGAAATGAGAGCCTCATTAGCTGCCCTGCCACAGGACTCTACCACAGTGCTTTGAATGTGGCCCAGTTTCATCACTGGGCTGTTAACTCTTCAGCTGGAATGAATTTGCTGGGGGAAAGCTCAACAGCCTTTCTTCCCACCCCACAGCACTGCTGAGGGCACTGCTTGTGTTTGGGCTCCCATGGAAAAGTGACAGCTAAGTAGCTCTGCCAACCCATATACAAATGATGGCCACATCTAGCTCTGTTCTTCAGAGCTCATCTCAATGCCTTCACCAACAGAGTTTATGAATCAGAAACATGTTTGGGAAAGATCCCAAGTGTGTAATGACTTCCAAAAAAAAAAAAAAAAAAAGGGCAGAAGGGCAGTTGTGCTTCACTATCCAAACAGTGAAGTACAGCTTTATTCTATTCTTATTTCAAGCATTCAATATTTTGAGCTAAATTTAGCTCCAGAACTTTATTTACATTGAGAAACAAACCCTGTATTTATTATGCTGGATGATGCCATTCTGCTTACATATGTACTTGTATATAAGCATTAACATCATTCACTTTTTATCTCCAATAGGCTTTGAAAGAAAGAAAAAAAAAATCCAAAGTGAAAAAATGCACACTGGTGCAATCTACTGAAGCATATACTGAAATAGAGTACCTATTACAGCAGTAAAGAGATAAAAAGGCATGAAAACAACACTGAACAGGTAAAATTAAATCTCTGGGTTTTAGCAAGGTATGACCATCAGAGCCCTGAAGGAGCTTCTTGTCAGCCAGTTGGCAGGATTTGAAGTATTCTATCCTGATTTAGTTGATAGCTGTTATTCATTGCAATCATTTGATGATACCGTAGAATCCTGTGCAATTTTAACTCCTCCATAAAAATATCTGTAAGGAAGACTTTCAGGCTAACCTTGACTCAGCTACTTGGTGACCACCTGCTTTGCTGTGGTAGCAGTAAACTGCTAAGTCCCGTACTTAGAGAACACAGTAAACACCAAACCTTTAAGTACAGAAACAACACACTCAGCAACTATTTATTTGCTACTTTGTCTCTCTCGTAAAAGCCCTGCAACTTTCTCATAGGCTGCCTAGCAAAAGCCCTACATGAATTTCCTTCTACATGACACATAGGAATCCACTGCTTTCTCAGTAAGAGCCATAACTTGTAATCTTCCCCCAGATTTGTACATCCAGACATGGGGCTGGGGCTTGGCAGTGGTCAGTATGCAAAATGCTCCCACACACCTAACCTCAGGGGGGAAATTCATAGAGAATCCACCCCGTGTAGCCAGCAGAGGCAAAGCGCAGCTGTCTGCAACCATCCGACCGTCTCAGCCTTGGTCATCTTGATCTTTTTAATGACCCCACGTATCAGCAGAACACAGGCATCTGTTCAAAAGAACCTCGCAGCTCCTGACAGAGCAGAGCACACATCAAAGTCGAGTGGGTCAGATTCTGCCCCCACGAGATACATTAATTCAGAATAACTCAAATGAAATCAACAGAATTACCCGTCATTAACACTGGAGTAACCAATAACTAAATTTGCATTGTTGTCTTTGCACTGTAACTTACACAGATGTGCTAGTTTTTGTACTTCAAATTAGCTATATGCTTTTTAGCCTAAGTATTTTTCATTTTCCTCTGGCAAAATTAAGGGTAGTTTCTAAGAAGACAAGAGACTGATGATATTTCTGTAAGAACCTTTTGTTGCTGGCAATACTGAAATGGCAGCAAATGCAACAGATCTGTAACACATCTCAGAGTACAAAGAGTTAATCTCCTTTCTTACAGATCATCTGTATCAGTCCAGATGCTTGGTTGGAAGGAAATATAACCCAAGTTGCTGGTCTAGTACAGCAGACTAAAGAATAAAAATATTTTTATGTTCTGTGCTTATAAAGTATTCTATTTGCTGTGTAGTACCAGTTATGTTTAGAACCTTCCTTCAAAGATTTTCTTCTCATATTGAGAAAAATAGATCCATACACTCCTTGTTGAAAAACGCCTCTGCCTAAATGTCTGACCTCCACTGTGAAAACTGATCCTTTGGTGTTGGTCTGCATCTTTACTGTGCTTTCAAACTTAAATGTTAAAATAAAGCCAAGACAATAGAAATCACAGTAAAGTGCCACTTAAAGTCAATGTAAAGTTTATAATCCTATGCAGTCCATTCTTCTTTTATGCTGATGACAAGTTAATTTGGCTGATAAAAGGGAAACAAAAGCAAGGAAGTAATCCTGTTTAACAGAATATTATTCAAACAATAATAACTTCCTTTGCATAACACTTATTTCATTCCATCATTACTACTATTATTACTACTATCTTAAGCTATGACAGATTGTGAAGGGTCAGAGATAATTTTTATCAATCAGCCTCCCTTTGTCTTTGGCAGGTTTAATCATGTCACTTGGAATGTAGCATGAGGGGCCTGATGAAATTGGAAAAGCATGTGAAGATAAAAATCACTCTCAGATGAATTCAGACACTTCCTGCCACTCTGCAGATGCCACAGTGCTGCAAGCCACCCTCCCAGGAGAGATGATTCACCTGGAAGGAGGGCCAGGCTCTGCCAGATGTGTAGGAGGCTGCCTGAGACCCACATGCTAACACTGTCTCAATTGTATGAAGCATATGCTTTCAGTCAAGGGTGAAAAATGCAGGCACCAGCACATGCCAAAAGTCTTTCAAGCATGGCCCACCAGTCAGCCTGAAGCTTAATGCACTGATCCATCGAGTCAGCAGATGTGTGTCACCACAGTACAAGTTGAAGCTGGTTAAAGCTATAAAAGAGTGAAGTGACCTAATCCAGACATTCAAATCTCACAAAGAAAACCATATTGTTGTCACTTTGGGGGCCTTAATGTGGGACTTTAAGCACAAACACTGAAAGCCTTTTGGAGTAAAAAGGTATGTTGCTGCAAAAACATAAATCCCAACTCTAAGCTACACTTGTACTGATTTCAAGTTGATCTGATAAAAGCATAGCACAGCTTTCCTTTTTAGTGCTGCACATACAAAAAGGAACATCTGCAGAATTTTATAGCTAGAGCTATAAATGCTCCTTATCCGCTTGGTTTGAGGCAGAAGTCCAAAAATACCTTGATAGAAAGTTTATTTGCAGAGTACCATGATGTACTTGGTAGAGCCAGTGAGTTATACAACATATTCTTCCACTCCTGGCTAAGTGCTGTCGGTGTCAGCTAGGAGTCCAGCTGTAGAACCTGGCTCCATAATGCCTGGGAACCCCTCCCTCCTTTCCATTTAATAATCATTTAGTGGGTACAGTATTTCCTGACACACTCAAAGTCAAAGCACACTTTACAAAAACATTCACCTTGTTCACATGCAGAATGATTTGTTTAAAGAAACCAGATCTCCTTAGCACTCAGAGATCAACCCAACACTGGATGTGTGCAAACCCACTTCACTGTCAACACAGTTGCTTCAAACAGCTTGTTCAGAGGTGGGTGATAAGATGTAGTTCTCACTGGGCAAACACAATTAGGCAGACAAAGATTTTTCTTGAAGTCTTTTCTGTCTATCAACTGCAATCCAGTCTACAGATCTTTCTTAAGGATTCCTGTCTGTAACAGCCAGGTCTCTGGAAGAATACTGATGTTTCACAATGACCTCATTGTGCTTTGACATAGCTTTCCTGAGCTGTGGCCTGTGGCAAACACACACCTGCTCTATTTATGCCCAAGAGGCCAAAAAAAAAAAAACCCCAACCCAACTTCAAATAATATTCAAGTTCAAACAACAAGCAGGGTTCTTCTGCCTCAAGAAAAGTCCATCTTGCAATCCACTTTGCAAAACATGATAGCTGGTCATTTAAAAGTTAACTCTTAGGAGCCATTATAGATAAGAGCTATGAAAACTCATGCTAGCTTAAAGGGGGGAAAAACTCACAGTGCATCTGAAGTTTTGTCATGTCCCCCCATTTCTCCATTTTCAAGTGTTGATTATTACCACTGATTCATAGCAGGGGCTTCCCATAACCTAAGATCAGGATTAAACCTGAGACTTCACCAGGAATCAAACATGTGCATCACAAAAACAAGGTCACAAAGCCAAAATCTATGTAAGTACAAGATGAAAGGCAACAAGAGACACAGATAGCAATGCCAGGAACAGAAGTAAAAAGCAAAAAAAAAAAAGTGAACATAAACACACACACACACACACACACACACACACACACACTTGTGCCCCCTGTATTGATGCTATACAGATAATGAAGAATGCTTTAAACTATGTTTATAAAAAAGGTTTTTAATTAATTGGGCTGGGGTTTGGGGTTCTTTCAGTTTTAGGATTTTTTTCATTGCCATGATCACCTGGAAGTTACACTGGGCAAAAAAGACTCCTGGCAACTACCCTTACACCAAATACCTTCTGCATGTCAGCTTTGCAATGCTTTGCATCATCCATAGCCTTCATTAGCAAATTTGCCCTTTCACCTCAATAGCACCCATCTGACATTTCCACAGCTTCAGAGGCTTTGTTCCTCCACCAAAGCACATTCTGGAGTGGTTTCAGAGCAAATTCTTTGTTTCTGGTGCTGGAACATTAGTGAGGAAAAAAAAAGTAAAATAGGAGAGAACAGCTGAATGTTCCAAGAGAAAATGAATAAGACAAAAGCAGAGCTCCAGAACTATGGTTTTTCACAACTCCTTTTCTGACACCTTTTGTGAAAAGATTGCTGAATGCTAGCTTCCCTACTTAAAAAGCTTTTATTCCTTAGAGGAATAAATAATGTGCTGTGACTCCTATGGAGGACTAACTAAAGACTAATAGAGGAATGAAAGTGAAGGGTGCTCAAGACATCCCTGGTGGTGCTTGAAGGTTTTGTCTTTGGTTGTCAAGGTAAGACTGGACTCCACAGGAGCCAAAATAACAATATCAATACTTGTGCAACCTAACAAAAGTTTAAACAGAGGAAGGAAAAGACAGCAGTGAAACAACAGAACACAAAGAAATAGCAGCTATCAAGCTGAGTTTTCTTTAGTCTAAGACAAAGCATACTTCTGCATTAACTAAATACCATTGAATGCTCACATGATAGAATTTGTTTTCATGGTTTTTATAAAACCATACATGCTGCCTCATATAAAGCATATGCAACCATATTAAAACCCCATATAAAACCATATTAAAAAACCCACATAAAACCATATAAAGCCATGTAAAACCATATGCTACCTTCAGTATTAGCTAGGGTAAAATTAACTTATTATTCATTCATAATATATTCATAATTTTTCTTTATGTGCTGTCAAAGCATTCACTGCTCATTCCTTTTTTGGGGCTAAAATGGAGAGAATAAACTAGAGCTCTTCAGGCTTTACCACTTCTTCCTCAAGTGAGTGAGCACCACAGATGTACTGCTATGACCCTGCTATCAGTTCATGCTTCTGAAGAGCTTAAGAAAGAAATTCTGCAGAACAACAAAAGTGTATTGATTGAGATATTTTCATGTTGTGTTTTTTTTCCAAAAATGACTGTAATTAAAGAGTTAAGCCACTGTATGTGTGGGCGAACCACTTTTTGTAATTGCTATCTACCTACAGATCTTGAGAGAGATGTTGATCTTCTGAAATGAAGGGTGCAGACGCAAGTCTTTTTAAACCAATAAAAATACCAACATTTAAGTGGGTTTTTTTTGCCATAGATCCTTTGTATGCAAATCACTCATATCAGATAGATAGAAAATTAAAGACTTCTCCTTGGACAAAACATTGTCATTTGAACTTGGGAAAATGCATGGCTGCCAAAAGAAATCTAAACTGTATTTGAAAAAGTTCTTCACTTTCCCATCACAATTTCACTATGATTTTTATTTGCAATGTACACAAATTATATAAAAAAAATCATGGCTATAATTTTTTTGTTCTTCAGACCAAGCACTCTGTATGTTCTATCCACCACCAAAACTCTGCAGTGCAAGAAATCTCTCTCCATCCATCAGAAAACAAAGTCTTTTCAAAACTTGTTTTTCTCGCATCCCAGTCAAAACCTGGTGATGTGTGTACACAACTCCACATTATTTCAGAGGGCTCTGAAATATACCAAAGAAATACTTTAAAGGGCCTGTCCTACTCATGGATGTAAAACAATACTTCCACATGGCAATGGAACAGCTATATAGAAAGAGGTTAAAGACTGAAATTAGACCCAACTGCTGCCAGTGTTGGAACCTCTCAGTGCTCTGTTTTCCAGAGCTTTCCTTCTGTAATGCCATATTCAATACAACTTTAGTGTAATACATACATCCTTCATAGCTTACATTCAGTGTGACCACACAGTTTCCTGGTTTTGGGGTTGATCCTCCAAAATGTTTTCTTCCATGAATAAAACATGGAAGAAAAGGTGCTCACAAAAGGTGTATCATGGAGGTCTGCATTCACATAGGAACAATACTTCCAAGGATGGAATTAGAGCACAAGTGTCAAGCAAACAGCTGGTGGGATTACTCCTGCAAGATAGCTCCTGGCCCATGGACTCCACATAAATGTTGACTCATGTCAAAAGTGCATAGCAGTGCACGGGGCAGAGTGCTGACTCACACAGCAGGATTGCACAGAGCTCTGCAGACCTTTCTGCAGGTACCAGTTGAAGCCTGGAAGCAGTAAAGTCACATTTGCATTGACTCTTCCTCCTAGGGTTTAAGCCAGGACAAAGCTACGCAAGGGTAGCTATGCCACTTCCCCAAAGCAAATCAGCCCCAAACTGGTTCAGGCAGTGCCAAATATCAAGGAGCAGTATATTGGTATTCAAATTAAGATTTTATCTATATATAACTGTGCAGAACTTTGTAACTTTGCTGTAAGTGGTCCTTCTACACGCCAGAACATAAAGTAGATTTGGCATCTTTGGATATAGACTGGTGCCTGCAGCTTGCAATTCCAGAGTTTGCTTTGAAGCTTCAGCTTTTTCCCTTGCAGTGGTTTGACAATGGTCATGATTCAGCATATTCCGCGTGCTTAGATGAAGATGGCTTTCCCTTTATCATTTGGAATGGAAAGGAAACTAAAAGGACTTTTAATAGCCTTCTGTCACACTAATGGACCAGTTAAGATTTTACAGCCCTTGCACTCTTCCAAGGACACAAACTAATTTCTCCTCCTTCCTTGGACCTCAAGAGGAGTGCTACAATCAGATATAAATACATCTAATTTTTCATCCCACCAGAACTACAAAAGTAGACAGAAGATGGAGCAACACTTGTGCTTCCCAGGAATGTCAGACAGTATTCAAACAACACTCAGCAGAACCACCCTGAGGTGCTTTGCTCCATATTGTTCCCAGCACCAGACAGGCCCCCAAATTAACTGTGATCCATTATTTCACTGAACATGACCATGAGGTCAGTGGGAGTTGTCAGGACTAGCCTTCCTACATTTCTGGAAGGAAATATTTCCTTTTTTTTTTTAATACTTCTTCTCTATCCTACCTGTATACATAACATTTGTAACAGGCTCAATTAATTAGAGTATTTCTCTTAAAACCCACATTAACTCACTGACTGGAATCTACTGATTTTTCAAATACTTTACATGTTACTTTTTAGATTTTAGTGTGTGTTACTGTTTAGATTTTTTTTTTCCCTGCACAATGATTTGGATGTGCTTTGTAGTTTTCTGACAATAATTCACACCACATAGGGCACACTCTCTCAGAGTGTGATTAATGACAACTTGATTTGTGTGCAAATAGTCTAGCACAGACTATTGGATTCTTTCACTTCCAACAGTCACAACTGCAAAGAAGATGAACAGACTGCATATTTCAGAAAAGACCATTTATGCCAGAGTACATAAGTTGCATTAATTCCTATGAAAGAAGCTGTGACCTCACAGGGTTATTTTAAGGGAACCTGCTATACTTTTGAATGCTAGGGCTGCACTTAGGCCCAATATATATTTTAGTATTCCTAATAAATTATTTGCCTCCTTATATACATACTGCTCCCTCAAAATGTCAAAATTGCATTGAAGACAACAAGAAACTGTCCAACTGCCTTAGACATGCTCTTGTAACTAGAGAGAATCTGTGGAAGGAAATAACTCAGGGAGCAGATAATGGTTTGGGGGCTCTTACAGTGGTCTTAGGGATCCGTGTTTCAGTTTAACTTGCATTTCACTTAAGCCTTTGCAGTGTCCTTCATGACCCAAGTGCAAACTGAGTCCTCACAGTTATGCTGTCCCACAGCCAAGCAAGCTATCTCAGCTTTGAGAGAAAAGTCATTTTTTCCTCACATACATGAAGAGGTACAAGTTTTGAAGTCAAAGCATTATTAGAGAGATGCCAAAATTGACTTCACTCCCCGCTGAATGCCGAGCCTCCAGGTACATTCAGCAACTGCTATAACTAAATGCAACTGGCCACAGTTGGCATGCCCTGATACCACATTTGTTCAAACAGATATTCCACGTAGACTGATGCCAGAACTCACGTGCGTTCCAACAGTGAAGGCTGTGAAACATCAGGTTGTGACAGCTGGCTTTAAAATAAAAACTGTCCAATGAAATATATGAAAACATAAACAAGAGGACTCTTGTTAGCCCAGGGAATTCAGTCATTTTCTCAAGACTAGTTTTAAGTTTACTACACTTATCAAATGTATGCCTTTAAACGCATACATTGTTCCACCTACATATAAAGTGAACAGCTGAGTAAAAAATGAGGAGTACCTTCTGTGCAGAGAAATAAAAGATAGCATCTCTCAGCTTCCTCATTACTTTAACCACTATAACCTGCAGAAAGCAAGTAAGAGGTCATCAAAATGCTGTGGCAGTGCTCCATTTTTTTGAATGTTGCAAATTCAGAATCAGGAACTTCAAGGTCAAAGTGTTCACTGTTTTTTGGCTTTTCTCACAGATAAGAGAAATCAACCTTGAACAAACCAGAGAAAATACAAGAGATGCAGTCATCCACAACTTTAGAACTACAAGACACTAAGGCAGCAATTGAAAGGTGCAATTTCTAGAAACAGATCACCTGCAGACAACCAAGAGTGCAACTGCTTCTTTGATGCAGGAGGATCCACAAGTCCAGTTGGTTTCACTCTAGAAACCTCTTCTGTTTACTAATCAGAAGGAGGCAGGTAGGTTGAAAGTTCATGCCAGAGCAATCATGACTACAGTTAGGAAACCCATGACACTGCTTCAAGGCTCTTTAGGAAAATAGGGCTTCAGTTTTCCAAGGATCTCATTTCAGCCTTTGACAATGAATCAGGTCCTTCCAGTGAATACCTACACCATTTATTAATTTTGAAGTACCTTCCTTGGTATTTAATAATTCAGAATCACTTTAAAAGTAAGGCTCTAATTTCCATCAGATGCGAAAATTACTTCAAAATTTTTATCTGTAACATAATATTTCCTGTGCATCTTGTAAACCATTGAGTGCTGTAAAAAACCCCAAATACGCTTTTCCCCTGGGGTGTAAAAGACCAAAGGAAAAACTCAAATATCCTTTCCTCTTAGAATTAATAATAATTGCAAAAAGACACACTTAGGCTTATGAAGAACAGTAGATTCAAGGGATAATTTTATATAAATTACAGTCTTTTAATGATTATTTTTGTCTAAAGGTGGAGCTCCTCTAGCAAGGAGGAGTCATTAAAAGAATCAGGTGATCATTAAAAGAAGAATAGAGAAAAAACTGCATAACCACTTTTTCTGTCTTGTAAGCCCCTTTAGTACTCATTTTTCCAGTCATGAAATGTCTATTTGATCTTTTTTTCATGTTACATGCAACAGTGCTTTTTCTTGCCTTACAGCATCATTCTAAATAAACCACCAAGCACTATTTGATTTTTCACCTTAAACAAGAAACATCTGCATCTCAGCCTTCTTCAGTCTACAAAAAAACCTCATTACACAGGATCCTGCTAAAGTTGATCCAGAGAAATAGTCATTATCTCCTGTCTTGCCCCATGTCAGTTATTGCTATTTCCCTACTGTCATCTCCTTCATTTACATTCTGAAAACAAATATCTAGTTTAGGAGTGCTTTTTTGGGTTTTTGTTTTTTTTTTTTTTTTTTTTTTTTGATAGGGAATCTTGAGAGTAAGTTTCATGAGGAATCTGAAAGGAAAACCCATTGCCTGTGAGTTTTAATAAGGCTAAGTCACAAACTCTCAGTTTGAAGCATATAAATGGTTTAGATTTTTGGAAGGAAACAAATCCATTATGTCCTAGGAAACAGTTTACTGAATGAATTGATCTGAAATGATGATCTTTTCATTAAGTGTTAAAATTTCTTCAAATATAAATCTTGCTAGATTGCAAGCTCTCTTTTGTATACACAGTCAAGTATTACACCTGTATTCTGTAGGTACAATAGTCTACTGGAAAATATACAGGTTATGGTTAGAAAGACAGAGGTTATATTTCTTTCCTAGAGGAAAATGCACCTGCAGCTCTGACTGTACTAGGGGTATGAATAGGGTAAATGGTCAGGCTAAGCTCATCCATTCAATAGGCTTGAGGGCAAATGTTTTCTGTTGGGTCCAAGCCTATAACAGGTTATTTTCACTGGCAAAGTGAACTGCTCTGGATCTGTTCTAAGAGGGACTGAGGCAGGCTGGGACTAAGCTGCCCTTCTTCCCTTTCAGGTGCTGAAGTCACCTGGAAAGGCACCTAGAGCAGAGTATGGATGCAATATTCCCTGAGGAATATTGCAGCCCACAGAAAGCCCTGTGTGAGGCACCCAGGTGGTAAGAGAGCTTTCTACAGAGTCCCCTTCTACAGCTGCAAAAGATTTATTCCACATCTGAAAAGCCTTCATAGCAATAAAGCATGGGATACAGCAATTCCTATCCCTGATTTACATCAATACAGCTTTGATGACAATGGAGATACTTGGGCTTCAAAACTGAGTGCTTTGCACAAGACCTCTACTAGAAGCACTAAGATAGATTTTATGTATATTTTATGCTCTACTGTACAGCACATTCACTAAACAGTATACTTAGAAAACCTAGTTCAAAAAAGGCTTTTCTAACTTTGTAGTACCAATTACACCATAAAATTGCACTTATGAGAGATGTTACAAATGGTAATAATTTTTAGACAATATTGGTAATATGTATTTTAGAGTAGCCAATATTTTTATAAATATTTAAATCACATCAGACATCACACAGTCCTTATATTTTATGCTTTAAACTGCACAGCCATGGAATGCTTTTGTCATTGTTACAGCAGAGTGAGTCTGGTATTTCAAACATGGTATGTAGTCCAGATGTGTTAGCTGTCACTCTGTGAGTAAACATGTCTGATGGACAGTGTGTTAACAACAGATTATTACTCATGATGTTGCATGATGGTTACAAAAGTTAGCTTGAGTGTCAGAGATAACACCAGTGAGAACTGCTGGTGGAAGTGATACAGACTGGTATGTTTACAGTCATTTTTGTCATGTGCATCCCCCATTTACTCTTCATGGGAGAGCCAAATATGGTTTGAACAATTCCCCACAGGGACTCTGGGGAAATACGGAGCTATTTGATCTGAGGGGCAGGACTCTTACTGCATAACTATCAAGAATGTTAAGCAATGCAATATTAAATTCATAATTGTACAATTAAACTATTAAATACATGCAGGTTTGCCTGAAGTGCTAAGCACATTAAATTGTCATTTATGTGCTCTTTTAAGAGGATACTTGCAGGGTGTCTTAGATTAACAGATGTTAAGTGACAAAATGCTTATCAGTTCCTACAACAAAAGTAGTACAAGCAATAGTATCTGCAATTTAAGTTTCTCTTTGCACAGGCAGACCTCAGTCTGGGTCAGAAGAGACTCCTCTTAGACAGGGTCACCATTTATCTTCTAAAACACTCACCCATCAGCTTCCCTTCTATCACAAGGAGAAGGGGTGTCCAACTGCTAACACAGTATTGTGCCTTTGTGTCTCTGGCACATCTCTGGAAAAACAGGATGGAGAGTTGGGACACAGCCTGGAGAGCTGCAAATCCAGCAAATGTGCAGTGGGCACCTTCGCTGTGCCCTTACAGCCCAAACACAGCCAGCTCTGCTGGACCTGTGCTGGCTTCACGTGGGGCCAGGCCAGGAGTGTCTGCACCTTCTCCTCACACTGAACCAGTGGCAGCAGAAGCTTTGCTGGTAGGGGCAAAGAAGGTTTATAGTGACAGAAGTGCAAGGCAAAGTTCAGTAGTCCTGGAAAGGTGTGAAAAGTGTTTTTTCTAGTCTGGTTAGACCTCAGCTAATTGGGAACTGTTAGCAGAGAGCCCTAAATTGTCCACACAGTTATGACTTTTGGCTGTTGAGCTGAACACAAGCCATTTCAAAGTACTTTTTCATCCTCCCACTTGTTAAGATATGACTGTTCCACTCTGCCCCACTTGTCACTCCTGACAACTGAAAGTAACAGGCAGTATCTAATGTGCAATTATGTGCCTGCCAAGGACCTGGAGTCCCAAGGCGAGATGTGTTACACCACAGAGAATTGCAGGTGATTATATAAAGAATTGCATATTCACATGCTAACAAATATTATGAGACATGCATGAGAAGAGGAGATGACACTGGTCTCTTCTCCTCACCCAAATCTGTCACTATACAATGCAAAATATGACTGGCAGGATATCATGTCCTTGGGACCACTCAGCAGCTCAGGCCCCTTAGGTCTGATGTAAGATTACAGAGCATTTTTATTTTTCTTCAACAATTCACAGAAAGGATAAGTTGTGCATGAAATGCGGTTAAGTAAGCAGGTGCTCACAAAATGTGACTGGAAATTTCAAGACACTTTCAGTATTATTGTACACAAAAAAAAGCCCCCAAAACATATCAAAAATACTCAGCTATTCCCCCTATTCCTCAGCTCTTCCACCTGAGAAACACAAGCTCCCTACACGTTACACACTTTTAAAATTTATTATGCTACTCTGTCACCTCAGGCTAATCTACACAGTATCACTGCCTCCAACTGAATCCCACTGCCTTCTGCCAATAGTGGATAGTCCATCCTAAATGCAACAAATTGTAATTTTCAGATTTCTCTAAAATTGCAGAAAACTGCAAGAAGCAAAGTCCACTGCCTAACATACTAGGGCTTAATTTTATTCTTAAAAATGGCAGCAATGCATGCTTTTAGTTGTGAAGGTGTGCCAGCAGTGCTACAATTAGGGTTGTGCTGTCACTTCAATTATAAACCTGATTTTCTGAGGGTTTACAAAAACTCCAGATTAAACAGAAAAGCTTGCTGCAGGCTGAAATGTTTTGTATAAGATCTCAGCCGGGGGATAACTTGTTTCCAGCATTCTGAAAAAATTAATCAGGTGCTTCAAATGTTAGAATTTAAATGTGCTTAAAGAAGCAAAACACTAAAAAAGAAAATTTAGTCATGAATTCTCAGTGCAGAGCAAGTTGCTTCCCAGCTCCTATCAGAAATACTACACAGAAGAATGTCTGCAGATGGGCAAGTAGAGAAGATGAATACAGAGAACAAAATCCCAAATGTTTGGAGTTGTTTTTGTACTGCTCTGGTTTTTCTTTTTTTTTTTTTTTTAACAATCAACAAGCAATTGGGATTAGCTTGATCAAAAAGAGACTGATCTATGCAATTATAAGGATGGAGGAAAAACCACCTTTTAGAAATGAAAAGTAGGACAAGGACCACAAGGACAACACAGGCTTTCCTCAGGGAATGAGGGAGGAGGTACAGGTCTGACAGCTTTCACATGTGCACACTGTATTCCACACAACTGGCAGTGAGTGTCAGCACTCCTCAGACTAAGCTTAAACCAAAAATAACGCAGTGTAAGATGCACAAAGCTGAGTGTGGGCTGCAAAATTCAAGTGAGGAGGCAGATTTATGGTGACAAGATTATCTTGCCACGGCTATCTGAAAATGCTGTATCTGTGTAATGCAGTTCTTTAAAGCCATCCCTGTTAAATTTGCATCCCTGCTCCTGACTGCAGTGAGGGCACACTATCCCAGGCTGAAGGCCATTAGTTAAACACAAATGGTATCACACATTGCACAGTTGTGGTTTCCCCATGCTGCATTTGCTCTCTTCTACAAACACCTCTTAGAGAGAAGGGATATCTTTTGCCCTGAAAATTTATTCCTTGATCTATCATGCTGGCAGGCTGGTGACACTGACACCTCTTTGCTATTCAAGTACTATAAAACACATTCATGCAATACAAACAGACCCTTGTTTCTGCATCTCCTGCAGTTTAGAAAGTTCCAGGTCCCACACATTCATTTTTGCCAAATTGGCAGTTGCTAGGAAGCAAAAGAAAAATGCTGGCAATGGTTCTGTGGAACTGGGGAACATGCAGGCAGTTTTCCTGCAGCACAGGAAAACAGACTGGAATTCTCAAGTGACTTCTCAGGCTTGAGACATCCAGGGATGTCTACTAACAAGAAAAGCAAAGTAACTTTAAGGGATGATGGGAACAAGCTAAACAATAATTATGCAGCTTCTGTAATGAATTTAAATTGGACACATGGATTTACTTACCTACCATAGTTGAAGTGTCTATAGAGGCAGAGAAGTTACTTAAATACTAATAGCCTGCACATCTACACTGCAGAGCAGAAACAAGTTTTTAAATAGAAAATAGTCAGCCTGAGCAGAAATACAAAGAGATAAATTGCAACCAATAACTTTTTAATTAAAGACTCCCTTAATACATGAGAAACAATTTAAAAACTGTTCAGAAAATAAAGTAACACTACTGCTGCTACAATAACAGTAACTTCTCTTTTTACAGAGTGTAAAGTGGGACCAAACGGGACTGTTAAAAACCTGCAAGGTTAAAGGTATACCAATAAATGGAGAGGTCAAAAACCTATTTCTACAGAGCATCATGCCTAGCTATTTATTGCTTTGTACTTTTGGGAGAGGGGTTTGTGAAAAAAAAAAAAAAAAAATCTGATACCAAGATCAAGCAACTGTATCGACTGCTTTTCCGAAATATTCTTCTCATACAATAATGAAAAATTGCATGGGCAACTGCACTGGGGAGCAAATGAAGTGCAATGGGTTTCTGCCCATTGAAGCTCACTGCAGTGTATCAGAGGTGGATTCTTGTAATTTAAAATATATGGTTAAAACATAGAAAAAATATTCTAAGTTCACATTACAGATGCTGTACATAATACACTTTTATCTTTGATCAGACCAGAGAGTAATTGATTATACCCAGCCCTCTACCAGCGAGAGCCTTCATTCCAGCTGCTTGATTCTTACAAGAAGGTCCAACAGGGCTCTCAAGAGCAACCATAAGCTTCACACTCTGCAACAGCTGAGATTTTGCTCAGGGTGTTTAAGGTCTGCAGAATTATTTTTTCCCCTGCTCCACTTCCTCCACAGTGCTCATTTATAGTAAAATAGGGAAAATGCTGTTGGCAAGAAGATATAAGAATGATTTCCTTCTCTTGCTACTTTGATGATTCCCCTTAGGGAACACAGAACAAAGAAAATCAACATTGGCGGTAGCAGGAAGATCCAAAAGTCTTTTAGGGCAAAGGACACAAGTTGTGAAACAGCTCCCTTCTTCTGGATCTGTTCAATACAATCCAATTGTCAACTCCATGCACCTCCTTTTATGTTGCTACAGAGCCTAATGTCTCATGCAACAGGGCACCACACAACCTCTATTTCTGACAGACAGCACAAGAGAAAATAAAGAACACCCCCCACCCCCACAAGCAGAGTTAACTATAGAATTTGGAAATTTTCTTCCTTCAACAAATACCAATATTTTCTTAAATTCGGGGATGTTTGTAGAAATTCACCAAGAATTGCTCTCTCTAGTGAAACTTTACATTTTAACACTGAATATCTTTCTTAATCCAGGCTTACGTATATACAAGTAATACAGGTCATTTTGCAAAAAAGCAGCAAATATCTGAAGTGCACATTGTTTTCTTGTTAGTTCTTGACTAGAAGACACTGCCTAACACATAACACATGGCAAGCTCATCAGGAAAGAGTGATTCACGGCACCTCCAATCTCAGCTCTGTATTTGCCACACTTCAGGAAATCTAAAGTCTGGAAGGTCAGGAAGACTGCCTGCTGGACTTTCAGCTCTGTGACCTGTATACAGAAATATTGTAGCACAGCTGACTTCTGAAACCTGTGATTATTTACTAGATACACTGCACAGCAACAAGACCCTTCCAAAAACACAAGAAAATTGGTTTGTTAATTGTCAGCTATTTCATTTTGAGCACCAACACAACTCTCAATCAACTTGCACTAGGAAGGGCCAGGCTGGGCTAGATTATGCTGCACAGTTCCTTTCTGGTCCTCAGTGAGATACCCTGGGGTAATTAAAACTGGGTCTTCATAAGGTTAAAAACTGGCAAAGTATTTCTTAATTTTCAAAATCAAAGATACCTGATCCAAGACCTTTCACAAATTTTGAGACAAAGCAAAGCTAACTGAAAAACGGATCGATACAACAGCATTGAGTCAGACACCCCACTTAATTTAGAGTACTATAAATGCAAAATGAATAATTTAACTGGGAAACTCATGCCCTCATGTCTGTTTGTGTGCACACACATATACACAAGCATGTTTACACACATCAAAAATGAGTCCAAGACATAGGGCTACTTCACAAACAAAAGAATATTCATGTTTTGGCAAAATACTACTTTGCTTTTACTGGCATGTAAGCCCAGGCTGCACTAGGCATATTTTAGCAATAATGATCAAAGCAAAGGCTTTCCCTGAAGATTAATGACTGGCTAAGAGGATAGTTTGAGGTCTGTTTACCCCAGCTGGTCCTTAATTCCCAGGAAAAGCATCTGCAAGGCTTATTGTTGCTATAAACTTAAGATGGAGGGAGGGGTTATGCTGTTTCAAATGATATGTACAATGACTTTTTAGAGACCTAATGTCCTGCATATTAGCCAGAATGTTTAACCCATCTCTTAAAGAACTATTCATCTTGAAAGTAAATAACTTCAAACTTCCGTAGCAGCACACTTCATGTAAGCACTGCAAACTCCTCTACAAGCAATTCATTACCCCCCCACCTGCCTCTGTGGCAAGTGAGGAAAGAGATACACAAGGATCATTTCCCTCTCCATTGAAATGCAGCTACATCTGGGTGGAGAACAAGAGCTTTAACAGCAGACAGAACTCCTACGTAATATTTAGGACAGAAAGCAAAGAATATTGCCTTTAAACCGAGGAGGATTCAGCTACAGAGAAAGCATTAGCTTCTGCTTGACTGAACAGAAGCTAATGTGTAACACTCTTGGAAAATATGCATGTGGTTTTTCAGACAGATTATGAATTTCTTATCCACACTGCTGAACAGCTACTCAAAGGAATAATTTCCCTGATTTAATAGAGGAACAGTTCCAGTTTGAGTAAGTAGTTTCCAACCTGCATCTTATTTATCACAGTGGTCACAAACATCATGGCTCACCAGAAGATCCCAAATGCCTGCACTTAAGTTCAAAGTGTTATTGCTTGAAATGTGGAGCTCTCAGTTATGGTGAACTTGCATCTTAAAATACAAAACTCCATAAAAACCAAAGATAATATGTTCAGCTTAAATTCACAGCAAATTCTGGATTATTAATAGTAACTGGCCCAACAAAGGTCTATGGATTTAAGATTATTGTAATGCGGCAACTGACAGGTTAGATTCAAATCTAGAAGGTGTTTCATTTCACTGTATATATGTTTGCAATCGTGTTTAGACTTGAAGCAGGCTATACACTATACTTTCCTGTATACTTTCCCACAGACATACTCTAAACAACAACAAAACAAGTTGTTTTTAGCATCATTATGAAAAAAAATAACTGGATGTTCCAAATTAACCATGTGATTCAGTCTCTTTGAAAAAAGGATGAATAAACCCAACAGGATTAATTTCTTAAGACTCAAATGATCGAAAGCCTATTCACAGCCAGCAATAATACTCAAGGTCTTGAATAGGATTTGCACAAGAAAAAACTGTGCTCTAAAAAAAGTGACCTTTCCTTACACAAATAAACTGCTTTGCTAAGTACAGCAAGATTCAGAGATGTGTGTAATATTTTTGCAAGTGAAAAACTCTTCTCAGCTGTCATCCTTCTGAAGCTTTCATATCTGTATGAAGATGGGTATAAGAATTAAGACACCCTCACTTTAGGTTTGTATATTCTTCATTACCAGTTTGTAAGGTAGCGAGTGGACTAAGTAAACAAAAACAACTCAGTGAAAACTGAAGCAAAAACACATTTCTCATAACCTGAAACTAAGCTCTTAATAAATGCATGAAACTTGCTCAAGTGGTGTACTTACTTTGGAAATATGATCTTGAAAAGATCCAAAGACTTGGGAAATCTATTTCCAACACATTTGAATTTCTGTGTGTGCCTAGATCCTTTTCTATAATTAACAGGGCCTTTCAAACCGTGAGCCCATGGACTTTCTATACCTATAAGGAACAATCCTTCTCTCTATGACAACTTTTAGTTTGTTTCAATGTATCTCTTAAATTAAAGCATTCATAAGTGGAAAAGCAGCTGATCTCATTTTTGCAGGTTGGTATGATGCAAAACAGCAGAGAAGCCTGGTTGTTGGAAACCCATTATCTGTATTTACCAGGAAAACTCTCTTTGGACATGAAACAAGGAAACTGACTGATCATGACAAGAGATGAGTAACAGCTTGTGTCTGATACACAGTAGTGCCACTCATAGACACAACTGTGGAGACAAGGAAGCAGAAGACTGCTGGTACAGGGTTTCTCAAACCTTTTACTTTCACGCAGACAGCAGGATACCAAAACTAAGGCTTTTGTTTCTGAAAAATGCCAATCCTTATGTTTTTATAAACACACTATGTTTATGAGAGATGCTGGGTAGGCTGACATTTATTGTCTGATCCTACAGATCATCACTTGGTTCATTTCTTGGTCTATGCATATATAGTGAATCCATGTAGCCGCCTTTTATATTTTCATTTAGCCTTGTATAGCTGAGCCATTTTCTCGGCTTCAAACTCCCTCCCGATATCCTGACTAGTCTAAACATAACATTATTTTGAGAGAGAATACCTACAATATTGTGGTCCTACTTTTATTGTTATTGGTTTTTCTTTTTTCACTACCACTACATGGTTCTAACAAAATCTTACCGGCTCCATATTCCACTATTCCAGACTTCTTCAGACAGTTACAGCTGATGAGCACAGATGGTACTACATGACAACACAAGAAGGCAAAGATAAGATTATACAAAGATCCCAACACTATAACTGAAACAAAATGACCTGGTAATCCAAACAAGATTCAGACTACAGAGATATTCAGTAAGATAATCCACTGAGTAACACATATTTGATACCTAAGTCTTCACCATCCCTCAGCTTCTATTGCACCAGCTTTATCACCTAGATCTGTTCAAAGTTAATATAAAGCAATGCCAAGATAGACTCCAATGTACAAAGGTATCAGAAAAGCAGCTACTTCCTCCTTTGGAGCAGGTTACTGTGAAATCCCAATACAATTCCAGCTGTGGAAATTGGGGAACACAATGTCAGCAACATTTCAAAACACAATCCTACTCCAAACCTCAGAAAATTCTGCAAATTTCTTAACACATTTGATAAAGCACATCTAAAACCAGCAGTTTCACGAATATTCCTGAGTGTATAAACTGATCTGTAGCGTTTTGCTCATACATCCAGGTGCATTATGATGAAAAAAACTTCCCAGCTGTCAGTGTGAGGAACTGTCTCTGGCAAAGATCCAATCAATTTAAAATACCTCATTAACAGCACAACAGTACTTCTGTCCTTTAAAATAACTGTAAACTCAACAAATCAGATGACAAAAAACCCAAACTACAACAAAAAATAACAAACAGGAAAAAACCATAAATACGGCTTTGAACAACATATTGTTTTATATGCTACACATAGTATTTTAAAAATCTAATTTTTTCCCTCAATATAAATTTACCACTGTTTTTGCTCCTCAGGACAAATACCCTTTATTCCTTTGGTCACTCACACCTGAATCCACCAAAATGCATTTCCCAGTCTGGAACTTAATTATAAATTTCTGCATCAACTGGCTAAATTACAGCTTTTTCAAGCACAGATTTTGCATAACACTCAGATATTTTTCAAGAAAGTGCTGTTTTAGAAACTGAATTGTAGAGAGCAGTTCAATTCAAAATACACTACTTTTATTGATAATAATGGAATTATCACCCAACCCAATAATACATGTATGTAGAACTTCACCCGTGAGACTTTATATACATCACGCTGTATCAGAAAACATTTTACAGATGAGATATGATTAGCTGATACTTGTAAGTTGATACTTAAGTATTAACAGCTTCTATGACTAACATATCTGTATTCCACCATCATGAAAGCACAATCCTATTCATCATTATGCTTTGCTTTAAGAAAGTGAAACAAGAAAAACAATTTTAAGCAATAAACTTTCAGTTAGTTAACATTTTTATATTGGGATACTTTGACAAAAAATCCACAGTACTCACTTTGATCCAACCACTGTAATAACAGAATAGTTAACCGTGTAAGGATAGAAGAAATTAAATAACAAAATCAATTTTATTATTTGAATTTCAAAAAACTGCATGAAAAGTAAATTTTTACTAAAACTTAGCTTCTTATCGATGGGTTAATGCCAAATCATGAGCACAATATTCCTATATTTGAGCTCTATGAATTTATCAGTTATTTATCAAAACTGTCTTTACTGAAGACAGTTAATTCCTTATTTTTCATCTACTGTTCCTGTTATATTTATTTGCAAATGAAAGACCAGAAAGTACATTTATTTAAATGTTATTTACAAGCACCTTCAATGTGTTTCCAATGTAATATATCATCAGCACAGCCTTTGATTTAATTGTTGCCGTCACTCATTTTTGTGCACTAACACATGTAGGAGTTCCAAACGCCAAAATATTCTTGCCTTTTTTTTGTGCTACATACCAGATTTTGTAACCTGTGTCAAGCTACCTCCGATGCTTACAACTTGTGAACAGAGGCCAACAATGAGCCTCCCCAGACACTAAATCATAATCTTCATGTTTTTCGTATTTCACATTCTAGCCACAGTTTCAACATCCATACCCCGTGACATTAGGGAAGGATAAATCAAGGAGGATGACAGCTCCCTTGTAGAGACTGGTACGGCCCTGGGATCTGCCACACCCAACACCCACAGCTTCTGCCAGATGTCTCCAAGAGTTTTGCTGCATTAACCCCTTCAGGAGTAACTGAAGGCTTTTTGCTGAACCTTTTTTAACTAATTGCTTTATTTTTATTTTTTTTTTTCAGGGTGGGGGAGAAGGACAGAAAAAAATACAACACTCTTCCAGAAACTTTGACTAACTAAAGCACAGACAGAGGGCTATCAGTGACAATTAGTAAATCTACCCTTGTATTTCCTTAAAGACAGGAATTAGAAGTTAAGGGTTAGCATCAGACAACATTCCTTTTTTCATACCATGCTGTGGTCCCATACCTAAAATGACAGTAAAAACTTCTTAACAGTTTTATGTTCACGTCTGCAGACCCAGGACACTACTGTACCCTCTTGCAATCAGAACACCCATTAACTGCCCTTCAGCCAAACAAACTATTCAGGCCTTAAATCAACAGGATTTCTAATCCAAAAGCCGTACAGCAAACTCCACAACTCTTTCTCTGGGTCTGATCTGGCCCCAGGGACAAAAATTTGCATGCAACTTCTAAGTTTGTGAATAGTCCCTGGGCTTAAAGTTGCACATGTGTTTAAGTACTTTGTTCACTCTGTGTCTAAACCAGCTACTTTAAAATAAAAACAGCAGCCATTCAAAGAATAACATTGTTAAAAATATTTTTCCTTTGTAAAAATTGTACCAAAGGAAAAAAAAGGCAACAAAATAAACATACTGATTCCTAGAAGCACGTACTGACCTACCAGTAGTTTAACAGCAGCTAAAAAACCATCATCAAATATAAATGCATGCCACTTCATACAAAAAGGCAAAAAATCAATTTTATTTAAAAATAATAACAATAGTAGATGTGAAGTGTATCAAAGACTCTTTGTAAATTATTGCAGGTAAAAGCATCTGTGGCTATAACAGCCAGCAAATGGTCATAGCTCTTAGAGTAAGACTGGCCCCTGCTCGTCACCAGGTTTATTTTGTGGATTTAAAAGCAGACATCTAGGCAACTTGCAAAACGCGTTCAAATTTCTACTCTGTGTGTGACTTTTCATAAAAAAAGTAAAGCAGCAAAAAATAAGGCAAGACTTGCACTATCAACAAATGTACTTATTAATATTGCACTTCCTAAAACTACTACCAATTTGCTTTCCAATAGGTAAGGATTCAAGTTGACCATCAGTATTTCTTTAAACAATTTAAAGAATACACTTTAGGTTTTCATCTGTGGAAGAAATCACACTGAAAGTAATACAGGTTTTGCAGCTCTTGTTGAAAACAAACATACAATAATCAAGGTTGGCAGAAAGACACCAAAATGCTTGTCACTATTTTTCATTCAGGGAACATGCCACTAAAAACACTTGAAATAACTCTCCACAGTTCACAAGAAAGAAATTTAGATGCAGTTTTTATAATTGAAATCAATTGCTCATAAATATCAGCACTAATAGGCTGAGGGTTTGTTCTCATATACAAACATCTCAAGACAGAATTAGTATTTCTTCTTGAGAAGGATTTTTTTTCCTCCAGTTTGTTCTTCATACATGTGCTCACTAAGTTAAAGGGTTAAGTAACCATTATATTCTAAAGAGCAAACTGTTTGCCTTAGGGCCATCTCCTCCTTACTCCTGATGAATTGCCTGACACTTCATGTATCATACATTACTTTTCACTAGGAAGCAGCATTTGTTTCCAGTCATGGTGTAAGAGCTGTCTTTGGAAGTATGAAGCAATGTGGGATAGACCAAAAACATTAATTACATCATCATCTACTAAATAGTCTATACCAAAACAGAGATACATATATTTATAAATATGCTTATACTTAAAAAAAATGGGCATAGAAGTATATATTAAAAAAAATTCTATGCATACTAAGATGAATAAAAGACCAACTGTGAGGATCAATATTCTGAGTGACAACTGGACTAGAATGAAAGAAATGCAAATGTAATTGAGTGCTTTGCACTTAAAGTGTTTGTTAGATTAAGCTGAAGACATGCTTCCAAGCCCCTGGCCCAGTTTCCTCAGTGATCTTAGAAAACTTGTTTTAAGACACCAGGAGTTTCATGTGCAGATCCTGCTAGGGCTTCCCAGCTCTGAATCATCAGAGCACCTTCCTCCCTCTCGTCCCTGTGTGGAAAAATGAATGCCTCCTTAGCACAATGGTACAGCAAGGGTTAAGTCATAAACATTTATAAAGGAGTAGAGCCTGCAGAAGCTCTGGACTGCTGGGTATGCTACAACTGAACATAAATTTTAATCAAAATATTTCTACTAGCTGAAGGAAGTGGCCAGTGTAACAACAGGTACCAGAACAGAGAGGAGAATGAATGCCTTTACAGAACATATTCAAAACATTCAGATGGTGTCAAAGAAGAAAAATAAAATTCCTTCTGCAAGTTCCCGCCTCCCTGGGGAACAGAGGACAAGAAACATACTTAGGTGACAGATTTGAAGGGAGATAGGAAGGACAAGAACAGATGGGGGCCAATGTGAAAGGGTAAAGAGCTCAGGAATAGAGATTTCTCAAACAAGTTGTCAGCAAACAGCTACAAAATCCATTTAAAAAACAGAAGTCTGCTCTCTTCCCAGTTATCCTTTTAGTAGTCTGTTTTTTGTTACCAATAACCCCAGTGAAACGAAGATCCAATGTGTGATGTTCACTCAACAGACCCTCCCTTTGAATACTCCCACATTACCAAGGAGCATGGTTCTATGAGTTTTACTGAAGATTTTTTGCTTGCAGGAAAAATAACATCAAAATACATATTGGAAAAAAACCCCCACAAAACAGGCTGCAAAACTGAAACGTCCCATTAAGGAATGCCAAGGGACTTGCATGTATGTGCACACCACAGTTCAGTTTTATATCTTACAGTGTGATTATCTGATTATCCCATTACAGAGAGGAAAAGACAAACCAGAGATCCCCAGCAAGTCAGTGTTACCCTTTCAAGTGAGATGAGCAAACCATGTGCCTGGAAAAAGCACACAATGAGAAAAAGTTTAATGAATTCTATAATACTCAAGGTAACAGACTCAAGATTGCCCAGGCAAATACCATTTCTAGCTTGAGAACCTGATTCTGTAGCCTTTTGCTTTTGCCTTCCCTCAAGCAAAGCTTTCTTCATTAGCAGATGGTCACATATTTGGAGTGGTCTTTGGCATTCATAAAATGCTCAAACTTACATCCAGTCTTCTATCCCACCTAGGAATTCCCTCCATTGAAGGCTTTCAAAGCTATCTTTGGCATTCTGATTTTGAACAGTGGAGTTCTCTGATTTATCTATCATAGGTTCCTGTCCAGCTGTGAGTTTGCACAGATGGCTGTCAGATTGCTCTGTTACCTAAAATAATTAAATCCCGTGCATGTTTGTATTTTTTATTTGCTATCCCAACTGGAATTAATACCACCACTTGTTATCTAATTACAATGGTTTAAAAATAACAAAGAATGAAAAAAAAAAATAGAATGAGGACAGCCATTACACCCATCAACAGCTGATTAAGTGTTTTTTATCTACTCCTTCTTTCACATGAGACCATAAAGGAGCCAAAAGAGTGGGGGTTTTTTTCTCCCCCCTTTTTTTAGCAGAAGCATCCAGCATCCCTGAAAGATTAAAAAAACACTCACTATTTCAAAACTGTCCTTCAAAGCAAACATATTGCAACTGAAGAACTTTCCAAAGGACATACATATCAAATGAAATTATATAATTAAGACAATCTATTCCATAGATAAGCAATTCATTTTTAGGAAAGTAACATGTTACCCTCAACTGGGCCACAAGAACTGCAGAGAACATTCTAAGAGCAAATGTATTATGGTGCAAAAGAAGAAAGGTATTAACACATTTTTGTGCATCCCTTGGAGCTGCCTTTTTGTAGAGATCATTATACTTGAGAAAAAGTCACATCCACCTGTAAGTGATAAGCATTACGAGAATGCTTGCTCTCAAAAGCTCTACCTTGTCCCAGACTCTTGGTAGTTGAAAAACCAAAGGCACTGCCAAAACCCAAGTTGGTATGTTTGAATGGAGGAGGAAATCAACCTTAAAATGTTAACTCATAGGACACAAAAACACAGTTCGTTTAACTCACTTAAAATTCAAGAATCAAAGCTAAATCTGAGAATAGCAGAATAAGCAAAATGAAACCAGAGTGTCTTCCAGGAGGCTTCAGAGGATATTGTGATACTGCTGTCAATTTCTCAGTGATCTTGTAAACATACATGTATATTTCAATAAGTTACGACCACAAAAACACATCCCTGACTTCTATCAAAAGCTTTACAAGGTTGCAATTAACCATCACCTAAATGCGCAATGCCCAAGCTTGCTAACAGAAAGAGCAAAAAATCGTGCCCTCTGGCAGTTACGAAAAAAAAGCAAAAACACATACACACAAAAACAAGTTCAAAAGGTTAAGGCCAAAAGCCGCCCCGTCCTTCCTGGGGCTCGGGCAGAGGCCGTTCCCCGTGAGGGCCGCTCGGTCCCCGCCGCCCCGCGGAGCCTCCTCGGCGTCGGGCGCCGCCACGTGCGGCCGGCGGGGAGCGGGGGAGGCCCGGCCCCGCCGCACGGCCCCTCAGGGGCTCGGGAGCGAGCGGCCTCCCGCTACGGCCCGTTCCAGCCACCGGCCCGGCCCCCAGGCTCCAGCGGGGCTGCCCCTTATCCCAACGCCACATAACCCCGCGGTCCCGAAGCTGCCCGCCGGGAAGGTACTCACAGGTTCCATGGCTGACGGCACCACAAGGCACACGGCGCCGGGACCAGCCCTGAGGCGACCCAAACCAACGGCGGCACCCCCTGTGTTGCGGGGAGGGCGGCTCTGCCCCCTCGGTATTTAACGCTCGTCGCCCCGGGCCGGGGGCAGGTCACAGGTGGGGCTGTCACAGGTGGGGCTGTCACAGGTGGGCTGTCACAGGTGGGCTGTCACCTGCCGCCTGTGACCCCGCTCCGCCCCGCCGCACCTGGGCGCGCTTTGCAGCCCCCAGGTCTGCCCCGTCCCTCGATGCCGCCCGCAGCGCCGGCTGAGGGGCAGGAGCCGGGCCCGGGATGCCCCGGCAGGCTTGGGGAGCCAGACCGCAGATGGAGGCAGCGCTCCGGCCTTGGAGGAGGCCACAGCTCGGGCACCGTGAGGAGCGCAGTCCTTGGCTGCTCCAAGAAGCCAAGAGGTGGCCTTTGCCATCAGCCAGCCTAGCAAGAGTTCGATGGGAAGTCTGAATTGGCCTTCTAATATAGTGGAAAGGGGACGTGATCCCACAGCAGTGTACAAAACTACATCGGTGTAAAACTTGGGCAAGTGACACGAAAATGAACCTTTTCCTTCTCTATTTCTAGAAGCTTCCACAGCTAAGAAGAGCAACCAGTGACAGAAACAGAAAATTGAATAGTTGTCTGAATTCGACTTGTCTTCTCAAGAAGATAAACTCATTTAAAAATAGTGACTCAAAGGTGAGGCTCCTGTGAATCACTGTATGAAACAGAGACTATGGTATATTCATTGTGTGACATACACAAACTATACTTGTGTGTATTGTATATGCAAAACACAGGGGGAAAATACCTTAGCACCTTTTTTGCCAAAACAACTAGTTTCTTTTAATCCAGGCTAAAAAGGTTGTCACACAGTTCTGGAAGATCAGTTTGAAAGGTGTGGTTACAGCTTTACAGTTCTATTATTACCACTGTATATGATTTCATATAGCAACAAGCAAATATAATTTAATGCTCATATGATGTATAGAATTTGAACCTTTTAATCACTCTATGCCCTTTGGAATCTCATTGAGTCTTAGTGGAAACAATAACTAGTGTCAACCAACTTTCCACAGTTAATCATGTAAGAATCTGTTTACAGAACCAACTTATTAATCAGACAAAAAAGTTCAAATAATTAAATAAATGAAGCATATTACAGCAGGCAATCTGAGAACATAATATGAGGTTTTTGATATGTATAGTTTCTGTACTGAAATTCTTTAATGCCAAATGTTGGAACTATTCAGAAAGGAAGCAGCTTGGGGGAAAAAACATCATATTGATTTAATGCTATGCATGAACTTACTACTGTACTCTTTATTTGGTCTTGCAATAAAGTGTGGGAAACACAAACAGAAAAAGTCTCTTAAATGAATCTTTTATAAATGTGTAGCATACAATTACCAGAATATTGAAGTTCACTAAGCTGCTTCAATAAATGGATCTTTTCAAATTCAGAAGGTTTAAAATGCTTGTGAATAATAGAGATCTTACAGACAACTCATTTTACACACAGCTCTCCTGTTTTATGTCATGATCATCATGATTTTGAAACAGAATCAAAGAATCTTCAATTCTATAAACAGGAATTTAAAGACACATTACTTTCCTCTTTGAAATGTGTCGATGCTCTAAAAGCATAGTGCTGAAAGGCTGCCAAGCTAATAGGCCAGTGAGGGCTAGGAAGAGATTAATTTTATACCTGGAATGAGTGTATACAGTTTCCATGCTGTTTAGTGAAAGGGCTGGAATGTGAGCTAGAGTTTCCTTCATGGTGCAGTGTAATGTTAAACCCTGGAGTTATGAGCTAGCCTGTACAACAGAGAGTCTCAATTCAGCACTGGGACCACCTACAGATGTTAGTCCACAAGAAAGTAAATCCAAATGGGATGTTTGAGATGCTTACTTGTATTTTTATCCCCCAGTGTTTTGTTGAATACTGGTGCTGGTACGCCAAAATCAATGTGAATATTTGGGAACGCAAATATGTTGTGAGCATTTCTGTTTATTTCAAAACATGCATGTATTTAAATGGAGAGGTGTGTGCTAGCAACCACAATCCCCTCACTAGAGAGCTCTGCCTGAGGTGCAGCCACAGTTGTAATCTCCACTGTGTTCTGTGTAGTCTCAATCTGTGTTCTTTCTACTTTTCAAGGGATCCTGGTCAATAAAAAGAGACAGAGTGAAGGCAAGGCAATGGATCTACTTCCACAAGCTTCATTAGCCAGCAATGATTAGGAGAGTATGCTCAAGAGTTCCAGACCAGTTTTGAAAACCACTTCTTTAAAAGTTTCCAGAAAAGTTTTATTAAATTGGCTTTTGTTTTCCTGTAGCTCACTGTTGACTGTTCAGAATGGATTTCTGGGGAAAATAAAAAAAAAAAAAAAGAAAAGAAACCAACCAACCAAAACTCAGGCCTTTTTGTTATTGATCACTTTAAGGTATTTTTTCAGTATACCAGAACCTGTATATTGGTCATCCTACTGGGATAATGGGATAATTCTGATTTGTTGTTAATTGTGAAGAGGATGACATCTCCATACCTTTTCTGGGGCATGTGGAAAAGAAGTTAACAACTTCTGGTGTGCCAAGTTCTTGCTAGATTACTGAGCGGGAAGAACGATGAAGGAGGAATTTTTCCTAAGCAAAACTGTAAGTAAATTATATTCCTGAAAAATTGTCACTCCCTAACTGATGTTCTTAGTCAGAAGTAGTTGGCATAGGATACCACAAATATTTGGAATGTGAAAGAATGGTCAGAAAAAGCATTATAAAAGTATTATACAAGTTGTTCTTCTATGCTGCATGTCATAAGAGGTTGCTATTCCAGACAGAAACACAATGAAGTAGGTGACCACACCTTGAATTCATGTGAGAAGAGGCATTGAGTCATCCATTTTGTCCAAGAAAATATCCACAGGCAACAGTACAGCTGTTGATATAACATGGTCATACACCTAGAGATGTGCACAAGTAAACAAACTGACTGCTAAATCAGTAAATTGATAAGCCAAAGAAAGCCCATTTAAAAATATTTGAGAAAACAGCTGGGCCTAGTGGAGTCCCTAATATAACACTCAATATCAAATAAATAACCAAACTTCACAGTTCATTTTTATATTTGGCTGAGGAAGAAATGTGAGGAACCATACTCAAAGTTTCATCAATTATCACTCGGAACTTTTCTCAGTCATGTAGGGATTCAACTTACACAATACTAAATACAATCCTGGATAAAATATTCTTTATTTTCAGGGTCTTTGAACTCTAAGTGTGACTAAATGCCACTTTGAAGTACAAACACATAAGTATATAAAACCTAGGCCAGAGTTTTCATTAGTTTGTATTGTTCAAGAGCATTGCCTTTTATTCTCACTCTTGTGTTTAATTCATTCATACTCAGCCACTGCAGACCCCAGCAGCCTAGGAGACCTTCTGGACCCTGGAACAGATAATTTTCTGACTCCCTTTACCCTCAGGTAATTTCCTGATCTTCAGCTGTGATAATTTCACTCAATCATAGTTACTCAGATGGTATTGCCTACTACATATGGGAGAAGCAACATTTGTCCATAATTTGTTTAGAACTGCATTAGAAAAAAGTAGAGTTGTACTTATTGGGAGAATAAAAGGTACAGGGGTAATTCTTTTGGGAATCAGTTAGCCTTGTTATGTAATAATTACTGTATTGTAACTATTATAAACTTCAGCTATAGCATTTTATAAGCAAGTTGTAAATTATTTGTGTTCTAGAATCTTTGGAAAATGCATTTAAGAGTAATTACAGTTCTAACCACTAGGGGAAAAAGTCATGTGATGTGTGCCAGCTGCACGTTTTTGTTCAGTCTCCCTGCATGAATCTTTGGTTGAGGTTGGATTTTTATCATGCATCAGTATATGAATTCAATAGAATGAACAGCATGTCTTCTTCTTCAGTAAAAAAATTGACTAAGGCCACAGTGACCTCATACAGCTATGTTTTATGTTTTTGGCATTTTGGCTCAGCACAGTGAGTAGATAAGAAGGATACATGTCCAGCTGTAAAGAAATAAGCAATCTAATCATACTGCTGAAAATGACATGGTTCTGTTTCACTTCTGGTTCAAATTGTTCCTCTTGTACCTCTGTTAAGGAGTGAACATGTCAGGCTATGATATCATGCATTAGGAAGGCCATGCCAGCTAGAGTCTCTATCTTGAGCCAGCTGAGAGATTCTTCTTGTGGGGGCATTAATGTGGCAATGATGAAATTGGAATTGCAGGAAAACAAAATTTTGGTTTGTCATTCAGTGGTTGGCAGATAGAATACTGCATCATACAGTGGACCATATAAATTGCAGAAGAAAGGTGGCGTAACAAGAAAGTATGAATGAATGGTACTTTTCATTAATGTATATAAATATATACTTTCCAATGTTATTAATTTGATTTGGGTAATGTCAAGGGTGTGTCAATCCAGAGGGAGCAGAAGGCATTTTGCATTTAAGCTGCTGACTCTACTGATTAGTTTTGTGGGGAACAAGTCCAGGGCCCTTTTCCTTTCTAATGGCTCTCTCTGTAACAAATGTAGCAAAAGGAGTACTCTGGAATATTGCTTTCTTCAGGTTATATAAACCAATTGAGATTCCTGGGGGATTCTCTCTGCCCAGGCAGTCAGAGGGCTCCTTTGAAGGTGGCCAGGAGTCATCATAACTCCAGTGTTTAAAAAGACAGAAGAAAGTTTGAGTCATCATGACATGATAACTCAGGTAACACTTTCTGAGGCAAATGAGGACTTTTCTGACTATTACAGCTCCACAAGAAGTGTATGTCAAGCCCTCCCAAATTTTATGCTCTTCCTTATCATTACTTTCTTTCACTTTGAGCTTTCTTTAATAAAAATCTTACCATGTGGCATTAGACCAGTTAGGCTAATTTCATCTGTAGTAATGGCATTTGAAAGAATTTTAACAGATTAGGGGAAGGAGTATCTTGTAAAAGCATCCTTCAGCCTGATTAGTTGTATACACATGGTTTAGGAAAAAAAAAAAAGTCATGCTTCACTAGCCTTCTGGAACTCTTTGAAGATAACACTGCCAAGATAGGGTGTAGCATGGACATTATATTTTTAGATTTTCAGGAGTCATTTGACAATGTTTTACCCAAGAGATTAATGCTCAAAGAGAGGGGAGTTAAGGGGCAAGAGAAAAGTTTGCTCATTAAATTGAAAAGTAGCTCTAAGCAAGAGCAATGAGGAGCTAGAAATGTCATTTTTACAGATGGGGAGAAGTAGAATTTGTAAGGTTGCAGCACTTCTGTGTATCAAGTTAACTTATTTACATAAATGGCTTGGATGGATGTATTCCTCTGAAACTAAAACAAGCTCATTATTATTCATTTATTGCACTAAGAAGCTCTGAGTTTGTAATCCCAGTGTGCTGAATCCTGTATTTTTTGAGACTGTCCAAGCCCCCTTCTAGACACTGTGGAACAAAAGCAGAAGGCAAGTGTTGTTTTCCTGATTACACAGGGGAGGTTCTGCGGCCTGGACAGACTTGATCCAAGCCACAGAGGAAAATCAGTAGATCTGATGAGTGAATGTGTTTACTTAATCGTGAGATGAGATTTCTGACTGGGAGATGATACTTCACTGGAAACAACAGTAAATTCCAATAATCATTGAAGTGCTGAAAAGCAAATATTGTCAGGTCAACAAATGTGAAATGCATCTCCAAATAAATATACAATCTAATTTGAAAAGAAATTTAAAGTTTTTTGGAAAACGTATCTTTTAGCATAACTTATGTATCTGTAAAAAATACAATTTTATGTAGAAATTACTTCAAAAAACATACTTAGAAGAGTTCTCTCTCCATGATTTATTAAAAATGATGCAATATTCCTAATTAAAATTTGCTTAGTTCAAATACAACTTTCTAAAAAAAAGCCATATCTTAATTGTTTCTAAATGGTTCAGAAAAAGAACTAAGCAGGAAGGAGCACTTATTTTGGCCCATAGCATGTATGTAATGGTACAGCAGTGACAAATGGAGTGTGAGCACCATGGTGTCTACAAGTTGGGTTTAAAATAATAAGCTTAGCAAGATGTGAACATGACCACACACATGAAAAGGATGTTCCACGATGCTGTCCACCTCTTTCTGTGCATCCACTTTCCTGGATGCTAAGCTTAAAATTGTAAATGATAGATTAAATTGTCGATGGAACTAGCTATACTGTAAAAAAAAGAAAAAATTCCTCTTTTTAGATTAGGAATGTGTCTTGCATTTCTATATGTCTTTCTCCTAGTTTAAATATCCTCTTTAAAAAAACCAAGACTCTACCCTTCTGCTTTGTTTTTGAGTTCATAGGAATCCTGCCTGACTGCACTTCCAATACAAGATATGAATTGACTCTTGCAAAGAAGGCTTCATAAGACTCCAGCATAGATAATACTGATTTACCCAACTGTTAAATGGAACATACTGAACTATTAAGAACTTCATCCTAAAAATATCTCATCTTTCTTCCCATTCTACTTATCTCCCTCAAACTTTACTGAGAGTTCTTGGAACTACTCAGGCTCCTCTCTGCCTGTTTATAGGCCCTTGCTTTGTGCATATAGGCAGTTACCTGGAATGTAGCTGTAGGAACAAATTTCTATGAGGCAAGTTAGGATGGTAGTTTGTAGTATTTGATACTTAATAATTAGCATATGTGCTTTTATATCTTGGTAAACATAAGGTAGGTTTATGTATTTTGATGGTCAATGAAAGCGGGCTAATCAATCTTGTACCCAGCAGAGGAGAACAATGTGTGCATGAATAGCTGCCATGATTGCATAATGCACTGTAATTTTTACCTTCTCTTACTTCACAGTTTATGCCTGGAAATAACTTGTTCTGGTTGCTGTTTCTGACTTGTTGAATGACTGAGTGATTATAGGAACTAATCTATGCATTACCTATAAAATCTCTTCCTTAGCTGGAGTTGTGCATGCTAAGGATTTTTTTCTAAATGACAAAGGCTCTAATCCCAGTTCCTTATCAATGTCATTAATACAATTATTTATGTTTGCATATTCTGTATGCAGGATGGCTGTGGTAGGGTCTTTTATACTAAAGCTCCAATACAGACTTTACCCATGCCTAGGCTGGAAGTGCCACACCTCTTAGATGGCATAAAGAAGTATCTAAGTTAGAAAAGCTGCTCAGTGTGCTGTTATTGCTTGTGCTATGTCCTAAAGGAACATGAGTCAATCAATAATTAAGCCACAAAGTACTGCCTGTTGACATGGCAACATGTTCACAGATGTGACGTGAACTTAATGTCCTTCTTTCATGTCTCCTGTAAAAGTAAGAGTCTCCTAAGCTCAGCAACAAAGAATTGGAGCAGACATTGCCAGGGGAAAAGGAGAAAATACAAAAATTAGATGATTTCTTTTATAAAAATGGATGCCTTGGAACCCTTTCTCTCTCAAATCTTCTGTAATAAATGGTCTCTCTCTTTTTTTGAGTACAAGGACTTTTTCCTGATCAAAATATCCCAAATTGCTTATTGCCAAACCCTTTTAGAAGCATGAAATGAACTTCCTTATGGATTGCTTTCATGATTGCTTCTTTCCCATGTATTTTACCCCACCCACATTTTTTAATGGAGCTGAAGTGAACACACTCTTTTAGGTTACTGCTGTTTAGGCAAGACTCTGTCTAGCTCCAAGAATAACATTAGCTGCTGCACCAGATTAGAGGTTGGCATGAAGGTCCAAATGTGAGTTTGTCATCGTTGGTTGGTGCCTGTTGTTCTGAAGACGAAAGAAGCGCGAGCTTGTGTGACATCAGCTTCCGTACGTTGGGATCGTTTTTCATGGCTGTTTCTGCAGTTTCCCTGCACGTGCTCTCACTCTCACACTCTCTCTGCTTGCCAGTTACCCTATTCTCCTCTTGGCTTGCATGTATTTCTTCCAAGCTTTCTGCAGCAGATGTTAATGGGTCTCGCCAACATGTTTTGTTTGCCACATGTGTTGCTACCTGTGTCACAATGGGAGAGGGTAATTTTTCTTTTTTTCCTGGGCATCTTTACTTCTGCCTGAGTTGGTCTCTTGATCTTTCACACATTAAAAGTTTACTACATGTTCTTTCCTTTGGGAGCTAGGTGTCCTCCATGCAAAGGACGTGTCCAGTCCAGCAGAAATACGCTTTTATAAGATTGCTTCAACACTGTTTGTGCAACCACTTTGCAGAACTTTGTTATTCATGATTTTATCTTGCCACTTGATATGCATAATAGCTTGAAGGTGCCGTTGATTAAATTTTTCCAATGCTTTGATGTACCAGTGCTAGCATTTCCATGTTTCTCAGCTCTAGAGTAAGGTAAAATTTAGAGCTCTACAGTAAAGCCAGGGTTTCGTCTTATGTCTAATAATGTACTAATTCCAGATTTATTGGATGTCATTCTCCATCTCAATATACAAAGACTAATTGATGTATAAAAGCCAAATGTTTTGAAACTCAAATAAGGTAAAGGCATTAGAAACAGAGTTTAAAATTGTCATGTGTATTCCTTGCTGTTTAAGAAAGCAGGTAACAGTTTTGATAGCTTAAATTTTATAAAAGTCCAAATCTCAGCTGCAGACTACTGTGCAGCTGGGCAGTCTGAGTGTTTGGTCGACCCTACACCCTTCAGCAAATATTAATCCTAACCTTCCAGACATAAAATATGTGGAAAAGTAATACCTAAGTACAGTGATAAAAAGAGACAGACAAGATTGCTGAGACAGCAGAGTGACCTCATACTTTATGAAATACATCCCTTCATTTCTCCTTGCCTGCTTTTCTTTTAATGCTTTTCTTCAGCATCCTATGTGAGTTCAGATCTCTGAGCGGATGAAATTTTATTTTTAAACAAGAAACTTCTTTCTGCTTATATCACTTTTCAGATCAATTTTGATTAAAAAGTGTACTCTAGCAATATATTTTGATAGCATGAAGAGCAATTCAAGAATTTAAGATCTGCAGCAGCATCTTTGTGTTTAGATTTGGGCAAAGTGTACAGCTGAATGACATGTTTGCTGTGCCCTTAATAAATAAATTGCTCACTGGCTGTGCTGCCTGCAAACAGACAGCCTTTGGGCAATGCCCATTTTTCCTTTGTAATATTTGAAAGGCAGGTTCAGTTGAGCTGGAGAAAAGGGCCCAAATCTCCATTTTAAAATACTGACATGCTCTTTTCATTTACTGAAAAATAATACTCTAAGGCTCTTGACTTGGAATTCTTCTGTGAATTTTTAACACACAAATCAGTTCATAAACCTTACGATACATATAATTTACAAACAAAAGCTAGACACTTAATGGGATTTCTGCAGGCACATTATAATTATACATGAACAATAGTCAACGGGGAAGGGAGTGAAGTGATGGTAGCACCATTAGGAAAAGAGAAGTATGACTGCTACCTCTGCAAGACTTAACTTGATGAGAACTCAGCTATTCCCATGGCAATTCAAAACACTGAAATTATGCTGATTTAGTACTTGGTGTGCATTTATGACACGTTTTTGGGGTTGGTTTTTTTTTTTTTTTTTTTTTTGATCTTACCTTAGAAGTGTCACATTGATATAAGCGGGCTTCATCACATGCAATGAAATTCCACCCATTCAAAAGAAATTAATATGCACAGTACCTTTGGTTCACTGTCCAGCACATGCACACATTAGAAAAAAATACAGTAAATTATTGTACCATTGACTGCATTTGGATCTCTTCTAAGCTGTAAAGCATACTTTATTCTGACCTTTAGTACTCAGAGACTTTCATTAATTTTGCAAATTACAGTGTTTCTCTGGTTCATGCCTGTGACTTTAATAGCCCCATCTGCTGGCTGAGCACCAGGTACGAGAACCAGCATGTACCTTTGAAAGCCTCTTGTTGTAACAGGGCTTCCATAAACTTGCTGCTGAAATGTTCTGGTTTTTTCCTAAGTGAGACAAAAGGGAGAAAATTGGAAAACTGCATTTTATAGATGCATATTATCTCACAATGCTGTGGAGTTCATTTTGTGTTTGCAAAGTTCTTAGTTTCTGCCAGTATCAGTTAGCTTTGCTAATGATAAAGATGGACTTTTGTTGTTGTAGGAACTTAATTTCCTAAAACAATTTACAATTTGCTAAAGCAAAAAACTGTGAAACTGTAGAAACTGGAAGAAAATATAAGATTAAATGTAAATAGAAATGCTCACTGAGAAAGGAACTAAGCAAAGATTTGCCCTCAGATGCAGTACATCAGTCGCATTGAGACTGTGTTGTGTTCTGGAGTTTGTCTCATTGCTACTTTTCCCTAGGCATCCATTTGTGTACAAGGTAGGATACAGGGCAGGAGAGACTCTTGATGTGGCTCAGTGGGCTCATTTTCATGTTCTAGTGTTCTTTTAATGGAAATAGATGTGACAGATCTCCCAGAAATAATGAGGGAGGCTTGATTCATCCCCTCATTTTTTAAATGGAACTACTCTGTGTTGCTTTTTGAGGGAAGGCTTTTGATGTTACGTGTATAGCCGTGGTACTACTTGTTCTACAGGGATATAAAGATAGCTAAAGAATATGAACACATGCTTCTTGTGCATCACTGAAACTGAACACAAATTTGATGTTGCATCTGCAGATTGTCCTAAAAATGTACTGTTGCTATAAACTTGTGATTTATCTATTAATACAGCAAAATCCCTTTAATAGATTTCAATGATATTTAAAAATATCTTACATATAAAAATATATTCTCTACAAAACCTGTCAAACAGCCTGGGAAAGGAAAATCCTGAAAAAAAACAATGTTGAGGGAGGATGTATGTTGGAGGAGTATATCAGACATCTGATTGTGGTCACTATGAAGAAACAAAAATTTGAGGAGGAAGGGAAAAGTGCTAATGAATGTACAGTGAATAAGAGCCTAAACTGTATTATAATTTTTGATGCTGTCCATTGCAATAAAGATCACCTTAACTCTTTTGCAATGTTCAGTAAAGAAAACTATGCTGAATAAGAGTAATTTGTCTTTTCCCAATGTTTAATCCAGTGACTGAAGAGAGAATGATTTAACAGAGCTTAAACAAACACTAACAGGAAAATAAGTTACTACAGCCATCCTATTAATCAGTGGTTTCTGGTCTGATAAGATACTTGAGTGTTTTTTTAGGGCAGTGAAATGTACAAGACAAGTCAAAATCACTTATGATATGGTGGTCTCATCAATATAGCAATTCAATTTTCTTATGACTGTGAAGACTTTCAGTAAGTCCTTACAAGGAAATCACAGTGAAACTATTACTGTCTTAGTAAATTAATGTTTGCAAATCCTCGTGAACTCAAATTGGCAAGTAGAAGTTATCTTTGCTTTTAGCCTGGTCTAAAATACAGAGGGATTGAGTATCAAAAATAAGTAAAATATTTATTTAATAAATATTAAGTACAGGATTGTATTCATGTTATTTTAAAAGCTTTTTCAAAATGCAGCTGGTAAAATTTCAAAATATTTAAATGTTTCAGGTGAGCTTTACTGAAAGTCAAAAGAGCTTGTGGTCCCCATTCACATAATTGCTTGGGAAAATATCAGCTGCTATCCTAGTTCTATAATAAATAGCACATGGCTTAGGAGACCAAAGGAGAGCTTCCTGCTGAAGCTCATGCACAAATACTGGCATACCATGGAAAATTTTCTGGTGGCGTCAGTGCAGAAGATACAACACAGGATGCCTTTAAGTGCATTAAAAGAATGCAGATGATTTTAAAAGGAAACCTGGGAAATACATTGATCATATGTTCAAGATCAACATTTCCCAGTTAGTAGGAGTGTTCCTGTAATATCTTTCTGCTTGTGTTTTTTTTTGCCTTACAAATGCATTTAGCACAGTGATCCAAGGAAATCCACCCTGCTGCAGCTTTCCCAGCCTCTGTGCTGCTCCTCTCCTGCAGAGGTGCTCTTTAATGAGCACATGTTTCTCGGTCACAGGTAGTCCACGTTATGCCTGACTGCATTTCTTTACAGGCTTTAAAACCCTAAGCCTGAAGGCACAAGTGCCATATGTACACTGGATGGAAGCCTGATCCTTCAGTGGACAGCTCAAGTGATTATGAATTACTCACTTGTGAAATCCTGGAGTGGTAAACAAAAGGACTGGTGAATCATTAAAAAAACTGATTTCTGTTTTAAGAACAATTTAGTTCGTTTAATAATAAAGTTTTAAAGTTAGCTGAAAGATTTCTAACTGATTATCCTGTATTCCTTGAGGAAAAAAAAAAGGTGTATATAAAGAGCTTACATAAATAGTTGTTACCTTTTAAATACCAGATAAAGACATGTAGAGAGGTAACCATCAAAGGAAGTGTTACAAACAGCAGACCTTAAACTTTGTTTTGGTAGGATTGGCAGCTAACACTGACCATTTCTGCTCAGCAAATATCTGGATTTGTCTTTTCCTAAGACCAGCTAATCCATGCTCTCTTCTTCAGGAACTACACTCACATCTTTTTGTATTCACTTGAAGAACAGGTGGCTCAGATCAGCCAAACCTTAATCCTAGCAGACCTTGAACTTACTGGAACACTATTGCTCTTCCAGTGGGCTTAGAAGTTTTCTTTTTTTTCCCTGCCATTACTATGATTAATAATGGTCTTGACACACAGACACAGATGCACTTATATATACACTAATAAACACAAATAGGAAACATAATAGTTTAGGATATTTAAACCAGAAATCAGTCAGGAAGGTTGACCAGCAGGTTTTTTTAATGTGATAGGCAAAACATCATATTTTCACTAAACAAAGACAGAGTTAGTATTTTAGATAGTCTTACAAGTAAGACACAAATGCTCTTCATTATCCATTGATTAAAGGAAAGGTGGTTTTCTATCCTACGTTAATTTACTGAGCAGCTGGACAAATCTCCAAAACTTAAAAAAGATTATTACCAAATGTTTTGAAATATATTGTGCTTTGCCTGTCCTAAATCTGAATGTTGTACAATTTGATGATCTGAGGTAACCAATTTGTACTCAGAGTAGTACAGAGCCCATGACAGCACACCTCTTGTGATTGTCGGTACTTAGTAACTGTTTCTAAAATCCTAAACTGTCCACTGTGAGCTCGGAGTACAGAGACCACTTACAGACACTTTTCCAAATTATGACTCATTATGTTAAGCCTTCTTTTCATGAAACTGTGCTTAACTGTGCATGTGCTGATTGTTTTCTTTGTCATCTGACTTTCAGACTGGTTACTGATCTCCTTTGATATACTGTACATGACATCCTAACAAAACCAAGTCTTTAATCAAAATGATGAGGATTCAAATGTGTGCCACTGTCAGACAGCAGGGTAAGGCTAACATGCAGCAGATGTGTACTTGCAGGTCAGATGGAATGAATGGATTTAAGACATACAGTTGGTACAATCTTTAGTTTAACCCTAGATCTGATTTTAAAATCCAGGCAAAACATTTTCACAATGAGCTGTGTTGGTTTGAACTGCCAGCTGGCACAAATATTTTATATATGGGATAGTCCTGACAAGCCCTGATTGTCACAATCTAGAAAGCAACAGGAATTCATAGCAGAGAGAAGAGATCGATGGCTCTTGACAAAAAACCACTTTATGACAAAAATCCCTTGCATCAGTTGTTCTGTGTCAATATTTTCTCTTTCATGCTGATAATCTACAAGATCACGATGTAGAAAAGCAAAAGGCAGGTGATTACTTCTAACAGCTTTCATTAATGCAAACCCAAAACACTGAGATTGCATAAATGAAATCTGCAGCTGTGTATCAAAAATAACACTCAAGGATCAGGAAGCACCAAGAGCAAATATGTCAGAATATGATCTGCTTTAATACAGTTGAGAAAAGAGCCTGCAAATTTAAACATTTATTTGTGTGAGCTGAACTTTTGTCAAGAAAACAATATATAAGCTGTGGGTGGGTTAGGCTGATCTATTTTTCTCCTACACATACACAAAAGTTCTAAAACTGTGCCAACCTTACTGAGCTCAGTGGGAGTTGTGGCGCTCCATACTTTGAGGAGATGCTTTTGCTGCAAACCAGTTCTGAAGTGACTGATGCCACTAGTGTTTAAGCTATAGCATGATTAGTTTTCTCAAGTTTGTTACAGGTATTGAATTTATTAGAGTAAAGACTCTTGAGGGTGCTGCTATTTATCAGGGAAAGTTTTACCAGATAATATTTTTATTATAGGGAAATTCAGTAAATATAACTTAATGGACTATAAAAAGAAACATGTAGGTTATGCTCTTTGTTCTGCTCTGGGAAAATATAGATTTTTGTGCACGGTAGTGATATTTGTTTCATGTTGTTGATTTTGAACTGTTCCCCATTGCTATTGGTACATGCCAAGATTTTGTGGATTCAAGCTGAGGACTGGTTAATTGTAAATTCACTGAAAGATCCATGAGAAATGCTGATGTCAATAATGCTCAACTGAATAAGCAGTTAAGCACTTCTGAGCAAGTTATCTTGTTGATGAACCCACTAGAAATACTGTGATGGATAAATTAATCAGGGGCTAATTCCTGCTCAAGAGCTCTGAGCAGAATGTGCTGTTCCAGGGGTACAAAGGACCAGAGAGTTCGTAGGTACCTCCAGATGTTGATTCCTCTTGTATAAGAATTTTTCCTGTACAGCATTTCCAGCAGTGTCACTGCTGTGCATGGCTGTTGACCTCCAGCTGGAGCATCAGTCCTTTGATGGTTATAGGTAGAGGGATTGAATTCACAGCAACCCTAGCAGCACTCTAATATATACCAGACAATGAAATGGCTTTTGTCAGCCACGACTTTGGGGAAATGTTACCATTTGCAGACTCATCTTTCACTGAGAATAATTTTTACTCTGAAAACAGAGGTGAATGAGTCCACTGAGGTTAATGAATTCATGAACATGAGTCAGAGATGTAGATCAAAACTCCTGCCTTTATTCTCTTACCATGTGCTGAAGTATTTGTACAGTCATTGCTTTCCTTCTACACAGGGAAAATAGCATGATGACAACTTTTTTTAAGTCATCATAAGAAAATTATCTGTGTTGTTTAATCATGTAGTATAATGGGTCTACCAAAGCATGACATGTATCAAAAATGGTTTTCAAGAGCACTCAGAGACTACAGTACCCAGTTTTGTACTTGGGTGCCCCACTCAAAATCAGTAGAACTATTTTCAGAAGAAACCCCATGCATGACCATTTCCTTTATGATGGCTCTGCTCTTCAAATTTCGGTTCATCTGCATCCTGGGATCTTTGGGCAAAGAAAAGAATACGGTTCTAAATTTTTCCTTTTTCTATTGGGAAGCATTTTGTTGAAGCTTTGGACGAGAAAGGTTAACAACTGAAAATGTAACTTCACCTTTGCAATCTTGGCACATTTTCCTCAGTTCTGTTCAGCACACTGAAAACTAACTAGAGGTCGTGATAACAATATCCACAGTTGTCAGAGAATAAAGAATAATAGGAAAATGCACAGTGCTTTAATAGCTGAGGAGGAGAATTGATTCTTCTCTTTGTGACCCCTATATTTAGTTTATGCAACAAATACCTTAATAAATCACATATTGCTGAAGAACTATTAAATCCATAGTGTTAAATCTATATTATCACGGAACATTATGGCTCTATGATCTTCAGGTAGACTCTGATTCTCTTAAAATACCCAGATAGGTAGCTTCAATCATCTGTTTAAGTTACCTAGAAGGTAACTTATGCCACCTGTGTGTATGATGTCCAACACAGTGAATGCCAGTGGAAAGTCCCTATTTATTTTGCAGTTGCAAAGTGTTCTAAACTCCAGTCCTGTTCTTGGTGACCTCTTTGCTATGGTGCAGTTTGTAGCAGGGTTGACAAATCCTGGTCAGTGCAGGATTTGCCTTTGAAGTGCACCGTGGAAAATCCCTGGTTTAGGCTATAAATGTTTTGTGGAGGGCATTGTCTTAGCTCTCACTCCTGCCATCTTTGGTTTCTGCAGCTGGATATAGATGCACTGACTTCTGACTGAGCATCTAACAGACCTGATTTTCAGATATGCATTCTTGTCTTAAAAATCAGAAAGGAAGAGTAGCATATTATTGATAAGCACCAACTACACACCTTCCTGGTGATGAAGAATGTTGTCATGAGTCAACACCTACACTTTTGTCTTTCAATCTTATGTCTCTGTGAGGCTCCATGATAGTAATGTCAGCTGCTTCCTCTTATGTACCTTATGATTCTTCTATCCAGGACCTCAAATATTCCACCTGTGCTTTCTTGTCCTCTCTTGCTGTCCATACACAGTATCCTGAGGTCTCATTGCTGTACCTAATTACTTGCAGGGCAAGAGGCAGCATGTCCTGTGGCTGCTTGTGTGTTGATTGTCCAGCTGGTGAGCCAGACAAAACAGAACTTTTAAGTTCACGTTGCAGTTTTTCTCTTAATGAGGCCAGTCATCTATCTAGTCATCAGTTTTCATGTAGCTGGGTAGAACTAAATATCTCAGATCACTGCCCTTCTATCGAATTTATTTGACATTGGCCAATAGTTTCAAAAGTTAGTGGGAAAGACAGAAAACAGAGTTGCATAAGCTTGGGATGATCAGGTTAGGACCAAAGTAATGCTTTCTGAGAGCCAGACTAGACTAGTGCACTGTTTAGGTGTGTACTCACTAGACTGAAGGAGACAAACAGATTCAGAGATCAGATAGGTTCCTAAACGCTGTAAATAATGCTATCCCAGGAAAGGGTCAAAGAGACCTGCTTGTGTCAGCATATTCACATTGCCTCTCCTTCCACATTCTGCATCATGGAAATGACTTTGAATCTGGAACAGTCTTTAAGGCTAATTGCACCATCATCCAGGGGAAAATTTTGACATTGTGGAAATGTGCAGTGCAATCTTCTTTGGCAGATCACTAACTTGTAGGTGCTTATACTGAACTCATGGGAAGTCTCTGAGATTTCATATATCTATTCCTTCAGCTTAGTTTATGTAGAGGCAAAATCATTCAAATGTGTGAAATTTAGACTCAGAGTTCACAGACTGTCCTTTACAGAAGAAATACAATTGAATCTCTGAATAATCCAAGTAATCACACTATAATTATGTTATATGTTATTATATTATAATAACCCAAAAAAATCACACTAGATTCAGGATGTGCTACTGCTACTGGATTCCTGCAGGACCAAACTTACTGGGCCATTAATTTTCTTTTGCATCACTTCCTCTACACACAGCAGGCTTAATGAGCCCAGAGGTTCACAGTGTGCTGGGGAGTCCGGGTGGTGCAGCTCTCGTGAAAAGGCTCATGTAGTCCCTTCCTTGCAGTTCTAGTGTAGATCCAGAGCAACAGAAGGTGGGCAAAAGCAGGAGCAGATGAACTTTTCAGTATCATTTTCTTCTTTAACTCACAGCTTCCAAAATTTTGTGGTTAGGTAAGAATCTCCGCTTTCATTTAAAAATTAAATCTCAGAAGCCATAAAGTAAATCAAAAGAAAAACAAACAGATATTAATCTTGTGATGTTTGATCCAATTTTGTGTTTTGGGAACTGTCTTCTGGTTTTTGAACACCTGGATTTGGCAAGGCTGCTATCATGCCTGGAACTACAATCACAAGGGTTTTCTTACTATCACTCTTCCCCTCCCACTCCCTTTCAGGCAAATGAACTAATTTGGACACAATATTTCAACACATTTTTTTGCATTGAAGGTGGCTAATAGCCTGCTTCAGAAGGAATACATCTAAAAGCCCAAATAAATAGCTGAATAATGTGCTCTTCATGAACCAAATGATGCAAATCTATAGTAAACTAAAATATTAAAAATTAATTTCTCTACTTACATACCAAGCCTGAGTTTGGGATTAGTATTTCAAAAAATACATGGGTAGCATAACTCTATGCTAGGGGCTATGGGTTCTCCTACTTTAATGAGTATCTTGTCAACTTCAGGACATTTAAATTAGAAATATTTTATATGCAGTTCAGATAATGTGGGAAAGACTTAGTGTTCATGATTTTGTACTATTTATCATCTTAAGGAAAGTAAAGAGCCGAGTGTATACATTATTTAAATTAGTTAGGCTTTAAAGACCTCAAATTCCTGGATCTGTTAGAACTAAATCCTAAAATGTGTTCTGGCAATCAGCAATTTAACTGAATTGAAGCATGCTTTTGCAATTTCTTTGCTGGATCACTATAACATTAAAGGTATCCTGCAGATTTGAGTCTTTTCTGTCTAAATATCCAGAGACTTTACAACAGTTACTTACAATCCCAAAATAGAAAACAAAAATATTGCACAAGAACCTGAAATGGGGGAAAATAATTTAACATTCAGTTTTTGAATAGTGAGACCCTATTTTGATATTTGCAAATGTACTTCATTAATGTCTTAGGATTTAAGAAAAAGAAATGTCTTTAAACTTTACAGTTTATCTTGGTATGAGTTAATGAAGACTTTGAAATGCCTTTTCTTCTGTCAAAGTGCACTTGAGACGCTTGTGGAAATCTTTTCTATTTACTGAGCACACCAGAGTGACTCACTCAGAAAAGTTAGAGGCATATCAAGTAAAAAAGTATTTAGGGATTCCTCCAAATGTCTGTTATTCACTCAACAGACTGGAGATGCTTCTCTATCATACTAACTCCTAGCTGATAGTTTTTTAGCTGTTTTGTATAAGAAGGTGTCTGTGTGCTGAGAATGCATTATCAGATTGTGAGTGGAAGAATTTCACTCTCTGGATGGTGTTTAATGTGGTCATATACCACACATGCATTTTACTAAAATACCTGGCTTCGTTTCCTGATTATTTTTTCTTTCTTTCTTTCATTTTTTTTTTTTTTCCTTTTTTACTTAAAGACCTGAATGCAGTGGTCAGAGGGACTGGAGAGCTCAGAATGTTAGTAATGAGATATGGAGCCCTTTTCTCCTCAGTCACTGCCATGAATTTGACCCTGGTTAGTAATAAGTGAATTGTTGTCAGCTGGTGGCTGTTTGGTGGCCTACGACACACAAGCTGGTGGTTTCACTTTGTGTAATGACCCGTGGCTGCATACACACACACACACAGCCTTCAGTTCAAACATGTGCAAATAGCTTGGGAAATACCATATAGCTCGTGATTGAACTTCAAACCTCAGGCTGAAAGGTCGTCTGTGGTGGCAATTAAGAGTGACAGGCTTTATACCCTGTCAGCCACAGAGAGCAAGGTGCTCACCAGCATTCACTCAGCTCATCTGCTCCTGCTTGGACAGTGGAACTCACTCATTTAATGCAGAATAACACAAAATAATGGAGAAGTACTAAATTAATTCTGTACAAGACAAAGTGACAAAGCAAAGTCCCTATAGATCTGGAGTCTGCAAGCAAAAGGAGAGAAGCAGAAAATAAAGGGGCGGAAAACCTGAGGGGAAAAAAGTAGTGGAAAAGGGAAGATATGTATTATTAAACTAGAGAATGTAGAGAAATGACAGCAGATACACTAAAGACCCATGCTTCCCAAAACACATTGACTCCTCTTCTTGCCTCCTTTACAGAGTTAATCTACTTTCTGTGAAAAAATAGCTTGTTATATAAGATTAAAATACAGCAGAGTATTTAGGCACATTCTTCACTTCTAGCATGTGCTGCTTGTTTCAGCAGATGCCTCTTGTTCCTTACAGTAGGTATTTGCTTATCTACCTTACCAAAATGAAGGTTTATAATTAAGCTGTGTGGACTCAGCTAAAGGGTTTGGTTATGATGATGGATGTGGTTTTACTACATCAGCAGCAAGCAGCACGATGACCAGGAAATTTGTAAGGAGTAACGTAGAAATAAGATCTCCACTGATGTGACAGGAACTTGAGAGAGGGTTGGGAGGGCTTTTGGAGCAAATGCATGCTGGGTCAGGATTTTCCACAAACTCATTCATCCATCTCTGCAGTTACTGTTAAATATCTGTGACATACGTGTGTTGATTCAATGGTTGAAAGGCTTAAAGATCAGGCTGGGTTGACATTTCTTCTTGTAAGGCTCAATATCATGAAAACATTTGAAGTGTAAAGAGCTGCAGAACTGGCTAGTTTCACATGTCATACTGATGCTGTGTGGCTTTGTAAAAGAACTGATACACTTTGACGCTCTAGGCCTGAAGCAAATACAAAGCATAGGACTTCTGAGCATGGCAAGAGACCGTGAAGCAGCAGCACAGAGCACCAGGTAAGATCAAATTCCTGGCTATCTTCCATTTCCCTGTCACACTGTGTATGCTTAATAAACTGCTTTTACAATAGTGATAGGATCTGACTGCCACCTGCATGCTGTGTAATGTGTATCCTCCACAGAAAGAACATTTTGCAGCTGCAAGATATAAGTATGTTAAGCCTAGAATACCTGGATGTTCTAAGGTGAGCTTGCTGCTTTCTAAGCTGTAAAAATGCTTAATCCCTGTGTCACTTTATATTATTTTGTAGTTAATGTTGTCAGTGGCTTGACAAAGGCACATAACCAGGGGCAGAATCTGGCCTATCATGTTTTTTAGGATGTGATTCCTCAACTAGACACTACAGCCTTGTAAGGGCACATCCTCTGCTTTGTTTTTACTTCTGAAATGTGAGGGAGTAGACCTTGTGTTACAAAGCAATAATTGTCAACTCTGTGACAATTCTATGTGAGGTATGTGATAACCTGCAGATGCTAAGACCAGTATGATTTAAGAACTTTAAACACACCAAACTGACCACTTAGCAACAGATTTTTGTCTGACTTTTTTGACTGAAACTCAGATAGAAAGCTCTTTGGAGTAGGAAATCATCTCTTATTTGATAATTATTTGAGGCCCTGTTCCTAACTAATGTTCTACTGAAAATTTATTATATTGTGTAATGATTTTTTTAAAACTTAGAATTGTGCAAACACTGTTCATAGCTTATATTAAGTTCTGAGGCTTATTAATTCTTGTTTATAAATACCTTCTCTTTAATTTTCTTCTTGTCTACAGTCACTTTTCTTTCATCTTCGGTTATTTTACCTCATTAACTTTCTCTTCATTGCAGAAGCAATAGATTCTGCTCTGCTCAAAGGCAAACCTTCTTGCTGTGGTTAGCAGGGGACTGTTGGTATGTAGGTCTTCACTTCCTGATCATTGTGTCTTTTGGTGCTTCTTGCAATAAACTAAGGATTATGATATTCTTTAGTCAACTTTATTTTTGTCTTTTGCAGTCCTTCACTGCTAAATAAGAAAGCCAAGATTCTTTCACAAGCTCAAGAAGCTTATTGCTGCTTTCCAATAGGTAACCACAGATACTTCATACGTAACCATTGATTTTCTATCCAGGGATATGTAGGAAGTCTTACAAAGAGCATGAGTAAGGACGCATCTAATAACATGTCAGAATTTTCCTTTTCCACACTTGAATGCTCAGTCCAGAATACTGATCCCCACACCACAGAACAACCACAGTTTACAAAGTCAATATATACTGTATGAAGTAGCTGTATAGTTATGATAGTTACCACAGGGAATGAAACCTAAAATTTTTAGATGCAAGCAGAGGGCATAGGCAGGATCTGACTTTTCTCTGAAGTAGGCTCAGCTAGAGGAAAAATATTGATTTTCACCACAGCCATCCTTCCTTCAGAAGTTATTTCATGTTTGAAAGGAATGCATGAGGCTATAGAGAAAAAGAAAAAGGGTGGTATTTTATCTTAATTTATAATTTTATTTTATTTACAGGGTTCAGTTATTTTATGTGTTCTCTTCCTGAAGTAAAAGCAAATCACCAGAAGATTTTCTTTAAATGCAGTGTTTGATATATATTGCATTGGAAGTTATTAATTAGTATCAGTTCTCAGTTTTGGCAGTCATGATTTCTTCCAAGCAGGCATTGCAGAAATCAAAGAAAAAAAGTTAAAATAAATTAAACTTAAAACATCTATTTGTGTAAAGTACCCAAATGTTGACAAATTTCTCTGAACCAACTGCTGTCTTAAATCTCTAAAGTCTGAAACCAGATTTTCTAAGACTGATGGAAACTGCCAGCTTCAGTTCAGGAGGTCTTTGCAGACTGAAATCAATTGCTTGGCTTCAAAACCCTGTAGTCAATACTGGCTTCTCTGGCTGCTGGGCTTGGTGGGACACTGATCAGATGCACAACGAGGCTGCTGTTGGGGTTGGGTGGGTTTTGGTAGAACACATTTATGTTGAAATGCAGGTGCTCCTTTCAGATGGGTCAAAGGAAAAGTGGAATAGGGCACTGGGCAAGTAGACATGCAGATTACATTTTCTAAGCCCCCCGGAAAATCTAGTTTTGTCTATGTTCTTACATGCATTTCTTCAATCACTTGACTGCTTGAGAATCATGAGCAGTATGAAAAAAAACAAAAACAAAACCCCAAATCAATTCTAAGCCAGTATTGTATGTAGTTCTCATGTTATGGCATTTACTTGAGATAATTTTAATAAAAGCAGGATTGCACAGTGTACCCTAATGAAAATATTCCATTTCAGTATATATGTATATGAACTCCAGTATTATTTATGTCCCTTTTAAAAACAACAAAAAAAGTAACTCCATTTAAAAAAAAATTAAACAGTTTCCCTTCATGTTCTTTTTCCTCATTCTTCTGAAGAATTTCTGCCTGAAGCACAGCTACATTACACTCATAAAACATATCAAGGTATCAGCATTCTCCAGTACTCCAACCACTCCAATCACTGCTGTGTGAACAGCTGCGAGTGCATTTTTTTAATATTTGCCACTAAAAATACTTCTATGCTTAAAAGTGTCTAGTTGTGCAAGCTTTCCTTGGTCAGGACACTTCTCAAATATTCAGTGAAATTCTAAACCCAGTAGGACTCCAGACTAAAAATCAAAATCTTGGGAATGTACTTCAGGGGGTAAAAAAACCAAAGCAATAAATAAACTTTGAGGGAAAAAAATCCTTTTTGGTTAAGAAAGCAAGAAAACAAGTTCTTAAAAATACTGACTCTCAAAACACAGCTCTGTATTTCTGAGAGTAATTCCTCGTGCAGGAAATGCCTGTGTAATTAACGTTTACTAAAGCAAAAATTCAAACCTGCATTCTCCCCATTCCAAGCTACTGCTGACTTCATACAAACAGAAGTGTTCTAAAGGGTCCTACTTTCTTACAAAGAACAAATGTGGATTTTAAAATACTGAATAACAATAATAAATGTAGATTTTTAATGTTATGTATAATAATAAATGTAGATTTTATAATACTGTAAGGAAGCATAAATCTTACTCATTCAATATTCATACAAAATTACTAATAATTGTGTTAGCATGGATAGGATGCAATAAGCAACAAAAGATGCTGGATATTAACAGAAATTCCAGTGTGATTGCAGTGATGGGCCATGGCACATTTTGCTAAAGATGTCTGGCTGTAAAGCCAGGGAGTCCAGCAGAGGCAATTAGGTGAGAAGGCAAGGTTATTCATTCCTCAGTGAAATAATTCTGCATGATCTGAATCTACCAGGGTTTTCAGTCACTGATACTTAGAATGCTTAATATTTAAAATACTAAATATTTGCGTTACTAGGTGAGTGAATAGTTTTCTGTTTATTCAGCTGCTAATAGTAATTACAGACCATTAGAAAAAAATATGTTACACCTATAAATAAGGAATATATCCTGAGACTGCTTCACAAAGCACTGTCACAGTATGAGGTACATAAATAGTGATTTGGTACCTCAGTTGTAATTTTGAGCATGGCAGTTTGTTAATCCTAAAATTGGGTAAAAATGAATGCAACAGTAAAGAGAATATCTAGACATTTAATTAATTCATAATTTGAAATGTTTTTTTTATTATTAGTTCAATTTATAAAAGCACCATGATTGAATTATGTGGGTTTATGTGTTGTTCTTCTCTACTTACTATACCTACAGAGCAACACAAGAGATTTTTAAAAGATAATGAGAAAAAGGTTTCCCTTTCATTCTCAGCTAATTTTGTTTTGTGATTACCACGGCAGTCTCGTTTGAACTGACAGATTCATAGGTTTTAAGGTATGAGGTATAGAATGAGATTTTATATTTTCTTTGTCACCCAACAGCCAATTAAAGCCCTAAGTCGTTTATGAAAGAAAAGAACTCAGTTACTTTTGTCACAGCACATAGGGTAAAATATGGGTCCAAAATTTTTAAATCTTTGTATTTGTTTTCAGTTCTTGAGGCAATTAATCTAGGCAGGTGCAAAAATTACAGGGGAATGAGCCTTCAAATCGTAGTCCTAATTCTGTGGAGAAGTTTATTACTGGAACAAAGTTTATTACTGGAACAATGTTGTGATATTTCAGCAACAGTGCCCAAGTGTCTATTAGTTCTTGTCTACTCAGTTATTCATTCCTCCAACAAATCTGCACCATTTCACTTGTTTCAGTAGCTCCTGTATTGACCAAAAGATGTCGATGTTCAGGGTTTTACAGTTCCATCCTGAAAATGGCTCACAAAACATTTCTGACTATGTCTCATCCATCAAATAGCAAACAGTGAAAATCCATGGGATGAAATTGCACCTTGTGAAGCTTCTTGTTGAAGGCAAAGAACAGTAAAAGGAGGGGAAACCAGTTTCATTATCGAAACAATTGGAGTAACTAGTCTAAAGATACTCCATCTACTCTTAAAATACTGTTTCTATTCCAGCATAAAATGTAAACCCCCCACTGCTCTATGAGCAAATCTGTTCCAGATTCACATGGCAAGCAGCGCTGTGTTCAGTTGTAGAGTAGGTTTCTAAGCCACAGAAATTTCAATGCCACAAGGAACACAGACTATTAAGTAAGTTGTAGAACCTGGCTAATTCACGTCAGTAGTTCAAAGCACCAATGCCTATTACTAAAATTTGTAAATTAGTAACTTATCAACCAGCATAGCCCATTTTCATGATTTTCCCATGAGCATTAATGATATTTGATGTTTTCCTAAAGTCTGCTCCTGCAGGCTAGTGAATAGATGCAAACTTCAGCTTCCATCAAAAAAGAGTTCTCGCCTTTATGGTTAGAGATAAAACATGAAAACATGAGCCAGCTGAGCCCTGGAGTATCAAAAACCAGAAGGCAAATAAGCAGAGCCCAAAATTTATTTATTTATTTTTTTGAAGATTTGGCAAGCATAAGCTAATCTTTTGATATTTGATGGACCACTTTATGCTTTTTAAACACCTGTAGTTAGCAATATTGAACTGGCACAGTATGAAACAGAAGTTCTCTCCAAATACCATTGTACCAGGTCCTGATTTTGCAAGTCGATAAACACCATCCAGTGGGAGCTTACGGCACTGTGCAAGTTTGAACCTTTATTTAATAGATGCAGGTTAATATTAATTATTTATTAAAATATAGTGTAAAATATTCTTTTTTTTTTCCATATAGAATTAAAGTAATCCTTGTAATATGAAACCTGAGCACAGCTCTCTAATTTAGCACAGCACATAATTATGGAGTTAAGCACGTGTGAAAACGCTGATTCAGCTTTCTTCTTCTGTGTGTGCTGAGAGCTAGGGAAGAATCTCCAATTATTTAAAGTTTTATTTTATTATTCATTTCAGAACAAAACATGACAAAAATAAAAAAGATGCTGAGAGTATTGAAGGCACAAATCTTGTGACTTTCTTTCATGTGAGCTCTGAATACATCCATGAACAAAATTATTAAATAAGTTTCTGTGTGTAGATTCCAATTCTTGCAAGTGATGAAGTAATGTTTGTAACAGATTTGTCTTTCTGAGTCTTGTTGACCGAGTGGAATATGGCTCATTTTCCTTCAGGATCATTGCAGTAATCTCAGCTAAAACCTTACATCTGCCAGAATAGAGGATTAGACAAATTGGCAGGTGGTAATAGATTCAGAAGTTAAAAGGAAACAAACTGAGCATCAGGATAAAATCACGGCAAGGTAATTAACATTCTGTTTATATTTTCAAAGAATGAACAACAGGAAAAGAACAGATGCCGGTTCAGATTTGTGGAGACTCCCAGGAATTTTTTGCTTTAGGTAAAACAGTAAGAACTGCCCAGAACCTGTGGGACTCAACTGGCCACTCTGGGTAAAAAGCTCAGATTGCACTGAGACACAAGTTCCACAGAATGGTGTCATTTAATACACATGGTTGCTTCCTGCACAGAACTGCTTCTCAGCTCCAGATGTGCTTGTGGGAAAAAAAAAAAAAAAGAAAAAGAAAAGGTCACAAGGGAACAACTAGAATTTAGAAATTATAATATAAATTAAAAGTGATATCAGAGCTATTGGGAGTTTGTTTAAGGCAAATTTTAGTCTGGCATTGTACCATGGGTACCTTAACACACCTGAAGATATATAGCCCAAGAGCTACAGGGGAAAACAGAACAATCATGCAGCAATCAGTCATTTTTTAAAATACCACATGGGGCATATGGCAGAGAACAAAGATTATTCTGTGCACAGTACCTACTGCCAATGCAGTGTTCTTTGAGGGGCTGATTCAGAAGGGAGATGATGCAGAGGGACTGGGTTTATATCAAAATATATAAGGTTTTGAGGACTGTACCAAAGAAAAGAGAAATCGTAAAAAATTGTGGCCCTGGTGAGGGCTACTACAAAATTTCCAGCTGCCCAAGGTGGACCAGATTGTTCATTAGTGATTGTGCCCCTGCAGCTTTGCAGAAATTGAATAACTTCAGTTTCACCCTGTTGGTCACAGACTTGATCGTGTGAGAGCTGAAATCTTTGTTAGTTTTTTTTTTATAATCTCACAGTGCTTGAAAACATACACCCATCTGCAGCCTTTCACCTGTAGTGAGCAGAAGAACTACATGTGCATCTGATTTTCGTGTCTATACAAGCAACATTAAAATAATTTTACCAGTTTGTTTGAAATATATCAGTAGTTTTATTTAGGCCTGTAAGTTTATAGTAGTTGTATCTGAATATCCAAGCAGAGGTGATTTCAAACAGAGAGAAAGAGAAATTAGTGTTTTTCTTCTGTGTAGCAATTTATATTGAAGTAGGATTGTTCTTCCCCTCTAGGGAAAAGATAAAAAAAGTTTAAATATCAGTGAAAAGAATTTTGAGGCAGGATGCCTTACAAAATTGTCTCTGCAGACTCAAAAAGTGAGAATTTTACCTGTAATTTCACATGTATTTAGGGTGAAACTCTGGACTAAACAGTGCTGTGACACCCTGCCAGTGAGGTGTGGTCTGAACACCAGGCAGGCACACAGCATCTGTCTAAGGCACAGCTGTGGAACCTGAGAGAGATGTTCAGTACCCATTTCTGAAGAATTTTCTAGGTCAAACCCTTTAACCAGTCTGTATCTCAATCCCTTTACTGGGGAGATATGGATCATATTCCCCTAAATGATGAGTTAAATTTCACATCACCCTTACCACCCAGGAATGCTTGTAATCATTCACTGTGAGATCAGAGTCTTGCAAGGTAAAGCACAATCCAAATACAAGGTAATCCAAGTCAAAGCCTTCCATGCAGTAGGAATACCCAGTATTATCATTGGGAATAAATTTCCATTCCAGACTATTTCAAATGCCCTTGCAATGCTACTGTTATGCCATCTGAAGTTTCTTATGGGAGTATTAATTTCTTTGCAATAGATTTTAGCATGAAGCTACAAGAAATTCTTGCCTAGAAGAGGGAACTTGTTGATTTTCATGTCTATTAATGCAGCGTAGCACTCATTGCATGGGTTTATTTTACATGAACAGATTTGGTTGTTAAGGCAGCAGAGTGTGTTTGCTGTTGTTTTTCTGTGTTGTTGTTTTATGTTAGGTGGTAAACCATAAAATATTTCAGGACTTTTAGCTATAAATTTTAAAGTTTAACTGAGTCTTTTATAGTAAGCTAATTTTTCTCTAAGATGTCATTACATTAATTTTTGAAGTCTTCAAATTTTCCTCTTTTTTTAATAAAAAACATAAAGGGAGATTAAAAGCAAATTTGATTTGCACTTTTAAAATGTAATGTTTCTATGTAGTGCTCTTGCAGAGCCTAGCTATATACATTTTGTATATTATGTCCTTGCAGAATTCCCACTCTGTGGTACATAGTCAGAAGAAGTAGGGCATAGAGGACAGATTTACATTTCTCCCCATTTATTTGCTAAGAATTTAACTTGCTTTTAGCTGCAGTGTGCATAACTCCATGCTATATAATATCAGAAACATTTTATTGGAATCAATTCCCCTAGTTGTCTAGCATACTAAAATAGAAAGACAATAATTTTTCTTTTGCTAACACAGTTCTTTCTAACCCAGTGACCCAGATCCCAGTGAGTTTCCTTAAACTCAGGAATATGATTTCACAGAACATTCTGTACATTGGTACTAGTTCTGCCTTTTTAAATTGTTTTCCTTATGGATGGCATTTTCATCTGTTTGATTGCATATTCTTTCTGTTTCTTTCAAAGCAAAGCTAAGATAATAATAATTCCTGATTCATCAGCATGGCCCTAATTGATTTCTCATCATCCTCTTACTAAACTTTTCAATGGAATTTTAAAATAAATTTGTTATTGAAAAGTGATTTCGGGGCATCATCCTACAGCATAAGAACTAGATTTAAAGGACATTTACCCAACTTAAATGAGCAGAATAACAACCCGCAGAAGATATTTCACCATAAATTGGAAGGAAATCAGTAGAAGCTAATTGATTTATAAAATAAATGATTGGAATGTTTTTTAAATAAATTATGAGCAGGTTTACTAAAGCTTATAAATAAACTCCATACCCCTCTAGATAGTTCCAACAAGCTAATTTTAGGGAACTAAGTATCAGTAAATCAGAGCAAGGATGCTGTAACATTGCATGGATGGACATCCATGGATGATGATATTCTTGGCACTTGTCAAATGTTATTTCATTTATGGAAACTAAATTTCAGCACAGACAGCAATGCACTTTGAATAGTGACAAAATGCTCAATGTGCCCCTCCAAAAAAGGATTTGTTTTCAGACTTCCAGGGAAACTGCAATAAGCCTCCCACTCACTGGAGGTCAGGGTATCTAAAGCTCATGGAAATGCTGCAAGTTTTGTATTGAATCAGCTTTTCCAAGAACAGGAGGAGGTATCATGGAGTTCTGAATAACCCCTTTAAATCAAATTCTACTGGAATTCTATGGATTGATTTGAGTCACGCTCCAGTAGATGTTCAACATGGCTTCAAGGACTGAGTGAGTTTACATTTAGGGTTGCTCTGTTTAGTAGCAGGCAGAGCACCTAATCCCTGTGGAGCTGCTGTTAGCCATTGGTTGACCTGAAGTTCACAGGGGTTGGCTTTAATTCAGAGCCTGGTTTGCTCTGCCTGGTTTGCTGCTTTGCGTGGGTTTTGTTTAAATTTGGACCAGTCAGTTAAACTGCTTTTTCTTGAGTTTTTCTTCTTACTCTGGAGAAAATCTGGTTTTAACAGTACTTTCAAGCACTCCTCCATGATCATGCTATTTCTTGTGCTGATTGTCTTTAGGGTTTGGCCAGAGGGGTAGGGAAGGACAAGAGGATGGGCAGGGGGAAGCAAGGGTGTGCTTTCAGTGTGGCCTCTAACATCAGCATGTTTTGTTCCTTGCCTAAGAGGAATACTCTGAGTGTCCAGGCAGTGTGCAATTAAATTCCAAAGGTACTGGAGGGAAAATTCCACATATTTTTAATAATGACCCTTAGAAATTTAATGTGACCCTTTTTTTTTTAGTATCATTTGGGATCTGGCAGTCTAACTTTTGATTAGGTTGCAGAAGGGTTGCGTTTTATATCAGAAAAAATATGATGTCTGTATTTGGCTTGCAGAAAAGTACTTGAAATCTGTGTGCAATCCTTAGCAAAGAAAAGTTTTCTTTTATGAATGCAGTGTTTAACAAGCAAAAACGTTTCATCTGCTTTTTAACAAGGGGAATATTGCTGTGATTTAAAAGTCTGAGATATTTTCTGGGAGTATTTCCCTATGTTCTTACTGCAGATTTCTCTGTATTTATCTTAGCGGGAACTACTAGTTGATGGGACAAAATGTGATTGCAGGATCTTTTAGCTGTAGAAGGTCCTGTTCAGTATTCCCCATGTGTGAAAATCTCACTAGCTGGCATTACAAGGGCAGAATCTTAATGCACTTCTTTGGGTTTGTTCTGCAGAGCGTTGGTTTGATGTGGCCTCTGCCTTTTCACTGGCTAATCGAGGTCCACTGGGACTGGAGATGGGTAAGTAGCTATCTCACTTATCTTGTACATGTCCATATACAAAGATACATGGTTACTTACCACGGAGATGGACAGGAAATAACAGTGAGGGGGGAGATCTTTACCTCATTAGTAACATTACATTTCCTATAGTGCATATTTTTCATATATTAAAAGTTAATAAGATGGTGTTAGTTTACAAGACTCAAAGAGAGATGTGATCATATTAAATATGTGTAGAGCTTCAGAAAATATTACTAAGGTATTTTAAAACATTTCCAGAACTCTTTCCTTCCTATTCTTTACATGTCAAACAGTAATTTTTTTGTTCCTTGTTTAAAGTCTTAATGCCTGCAGCTACCATAATAAAATTAATGTTTCATATTATGTTGGATATAACAGTTACAGTCTGAGCCCCCAGTCTTGACTAGGGCTGTGGAGTAGCAGGGGTGGAGCAACACCTGTAGCAGGGTAGCTCCTCTCACAAGACATTGAAATGTGCCTGGACAAGACTCAGAGAAGTCCTGATGCATCCCTTTTATAGATAAGAAATTGATAGATTAAATTATACACTAAATTAATAACTAAGTTACAACAGAAGGGAACAAAATCTTTCTTTGGAGAAAGCTCTGTTTATCATTCCTATAGGTATTGTGTATGTTTTGCAATGGGCACAATGTCAACCAAAGCTAAGTTTAACTCACACTTAAAAGGTACTTTGCTGGCAGCTTTTCGTTGCCATTATATCAAAATTACTGTAGCTCAGATGCTGTGGCTTCAAATTGCATCTACCATATATGAACAGAGTGCTGCTTGTAAGAACAGATAAGAACTAAGAATATAGTTGGCACTAAATAAATAATACTTAATATTTTCATTCTTTTATAAATAACTGCCTTGCATTCTTCTCTCAAGTTTACACACACACCTGGATGGGGTTCTGTTTAACATAGATATTTTTCCATTGTTTAGAGAAAATATATCGAGGGGAGAACTTTTCAATTAAGTGCACATACTCCAAGAGTTTGAAAGGTCAGTCACTTCTCAGGAAGCTTTGGAACTCCTGTAAAATGCTTCCATGTATTTATGTATCTGAAAATATGAAGCAAAAAATAGATGAACAAAAATGTTGAGAAAGAGCATTACTCAGAGAGTAAAAAATATAAGGGAAAACCCCATCATGGCAGTAACTGGCATCATCTCAAGCCTAGCTTGGTGCAGGAGACTCCCAGCCTTTGCACACCAGCTGCATTGCTGATTCCCTTTGTGCAAAAGGTAATTTTTGAGGGAGTTTTGGAGAAAAATCCAGTAAGGTGCAATAGCCTTTGTGTTATATTCAGGGTATGAACAGCTAATACTGGTTATTTTTGTTAGTGCTTAGCATGAAGCACACTTCTTGAAACTACCTGAGCTGAGCTCCTTGCACAGCATCTGACTGTGCAGTCAGCAGCTGGAATTGCTGGGAGGGTGGAGGTGACACTACTCTCCTTACTGTCTCTTTTGCATAAAACATTGAGCACAGACTGAAATTCATCTCTAGTTTTGTGTGTGACTTTAGGTAGATTGGCATAGAGGTAATATAGCCCACTTCTGCAAAATTTCAGCAGGCAGAATAAGTCCCCTGATGAGATTTCTGATAAGATTTAAAATATCTCTTGTAGCCTGTAGAAATGCTACTTGCACAGTTCTGTGATAGATCTAGAAACTTTTGATTTTGCTGAAATGCTTTTAACACTGAACAGAAAAAAGCACTAAACTGATTTACTGAAAAAAGGCTTTCTTATGCAGTACCTATCAAATTTACAAGGACTGTAAGTTAACTTTACTTCTTAGTGTTGACATTGTATCTTGCCTTATTTTTACACAGTTCAGTGGAAGTTATGCTTGCAGCAGAATGCAGGCTCTTTCTGCATGTCAGTTTTGAAACATTTTCACTAGGCAAAGAAGTTTGAATCCCAATAATAGGAGATACGGGCTCACTACCAGAGTAGTTTTACAAACCATTTGTTACTTTTTTGTTCTTTCTCTTTATTTTTTAAACTTCATTTGTAGTGACTGTATTTGGTCTGCAGAAATATGCAGAAGTAATCAGAATGTTTATTTTATCACCATTTGTATGACAACGTTTGCTATAAACCAATTTTTTTTTTAGGTTCCAAGAAAGTACAATTGATTAGATGCATATTTTCTGAATTATACAACAGAGCACACCCAGCTGCACAGCTTTTCTCAGGTAAGTAAGCTATTATGTATTCCTCTTTTTCCTCCCTTCCCCAACTCCCTTAATTAATAAGGAAAACCAGACATCTATCTGCATGAGGCTTCTTTTAAAGTCAGTACATATATCCATGGAAAATAAATATCTAGTTACTAGGATTTATCCACTGGGGCCAGCTCTAATAATGAATTTGAAATAGGATTTTCTTACTACAGAAAAAAAAAAAAATTCCTCAGACTCAAAGGTAAATCAAAGGAAAGTGGCACCCTGGTGGACCAGACAACCCATTGGCAGCACAGTCACATGAAAGCCTCAGAGGTCACAACCTCAGTATCAGCAAAGCCATTTTAGAGCTCACTGTGGAGTTTCACATCGTGGCTAAATCAGAATACTTAATAACCTGGCACCCAAATTTCACATGTTGCCAGCCTCAGTCCTTATGTGAGCCTTCCTTTCACTGCTTTGGAAGCTTCCCCTTTGAGTTGGAAAACATGGATACACAGTCCTATGTTTTGACAACTCAAAAATAATTAATTTAGAACCAGCATTAAGAGACTTACTGTGTGGATGTACAGGTAGGTGAATTTTATTGCAAAAGGCATGCTGGTTACATCTAGAGCAGATACTCTGAAATTAGAAAGACAAGATAACTCTAATGAAATCTTAGATATGAGCTTTTCTTCCAGCCTATGATACAACTAGGGCCATTACAGGATTTTCTTCAGAAGCCAGTATTTTTAGATCATTACCTGTTTATGAGTAAAGTATCTGCTTTGCATGGTTTTTTTGGGGTGCTTTGGTTTGTTTTGGGGGAATGGAAAAGTAGGTCAGACATTTGAACCCATTCCCACACACATTCTCTTTTCTATCTATCCATTAATTTTGATTTGGAAAAGTTTCACTGGGATTTTCTGAAATTTCTGAATTTGTGTCTCACCTCCCTGTTCTAATGTAAGAACAGCCTCCCCATGCAATTTGTATCTCCCAGAAGCCAAAAATGCTGGAGTGATGGCCTGTCCTCACTTTGAAAGGAGACTGTGGTGCACTGCAGGAGATGTAGTTCGACAGGAATGTTCAATCTATACAGCAGATCAGGAGCCAAGAAATACTTGAACAGAGCTCCCACGGCTAAGCAGGGCTCTGAGCACCTCACTTAATCTGCAGTGTGACCACTCCCCACCTGTAAATTGACACACACTTCCTTGTTTCACAAAGGCTTCAGGAGGATAAAAATCTGTGAAAGTTATGAGATTCTCAGATACTGTGATAAGTCCCAGGATAAACAAATGTTGAATGCAAAACAGCAGCTTGCATGGTACATATTCAAGGGCATGTGGAATGAATTAGAAAGATGAAGAGAGGGAGCAAAAGAATGAGGATGGGAAGAAGCAGAAGGGAGGAAGGGTAGACAGAAACACTGCAAGTGTCACTGGAAGCTATGGGAGAATTACACTGAGTCCTGCACACTTTGGGCTCAAACCGCAAATATTCTTGGAAGTGTATATAAAGCAAACTGAGCCAACAGCTTAGTAAATGAGGTTTTTTGCAAAATTCCAATGTTGACATTTTTGTGAAGTGACCAAAGGAAACTCCCAAAGAAGGGATCTTACTGTGTGCATTTAGAGCATGAGTGGAGCTATTAAACCTAGGTTTTACTATCTCACAATAGTCTTTTTTGGAGGGAGAACAATATGGGCGTGTTAAGAAAAATAATTTTCTGTACTATGCCCTGCCAGTGGTGTGAGGGAAAAGGCAAGTCTGGATATAGGCATGTGTGGATCTGTAAATAATAGGCAATAAGGCCATACACAATTCCTTCATACACAATTCCTTAGCTGCCCTTTTTTTTTTTTTTTTTTTTTGTCTTGAGAACGCATATTCTGAAACTACATACTGAGAAAGGATTAATGGACTATTTTTTTGACAATGGAATATAAAGATTAACCATTCACTCATTAAAAAAACAAATTCATAAACACATTTTAGAACTGCAGGTTTAGCAATATGACAGATCAGTTAGAGAAACTGCTGCTGCTTTTCAAAGAACAGAAGAGTGTGGTCAGTTAAGAAGAGGAAGAGCGATTTGGCATGGCAAGAAAGAGGTGACAAAACTCAGAGGAGAAAATGTAGGATTCATGTATAGAAAGCTTTAATACAGTGATGCCATGTATATGGTTTTGTCTTACTACTGGAAAGTGTGGAAAGCCTGCCATTGGGATGGGGAGTGTGTGTCCTTTTTGCTCCAGAGCATACTGGATGTGATACATTCCTGTGCAGCAGGACAAAACTCCCAGCGAAGCTTTCCAAAAAAGATTTAGGCAATGCACAGTAATTTATGCTGGCTTTCTGCTCTAGAGGTCAAAATTGCCACTGGTCATACTAATGACAAGCCTCTGCTCGACTGCAGTGAAACAGCAGTGGCTGCAGATGAGCTGGGCTGATATTGCAAAACCTCTTTCAGCAGCAAGGAATGAGACTTAGGGTTAAATGGAATGAGCTGAAACAGATAGCTGCTCATGATTTGCTGAGGAATGTCTCAAAGTCACTCCAAGGTATCTAATGCTCATACCATTTACACTAGGCTGGGCTGCCCTAGAAGCAGATTAATATTTTGGGTTTTTTTTCCTCTTTGCAGTGATTCACTTTCTACTAAAAACAATGGCTCATAAGAAATAACTGGCTTAGGTACTTCTCTGTGTCCACTTTGCATATACATGCACTAGAGGCATCTTCAGCCCCACAATACCCAAAATCTCCTTGATATTTATAAACTTCAGAAGCGGATTTTAAAATGCTATTTAGATGGTGTTTGAAATCCTCTTAGGCTCCTCATCTGCATTTGTGTGTCTAGATTCCGTTTAAAATCTTGATGCTAGAAGCCTATGTGACACTTGAAATAGAACTTCAAAAATGTAGTTTTTATAGTCTGATTTTTATGAAAAATATTGTATTTTGAAATTCTTCAGTCAGAACTGTTAAGATAAAAACAATCCACAACTGAAAATAGTGACTTTATGTTGTATATTGAAGATTCTCTCTGCTGGTGACCAAGCATGGTAGATTTTGTGAGGCAAGATCATAAGCCTACTGAAATTAATAAAAACTCTTTGCTTTCAATGAGCTTCACATCACACCCTTCACTGAAGTATATCCAGATAGACTTACACACTGTTTACTGCATTTTATTTGAATGAAAGTGAAAACTAATGCAAGTGTCAAGAGAAAAACAGCTAAAAATTAAATGGGTAATAGACCTGCTGAACAACTGATGAAGGAGGTAGCTAAGTACCCAGAGGGGTTTGGAAGGAAAACAGCATGTATTGTTTGAATAAACTTGTTTAAAATAATGAAATGTGTCTAAGGTGCGTACAAGAAGTCCAGAAAGCCAACAAAGGGTTTTAATCATAGATAAATTTCAAAACACTATATTTTGGAATTAGTTGTCAAAATCCTTTGGTACAGAAATTAATAAATTCTCAATGGCATGACACATCTCATCACATGAATGAAATACAATAAGGCATATACTTTCCCATACCTTATGACTTCTCTTCACCACATCTGTTTAGCACAGTGGTTTTTAATTTTAGGATTTCACCACCACCATTCCCCCTTTCCTTCTGAAGCAGGCAGTGGGAGATCACTGCCATCTACAGATAGGCGATAGTATCACTAATGTTAGAGCAAATTGTTGGAACAGTTTCATGCTGGAACATTTTTCTCTTTTTCCCCTGAGCACTTGTCTCCTCAACCCTGCCTTCCTCTTAAAAAACTCCACAAAGTCACCCAACACACATTATCATTTCTTTGGCACCCTGATCATAATCACCCTCATTAAAGAAAAAGCATGGTATTGTAAGAATCTTAGAAGCCCTGTAATGTTTTAAGTCAAAGTTGAAAGGAAAAAAAAAAAAAAAAAAGGCAGGATTCACAAATGTGCTTTCCATTACTTATTATATTTGTCAAAACTTAGTATACATGTCAAAATTATAAATGTCTTCTTACAGCTTTCTCAGAAGGCAGCTGAGAGAAATAGCAAACTCTGTGGCCATTTGTGTAGATGGATTGAGTAAGTACCTGCTTTCCACGTTCCACTGCCTGGGTCATGGTTTCAAGGTGACACATCAGGAAAGACAAGCAAGTATGGCACTGCAGGAACAGCAGAGATACAGCTTAATCTCAATTTAATATCTTTTATTTTCTTCCTCCAAAGAAGGGATTAACAAAATTGATAAAGGTTCATGTTACTTTTATTGATTGTAGAAGAACCACATATCTGCAGACTATCAAAACTCATTACAATTAATATAACCTTAAAAAGAAAAATGAATAAAATTCCTAGCTTCCATCCTGTATCTTCTGTATTTAGATAGAACATTTTTTATGGTAACAAAAATGTTTATCAAACATGTCAGATATCCATTATTAAGACACAACATTCACTGTTTTTGAATCTCTTTCAATAGGTGCTGAATTCTTGGCATTACTGCCCATCTGACAACATTAAAAAATATTACAATCACAGATTTGGCTAATTAAAAGCAGTCCAGTGTCCCCATTAAGGGTAAGTTATTTGGCAGCTTGCATTTCCATTTCTGCCATGTTACACTTGATACAGTAAAGAAATTGATGGGCAGAACCAAAAATAACTATTTCCCTCTGAAATATCTAAGTGTAGGAATAGGCTCACTGAAATTATTTTTACCTATGAACTGGAGAATTTAAGTCTTCAAGAAATCACACAGCTGTAATATTTAGGTTAAAAAAAAATGCAGAAGCTAAATGCAGTAGAGTTAAAGCAATCTGTAATTGCAGGGGCTTTCATTTGCTGTCTGCCCAATGATTCTTACTTGCTTTCCAGGAGAGAGAAATTCCCTGGCTTGTTTGTCCTACTGTCTGTAGATTATCCTAGCAGCCAGAGTAGAATTCTCCTTTGATTTGGGAGTCCATTGCAGCACAATAATATGATTGCTTCAAGGACCATATTATTGTACTAGCAACACCAAACAAGTCTATTTTTGGACAAGTTCAAGGAAGAAAAGCAACAGTTAATCTGGTCTGATTATAGGGAAGGAGAGATCTCTGACTCTGAAAACCTTTACCATCATTGTTTTGCACAACCAGTTTCCCCTTGATAATCCTGTGCCCACTGAATTGCAGAAGATATGTCTGGTTTCCTTCAAAACTTCTGACAATTTGAAGCCAGCTCATAAGAGCAACTTTCAAAAAATACAGGCTGAAAGTTTAGGCCCTGCTGAAGTCAGTGGCAAAAGTCCTGTCAGCTTCAGTAAGGTCAGATTTTCATTTGTGATATTGATTCAGCTGCTACCTTTAAATATAACAGCTTTAAGGCTGTTTCTACAGAAAGTCAGTCAGGTGTGTTTATTGTTTTAAACCACACAATTTCTTTAGAAAAGTAAATATCTGAGTACCTTTACATTTCAACGAGCAAGATAGGAAGTCTGACAGGAGGCATGCCCATGTTTCACACATTTTTAAAATATATTTAATTGAAATGGTTTTATGGAAACTACAGAATGAGAGCTGCTTTTTTTTCCCCCTCTCCCTCTCAAAGGGCATTTCTATATGTAGCCAGGAGGTGGCATTCCTGGGTAACAGTTAAAGGAATTCGTACACACAATTTCGCTTTTGCATATGAGAGAGAAAAAGGCTTCTTACTATAGTGGTAGTTAGTCAATTAACTGAGGCTTAAACTATTGCAATAAATTTGCTTTATATATTCTTTGTTTTACGAGAAGTGGCAAAGTTCTCCAGTAGTAGACATTAATCTTCATGATGAGACAGCAGGGATCTGGCAAGTTATATCCATCTTCCTGTAAAGTATTTGATAGTAAAAGTCCTTGTCTTCAGTTACCTCGTTTTGTTCCTCCAAATAAGCCAGTTTGCAATAATTCATTGACCACAATAATACCCACTAAATACTGTTATAAGAGCAGTTAGGAAATCTGAAGGGGAAAAAACCCAGTTGAATTTTATCCAGTCAATGAATCTTAATCAGATTTTTCAAAGTCTGATCATTGCCATTTGTGATCCAGTTGGTCTATGGAGTATTGCCATATTTAACATCTGTGTCACATCATGCCTTTCCTGTTGCCTCATTGATCAACAGACAACATGTGATGTTTCCCAGATGTTCAAACACGGCAGATCCCAAAAGACCTATTAAATTACACTGAAAGCAAAACAACATCTATGTTGTAGAAGTTTTGTTAAATTCAGGTATGCCTGAATATTCACAAACTTGCTACAAGATACTTACTGATATTCAAATTGCTTTTACAAATCAGTCCAACTCTGAAATGTCTACATTGTGTGTTATAAAAGGACTCTGTGTCACAGAATTGATAAAATTTTCTGTTCTGCAATATAAAGCAAGTTAAAATAGAATTAAGCATTTACTTACACATGGAGAATATAAACCAATAGATTTTTTTACTTTATTTTACTATATGTCTCCTCTCACTACAGGCAATCTGTGTCCTTGCATATTTTTACTCAGATTTATTGATTTTTTTTTTTTCTCAGATAAAGCTGAATAAATAATGATTTTTTTAAAGCTTGTGCATTGCATTCTCTAAGCAAGGCAAGGCAGTTGTGCTGTTCTTCAGTGTGGCTTTTTTCCACTGAAAAACACCATTATAAAGATCAAGACTTACTAAGATATTACTTAAACCTTTGTTCTGTACCTGAATAACAGTGAAATGAAATTCTAGATGGGATTTCAGACAGCAAATGTGATCCAGCTTACACCAGCATGGTACAACATTCTGCTTTGAAACAGAATGATACCGTAGCTTATGATACGGTAACTTTAAAATTACTATGAATATCCTTCACACCTTTCTGAAGCTAGTGCTACTCTTTTAGCAACATTTCAACTTCATATTTTGTGCTGGCATTTTCAGCCATGAAAGTCTCAGCATTTTCTGATGAACAGAGGCAGCTGTATGCAGAAAATCAGTACCTTTATTTTGTCACCTGTGAATCAGCAGCACAGAGAACTCAGGTGCGATCTGTTTAAATCAAAGCAACATTTCTCCACATTACTACAATGACATCAAAAGTTTATTTTGCCTTACTCTTTAATAAGAAGGAACATAGCTACTCTAAAAAGGCCACCTCAGAGAGATGTTCCTTTTGTGCTTAATGATGACACCATGAACATTTGTTTTTCTTTTAAATCAAATAGGTTTTACAATAGGTTGTTTCTCCTTTCCCAGAAAAGAGGTTAAGAAATTCCAGCTCAGAAATGGCCACATATTTATTTTTGGTATTTTCCAATAGAGAAAGGGTTTTTTTTTTCCCCAACCCAGCCTTTCCTGGTGGATTTGTTACCTTTCTGTACCTCCATGAAGCAGCTGCCCCTGGACTCCGGCGCTCGGTTCCGCTGCTGTGCTCAGCCCGTGGCTCCCACGGTTGCCCCAGAGCAGCCCCACACAGGGATCTGCTCTGGGGGCTGCAGGCCCTGGAGGCAACACTTCCACAGAGAGATCAAGCAGCCAGCTCATGGGAAGTAATGCTGCTGCACTGACTACAATGAGATTCGAAGTTTAAGTGGTGGTTTTTTTCCGATTTGGTCAGAAAATGGAAATGTTTCTATTTAGGGCAAGAGACTTATTCAAAGGAAAACATCTTACAGGTTTTTTTCAATAGTTTGTCAAGTTGAAAACTGCAAGGAAGGAGGAAATAAAAATTTGTAATGCTGGATTAATAATACTCCAGTATTTTCAGGTTTGTCTCCTCTGTGGAGTAATTTTGGACAGTCACATCTTTACTTCAGTTTACACACATAATGAATTTTTGGTGAGCAGTCTAGTTGCTTGTCTGAGAGCACTGAGTGCCCAGGTACATGCTAATTACAAAACCTTTTTTGCTTTAGTGATACCAGGAACAACACAGGCACCTAAAAATTATAAGATCTCCAAGTTGGAGCTGTCCAGGAGTCCATCCACATGGTATAATGTGCAAGATTAGAACTTATAATTTTTAGAGAATTCAGAATGAAAGAGCTGCATACACAAAAAATGGAGGTTGTTGAGTTTTTAAAATTAGAGAATCTACTTATAGTACAGACTGTACAGATATGTGACTTTAAAAAAATACTCTGTCTAGATTTTGAACTCACCTGAATTGTTTAGATGTCTTTTTAAAAGAAACACATAATTAGAACCATCTTTATTATTTAATAACAGAAGACCTAACAAACTTTGTTTTGTTACTGACACTTGCAGAACAACAGCCAGGGACTTAGTAAAGTGAGGACAGAAGGTATGTGCAGTATCATGGAGAAGCATGTGGAATACAAACACAGGAAGGAGACAAGAAAAGCAAAGATCTGCATAAAGGTAAAGCAACACATATGGAAAGTCAGCTTGAGAAGAACAGTCACATATGCCAAAGATAATTCACCAGCTACATTTAGTTAGAAGATCTGGGGAGCAAACATAAGCATCCTAAACAACTGCAGTAGGTTAGCCAGAGTGTCTGCTGGCCCCAGGGTCACATATTCCTGCTCTAACTGCCAGCAGTGTCCCTTTGGAATGAGGAGCTTTCCAAGTGCTGGCCAGTGCTGGCTGTGGAAGGAAAACTGTCTGTTCTTTTCCGTTTCTCATGATTTCTTATGAAATGTATACTGCAATGTAAAGCCCTTTCAGAAATACCTGAGCCAGTTGATCTGTGCAGAATGTGCTGATCTGCAGAATTGCTTGGTTGTGTGCTAGAAACAAAAATGTAGTGTTGGCCTGCTGCTGCACATGAACACATCTTTGTGTGACCAATTCTTTTTGTTTAATTATAGATAATTATTTCATTTAAATGTATAGAAAAGCTGCTAAAACAGCCACTTGAGATATCCTTACCATCCTGGGCATATATTGCAGAAGGATTTTCTTCTGTTCTTGTTATTGGGGTCATTTGCTGTTGGCATTGCTTTCACAGTGTCAGCTCCCAAGTTTGTTGTGTGACATCTGTAAAATAATGAAATGGATGACATTTCACCAAGTGTTCTAGTCCTTTGGATTTCACTCTGGAACGCTGTGTTTTATCTTCATTTTCTTGGGTCAAAACTTAAGAATCAGTGTAAATTGAGTTTAGTAATCCCCCCCTTTTTCTAGAATTGTCAAACTAGATGAATCTGAGCCCGCTTTACTTTGAAGGCTTTCTACAACTTTGTTCTTGTAGAGTAGGTTATTGGCCAGCTGTTCTTTCAAATGGCATTGTTTTCCTAGGAACTATCTTTTCCAAATGCTTGTTTTCTAAACAATAATTTTCAAGTATGGCCTCTTCCTGTGACCAAAACCACAGCCTATTGCCACAATTTTGATGACTAACATGAAAGCTAACTAGGTAATCTGCACTGTCATTACATACAGATAATCCTTACAGACCGTTAATGGATACCACACCATGTCTGAGAGTCTTGCTCACTGTCGTTTGCAGTTGCTCTTGTCCTGGCTCAGGTGAGTACATCCAAAGTCTCCTTCTAATGCCTTGTGTTGAAATGCATTGCATCATAAGCTGATGCACAGTAATTTATCTTTTCCTCAAGGCCTAAATATTAAAAAAAAAAGCTTTAATAATGCAGTCAGCGTGGCCCAGTATCAAATAAAATAGAATTTCATTGCAACTCATATTTCCTCCCTTTCTTGATGTTTTCTTTTATGGCAGTAACCACCAAAGACCCAGACTATATTTCAATGACAGTTTTCATTATTTTTAAGAGACATTCAAATGAATGTGAATGTAGTTGGCTTCAAATTCCAAGTAAATTTAAATACTAAGATGCCTCGAGATAACTTAAAAAATACTTCTAGTTTTCATTTTGCTGGAAAGCTAATACTTTGTGTGGCTGCTACTGCAATTTCAGCTGTTACAAGTAAGATGATTTGTTCATTGAAAACCAAACACCTATAAGATTGTTTATCATATCTTTAGATTGAGTTTCTGATGACAGTGTTTTCTCCATAGTATTAACCACACTAAAATGCAAGTGAATTATAAATTTAACCTTTTATTCAAGACTCTATCTTGTTTGAATTTCTCAGGACCAATTTTCAGGCACAGTTCTCCCATGTGAGCAGGCAGTGCATATTTTCTAGTCACTACCTTGATTTGAGCCCAGTTAGGAGTTCTCAGTTTGTGCAAATTCCATTGTCCATTTTAGCACACCTGATTCAGTAATATGCTGGAGCCATTATGAATTCCTCTCATGCACTTTAATGTTTCCTGAGTAGTGGAAGTGTAATTGTTGTTTGAATAGCCAGACATCTAGAACTTTTGTCCTGAAGGCCCCCTCTGTGAAGCATTTTTCACTCTGCCCTTGTAGTGCTATGCCCTAGCCTGTCTTCTACCTCTAACAACTTTAATAGAAGCTTTTTCTCTGTAATATCAGTATTTATCTGAACCACTCCCCAGATTTTTTGGAGTACTTCTCATTTCTCTAATTTTGTAGACTAAATCACCAACTTTGCATAAAACTTAAGGATTATCACCCAGCAAATTACAATCCCTTTTTTTCCATGAGATATAACTATGTGATTATAAGGCCTTCTAGACATTCCTTAGCCACTGTGTCTTGCTGGCTACAAGCTATAACTTTTACTTGTATCTGAACAGAATACCAGTGTCTTTCAGGGTTCCTCCACCAAGTCATCAGTACCTGGACTACGCAAGTTGGCTCATTAATTAGGTTTTCATCTTGTCTGTATCACTGAGCAATTAGGCTATGAAGTGAAATTCCCACAGGGCATTTCCCACTCGCAAATTCTTGTACCTCTTCAGCAGAGACAACATGGCTGCTATCCTTGGGCTACAAGCAGTATTTTTTTTTAAAAAAAAAGCATTTATAGACATACAGTCTTACTAAAGTTCTTTATCTAATCCAGTTTTACAGCTAACACCCACAGCTGCTTCATAATCCATTCATTCCCCTCCACAGTGATTTATTTCAAACTCCTTCCTTATTTGCTCTGGTCCAGCCGTTCCTAAAGCTGAAGATTAACCAAAGCTGCCTTGTCTCCCTAATTCCATAGTACAGTAAGAGCTTGCTTTAATTCCTTTCATGGAGCTCAAATATCCTAGTTTAGGCCTTATTTCCACACCTGAGGTGTCTACAAACGTGTCACTAATTTAAGCCATAACTAATTTGGCCCTGACAGTTAACATCTTGCTGCCAGTTTCAGTAAGGGAGGAGAAACAACTGCTGAAATCAGGTATCTGTGGTGGAATCATGTTTACTTGGAAGGAGGCCAAAAATGCTCTTTCCCTAGACACAGGTGGCACCAGATAACATGGTGATGGCAGGCTTCTTTCAAACATTACCAAATCCCTCAAGGACTTCACCTAACAGTTTGTCTTCCAGAGCAAATGTTCACTGGTGCTCTCCTCTTTGCTTTCTCTTCTGCCTCTCCTCTACAGAGTCCTTTGTCAAGTAACAGCCAGATCTTTAACTCATTAATGTGTTTGTCTTTACACTTAGTTTCTTAGTGGTGTAATAATTTTTCCTAAGAAGTGGGAACAGTGATTCCATTCTCCCAAATTACGGTGCGACAACCAGTATGAAAGTTCTTGTATTTTTTCTTCTTTGCTGTTCTAAAGAAGTAACTCTAACACACTGAATGTTTTTCTCTCCCAACCCAATCAAAATGCAGTGAGCATGACAGTGAGTAACAGAGAGCCCTGCTGCAGCCAGCAGAGCTTATCTCTGAACTGCTCCCCAGGTCCCTGCATAAGTTCCAGCTGAATTATAACTCCCAAGTATCCTTACAGCCAGGATCAAGCAGCATTATCACAGAGCTTATCTTCCCCAGAATCTGAGCATCGCTTGGAATTGCTCTACCATGAAGGCAGAGCCACATCTCTAATTTATATCAGCACATTCCTGATACACAGTCATATTTCAGTATATAATCAGTAAATCCCTCATGTAACAACCAACCAAACAACTAAAACATCTTTTTCTAGTCTTCCTTCTCTTCTGAGGGAGAGACTGTGCCCTTTGGAACCCTGAGCAGCATCACTGCAGGTATGGAGCCACACTACCAAGTGGATTTTTTTCGGGTGCACAGCACCAGCCAGATGTGTTCAGGGCTGCTGCAAGAGCTTTCATGTTTTGAGAGCTATAATTGAATTACCACTTACAGTAATGGACCTGAGGTTAATGAGCTCAGCCAGAGATGCTCCGTTGAACCACAAGAAATAATGAGACATTTTCAGCCTTATTAGAAATAAGACAGATGAAACCAGGCAGCTGACTGGCCTTTTGGTGCCGGGGCTGTGCACCCCACCGGCGGGTGCCCTGCGGGTGCCCGGGCGGTGCTGCCCACGGGTGGGGTGCCTGTGGATGCTCTGAGGATGCCGGGCGGTGCTCCCCGTAGGAGGGATGCCGTGTGGATGTCCTGTGGGTGCCCGGGCGGTGCTCCCCGTAGGAGGGATGCCGTGTGGATGTCCTGTGGGTGCCCGGGCGGTGCTCCCCGTAGGAGGGATGCCGTGTGGATGTCCTGTGGGTACCCGGGCAGTGCTCCCCGCCGCCGCCGTGCCCTCGCCGGGCCAGCGCAGCCCCCGCCCGGCTCCCGCCGCTGTCTCCATGCGACAGCGCAGCGTGGGCGTCTCCCAGCGTTTCATTTGCATAGCCCGGCGAACGGCCAATAGGAGGGCGGCGTTGCCACCACATTTGCATGTGGCCGGGCGGCGGCCAATGGGGCGGCGGCGGCCGGGCGCGCGGAGGGCGATGCTCCCGGCGGCGCGCGGGCGGCGCAGCGCGAGGCCGGGCCGGGCGCGGGGACCTGCCGGGCGCGGGCGGCCCTGGGCCCGGGCGGCCGCGGGGCAGCGGCGGCGGGACCATGTCGGTGGCGGGGCTCAAGAAGCAGTTCCACAAAGCCAGCCAGGTAGGGGGGCCGCGGCGGGGCCGGCCGGGCTTTGCTGTTGATGGGCGGCTCGCCCAGCGCCCGCTCCCGCACGGGCGGCGGGTCCCCCCTCCGTCTGTGGCAGCATCACCCTGGCACCCCTGGAGTGTTTCCTTCAGCGTTACCTCCGCGTCCTGCGCTTGTGGTTTTGCCTGTCAGCTTCCTGTGCTGTTCTCACAGCAGAAGGTTGCCCCTTCCATTCTTTTGCTTGGGGCTTCAGGTCTTTCCTTTAGTTAATAATATTTGTTATTTACGGGTGGGTTCGTGGTCGTGTTTTGAGGCCTCAGTTAAAGCTACAGCCTGTATGGGAGCAGCTTTCCCCTAAAGAGTTCATTGTTTTGATCTGCCACGAATGGCTGGTTTGTTATCCTACCTGGAACGCCCTGTATTTGTCCTGTAGAGGGTATCAGATGTTTCTAGAGTTTTCCCTTCTTTTCTAGGTCCTGTACTCTTTACCTTCTCTAGAGTGAATCTTCATCTTCTGACCCCTTTATCTCTTTCCTCTTTTATATGTGCTTTGCTTTAATAGTTTAACTGGTTTCTTTTAAGAGAGAAGCACCTCTCTGCCAAGCAGGAAGAGTGGTTGAATTCCATGGCAGGATGGTGCCAGTGCCAAACGCTGCATTGATGCAGGGGCCTCAGGATGTGGCTGCAGTGGGATTCTTCCACTGAATGTTTTTGGAAGTCTCAGCTGCTTTGCTTGCTCATTCCAAGTCAAAGAGATCTATATTTCTGCAGTCTGTCATTAATGATAATCGTAATATCGAAATTAGTGTCTGTGACCTGTTCAGTAAAATCTGACAGCTGTTCTTGTCTTGGTGAGAGTGAGGAAAATAAAGGTTCTTTGAGTGCTTGCCTGTTGTCTTTCTAGGTCTTCCTTCAGCTATGTAGCTTGTCAGCAGCCCAAGTGCAGAATCTGCACTTTGTTTGGATACAGAGATGCTAAATATTTGTATCTAATGTTTCAGTAGTGTGCTCTCTTTCATGGAATGTACTGTTCCTGAAAAATGTTGTGAATTGGTATCTTTTAGTTAACTTTCACTGTTCCTTTGAGAAAATGCTGGATCTGTAGAGTAAGCAAATCCAAGGACAATTTATTAAAGACTTTGGCTTGTTTTGCATCTGATATGCTGGTAAGTGATGCAGCCTTTGCTGTAGTGAGTTTGTAAATCAGGAAACAGATGATACTTAATTGAGGAAGTTTGAAAGGTAACCACAGCAAGAGCCCTCTTGTCTAGCAACTGGTAACAGTGCAGGTTACTTAATCCTGCTCAGATGTCAGGTAAACAAACAAACAAAAGGATGGATGGGATCTGATAACGGTAGTAATAATGACAGAAAGGAGCTGTAGAATATATTGAATTTGACTGCATTTATTGGAAAGTTGTGGTATGACTTCCAATATTCCATACAGTAAGGAACTGCAATGCATAACTCATTAGAATATTCTTCTTGTCAGGGTGGGTCAAAGGTAAAATTTCAACTTATTTTCAAATGCAAGAAACTTTAAATCAGCTGATTGAAAAAGTCTGTCATTATTAGGAAATTAAAGTTCAGGAATAAAATACTGGTTGGTTTTTTTGGGTTTTTTTGGTACATAAGGTAACAGAAGGCACTTCTTAAAAGTTCATTCTGTAAGAATTCAGATAGGATGTTGGGCAAAATACTAGTGGGAAAATAACAGAAGAAACAGCATATATATGTAGTGGATCTAAACAGCCATGTCTAAACAAAGGAACTGCTTATCTCTGGCACACAGAGGCACAGTCATGCATGGATGTATAAAGTTAGTGAACTAACAAAAATAAGGTGGGACATGAAAAATGGTAATATTGGGATTCCATCTTTTAGAAGAATTCTTTTACAAAATGCTAAAGCAAGAAGATGCAGAGCATGAGAGGTATTTCTCTACAGAAGATTTGTTAAATTTCCAAGTACTGTGGGATCACTTAAGGAGACAGAGACCTTTGTGTATTGAGTGGATGAAAGATGCCAGTGGTAACTGTTAACAGCAGAGACAGGCATTGCTTGGGGAAAGAATGAAATTAATTCCTTTAGTGTTCCCAAAGGAGAATGGGGGCAGATGACAAAAACTGGCAAATGTCCCAGAGGACATTGAGGAATACTGGAGGGAATGAGACTACTGTCAGGACATGTGATTAAGGAATAAGAATAATATTTGAAAGCTGACAGAACCTAAGGACAAAAAATCTGAAGGCTGAAGCAAGTGTATTAAGACAGTCTGTATTTGACAGTTCAGTCAGAAATGTGACTAAATACCAAAAATTACAAGATACATATATACTATTTCCATGCTAAAGCAGACTTCTATTCAATGGAAATAAATTACAATTCTAAATGAAATATAGAGTAGTATAGATACATATATAAAGATTAGGTAAAACAAATGGAGTTACTGTAAACTCTGCTTGCTCTTACTGAACCGCTGAGCTTTTTTGCAAAAAACTGCATTTCAGTTTTGTGCTTGTAAAAAGCCTCTGTATGTACAGCTTTTGTTGACTAGTGGTGATCACCTTTGTGTGTAGGCTTAAATTCTAAGTGCAGGAGTCCAGGAAAACAAAAATTACTTATGATTTGATACATGCATTTGAGGTTTCTGGGATGTTTGTCTGATGCTTGTCAGCTTGGTTTGTCTGAAATTACACTTACGTAAATAAGTGTTTGCTTTATGAAAGGTCAGCAGCTAACTTTTTATGGTTACTAATGCCCTTGCCAAAATCAGGTGTGACAAGCTATTGCAAACTTGGCTGGTGTAGTAAAAATCACCATGGGTCTCTTTGTAATCCAGTAATTCAGAGGAAGTGTTTAGATGGTTTTCCCCTAGAATTTTTTACCCAGTTGCATTTTTTTCCACTGAAAATTGCATGTTTGGTTTTCACTGAAGTGTCAGGCAGTGATATCTAAAAGACAGCTCTTGTGTTACACATCTGACACAAGATGAGTAGAGTTTGAGCTGTTGTTCTGTACATAAAGCTGCAGTGCTACTCCATTATCTGTTCCCTAATGATTTCTTCCCCTGGTGTCATGGCATGGATAGACTCGAAGCTGGGATGTATCTCAAAGTTTCTGTGTCTGTTATGAAGTGATAACCCCCTTCATGTTAGTAGAATTTTTTTTACTATGCTTTCTAGTTAGGTTATAAGTTTAAATTGAAGTTCTTTAATTGAAAGTGTACTGCAATGAGGATCTCTTCCATTCTCTCCATTAAATATCAGTGATGATTCCTTGAGTATAACTCATTTAACACATGAAATACCAAGCAGAACCTGTGAAGTGTCTTACCACCTCTCACTGGCTGATAAGCAATGGCAGGCTGTTTCCAGGGCTGATTAATTCATGTGCAACTCCCGTGAAATTCAGCTTTTTAAAAATTATATATATTTTTAATTAAGTTTTGTGGAGTTGTGTTTGCAGTGAGAGTTTGTGTCCTGTTGCTTTCAGCCCCTGCCAGATCAGATCTGTTTTCCTGTTTTCAGTTTGAAAGCTTTTGATGTAGGTGTGTGTATCTGCCTGCTGCTTCTGCAGGCCTGCCTCTTGTGATGGTTGTGCATGTGGGATAACCCAGGTGGTGGGAGGACTGCATCTTCTGGAGTGGGCTGGGAGTATTTTTAGAGCTTAGAAAAGTAGGAAGCACAAAGAGTGAATAAGAAAGCCTTAACAGGTGTCAGATGCATTTCTAATTTCTGCTGTGCTCTAAAACCACGGCCAGGCTAGGATCCTTGTGTAAAGATGTATGATTTTTCCAAGTGCTTGGAGGCTGGTGAGCTCAGAACCTCCCTCTCTTAGGATGTTTTGAAAGCTCAGTCATGATACTGCCATAGGAAATCTGTTGATTTTGAATTCACACTTTTCTTAAAAATATTTTTTAAATTAATTGTAGCTGAAGGCTGTGTATAGAAGCACTTTCACTTTCAACAGCTTATTCATGTTGTATTTCTTAGGCTTAGGTTCTCAGAGGTAGTGGAAAGTAATGCTTTTCTGAGGAAACACATCTGCCAGTATTCACAATTATTGTCTTATTTGTAATGTGGTCAACAGCTACTGTAGCCTCTGCAGACTGGGTTCTTAAACCTTCTCCCATTGTCAGTGAAGGAAGAGAGGCTCCAAGAGAGGGTGAGCCAGGAGCTGGTTCTGTTGTCTATCTAGTTCATCTCCTTTTATAGACAGAGCCTAAGGGGAAGCAGATTTTCTAACCAAAACAACCAAAATCTGTTACTACTTTTTTGTTTTCTGAAAGTGATTTAACCTAGTGTAATAAATATATAAATAATATGCTCTATGTTTTAATTTTTATGTATCCTGAATGGCATTTGTCTTTTCAACTGTTGCATTTTTTTAGCAATTTTTAAATGGCCTTTTTCTGGTTTTAAATATTTTTTAAGCTTTCAGCTGTCACCAACAGTTGCAGGGATGCTACTTCATATATCCCAGATTTCTGCTTTTTCTCCATTGATTTGTGTAGCATTTTGATCCCATCTGTTGGAGTGAAAGCCAGATCAGAATCAAGACCACCTTGTTCCTCAGACAGAATAAGTTGTGTGATTGGATTTTGTTGTTAGTTTACTAGAGGTGGTGGTGGTGGTTTTTGGTGATTTTTTTTTTCTTGTTCTCTTGACTATTTTTCTTTTCTGTTATGCTATAGATATTAGCCTAGACATAATATTTAAGCCTCTTTTAATGTCCATGTTGACATTGAGTTAATACACAAAAAACTTCAATTACACGAGGGCTTGATAGCAAAGGAAGTACTTTGGTAAACTTTATACAAGGAGAACCTGAACTTGACAGTGAGAAATGAAAGGAAGTTTTATTGTCTACAACTACTTATATTTATTTCCTAGGACTATAAGCTGTTATCATACAGTGTGTTAGAGATACTGTCCTTTCACAGCCAGTGTGAATTGGGCATGATAAATCCATGTCAGTAGTGCAGAGAAAGCTTCTGTCCTGTTTCTAGTTTTTATGAGATAGTTGGATTTACTTTTCTTCACATCTTACAGAATTGTGGAAGAAGGACAGTGGTGAAAAGGACAATAGAATTTAGTTTCTTGTCTGATACGTTTTTAAATGAGTAACTGTACTTCTACAGTGGTATTTATCAGCTGCTAAGGTGGCAGTAAGGCAGTTAGCATAGAACAAGTTAGCAGGAGGTAGAGGTCATGTGCTCTGCAGCCTTTAACAATGCAGCTCCCAGAGCCTGCAAGAGGGGATCGTAATGCAGTAACTCAGAAACGTAGCAGAGATGCAGCTGCAATTTGGAAGGAGGGTATTTATATTTTACACATAAAATATTTATATATGAAAGTCTGAATGGCATTGAAAAAGAATAGAGAGTGGCATAATAGAGGGGGAGCCAAACTTTCTCCTTGAGTTCATCTCCTTTTATAGCTTGGCTTTGCAGTGGAGTTTTGCACAGGCATCCTGAAAGTTGGAGTGAGAGCTGGCACTCCATCCCAGGCTCCTGCTGCTGCCTGAGTCACTGCGGCACATGCTGGGTAATACATTGCAGTGCAGGCTCCTGAGAATCCTGCAATGCTGAAAAACAAACAGCCAAGGGAAGGCCAGCAGCAGCACTGCATTGAGATTTTCTTTAGCAGCATTTGGAGTTACTTGGGAGTTGCAGTGCACCTGCAGTTTCTGTAAACACACATGTAAATAAAATATAAAATTCATCCTATTTTTCATAGCTTCTGTAAAAAGCATTTAAAACCCAGACTTGCTCTTATAATGATACTGTTAAGGACAAAGTGCTTCTGTTTATGTTAATGCCACTTTCACCCCAGTTTATTGCCATAGTCTAATTCTATATTGTGCTGAGTTCTCAGTGTTGGTCTATTTTCTGTTCATGGAGAGGAAGGCACTGCTGGAGTTTTATGGCTAGTTGAGAATTGAACCTGTAGGTTTTAACAATGCTTTTCAGAAGTCCAATTAGAAAAGAGCCATTCAAGTATCAGGTTACACCTTCAATTTGATTTTCTAGAGCCCTAGTGTCCTTTCACTGTGTACATGTTTCTGTTATCAAAGTTACTAAGAGTTTTATCCATTGATGGGAGAATATACCAGTTAATTTCCTGCAACATGTCAGCAGCAGCTCTGCACGTGAAACACAAAAATAACTTGGCCCTACATACTTGCTATTCTAAGGACAATGCCAAGCCTCTGAGGAGGATCAATTCTGTTTCCTTACCACCCTAATTAAGGTGCATTTTTGATACTGTAATTGTGTTTAATGAACTGTAGTGACTACAGTGAAATTAGTCTGGTTAACAACGAATCATGACTTAAGAAATCCGGGACTCGAAGGAAATCAAGGGGTTCTAAAATTCTGTATTCTATGATTGCAGTCAGGTTACAGATCTAAGGTGGAAAAGTAGAGAAGGTATTTTTAATTTTTTTTCTTAGCCAAGCAAAAAAGAAATAAAATATAAAAAACCAGTGGTCATGGTCCTAGGTAGTAACAGCCCATTTATTCCCTTGTGAGTGTTTTACAAATGCTGGTAGTCTTACTGTTCTCATTCTTTTCCTTACAGTTGTCAATAAATATGGTACTAGAAAGTGACATGAGTTCAAGGATAAGGAACTGGTCAGTGGTAGAACCAAAAGTAGATTTTGTGCTTCTAGACTATAGAGGCAATGTCCAGTCTCTGTGGTTTTTTTTTTAATTATTTATTGGTTTCAAAATATATTTTGCATATGTATTGATAAATGCAAAATGTAGATATGGGTTTGGCTTAATGTTTCCATGTAAATGTGATGTAATTTCACTGACTGAAAGTTTGGCATGGCTGAACATGGTATTTTCAATTACCTTTACTGTGTTTCATACCCCTCTGGAATGGACAAACCATCTTTTAGAAACTGGGATTTTTGGGTAATGGTATCTTCTCAGCAGAGAATGAGAGAGTGTGTGTGTGTGAAATGTGCTTAGTGCCATAAACAAAATGTTGGATTGGGAGTCACAAAGTCAATGTTTTGATTCAAAATTATGATTCTGCCTTTTGCCATCCTGTTTATAGAGATAGAAAAAGTGAAATTTGGTGCCTGGGCCATCTGTATGGTCTGAGAACACACAAACACGGGAACGCTTTGTCTTTCTTTCCTGCAGAGCATGTAGCACCTGCCAGCTTGGCATTTGGGTCACAAGAGATGTGTGCAGGGGGAGGGGGGAGAAGACCCATTAAATGAGGAAATTGGTAATCAAAGACCTTTCATCAATTCAGAACCAGCAGTTCCAGTCTACTCTTCTGAAATTTCTTCCAAAGAAAATAATATTTTTAAAGATGTTAGGATGAATTCTGTCTTTGGTGTGATCTGCTTGGATGATTGACTGCCTGAGGCACTGGAACATAGCAACTGTTACTTACTTTTAAGATTAACTGTTTATCATTTTATGGATTTAGCTTCTAAATAATCCCTACTTGCTTTTTTCCCAGTATGTTGCAGTAACTACCTAGGATCCAAAGGGCCATATCTACTGCTTTGTTTTGTCTGGAGAATGCAAGAATCATGGCATTTTCATTGTGAGTTTGATGATTAAGAGTTCCCCTTTAGTGATCTCTTCAGCTGTGGTTAAAGGTTTCTGTTTCATGGGAGTTGGCTTGTTTTGCTACTGATGGATGTGCTGCCTTTTCTGTAGGAATTTCTTGCTGCAAAGCCGTGTGCCCCACCAGAGGAGGACAGAGCCTTTTGACCTCATTTGCACTGGTGTTTTATAGCTCATTGGGGAGTTCTGCAGGGGTCTGTAGTCTATGTGTAAATCATACTTGGAAATTATTTCAGTTTTCTCTGTCATTTGTTTAATTTGATAATAGTGGAAGTCAGTTCTGTGTGAGTGCTGAGGGAAGTTCTTTTCTGTCCCATGGGTCAAGTCAGTGGTGCATTTCTGCAGTGCTGCTCTTACCACTAGAAAGAATTGTGCCTTGAGGAGATTCAGGACAGTGTGTGTCTTTCTTAGAAATGGAGCTGAGGAACCCTGTTATCCCCAATTACATTCAAGTTTGTGGTGTTGTGTGTACCAGTGTCTTGTTGCCTAACACCACTGGCAGATTTTGAAATAGAGTTACGAAAATAAGGCAAAAGTGTCCAGTGACTTCCTTTCCAATCTAGTCATAGTGAACAAACTGATGAAATAATGGTTGTGGGTTTTTTTCTTCCCTTTTCACTGTGATACTTGGAGGTTTTCTAGTAAGTAAATGAAAGAAGCATGGATTATTGCAGACACTCTGATACAAGAAAGTGCTTGAGACTTGTGTGTTCCATTTAGTTTTCCCAGTTCATGATGAACACAGGTTGCATTAGCAAAGAGTAAGCTAATCTTAAGTTCTTTCTTTTTTCGCATGGATAGTGTTTCTTAGGGCCCCCATGGATCCTAGCTAAGTCAGCAGTGCTGCTAGGAGCACATTGATGGATTTTTCAAAATATTTGAGGAATGAGACTTTTAAGACCATTAAAAATTCAGTTGCATTTGTAGCAGACCTAGGAACTGGAAGTACATTGCTTCACAGTGCTCTGATGCTGGATGTGAACTTAGGCTTGGAAAAACTGTGAACTAAGATGCCTTAAAAAAAAAAAATCAAACAAATAAGAAACCTCTCAAGCAGCACAGACAATATGCTTGCTGGTTCAAAGGGAAAGTGTGCAATCCTTGTACAGCAGAACCAGGTAGACTGCCTTGTGTATCAAGTAGTGGAGGCTGACTGTGGCAGAAGAATGTGGGTGTTTCACACTGTACCAAAAGCACAGGAAGCTACAGGACTAGCAGCTCAGATAAGTAGGAATGATGCCATTTAAATCAAAATAATGTGCAGTAAAAATTAAGGGTATGAGAAGGAGTTCTCAGTCCATTTTATAGTGATTTAAAATCCACACAGCTTGTCTTAAGTGCTAAAACATGTAAGCAGCAGTTTAATAACATTGAAGGATAAATTTCTTACTTGATTATGTGGAATGGGATTCTGTAAGAATTACAGTCTGGAAAGTAGTTTCTGAAAGAGCAATAAACAGATTATTTGTCACTTTTCATGCATAAAATGTAGACTTGCTGATAAATATGCAGATGTGGTGATGAGAAATGGCATGCTAATGTGAGGAGAAGTTAATTCTAAAGCAAATCAACTTAAAATTACCATTTTTGACTGTTGGTCTATCTGGCTGTGTACAGCTTCTGTTGACAGTCTTGTTCTGCTTCCTCTGCACAGCTCGCCTGGGGCTCTGTAGGGAATGATCTTGACCACATTTTTGCTGGTAATGGATTCACTAAAACTGTCACTTTAAGCTATGGCACTGCCAAGGAAGTTCTTACTTTAGATAAATATGTAGTCACATAGTAACTTTTAAAAGTAATACTCCTATCGTATCTTTTAGTGCTAGCAGCTCTTGAGCTTTGAGAAATTTAAAAATATTTGGCCCAAATACATAAGCTTTGAGCTTAAAGCTGTAAGTCACTATTAAAAATGCCCACATCTTGTCTGTTTTATTTCTCCTGTAGTTATTTTGCACTGGTGCTTAAAACTATTTCCCAAGAAATTACTAAAACTCAAATAAACTGCTTTGGTGTTGGATGTTAATGAATAGGTGTGACTTCTGCAAAGGTGATGTGAATATATTCTGGCTTTACAGAAACTGAATTAGGTTATCCATGACTTTTTCCTGCTCTTTGACAGAGCTCTCTGACATCAGTTGTGTCTAAGTGATCTTTCTAATGGTGCATGTGGGCATTGAAGATGTGTAAGTGCTTGGTGTCCTAATAAGGTGGCCCAATGTATTCAGTCTTAAAAAAAAAATAAATTGAACTTTTAGATCAGCTGATTTGTATTTAAATGAATTTTCAGTAAAGCTGTTGAATAAGCAGAAGTCTCTGGTGGTGGAAATGCAGGGATGCAATTGGGTAGTCATGAATTATGCAGTGCAGTTACATGTTTTAAGAAGAAAAAAATATTTACATGTTTTAAGGATTTTAATTTCTTGTTCTGCATATGCAGGCTATGATCTTTGTGTTGCTTGGTCTCTCCTATTTGACAAACTAGGACTTTTTTTTTTTTAATTTCAAATGGTGTAAAAGAAATACCAACAACAGCATGTTACTCTTGCTGAAAAATAGTGCAATTGGCTATTCTGTAGCAACTCTAACCTAGTCAGACTTCATGCAGAACCCAGCTACAGGGTGCCACACTGGGTTATGGTTGCAGTAAGGTGTAAAGTACTTCTACAGCTTTACATCTGTGGGTAGGTCTGTGACTCTTGATGTGCTGAAAGCTGACTAGACCCTCCTGAGTTCAGGCCTGTGCTACAATCAGTGATGTATTTAGTGTTAACTTTTGCACGAGCCAGTGGGAGCCATCTTCCTGAATGACCTAGGTAGTTTAACCTGAGAAAAGAGTGAAGGATCCAGTTTTTGGGTTTAATTCCAGGGCATTGTGCTGGAACTGGTCACATAATGTTCTGGGAACATGAAGTGTATTCAATTTCTCTTAGGAGCTATGAATCAGAGTAGTGCTCTCTTCCAGAACTATGACTGACAATATGCCAACATTCCCTGGAACAAGGCAGAGCATAGATTTCCCCTAGACTGGTGGCAATTGCAGCTGTCATAGAAAGTGAGCAGAAATGAAGAGGTATTGAATGGTAATGTAAAGTGTACTGATGTAGGGCAGAGAGGTCCTTAAAGAAGTCAGACCCCCTCACTGTACTCACACCTTTGCACTGCACATGCAGGAACACAGTTTGTGCAGTCAGCTTTAACTGCTGGATGCTGTCAGATGCAGTACAAAACTCCATGGCAACTTGCATCACCTAAATCTAGGCTCTGGTTGCTTTGTTCTACCTTCAGGGTAAGGTCCCACCTCCTTGAGTCAGCTCTGGGTGTTTGTGTGATCACACACTCTAAGCTGTTAGAGGCAGCTTATCCATCTCAAAATCAACCCAGCTCCAGTGTGTGAGCAGCTTTCAGGTGGATTAACCCACTGAGGAGCTCACAGCACACAAGAGTTGCTACTACCAGTGCAAGGGAAATGGAGGCAATGTCTCAGCAGGGATGAAAAGGATTTAGAGAACGCTAAGCAGCTGTGGGAAAGTACCTTAATGATTTGTTTTGTTCAGAGAGTAAATTCTACTTTATAAGGTATTTGTATCTCACAGAAGTTCTGAATTATCAGTCCACAAGAATCTCTGCTACCAGCTCACCCTGGGTTAATGGTGAACGTTGTGATTATGATAATATCTCATGTGAGGGCAAAAAGATCTACCCCTAATCCATCAAGCCTGGAATTCAAACAGGACAGCTGAGTGGTTTAAGTGAAATAGTGATCAGCCTGGATATAGGTAAAAGCAATGGTTCTGTTGAAAGCAGCATCTCAAGCTATGTGAGATCTGAGGGGCTTCATCCAGGCTTCAGCGAAAGACTGAGAATGCTGTTGAAGGAAAGACAGACACATATCTTAAGTGGAGGAAAGACTGCCTTTATTTCAACTGAGAGGAGAGTCTTGGGAGGGAAGTTCTCTCAGAGTAAGTTCTACTGGGACAAATGATGTACAACAGAGACACAAGTTAGAATGACGTTGTTAAAGGTATCAAGTAAAAAATGTGGCGTAACTTCTCCTGTTCTCTCAGTACTCTGAGAAAAACAGAATGTTTTAAGAAACTTCTTTCACAATTACTTATTGTCATCTGTAAAAGCAATTTTTAAATATAGTCATGAGAGACATCCAGTATAGAAACATCTTAAATCACACAGGAGTGAAGAGGAAGAAGATAACATGGAAGCTTCTCATATTACTTGGAAAGAAAGTGTGTAAAGGGGTTATTTAAATCTCTGATTTTAAGGATTTTTTTTAATGGTACAATCACCCTTTCTCATTTTTGTAGTGAATATATATGAGTAGGTCAGAAAGAAGCCACGCCTTCCTTTACAAGCACAGGGAACAACTTCAGAAAGGGGGATTGTTTTAAGGCCAAATCAGAATGTTATTGCTGCCAAGTGAAATTTTGCACTTGGAACCTGTGGAGGGATGAAGGAGTGTTAATGTGGTAACAGCCAGTGGAATGCACGCAGTGTGTAACTTGTCGTTCACAGCTCCAACTCCTCTCCATGCAGAGGAAACAGAATGAAATATTGCCCAGTTGTACCTGAAACAAGATGCTGAAAGAGAGGCAGAAAATGGTTCTGACAAGCCCTGAGGTACTGCTTGTCCTGGTCACCCTGAGGAGGGTGGGTCTGTGGGATGCACCCACCAAGTCTACTTGTCTGCAGTGCTCGTGCACATTGTCTCATTGTATTGTCTGGACAAGCAGCTGCCAACATAATGAGATGGAAAACCATAGTTTAGAATAAAAAACCTCCAGAATTTACTTTTCAAAGAAATTCAGAATTTTTTTTTAAGCATGAGTTTGGAACTGAGTGAGAATCAGTGAAATTATAAAGTGAGGAAGGATAATCACTATGAGTATCTTTTTATGGCTCTTTGATGGCTTTACAGTTCTCTTTTTAGGGTATGCTCACTTTCACAAACAAGATTTCCAGCAGATTAGGGAACAGTATTTTAGATATGCGTAATGAAATAGAGAAGTAAAAGTGTGGAGCATGGAGATTCATGGTTTCAGGTTCGTCATTGTTCTTGGCTATTTAAAGTCTTACATCAATAATTTAAATTACTGTCAGAGACTTTAATGTAATCAGGTTTCTCATTAAAAGCACCTGCACTTTTTCTTCTGAAAATTGGCAGTCTTGAGTCTGACACTGTTACTTTTCTTCAAGTAAGCTTGCAGAGCAAATAATGTGTCTGTGTCCAAAAACTTAGATTGGTTATTTTATTACATTTGAATTCTTACAAAGATGTTTTCCCTTAGAGTTGTGTATAATAATGATGACTTTGAATTTTTAGATGTAGAAATGCATGTGTAAGCATCACTATTGAGTTCTTTAGGAAACAGTGGAGGTTTGTCAGGAAGAGTTCAAGGTTTTGCAGTACAAAGTAGTTTTTGTTGTACAATGCAAGTGCTGAAGAATAGCTGTAGCAGACAAGTTGGACTAAAGTGCTCAGTAATAGTGTGATGTGTCACTGCCTGGTGCAAAATGAGTCACTCTCTATAGAAATGCAAAATCACATTATAGAGTCTAGAGTCTTGTACTTTATTCATATATGGACAGGACTGTCCTTTGTCCATGATCATGGTTTTCTTCAATATCTGTGTGCATCTAATTTAAGCACATAGGCAGCATTGCATTGGTGTATGTACCATCTCATGCTAATGACCTGTTGGATTGGTGCCTCATTTTCTCAGGGTTCAGTATCTTACTCTCCTTTTTCGATACTTTTAAGGATTTGATTAAAGGCTAAGTACAGTTGTCCAACTGGAGTGGCTGTTTTGTCATATGTTGAAATACTGGTCTCAGATCTGTATTCATTTGGGCTTGCTTCAGAGCAACTGTTTATGTTCTGACTGAACAGTTGCAGTAAGTAGGAAAGGTCATTTAGTGTTGCTTGGAAGGACTACATTTGAAGTCATGAAAGGGCAGTGGGAAACCTTTCTGTGCAGAGAATTGGAACAAGTCTGGAGAAAGCATGAGAGAGAGTTACTGGAGCTCCATGGTTTATGCAATGGCATAGAGATGAAGGCTTTATTTGGGAATATGATTTTTGTGGTTGAAATGTGTCTGGATTTTGCCACAAATTGGATTTATAGGCAATGAGGAGTAGGTGGCATGTAGGTTACTTGAAAAACTGAGTTTACCATGAGATGGACACAGTTTCTGGAAGGTACTTCTCAGCGGTTTTGCTGCCTCCAAAGTTCAGTAGCTACCAAAGGCATCACGTGTAAAAGCACTGTGGTTTGGAAGTGCCTTTGTGAAGCCTGTGTTTCTTACTTTTTCATCCCACTGCTGTGGTCAAACAGTTAAAGTGAAAATTGCAGTTAGTGGGTGCACTCAGAAAGGCAGTGTAGTTACCTGGGAAGGATGCCAAGTCTGATGGGGATTTCAAGTTTAAAGCATTTAAGACTTTAGACAATTACTGTGTGTCTCAGAATTACAGACCTAGAAGCAGGGGCGGTGCCCCAGTTCAGCTGGTTTAAGAGCCTGTAGGACTCAGAGGTAAAAGTCCAGTTTCAGGATAATGATATTGCTGGGTAGATTGTCTGGGTAAGTTAATAACAAGTCCCATTAATCACTGGGTGGTCCAGCTCATTTGTGAAGAGACCATGGGGGAGCAGAGGAGTTGAATTCTTCTTTACTGGAGCAAGTGCTGGGTCACTGCCATTGAGGTGTTCTAGGTCTCTGTGGCTGCAATCAAGTGTCTGCTTTGTGACAGCTGCTCTTTTTTCCTTCAGATGGACAGCACATTTCCTTTCACACTGTTCAGTGGCTAATGTTTAAACTTTGTGCTAGTGGTTAAAAGGAACAAGGAATGTGTGTAATTAGGGAGTGGAGAAAGCTGCTCTGTTATGGGAAAGAAATAAAAAACACTTTTTACAACTACACTTGAGGGTCCTGCCATAATTATCTGCATGTGGTTACTGATTGCTTAATATTTTTCTGTCAAAAACCTTTGTAAAGAAAATTATCTCAAAACAAATACTGTATGCATTATAAGAGAGAGCACTTAGCCTTTTAGGTTTATTCAGTGGTAGAATATATTCCTTTAAACATTTTCTGCTACAATTACAATAAACATTCTGTATGCTTCTTACTCATGTATTTAACATTATAGTAGAGCTGTAGGTCTCACCTGAAGCTTAAATCAAAAAATGTTTTGCTGCTGACAGATCTGCAGGCAGGTGACTCAAGTCCCATTTAAAAAATGAAGGGTTAAACACATGCTGATGATATTTTGTCTAAGTGACAGATTTCTAATCAAAAGCCTTTACTCTTGCAGGTGATTTAGAACCAAGCTGTATCGTGTTTTCTGAGCCTGGCACTCAGAACTTTATAAGCCATTTGGCAAGTGTTCCCAGTCAGTGCAAGTGCTGATCCTTATCTGTTGTGTTCTGAAGTTCAGGTGTCAGGGCATCTGAGGAAAAGTGCTTTTGCAACTTAAAGGCAGAAGGTCAAATTTAATGAAATGTGGAGTCATAAAGGGTGCTTGTCCATGTGATAGGAAGCAAAGCTGATAAAAGGTGGGTTTTCAAGGAAGGGTTTTTTGCAACCCTTCTTGAAAGCAAAGGTAGTTTTTATCTCTTTCTGGCTGTTTTCTTCCTGCTCCTTTTGTTACTTTCTGTTTCTCAAAATAATAGCAAGTACATGATCTTCTCTGGGATGTTCTCTATGGTATTTCTGTCCTAGGACTCTTTATTCTTTTAACCTTGAGTTGAAATTATAAGTTACGAGGATAAACCAGTCTTGTACTTTGATAAAAGAACATGGGAGTGTACAAATAAATGATTCCTGAACAGAACACTGAAGAGAACAAAAGTAAATGCATCTCTTGATGGGAACAGAAGAGATACACTAGCAGCAAAAAGGGAAGGAGGAGCTGGCTTGTGAGAGAGAATATTTAAGATGCAAAATTGAATGAATTTTTATCATCTGTAGATGCACAAAGTAGCTGGTTTTTCTAAAATGTTTCATTTCCTGCCTAAGTGTCATTTCTCTGAACAATTTATCAATATCAAGCCACTGCTCCTAGCTGTGGGAACATGTTTTTTGACACTTATGCAACAAAAATGGAGCAACAGCTGAACAATTCTTGGTACCTCTGAGTTTGGCTGAGCATTGGAATGGACATCATGATTAGACCTTCTGGAAAAAGTGTGTGTGTGTATGAGGTTTGCTCAGGTTTTGAGCAGGCCATCCAGCAGAGGTGGAGAGAAGCCTTTGCTCTACTCTGCCAGATGAAACTCAAGGACAAAATATTTCTTCAAAAGGAGACATTAAGTAATAGTAATGCAGTAGTAGTAGTTTAGCTGTTCTCAGCTGTTTGTGACTAGAATCTGAAATGAAACAGAGCTCATATCTTGGCAGTGTTGAGTCCTATGTGCTTCTCTGATGGGTCTCTTGGGTTAGACTCTTAAGGATTTACATGCCTAGAGATTTAGATAAGCACTTGGTGGGGTGTTCAAAAGCATCCAGGTCTCTAATACCTCTTGACTTACTTAAGGGAATGTGGGAGTGTGTATATGCACATGTGCGTGTGTATAAAAGCTGTTGATTAATTCTATTATTTTGAAGAAAAGTCATGTAAAATTCAACAGGAAATAGCATTCCAGCCACTGAGTTGTTTCACAAATACTGCTGTGCTTGTATCTTCTTTTTCTGTATTTTTTTTTTGTTTTATTCTTGTTTTTCATTACTTGCCTGTATTTGTTGAAGCAAAAGAAAAAGTTGTTAATCCTTGGCCCTTCTGACCTGCATGGAAAAGGATGTCTTTTGACCTGTCATTTTGCAGAATTGAAGTGGTATCACTCAAAATCTGAAAACTTGAGATCATTTATCTTACCTATTTTGACATGGAAAATAGATATAAACACTTTCCTACAGAGGCTGTGTGCTGTAAAATCTCTCTTGCCTAGATTGTACATTCATTTCTTAATTTTTGCAACAAAATCTGGAATTACATTCTCACAATAAATAAATAAATAAATTGCATTCCCATATAAATAAATTTGTGTGTGCAGCTCACAATTCGAGTTCCATAAACGTAACTTCCCCTTGGTTTGCCTGCTCAGAAATACAGATAGAATATGTCATTTAAGACTGCATTCCTCAGGGCAGAGAGTGAAGATCTGGGACTCTGGCATTCTCATTTCAGAGTTAGCAGTTGTTTACTGTGTGGCCAAGGACAAGTCTGTTTACCTCAAATTCAAGCATTTAGTCTTGTAGTTCCTCCCCTACATTAATGTTGTATTAGGAGCTTGGATGTGTAGTTTCAGCCTGTGTGAATTTGTTTCCCATGTTTCCTGAAGCATCCGAAGGGCTAAAGAGTAGCTCTTGCTGAGAGCAGAAAGTCTGGAATCCAGACATGTGGAAAAGGAGCACAAGTAGCAGGGCCTTGCTTTTAATGAGACACTTGAGACCTTTGGAGTGTCACAGAAAGGGTAAAGCTGTCCATTACATGGTGAGGATAAAATATTCTGAAATATGCTAAGATCTTTCAAAGGACATGCTTGCTTTGAGCAAGAGACAGCACACTGAGAAGGGTGCAGACTTCTTTGTAAGTCTAGATTACACAGTCTATATTTACACATACTTTGGCTGGATTTGGTTAATAAGGTTAATTTGAAAGGCTGCATGATTGTGTGCAGACTAAATCAGCTGGGTACAGGATTTTGAGTGTTGACTAAGGAACATCAAGCGCTCAGCATTCCTGACCCTACTTAAAATTCTCTTTCTGCCATAGGCTTACTTGTAGAACAACTTCAAGCGATATCAGAGCTAGAATTCAGTGTCTGATGTTTCTGTTACTAAATTAGTTTTTAAAAAATCACCCAAACCAAGCCACATGTAATTTTGTGCCTAATTCTTGCAAAAAATTACATGCAAGAAATACCCTAGGAAGAACACAGGAATCATATGTGGTAAGTTCTCAGTATCACTGTCAAAGAAATTAGATTAATTTTTTTTAAACAGATATAGCAAATATCAAACTGACTAATAAATCTTTCACTAGGTGTTATTGGCTTTCTTAAAATGCAGGACCATATCTGGCATATTGGCCTGTTTTTGCAAATGACTTAGTTTAATGCCAGGTACTTCATCTTAGCTAATCAATTGTAGACTTTTGCTCAGACCAAGAGGTCTTACTATAGGTGTTACTATATCTTTTGCTGCTTTCTTGAGAAATGATGAGTTTTTAAAGCACAGGCACAGAATTTTTCAATCTGTCAAGACCTTTAATATACTCAGGTCTGTTTCCTTTTAGTTTTCTTTCTTTGTCTTGATAAAGCAGGAATCAAAAACTATTAAATGCATCCTGGAGTTCCTGTCAGCAGAAAGAATTGCAAAGGCTCTGGTCAGGCACCCACATCACAGACATTGTGTGGCAGATCTTTGTGAAAAGCCCTCGTTAGCTTGGTTAAAATGGCTGCCCTTCTCTTTTGAAAAATTTCTGTTGTGATAATCCTCCCACATGGCAGAATCTTTTGTTTTGACTGTGTGAAATCAGGCTGTTTGACATATAACACTCTAAACTATTTTCTTCCATCTTTTTTTTTTATTTTTTTAATTCCTTCCTCAAGAAAAGACACATTCCTCAACCAGTAACCTTGCTTGTCATGTTCTTGGGCTCTGTGCCTTTTCCTTTTTCTTTGATTGGCTTTCCCAAGCAAAGGCTGTAAAGTTGATTAAATACATTGACATGTACCCAGGAGTCTTCTGCAGTCCTTATTTATACAAGTTGATCTAAGTTAGAAAAGTCTGCACTACGTGGTACAGCACAACTGTTTATAAAAGAATTGAAATCAGCAGAAGTTCTTGTCTGCATAGGTATCTCACACAATCAGTGGCACAGTGGGTTGGTGGGGGGATTTTGCTGGAAGACATCTTGGGTTGTGAGGTATATCTTGGTTGCCTGCTGAAACTCCTCCATCAGTGGGGAGTGCTGTCATTGCTCAGTCTCCCTAGATGTACCAGTGCTTGTAAGGGCTTTCTCGATCCCAGAACACATGGATTGCACTATTGGGGCTTCCTTTCTGAGCAGAACTAAGCTGCAGTACTGAGCCTTGGCCAGGGCTGTGCTGCTGCCACTCCACAGCTGAGGCTGTTCATGGATTCCTCATGGGATCTGCAGGCAGACACTCCCTGTGTCCATGGGCACATCTCTCTGCAGGAGCACATCAGGAGTTTTGATGGACTGGGTCTGTTCCTGCTGATGCTGGCAGCTGGAGGGGTGACTGTAGAGGTCTCAGCTTCTTGCCTGGCTGGACTTCTCTACACTGGGTCGTGCTCAGCTCTGAACAGTTTGCTCCATGTTAGGAAGTAAATTGGAGAATGCTTGGCATAGATCTGCATGGTGATCTTCAACAGTGAAGCTGAGCTCGTGTTGCCCTGGCAGCTGCCAGAACATCTCCTGTGGGAAAGAGGTGTTTGGGGGCACCCTTGGATCCCCCTTCCCAGGCAAGCTGCTTCACAAACACCTTTCTCTTCTATTCCTCTCTAGGGGGCATATCCTTGTGTAACTCTGTTCACCTGTCTTCCTAAAAATAATCTTGTTGCTCCTGTTTGCCTGAGAAGTTACAAGTAATGAAGTAGTGGGTTCATAAATATTAGTGAGACAGGAATGTTCTTTGTGAATATAAACACTGTGGCAGTACTCTCATGCATTTTTTTAACTTTGTTTGTATGATTCAGAGATCTCTTGGTAGAAAAAGTATGTTTTCCTTCTTGGGAAACAGACCCTTGAGATTGACATTTTTGGTATTTTAATTTTGTTGGCTGCAGGGACGAGATTTGCTATTGGGTCCGTCAGAAATCCCTAAGGAAGTTGATAGTGTGAGCATAGTCATGAGGTGTCTTTGAAGTACAAGCATGTCCATGTTCTTTATGTTTCTGCTTTAAATACCTGAGAATATACATCTTCAGTGAAACATTAGGATGTCAATTCCTCTGGCCATGGATGTAGTTTTCTGGAGTTCTGGTTCAGTTGCTTGTTGTAGGTAATGAATTCTGGGTGAATTGTCCAATTTTATGCAGTACTTCTTTGTTTCCATGAATTTCTATAGAAGTCTACTCTGCCATGGATACTGACAGAATGCTCATTGAATTTTGTATCCTCAATGTGATTATAAATTTTAATGTATTCATGTCTCACATAAATTCCAAAATGTTATTATGGTTTATAATTATGTATGAACCATTACCAAAGGAGAAAGCTGAACTTTCTTAAATACCTGTGTACACGCCTTGTAAAATTCAGAGATATTTTATAGCACTTGTGCTGCCATGGGAGCAATAACAAGTATTTGACTTCTAGGGCACAGCTTCTTGCACACCATAATTTTGATTAAATAGCAGTAGAACCCAGTTCAGCTGCTTGATTAATTTTTCAAAAAAAACCCCAGTTCCCGCTGCTGCTGTCAGAAATCTTTTCTACCATTTTACCAAATGCTTGTGCCACTGTTACCTGAAAGTTTAGTAGAAGAAAAAGTTACAAAATGTTTAATGTGAAGGTGATGACCCTCTGAGCTTGACACTGTGAGGTGCTGAGCACTCAGGGCTCCATCCAGAAAAGCACTTCAGCACCTACTGAGGAGGAACTGCAATGATTTGCTGGAGGTAAGCCAGAGTGCTCTGTGTTTGTGTGACAGAAACATCTGCACTTTGTAGTAGACCCTCTATTTATTTTGGAGGGTAGATTAAATCTTTTTTCTTTAAAGAACATCAGAGCAAGAGAATTTTTGTTTCCTTTGAAAACACAACGTACTGAGGTGACTCCAGAGTTCCTGCCATCGTTGAGTGCTTAACCTCTAAAATGAGGGATTTGTATTTTCTCCAAAGCATTAGGATAGAGTGAGCTATGTCCATTTGATTAAGAGGTCCGAGTACCAGTACACTTTCATAGTTTGGTTTTTTCTTTCTTGTAGGGGTATTTTAGGAGACAATATCTATTTAGGTATATATTACCATTTTCATTTGCAGATGATTATGTACCTAAGAGACAAGTACTGTGTTTCTTTAGTCTTTTGTTCAGATCTGGATTTGAAAATGTGCATCTTAGTTTAGTTCCTCAGCATGGGGCACTGCTTTTTCTTCTGAGCATCCAGACCTTTAGAAAATCTCTAGGAATCAATCACAGGGATGCCTAATAGCTGCCCATTCACCTAGTTAGTAAAGAAGAATTTTTATTATTTTGTTATAAGGAATATTTTTCTATCATGGTGGCAAGCTTTGTGCAGCTGGCTCTGCCAGTGTGTATTCCTTTAAATGTTTATTAGGATGCAAGACATTAAGCTGTGTTGTAGGACAAGATCTTGGTGGTCTGCAATACATGAACTAGTGGTAACCTTTTTTTTTTCTTTTGCTTTGAGTGTGGGAGTTAACAATTTATATGAAATACAACATTTAGGAAAGAAGGAAAACAAGTAATATGCATAACATTGTAGTAGAACTTAGAAGCACAAAACAGGGAATTCCAGATATTTGAGGTTAAACTACTTTTGATCCAGAAAAGAGGCTGAAATCTTCGTCTCTAATCTGATTGAGCATTCTGGAAGAGGACAAAGAAAATCTCTCCTTCCCCTCAGGATTTGAATACTGCAAAGAGATTTGACTTTGTCCTGCCAGCCACCTTATTCTTCCCTTTGTTTATTACAGGCTTAAATAAGATCCATGAGAAAGCTGTTAGTATTGTCACATTGCATTAAACCAAATCAAACACTTACATGGCTGCAGGGAAATTGCTGGAACTTTTAATGATTTATTAAGAGAAGCGTAACTATTGTGTGTTAACCAGACTGGAATGTAGTGTTTTGTACTAAGTACTGTATTTAAGATGTATTTAATGCATTTTTGCAGTTTGGCCCAGTTCTGTTTCTATGGGAAATGTAGCCATACAGTTACGTTATTTCCTGGCTCTCCCTGTGTTAACTTTGGGATGAATCTATTCATTTTCCCAGTTGATTGCTTGCTTCCTTTTTAGAGAGAGAGAGGGAAATAAATTTAAAATCTTTTCATAGCCTTGGCTTTTTTGTCAGAATAAAAAAATCTAGGTTTTGCCTCATGGGTTTGACAGCGTCCATATTTATGACAAATGTAGGAATTTTCTATCCCATTAAAGTTTCAACAGATAATTTCAGCAGCTAGTCCTTCAGAACAAAATAAATGCTGTAACTTTGTAAAGAGTCATTAAAAGCTCTTAAGCCTTTAATAGAATCTGATACCTTTGATTCAGCCTTTAAATAGCGTGGGCTGATTTCCTGGCCAGGTATGTGCAAGAGAGTTTTTCTGGCAAGCCACTTCTTTCAGCAGTAGCTGAATAGCAACAAAAGAACTGTGATGGTTCAATCCTGGTTAGAGTGTTGCAAAGGAAGGGCAGAACAAGTGAAACAGAAGGTCAGAGCATGTGTGCAAGTATTGGCTGGCAAGAATCCCATTGACTTGTATTAAAAAATACCCAGTGGATATATTAAAAAAAAAATAGGGTAATTGTTTTGAGAGTTTTATCAGCTCTCTGTTGATCTGGGATATTTTTGGCAGCTTCTTACATTCAGTAACCTTCTATAGTGAAATATGAAAAACTAGTGTAATTCAGTGGATATGATGTACAAAAATTCAGTAAAATATGACATTTTTCTGAAGCTTGTTTGTTATAATCCATATAACAATGGGGAAATGTACTATAAATGCACATTGTACTATGTGCAATGGAGATAAATCTTAATATTTTAACATAATTTTTCAGTATTTTTATTTTAAATCTTGAGGTGTTTTTAGTTTAGAGTTTTGGTGAGCTTTAGATTTTACTTTAAAGTATGGACAGCTCATGTGCTGTGTTCATGAAATCACGGAGTGGTAAGGGGCTGGAATGGACCTTAAAGATCATCCAGTCCCAAAAACCCCTGAAATGGACAGGGATGCCTTCCCTTAGACCAGATTACTCAAGGCCTTCTCCAGGATTTGAACACTGCCAGGGTTGAGGCAGTGCTTCATCATAACAAAACACATCAAAGGAAAATTATATTATCTGAAAAAAAACCAGAATCACAAAGAACTATCACGAGAAAAAAAATCCCAATATTAGATTTATAGGAAATTTTTTTTCTCAGAGAATTTCTTGGAATATAAATACCTTAGCACATAAATATTTAGTCTTTTAAGACTGTAACAAAGTTGCGGGTTGCATTTTGAATTGTAGCTGGATATACAGAACTAAAATAGAAATCAGTATATATGGAGGGGTTTCTTTCAAAGCCTGTTTGTTTTATTGCACTTTTTTAAAATCTAAAATCATACATAAGCCCACCAGAGACTATCAGATTGTTTATAATTTGTCATATTTAATTTTTCAATTTTGAAAAGAGCAGCAGGATCTAGCAAGAAGTAACAAGCAAGGAGCATTTATGTACAAACTGCAATGTTTCTTCAGGCAAAAAGGTCTTATATAGAACATGCAAGTTTTATCATTGAAGGTAGTTTGCTATCATGTGTAACTTCAAATGAGAGGTGATAAGACAAATGGCTGATTTGAAAGTATTTTCGTATTCATAATTAAGCTTTGTTGCTTTTCTCTTTCTCTCACTAACTCTAAGTGTGATGGAGAGAGTTGAACAGACAGCTGAGAGAAAGAAATCTTTCCTATTGCAGAGCTGTTCTCTGAACGTGGGTTTTGATCCAGAGGAAGGCTAGTTATCTTCACCAGAAACAGGACTAATGAAAGGCTTTGGCTTCTGACCTGCAGTGGAACAGTAAGGGGCTGCTGGCCCCCTGGTGGGAACTGGTTTTTTTCACAGACATGAATTGTGGCCCTGTCTAGTTAAATGGTGCTGAATCCATGTTGGCCAGGTTCTGAATTTGGAGGTGAAGGATTCTTCCTGTAAAAGAAATTCCAAGCTCCCTCAGAGTACATGCCTTGTGTGATGGCAGCAGTTCTGTCTTTGGTGAGGTGGCTCATAAAGCCTGTGAGATACTGCCATGTAACTGCACAGCCCCTCAGCTGGCCATCCTCTGTGTTCAAAGCATTTTGCAGCTTGATATAAAGCATGTAAATGATGCTCAGCAAATAGTCAGGGAACTAAAGCTCAGCAGCTGTCTCCTTTGTGCATCCATTTCAATAATTAATTGGATATCCTATGCCTTTTAATTGTGAGAAGGGTGATGCTAGTTTTACAACTCCTAAATTCAGTATGATCAGAACAAAAGCTTTTTTATTCCCAGCTAGTACAGCTATTCCAGATCATACCAATATGAAATAAACTGTAGAGATGTAAAATTTAATTATAACTATTAGAACTTTATGCCAGTTTTTACTGTTGGTAACTCAGATGGCTTACAGTCTTTAAGGAATCATTTTTTATGGAGCTTCATTTTTCAAAGGCTCAGGGTAAATACCACTGAAGTGTGTCCTTGGGCTACAAATTGAAGTATCATCAATGTTTGCATAGAACTGGGAAAGCTTTTTAACAAAATTGTTTTCCTTATGATCAGTACTTTTTTCCCCAGGTGTAGGTGTGTGTTAGGTTTTTTTCAGAGTCTGTATGAAACCGTGTCTGCAGATCCCCTGGCTGGCTCTGAGGAGTTGTGTCCACTAGTCACCAAAGTAGATTTAGAATTTTTTTATCAATTACACTTTCACAGTCAAACAGTCATGTTAGTTCATTAGGTTTATTTTTCACCATCCTATAAATGGGTTATCTGTAATGGTACAGCTATGGGCTGCTACTGAATGTGAGTTTTGCAACTTTGCATGAGAAGAGTAATTTCCCCACTGCATTCAGGCTTTGAAAAGGGTTTTGGGAAACCACAGATCTCTTCCTTGCCTGCTGGAGAAAGAAGACATGTGTGAGGCTGTGGAAAATGGCATTGATTATTTTTGGAATTAACACAGTTAATTCTGTCTCCTGTCACAGACAGGAGACAGAAACTGTTATAGTGGGGGAGCTGCAGAACTCCTGATAGGAATTCCTGCTTTTCATGCAGCCTTGTCATGTACCTTTCTCTGTCTGCTCAAGGACTCCTCAGACATTCCTGCAGAGATCAGGGCAGTGTCCTGCTCCTCGTGTAACCTCAGGTCACTTCTCTGCTGTCATGTCTTACAGCAGCAAGATGATGACCCACAGGAGCTCCCTCGTATTTGGGCTTTTCCATCTGTTTTATCTGCTTTTGTGCTTGTTCTGTCAGTGCTCTGGAAGAGAAATGATCCTGACAAGTGTGTGTGCTGCTTGGCATATTAAGCATGAAGATTGCGAGTGCCTGTAAAGCCAATAGAAATAATTAGCTGTACGTCTCTCTTTGAACTCACATTTTCCCTTAAGCAGGACTGTTCTCTGTGTGGTAGCAGTGATATTGATGCAAGGTCAACCACTGCTGAGCTCCCAGCTCTGCTTCATCAGCTCCTTGCTGGTTTTTGGCAGGGCACTGTTCTCCCCCCACACCTGTGCCGTGCTGGCAGTGGCCGAGAACAGGGAACCATTGCACTGCTCAGAGCCTTGACCCATTTTCAGGTTATGCGAGTCCCCAAGGCCCTTCTAATTCAGTGAGATGAATTCCCTTTTAGAAGGTGCTGAGGACAAACAAAACACTTTATTGGGGACAGGTTTGGGGACCAGCAGCAGTCAGTGAGCTAGGCATGGATTTCACATGACGCTGTTACAGTTTCAGTGATAAAAGCCAATTAAAACAGAGAACTGTTAGGTATTTTTGAAGGAATTTAATGTTGAATATGTGTTAAATCACTGTCTAGTGGAGGGATGCTTTCAAAGGCTGTTTCACACTGGGTGAGGATCTGGCTTTCTTTTCATGTTGTCACAGTGCAGGTACCATGCACTGCAAGAAGCAGATGGCTGAGTTCTGCTCAGTGGCTTATTCCTGGCCATGATTTTCTCAGTGAGAACCACAGTCAGCCTGGAGTTCTCACACCAAAGGTAGTTAACTTTTAGCCTTTTCAGAAGGTTTACTGATATAGATCTGAAACTGGTGCTTTGAGTTTTTGAAGAACACCTGGCATTTTTATTTTGGTCATAAAGGTGCACAGTCTCACAGTGAAGCATTTTCACAAGTCTGTTCCTTCCACAGAATTGCACACAACTCCAGCAGCAGCAATGGGAGTTGCATCCCTGAACCTGCTGGCACACAGAAGGCACTCAGAAGTACAAAGCTGCAGAGACACAGTTGAAAAGGTTACTGTGGATTTACCTGCAGTCCCTGTGCTGAAATCTGCAGTGTAGGTCATGCCTGTAGAGTATAAGCTCTTCAAGCATGAGAAAGCTTTTATTTTTTGTTTGCTTGTTCTAAATTGGTATGAGGTACAAATTCAGATCAGGTTGTCTCTCTTGAAGGGGGGGGGCTTCATTTCCAAGACTATTTACTTTTGTCCTGCAAAGTTACCTCAAATGGATGCTGGCTATTTTCTAATCTTGAGTCAATTACTGTAACTCTCAGAGATATTTATTCTGTAATTAAATAGCAATACTTTTTTTTGTGTATTAAATTTATCTTTTTACAGCTCTTCAGTGAAAAAATAAGTGGAGCAGAAGGAACAAAGTTAGATGAGGAATTTCAAGAGATGGAAAGGGTAAGAAAAGTCACATTATGTTTTTCAATATTAAGCTATTGCAGAATCAAAAATATTTCATGTTTCAAGTGATTGAATGGTATTGTAGATTTACCTGGGGGAGGAAACCCTGTAATGTGCTTCCAAACAGAAAGATAAAAGGATAAATGCAAATTTGTCCTTGAGCCTTGTCAGCTCAGCCAAGGGAGAAGAGGCACCCACAAAGGCTTTTTGAACAGAGGTTCCACTGACACCTCTTGACAGTGAAGAGAAATTCCTCCAAGAAGGAGGCAGAACATCAGGAGGAGCCTTCCCCTGGCTGTGTGGGAGTTTAGAGAAGTCTGTGGTGTTAGTGAGGCTTTGTAAATATCACAAAGCCTTTGCATTTGATAAAATTAATGATAAAAATCTGACTACTTGGGCCAGATTTTCTCCTGGTAAAAGATTGTATCTTTTAGTTTAAATCCATGTTCAGGAGTTTACATGAAATTGACATGTTTGCTATCCACGGATGAATTGCGTTGCAAATTAAACAGTGTTAGTGCCAGTTTCTGCTTTTACAATTGTTATGTGTCTTGTTTTTTTTTTAATTGCCCTTGTCTTTCTATGTATTTTTTAATGTTCATAGTAGATTTACTTTTCTTTTTCAGAAAATTGATATTACTAATAAAGCTGTAACAGAGCTTCTGTCCAAATCCACGGAGTACCTTCAGCCAAATCCAGGTAGGATAGGTGCAATAAGTGTTGGATTGTGATGAACATTGTTTTATAACTTGGAAATTAATTTTAGGTAAATAAAAGCTCATTAGGTCATCACTGTGAGGTTTCTGTGTGGAGTTCTGCAAAGTTCTTCTAAGCAAGAGGGAGAGGAAGTTGGCTTTGGCTGTGCTTGTATCCTGCATTTGCTGTCTGCAGTATTTCTAATCAAGGAGCTCACAACCAGGACTATTCAAAGGAATGTGAGTGCCAGTGAATATTTGCCTGGAGAAATAAAGCTTTTTTAGTTGGGAATAAAAACTAGTTTCCTATTACCCATATTGTTGAATGGAATGTTTTTTCAACTTTGGACTATGAGGTACTGACAACAAAAAAAATCACCAGTCTGAGATGAGCTTCCTGGCTTTGCTTGTGAAATAATTTATTGCTTTAAATAGATTCGTTTTAAAACTGGTTTTATCACTTTTTAATATTTTTTTTTTCCTTTTTCTATGTCCCTCTTAGCATACAGGGCCAAGCTGGGAATGCTGAACACTATGTCAAAGATCAGAGGACAAGTTAAAGCCACAGGCTACCCCCAGACAGAGGGACTCCTGGGAGACTGCATGATACGGTATGGCAGAGAGCTGGGCGATGAGTCTATGTTTGGTGAGTTGTGCATCTCCTCTGCCAAGATTTCAGATAAAGTCCTTTGCAAAGTGTTGCTCACTGACATAACCTGTGTAGCTGGCCACTGCAGGTAAGAGGGAAAGTTAAGTGCAGGGCTCAGGGGATGGTTGATACAGCTCAGAAGCAGAATGCTCCTGCACATTTGTCTGCCTGTGTTGCAGGTGGGTTTGATAACATTGTTATTGATGCTGGCTGATCATCCCTGTTATTAAGAATTTTAGCTTCTAAGTCACCAAACCTAAATAATTTAGGGTGATTCTTAAATGCAGTTTATTTCTTTAAACTTTTATATAAAATGGCTCTACTCAATTTGAGAAGTAAACTAAAGGAAAAATTCTTGTAGAAAGAAATAAACAGTAACACTGGATGATTTTTTTTTTTTAGTAATGACCTGTGTACAGTAGGGAGAAAAGTTTTTTTCCCTCTGATATCTGTTGGGGAAAAAAAAAAACAAGCCAAAATGTAATTCAGAACAAAAATTTTCTAGTTCCAGTTTTGTATAGAGAACAAACATGACTTGCATTATTTTCTTTTTCACTCTTCAAGGGACTGCAGCAAATACAAAGATACCTATTTGAAATGGCTGTTTTAAAAGACAAGTTTTCTTCTTTTACATATCTTGAGATATAAGACCCTATTCTTTACCACAGGCCTTGCACTACTGGATGCTGGTGAGAGCATGAAGCAAATGGCAGAAGTGAAGGACTCTCTTGATATTAATGTCAAACAAAATTTTATTGATCCTCTACAGTTATTGCAGGACAAAGATTTGAAAGAGATTGGGGTAAGTTTTCCAGGGTAGAGCTTCACTTAGTAATAATCAGAGTCAAATAAACCCTACTTCCCTGAAATATTTTTCTTGAAAGCAATAAGGCAAATAAATTTTGTTGTAATAGATTTTCTGTCCAGCAAAATAGTGACAAAATCTGCTTAGGATGAATGCTGGACTATTTCTCCCTTGTCTGACTTACTCAATTTGCTATATTGTTTGTACAGTCAGTACAAGCATAGTGAAGAGAATTATATTCTTTATTTTTCTTCTTTTTTATTTTAATGAACATTTTTATTAATGCTTATGAACATGTGAGTGGGCTGTGATTTACTGCTAGTGATTATCCTATCTTAGCATCTCTGTCAGCCTAAAGCTGTTTATAATGGAGAATGAATATAACTGTTAAAAAAGGCTTTTCAGGGCAAATACAGAGTGATCTGAATAGTGTCATAAAATGTTGAAGTGCCATATGGCACTATAGGAAGAAATACAGGATACTAAGGAACACATTTTTAACCTTTAGAGTTAAGTTTTTCAGTGTTTTTATTTGCAATGTGACAATTCAAAGAAATCCAGACAGTCTTTGTCTGAGTCTGTTGATTCCAATAGATTTGGGTAATAAGCAAGTTAAAACCCTGATGAAATGCAGAAATGGAAGTTATTTTTTTTGTTTACACATAAATGAATGTGGAAAGCATAGCAAAAAGATAGCAGTAATGTCTGTATCTGTCTCCTTTGAAGCATAACTGTTTTCAGTTGTGTTCTTCTGAGCTGATGAAAAGAAGTTGTTTGATGTTAGCTTTAATGAGCATTTTGTACTGTCACTTTGAGTCCATTCTGTGAGTCTGTCAGTCCCAGGATTTTTGGCAACAGAAAAGCTTGTGTAGTTTTATCAGATAGAAGTGTCAAGTTGATACATAACAAGGACAGGAAGAATACAAGATTTTTTGGAGCACTGCTTTATGAGGGGAATATAACCCCTTAAATTTAGTTGTCATATTGCAGATAATTCAAGATGTAAAATTGAATTACATGTAGAATATGGTGGTGCACAAATATTTAAGTTGGATCCTGCTTCTCTCCACAGCTCAGAGAATCTGTACTGTTGCACATTTGGTGAAGTCTGTGAGGTGGATGCCTACAGTAGGCAAATCAAGGCTGCCAGTACCCCAAGTGCTGCCAAAGGGCTCTTTGTTTAAAATTTCTTTCATTTTTGTGGTCCTCCATTTACCTGGTGCTGCCTTGGGTCATAGGGAGGGACTGTACAAGTCTCTAGGCCTTGTCTTTCTTTAAGTCTGCATATATTTGCATCCATCACTGATATTTCCTGAGATCACAATGTGTTTGTTTGGGCATGTCCCATTTGGTCCTTCTCACAGATGTTGTGTCTCTTTCAGCATCACTTGAAGAAACTGGAAGGGCGCCGCTTGGATTACGATTACAAAAAGAAGCGTTTTGGAAAGATACCGGATGAAGAAGTTAAACAAGCAGTAGAAAAATTTGAAGAGTCAAAGGAGCTGGCTGAAAGAAGCATGTTCAATTTCTTAGAAAATGATGTAAGTCTGTGCTGCATCTTTGTTTGCTGCAGTACGTCCTGGAGGGGCAAATGTGTAGGATTGGTTAAAGCCAGTGCCATCCTTCACAGGAGGTAAGGTCTGAAAGCAGAAACTCTGCCTCTTCCCACTTTTAAATCCCCTCTCAGAGAAGAACATAATGCACAGCAGAGAATGGGAGAACTCAAGAATTTCTTCTGGATATACAGTGACTCAGACAAGATGGCCACAGAGTAGCCAAGTAGGACCAGCTGAGAATAAAATTCAGTTTGGTCAGTGAGAGGGTGAAGGTTGGGAAATTGGTGTAGTCAAGACCTACTGCTGAAAATCTAAGCGAGGGCATGTACCCTCTGAGGTTTCTGAATTTTAGCTCACTTATAGGCAAAACTTCCCTGCTGATGGGGAGTCTCTGAATGATTTTACCTCAGAAAATCATTACTATTACTCTTTGGCTCTGCAGAGTCCATAGAGTGAGTCTGTGGCTTGGGCTCAGATATGTGGACTTTGGCTCAGACTCCAAGTCCATCATGAAATTATGTCTAAATGAGGAGCAGCTGTGGCCATTCAGGATAATCCTCTCTTCTGTCCACACACAGAGGAATAGTGGGATGTGCTGTCTCCTGCATAATCATGGAATTGTAGGAAAAGAAAGCTGGACCTACTTGGGCCTATTCCACAGTTTTGTCTTCTTCTGTACGTGCAGCATCACAGAAAACACACAAAGTAAAAAGTGTGCTCTCTTCTGTGAGCAAACTGCAACAGTGAGGAGCTGTGAAGTGGGAAGATTTAACTGCAAGCAACTTCTCTCTCTATGCATACCCAGTTATAAAGCAGCCTGTAGCTGCTGAACTGTTTGTAAGTGGGACACATTTGTTACAGCAATGCTTAGTGAAAGGCAGTCAAGCCTCTTGCTGTTTTACCAGTGTAAGTTAATGAGGGCAGCAAAAGCTGGAGCATGCTCTTATCAACAATTTCAGCACTGATCCACTGTCGGCTCTACCAGTTGCCTGGTTGCAGTGGATGTGTGTTTAGCAATTCTGTCTTGCATGGGCAGCTGAGAAATGTTTCAGGTACTGTTTATCATTAGTCAGAGCACCAAACTAAGGATAAAAGAGTGCAGGAATTCAACTGGTTTAGCTCAGCCACTAGAAAACAGATGAGTTACGCATTCTAGTGTAAGTAATTCTGCCTTTGGGTGGGGGTGAACTCTATATCCCTCTGAAGTTTTTGCTATATTCATTTCCTATTGTTTCTGTTTAAAGAAAACTGTGCTCTTCCCCTTTCATTCTTGTGCTGACCCAGTCTGTCTGTCCTCCCAAAACTTCTCATTATAGCTTTGTTGTCTAACCCAAATGGTCACACTGTGTTTGTGGAGATCTTAACTGCAATCACCTCCTTCTGATCCTTTGCAGTTCCCCAAGTGTCTCCCTCCCTTGGTCTCCTTGCCCTGAAGTCTCTTATCTGAGCTCTGGTTCTCAGCCATCTTGCCAGGTGCCTTTCCCAGGCTCAGTCCTGATCCCCACCTTTCTCAGGTTTTTGCACAGCCAGCTCCAGACCTCCCACATTGACACTGTTGCATTCACTTCTTATCAGATCCATCTTCCTGCCATTCCCACACAACCAGTCCCAGGTTCATCTTCCTAAGTAACTTTTAGTCTCTCAAGTTTCTCTGACTTTTTCCCAGTCTCTCTTGCTCTATCTTCTCCTAATCCACGGCTCCATATTTAGCCTAGCTCTTAATTGTCTTGTTTGGACAGTCCTTTATCCATTTTTTCTGACCACACATCCAAACCCCAGGCACTTTGTGTTTTGTCCTCAGCTGTTTATATTGCTCTCTTCTGACTGTGATGGGATTGTCTCAGCTGTTGGTTTGATTCTGTGCATTTCATTTCTTTGTGCTATGTGACAGTGTTTGGCTCTCTTGTAATCCTGGCAGAATTTTTGATCATCTTTTTAACTGAGTAAAAGCAGACAAAGTATAACACAAAACTGCCATGGGTCCATAAAACATTTGTAGAAAGTTTACTCAGATATTTTCTTGTGATCCAATGTCTGAAGACATCATGATGGAATGGAAAGATGTCAGACTTCTTGGGGTCTGTCTTCTTAATGTTGTGTTGAAGAAGACAAATATCTGTTATTGCTCCATACTCCCATACAGCTTGAACTTTTCAGCTTGTGTTAGGGGAATGAGATTATTTGTTACTTCATGAATAATAAAATTTTGTTTTTTCTTTCTTCTTCACATTCTCTCTTTCCTCATCATTCATATTTTTGAATGATTGGCTAATATGCTTTAAATCCAAGTAGATAAATCATGTTTCATTTATCAGTTTATAAATGCTGCCATCTAGTGAGGTAAGTCCAGATCATTTCAGAACTGCACTTTGTAAACATTGATAATAAACACTAATGGGTCTGAGTCATAAGAGCTATCACAGTGTAATTTCTTCCAGCATTGATCAGAAAAGCTCCACTTTCACCTGCTGAAGGGTCATGTCCTCTTTAATGTTTTGGGCTTGGGTGTTGACAGACAGCTGGCTTGGAAGTTGAAAGCAGAAGGGATTTGCACATTGTGAAAGGAAATGACTTAAGGACCCAGCCCTGAGTTAGTGAACTAGAAGTTACACCTCAGTTTTGTTCTGTTTCCAACTGGCAGTTTCTTTGATAGAATCACATGTGCTCTTTTCCAGTAACCTCTACAAGGTACTGTGGTCTTTTGAGATACCAGGTCTGTTTTAAATGATCTTTTTGTTTATCCTTCTGCTGAATGTACTGCAGAGCCCTTACAACTATTTTCCTCTGTCTTTCAGGTAGAACAAGTCAGCCAGTTGGCCGTGTTTGTAGAGGCAGCACTCGATTACCATAAACAATCCACAGAAATTTTGGAGGACCTGCAGAGCAAGCTGCAAAACCGGTAAGACAGAACTCCTCAGAAAATGCTGAACCTCTTCTGCAGCTGAGGTTCACAACGTTGGAAAGTCACTGAAGCAACAGATCTTGTAGCACCACCTCCCAGATGGACATTTGCTGTGCTTTGTGCCAGACTGAGCTCCATGGCTTTAAAGCCCTGCCACCTGGCAGCTCCTCGCTGTGCTGGGAGACTTTAATGTAACACAGGACCTGCCCAGGGTGCTCTGAGTGTGTGCGGAGTCTCTCCCATCTGTGGTGCTTAACGGGGACAGCCTCCCTTTGTTTAGAGGTTTAGTTCAACTTGCATACTTTGAGTTGTGTTTTGGAGGATTTGCTTGAAAGTTGGCCTGTTTTTATTGAGATTAAGGGGTATAACAAAATTCTACAGCACCGTAAGGAACCAGCCAGCTGGCCAGGAACAGAGCTGTGCTTAACACATGTATGAAAGGCCCAGGTTCTTTGTGTCAGCCTAAGGAAAGGGAGAAATGCTGCTGTCACTGGTGTGTCACTCAGGTCACCAGAGACCTGAGTGTGTCACTGTGGTGTAGGCAGGGTCAGGAGAACTGCTTGGGGCTTTCAGCTCAGGGTGGCTGTGGGGGCTGTGAGCATTGGCATGAGGGCAGCTCTGTCTGCAGACACCCAGTGCCATCCCAGCTGGAGGGGCCAGGGGGGCAAGGAGCTCTCAGCTGGGGCACACACAGCAAGAGGTACTAGACAGTTTTGCTGGCTAAATGTTTTTTTTTCTTGTATCCCCTAATAAAAAGACCATGTGTGAGATGCAGTCCCTGGGCCTCTGTCCTGGATGTATTTCTCCATATGTCATTTGCATTGAGCTTTCCAGGGAGCTCATTCCTGCAACTTGTGCTGAACTCAGTGGCAGCTGTGGGTGCTCATCACTTCTCAAACTCAGGCTGTTAAGCTTTATGCCTTTGTCAGCAGGACCAAAGTATTAGATAAATTAGGGACTTGTTGAAATTCAATTATTGCATGAGAATTAAGCAGCTTTTAATAAAAACACACACTCCCCGCCAAAACAAACCAACCAACCAAAAACCAAACCCAAAGCCATAAAGCCGAAACACAAACCAACCAAAAGAAGCCTAAAACCAGAACCAGCAGAAGATTTTCTTACCTCACCTCTCAAACAACTTAAGTTCTGTAAGTATTTCTTCCTTCTTTCTTCCTAAGTAAATCTCTTGCTGCTCTTCTCTGTGTTACAGGATAAATGTAGCATCTAGTCGGCCTAAGCGGGAATTTAAGCCAAAGCCTGTAATAACTACAACTCTGGAAATTGGTGATAATCAGCAGCACAATGGGATTGCCTATAGTTCTTCCATAAAATCATCAGGTGAGTCTGTCACCACAGAATTAATGTGTCTCTAGATGTTTTGCCAGATTGTTGCTTGAGGTATTTCTTATACCATGAGAACAATGGATCCATCAGGCATCAGTATCTGTGCATCTGACTCCAGACTGTTTCCCAGATTTCAAAACAGAGCTATGAATCAGGGTTCCTCTCAACAGACTCTCACCATCTGAAATTTAGGTGTGGCATTCTCCTTGGTCTTTTAGGTCTCTGAATTGCAACTGAGGGTAGGAGAAGAGAGAGGGAGAGGCACTTGCAGAAAACAGTTCATTTCTTGCAAAGACAAATGCCTACAGTGGGTGTGTTTGATCACAGTCTGGAGTATCTCCAGGTGCTAATTTTTCTCCACAGTCTCAGAGCATAAATGATCTGTACAGGATCTCAAATATTAGCCATGTAAAATTCAGAGATGACTTGCACCCTTACTGTTTTTAACATCTTATAACTTTACTATCCCCTAAATTATGCACCAAAGTATGAACTGAAGTACTTTTAGTACCTCTTGGTGGGGCCTTTGATAAGGCCCTGATTTAAAAAAAAAAAGAGGCAGCTTTTGAAAGTTTTGTTAGTAACACATCAAACCAGCTTTTCCTCATCTCATGAATGAAATTATTTTGCCCTTTCTCCTTCATAACTACATCGTATGATGAGATCAGCCCAGTTAAAAAACAAAACAAATAAAATCCCCAAACAAACAAAAAAACCCAAACAAAACCCCAAAGACAATATGCAGAGGAAAGAGAATGAAAAAGGCAGAGATTTTTCTATAAACATTATTTGGAAGGAAAATAGAGGAGAAGTAGTAAGCCAAAGGTTCCCTTCTGTACTTAGCATGGCATCTAGGATCTTTTCCTGAAGGTTTCTTACTTTGGGTTTTTTCCTAACTCTCCGATTTCTTCTTCCCACCAGTGTTGTCCCTTTTTAAAAGTTGTTGGGAGAGAAATGAGAGAACTAAAAGTGAAAGAATAAAGCTTGGTGCTGTAACTTCATGCTCCTTCCAATGTCTCTTGAATTTTCTTGCACTGTGCTACAAGAGGAAACCATTATGCAGTGCATACTGAAGGGGATTTGCAGCAGTTTGGCAGCATAAATCCACCCAGCGAGATCTGATTCCTCAGTTTGTTTGAAGCTCCTTGTGCTGCCTGAATGCTGAGTTTTTGTGTTGCTGTGAATTGTGGGAGGGAGGGAGACAACCCTCTCTGTGAATTATCTCAGGTTCCTAAGACCTGTGACACAAGGACACATTTCATCCAAAGCACTGGAGGTGTTTGCAGGGATCAGTAACTTCCTTGGTATTTTCACAGCACATCTGGATGAAAGTAGCAAAAACATAGCAACTTCATTAAAAATCACCATAAAATTTTTTGGCCCTATCAACTTCTCACCAAGTTATATAGGATTTTTTTTGGCCTGTTTTACATGTGCAGGGGAGAAAGGAGATTCAGATTCAGCATTTGTATATAAGCTAGTGTGTCAAACTGCATTACAGTGGTTTATCATTGCCATCCAGCAGTTGTTCCAAGATGTCCTTCAAGGATAATCAGTCCTGCCTTTGGAGAAAGTCTAAGATAACTTCTCCATGTTGCTTCCAGCCCACTTAGTTAAAGAAAAATCTCAGTTTTAATGAGCTGAAATTCAGTGAAAACTGGAAAATAAATGACCACTAATCATTAAGACAGGGAAGGAGTGAGGCACCTCCATTCACTGACTCCATCCATGGACTGTTGCACCAGCTGTTTGCATCTCACTGAATGAGGGGCTGTCACTGCTTCACTTGCTTAGTGCTGTCAGAATGGAAACAAAATAAAACCACCATAGAAGAGATGAAAAGGAGAAATAGGATCTATGAGATAATTGTTGCCATACTTAAGTGCTAATAGCATTAGAAAGACCATGTATGCTGGTCTTTTCCTCCTAAAGCTGTGGATGCTGCACTTCCCCAGCAGGTACAAATCATCACTGAAATCTCTGTTCATTCTCTTTGGTTTTCCTATTTCTACTCAGACATTGTCCATATGGATTTCTGTGAACTGCAGTAGGCTCAATCTGCCCTGCTTGTAAATGGGAAAACTTTTCTGTCCCTTTTTAAAATCAGAATCATGAACCAGATAAGATTTTTATGATCTGTGATTTAGAAATGCAAACCAGGCAGTTCTAAGCAAAACTGCTAAACGTCTTAAAGTCTCCATGAGATGGGGAGATAGCATTGTAATCACCTTCTTTTTGTTTAGGAAACTGACCTCCCCATTCTACTCAAACAAGTACTTCCATGATTCATTTTCCCTGCTTCCATATTGACCCTATCAAAATGCAGATCTTTAATTTCTCTGGTACTGTCCCTCAGGGTAAGTAACATCTTGGTACTCAGCAAAGCCATGGAGATCTGTAGGACAGTTCAAAGCAAGATGTGACACATTCAGCACAACTGCCATGGTACAGTTCTGAGCATGGAAATTACTTTTCCTGTGTTCCACAATATTTTTTCAACTATCAGCTTCTTGGAGCAGAAACTCTGTTTTCCTTTGTATAGTCTCTAACATGTGAGGAATATTTACTGCTTATGACTTGCACACATTTGCAGGGCTAGATTCACATAAACTTAATTTTTATGTTGATGGGAGTTATTTGGCTGCTTTGAGTAAATGCAGATAAAAAATTCTCTATTTCTAATTCATTGTTATCCTCATTAATGAGCTGCAGCTGTGAGCATCATCTGGCTCATTTTAGAACTCTTTAATTGCTGTATTACATCATGCCTTTCCCTCAGTTTGTTTGTCAGGTTTGACTGTGATATGAAATATATGGATCTGGTTGCCACATGCTGGAATTTAACATAAGCATCGAAGTGTTTACTCACTTCAGCTATGAAGGAGACTGGGATTAATTATCTTAGCAAGCTTCCAGTTTGTGATTATTAAAGTACAGTCTTGCTACCTGATGTATACAGCATGGTGTAGAAGGCAGAGTAGATGCAGGTATAGGCAGTAACACCCTCCCTTTGGGGAAAACAAACAAAAAACCCAAACCATCATGGAATGGCATTTTGGTTTCATCCTGTAACACTCCAGGAATAACAGACAGCTTTTTGCTTACCCTGATTTTGTGCTGTCCAGATCTGAGTGGTCTGGAAATTAATGACAGTTCTTTTTTGACTGTGACATGGACGTAAATTAGAGAAATAAAGGAGGTGCATATGGAGTCGAAAATTAACATAAACCCTGTTGGCAGAAATTGCAGAGTGCAATTTATTTAGCTAAAACCTCTGCAACATTTGTGCAAGAAGACAGCAAAAGGCTGGAGTGGTGCCAGCAGTTCTGTGATGGTAAGCAGTGTGTGTTGCAGAGTGTCAGGCAGTGCTGCCCCCCTACCTTTGTCAGGGAAGCTTTGTCTCACTGGATTATGCAGTAGCAGCAGCTGCCTGACTCTAATGAAGACTTTGACTGATCCTACAGCCTGGAGTGAAACTGGTTGTGTGTGCTGTGGCCATTATTTAAAAACCTTTCCAGGCTGCCAGACGTTTCTTTGCAGTTCTTTGGAGCTTAAAATGAACCAAATGTGATCCATCTCTGATCAGGTAGCTTACTGTCAGAAATTAAGTGGCCTGCAGTAACAAATGAGCCCTGTCGGAGCAGCCGGTGGAGGCGAGCAGCTCTCAATTACCGCGATTGCCGCCCTCTGCTGCTGACAGCTCCGGAGAGCTGGTACCACTCCTGCCTTGGCAAAGGCTGAAAATAACTCTGCTATTTTTAAACACAATCAGTCCATTTTTTGCTGGGCAACTGGCTCATCATCTCTTTTTCTGCATGGAGTCCTTCAGGAAATGTATGACAGCCAAGCTTTCACCTGTACCAGTGTATTGGAGTAGCTCTAATTTAGCTGATTCTTGTAGGACTTGGTCACTACCCTGAGCCTTCCAGAGGATGAGCCTGGCACTGTGAGAGTGCTGCTCTGGGAAGGTTTAGTCTCTGTTGGCACTTCTCTTCCATTGTTATAAATAAAAGTTCTCTTCTGTTGCTATCAAGGGTAAAATATACCCACAGAAGAGAAAAGCAATTCATACTTTCCAGTTTTAACACCAGATATTGCCCCCAATTGTATTGTTGTCAATTAAAAAGATGCTTTCACCTCTCTGTTTTCTCTGAGTGATCACCACAGGTTCTTAGCTGGTTTCCTTGAGAGACTTCTCCTAACTCCTCTATCTAGAAAATGCCCAAGCAGTTACTCTTTAATAGTTTTCTATGTGTTATCATGATTAACCAGTTAAAGTGCACTTTTGCTATTTTAGCTGTTATATCTGTATTGCATTACCAGTTGGATGCAGGTTTACCCAGTAAAAAAGGATAGCTGGGAGACTCAAGACTGGACTATTTGAGTATTGCTGCAATGCTCCCAATAAGACAACCTGAATAATTTAAATATAAGTACTAGTGTTCTAGAAGTGTCATGCTATAAGGAGTGGGACTCCTCTTTACAAGGCAGCAGCAGTCTTTTCTCCTATTCTTCATTTATAAATGTATTTCAAGTAACTGGACTTTTACTTGGATACATTACGTATGTTGTTAAAAAATCTGTAATGGCTGAACTACAGTTGAACCATGGACTAGTCCTTAACCACAGAATTGAGCTTTACAATTTGAACATAATTATTCTAATAAAAAGTATTCTATTTAGTTATAAATATGAATAGTACCACCAATCCAAGCTAATTAATACTCCTCCATAAGAATATATTTTAAAAAGGTATTTACTGCATTACCAAGTTAACAAGGTTAACTTTTCTTTTAATGTTTAAGGGTGATTTGAAATTAAGATCTTTTAGGATAAACATTGCAAATCATGAGAACAGCCAGATACTGTATCAGAAAACTGTTTTCATCCCTAAAGTAATTTGACAGATGAGGTGCCTTTGTCTGTACCACAGCCTTTGCCTTAGTTCAGATGGAGGATGTGTAAAATAAAGGAGTGGAGCACACAAGCTCAGGAAGCAGTAACCCAGAACTGTCACTGCTCAGGTGAGGGTGGAACCTCACCCCTGCCACTGCATGTGTGGTGTGAAAATCCAGGGGTCTGCCTCAAGCTGCAGGGCTGTGTTTGTAGGACAGACCAGGAGCCCCTGCCCCTGGTAGGTTTTCCCACAGGCCCAATGTGCTGCAGTGCCATTTGTTTAAAGGATTCCTTATCATTTCCCCTGTTGACTTTTCTGCTTCCTCAACTCCTGCCCTTCCAATTCCTCTGGCAGCTGCTCCACAGAGAGCACATGGGGTTTGACAACTGATTACTCAAACCCTCAGTTGGAGATAAACATCCTTTTGAGAGGGAAGGCAGCTAGGAATGAAAGAGGAGTAGCATCTGAACTTAAGGAACAGTTATGTGTTAAATTTATTATCACTAATCTTGTATTTTATATGTAGAAGCACCAGATGTTAATGAATAAAAGCAATGGAAAAGCTGTTGCTGTTGACATGACAGCAGGGCTACATTTGTGACCCCTTGTTTTGTGCTTAGTGGCTGGTGGGATGCTGTGAAGCTCAATTAATGTGGTTGTTTTTTCTGTCACTGGGGCAGGTTCTTCAGTGCACATGGATCAGCCTTGCTGCCAAGCTCTCTATGACTTTGAGCCAGAAAATGAAGGCGAGCTTGGATTTAAGGAAGGGGACATCATAACTTTGACCAATCAGATCGATGAGAATTGGTATGAGGGGATGTTAAATGGAGAGTCTGGCTTCTTCCCCATTAATTATGTTGAAGTGATAGTTCCCTTGCCTCAGTGATCGTGTCATTCGAGCTGTGAACATGATTTCATGACTGAAATGGATTCACAAATGTTCTGTCAGTGTGGCATTCTGTGAAAGCCTTGCTATTTGACTGACTTACTGACTTTTGTATGCGTCTTTTTAAAATGTATTTATTTTATATTCAAAAAAATTTCACCTTCCCTGATTTGTCAACCTGCAAAAAAACCCATACCCAGTTTTTTTGCTTTGTGCCTTGAAGATCACTGTATGAAGTGTTTACTGGTAGCTCACTGTTGCTCCAAAACTGCATTTCCTTGCTATTATTGTATGTGATTTTTTTTAATCTTTGGCTGCAATGATTTTACTATTGAAAACCATTTTAAAAAAATACTGTTAGTGAAGCTAACTGTAACCAGTTCCTCAGTTACTGATGTCCTTGAGCTGTTTTCATCTATCACACCATAATTTATTGTGAACAAGTTAATTCATCTTTTGCATTGTATGTTGACAAAAGGCAAAGTGGTTGTTGTCAATATTAAGATGATGTTGTACTAAGTACAAGTTCTCAGCATTGAAAATTGGTATAATTTACTGACCAAACTGAATAAATATTTCTGTGGGATAAAAAAAGTGGTTGCTGCTTCTGTACTGATGGTTCCTGCACTTGTTTGAGCAGGAGGCCACTGTTGCTGAATAGATCAGCTTTTAGTGACAAAAACAATGCATGAGTAAATAAAGTATTAGTTTTATGACACCTCTACACTGCTATTTTAATAATCTTGCTACTTCTCTATTGATTGTTTAGCATTTATGTCTGTTAACATCTTAGCAGAAGGAAAAGAGAGAAGTTCCTTGGAACTGAGTACAAACTGCTCCTAGTTCCATAGGGTTTGTACAGAACTCCAGTGAGAGAAAGGGGTGAGTAGCACTGGTGCCTACTGCACACAAATGAGAAGTCAATACATTTCTATTTCTTATATTTATGGAGGGAAAGGAGGAGAAAGAAGAATAGGCAGTGATGGAAAGACATGTAATAACTAAAAACATAACAGAAAAGCCTCAAAATTAAGGATGAAATCTGGCAGCAGTAGTACTTATCCAAATGCAGATAGAATCACTTTGGTTTTGTTTTGTTTACCAGCTCCTGCTTTGCTTAGTAATGTAGTAGTGACCAAAGAAACTGAGCAGCCCTGGAGGAAGATTAGTCTTTTGCCAGTTGCTCTCCATAAAAGACAAATTCATGAGAAGAGAGCTGGATTCTTTACAGGGAAGTTGTCTACTGACGATTTCTCTTAAGCTCATTAGCAGTTTAGCTCTAGTTGAAGTAAGTGATAAACAGGAGAGCAGAGTGCATTGCTGAAGGTTTCTGCTCTCTGCAGTCCCTAAAATCACCAGGCTTATTACTTCAGTCTTTTGAACCACTCAACAGAAATCATTGAACAGATAGACCTTTATTATTTAATCTGCAAATATTTAAATCCAAGATTGCTTTTATATACATGAAAAATATCTTTAATAGTTAAAAAAGTTTTAAGAAATAAAGATAAATACAGCAAAGTTAGAGCAGCAGCTATTTCTATTGTCTGAGATGGAACAAGAATTTGGATCTGCTAAAATCCAAGTCTTAAACCAGCATCTAACTCTTGATGTCTCAAAATTAGAATTTTTAAATAATATAAGAGTTTAAGCTAGCATAGGAAAACCTCATCTTAGCACCTGCATCCTCACACAAAGCCAGTCTTGAATTTGGAACTGAACACTTTGGCAAGGTAAAAGACAGTCAAAACACTACTCCAGCATGGAGAGAAATCTGCAGGCTCAGCTGCTCCCTTCCCCTCCTGCTCTCAGGTGGAAGTTTACTTCATGTGGCTCAAAGCCCTTCCTTTCCCCTGGGGCCAGCAGGGGAGCAGTCTGGAGGAGAGATAGAGTGACAGCAGTGCCCCCAGTGCTGACTGTCCCCTTCTGAGGGTTACAGGACAGCATGCCATGGAGCACAGAGCTACCAGAATGACAGGGAGCAGTAACCAGTTTTCCCCCAGCTGTCCCATAGACACACACAGCTACAGTCTGCATGGGCTCCAAGAGCAGTGAGTTTGATGTGTTTTTCACTACAGTTGGGGCTTTCTAGCTTTGATTTTTGACTTAGCATATATTTCTCTCTAGCTCCTTCAAAAGCTGTTGGGACCAAACAGTGCCAGCAGCACAGGTCACAGTACTTGCTCTGTCAGAATGAGATGCTTTTTCACATTTTCAGGATACATTTGTCTAAGTTAAGGCTGGCACAGCACTGCTGTGATACACTGTACCTAGGAATATACAATACTGAAACAGGGACTTCAGGTGCTAGACTACAGAAACAGTACATTTAATAACAGGCAGGAATATTTTTGACAACTTGCTTTTAATGCTTAAGTATTTCGCTCTAGGAAGTGATCCAGACCAGTTTTATGTATCTCTGCATCAGGATCTGAGCAGGAAACATTTCAGACCACTCATCACTCTTCAGGACAGTGTTTTACTTCAGACTTGCTCAAGGTGCAAGGGTGTGATTGGTCCCATGTTTCCCACTCAGGCTGGAAAGAGAAATTAATTACCTTTGGAGAACTCCATGTCAGAATATTGAGAAAGCTGAGGCAGCCTCATGTACATTGTCAAGTATTTAACATCCTTCTAGGGCACATGTTTAGAAGCTTTGTAAACTCTATACCCTTCTCTGTTTCAGCAGGTCACAGAAACCAGATCCTTGTGTAAAAGTATAAACAACTTCACATGGAGCTTGTACTCTACTGCTCTTTGTATCAGTGAATCCAAGGCCAGGGTCCAGTATCAGAAGGCAGGAGGTTCCATCATGTTATGGACAATGCTTCTCACAAAGACATCAGATGGAGTATGTGAGTTCCAAATTCCAGATATGACAGAAGATATCAATACACATACAGTCTGTGTCACCTGGGACTGAGATGTGTTTTCAGATTATTGTCCACATTACATGACTGAACAGCTGGGATCTTCATTTTGCTGCAGAGAGAAAACATGAAAACATTAGGCTAATTAGCATGTGTACAAACTTAATATTTCTTGCTGGTTACCTACTTGATCCTCATATAGGCAGGTAGGGTTTTAGCACTTTGTAGATTTAGTTACTTATTAATAAAGCAAACTGGATTTTCAAGAGGCAGTACAGGAACTGTACTACACAAGTCTTTAAGTCCATGCAATACATGAGCCTGTGCCTTCCTAAATAGAAGGCTGTCCAACTGCCCATCACTTCCTCTCTTCCCAAGCAGCAGAACCTAAGTGGCATGCAGATACGTGCTGCCCTCGTAGGATGGTTAAACGCAGAAGCAAAACATGGAAACACTGCCTTCCTTTAAAGCACAGCATGCATTCTTCCCATTATTTTACTGCACACAAGAAGTTAATTTCTGTTTACTAAGCAGCCATTTCAGTACTACCAGGCAGAAGCAGCATACAGGTACTAATATCAAACTTTTGACAGGAATTCAGCAAACAGGAATGACATTAAAATTTGATTGGAAGTATTAGAATTGATTCTTACCATAAATGGCACACAACTGAATTGTGAAGTTGCTGATAAAACAGATTAGAAGTGTAAAGAAAAAAGTTACTTTTGCTTTCCTGATTATTAAACAAGTCATATAAGTAAATTCAAAAAATGCCTTTTAAAATAAGAAGAAGCCATCATTGAGGAGAGGCCCCACTCAGAGTATGAAAAGAAGCTTGTATCACTAAGAGCCCAAAAGGCAGAACAGCGTTATAGACCTCCTCAATAGCCTATTTAATGGGGTCTCACCATCCTTCAGGGAGACTGAAAATATTACAAGAACGTGCATGCAAGTCAGGAGACTAACAAACACCCTTTAAGCCACATGGTATTGTAGTAACAGATATTTACTCAGATTTTCTGTTTGAAAGGACAAAAAAAACCAAAATAAAAAACCAGCAGGCAGTAACTGCTTGTTAAGTTATATTTTTTTCAGAAAGACAGTACTAAAGTAGTTTTAAGTTAGTTTTCAGACAGATACATTATGAAAATATCTAGGAAATGGCAGTGGGAGCTTTAACCTAGTGCAGTAAGAGTGACCCTCCTTGTAACTGTGTAGGATCAGTTTCAGGAAGAGCTGCAGTAGCTGAACATTTGTCAGCAGGAAGGAGAGAGTTTTTAGCTAAGCATCCCCTTGCTCTCAGGCTCTGGAGTTTGTACCATAGTACTGTTTCAGGTCAAGACACAAACCAACTTGAATCAAGTACAGTCCATAATTATTTGATTAGGACCAACTTAAAGCCCTCATATTAGTTGGTTTAGACCATTTCAGCAATTAAAGATAGCTCAAAGTATATCAAAGAACAGTATGAGCATCCAAAATCTATAAGTTCAGACTTGCATTATGGTCAGTCAAAAGGCATTTGAGGGGGCTGGATAGTCTTACAAAGGATATTACACCATGCAAGTTGGTAGCCAAAAGTTTTAAGTATATTGACCTTAAGTTCATACTGAAATTGTCTTAAAAGCAATTTAGGGACACTGGAGTGTCAAATCACTTCATCCCACAGAAGTAGTTAGTGTTTGCATTCTGTTCTTGGGATAACAGCTTTAATTCACAGTCAGATATGCAGATGATATCGACATTGACTTTTCAGTGTGTCAGTAATAAGATAGCAAACAATTAATGCTACTGTTTGATCATACTCGGAGAATAAGCAAAACTTCAGTTGCATTTCTGATGCAAAGCCATGCAAGCTACATCCTATGTGGGACAAGAGACTGCAGCACTACTGATGAAGCAAGTTTTCTATGAGGTGACAAGCATGATTCTCACCATCTCACCTGCTTAAGGATGCTCACAGGAACCACTATCATGAAACCAAACAACATTTCTTTTTTCTTCTTCTTTTGGTCTGACATCAAGAAAAACATTAACTGTTGTGGGATATGTAGAGTACTTGGAGAAGTATTTTCATTTAGTAAGGCAAAGAAATGGCCATTGAATGACTCTGCTGACAGCATGTATTTAAACTTCAGGCAGCTTACCTGAGATGCAAACTCTGCTTCACTTCCAGTTATTTCTTCATAATCATCATCTTGCTCACTTTCTTCTTCTCTGGGTACAAGCATTATCTTCCTCTCTGCGAGTTCCTAGAATACAATTGAATTGCCACCAAGACCCCACAGGAATTAAGCACAAACAAATTTACCATCAGGACAGTAGAAGCATTTTATTATTTCACTTACCTCACCATCATCTGTGATGAGTGTAACACCAATATTATCTCCAGTTCCCCAAGATTTCTGAGACCTCCAGACCAGATCACTAGGACCTGGGCTAACACCAGCAGCTGCACCCCAGATCTGCAACAGATTTACAGTGAGCTTCTGAAGAATCTTCTTCTCTAGTTAGATTACAATTCAGTCAAACAAATATAATTATTAAGTATTTTAATACCACAGACATCCAGTAGGAGAAACTAAGCCACTGTAATCCCTGGCAAGTTAGTTCTTTTCAGGACTACCAAGAATGGTTGTAAAGTCTTTCTAGCTGAAGATTGTAAAACAGTGCAGAAAAGGCTGTTAACAGCTTCTGTCCAGTGTAGAGGTAGCCCTGCTTGGCCACATAGAACATTTGAGTCACAGAGCCAAGCCATAGTCACAGACATGCTCAGGGCAGCAACTTGTGTGTGCAAGAGCCTCTCACCTGGAGTCACTCGCTGATCTGTTGACCAAACTCCTCCACAGTTTGGTTCAGGTCTTTGATCACCATACACGAGTACTTAGAGTATGATTTTAGAGCTAGTATTTCTCTTAGTACTACAGATCATGACCTCAGCATTGCTGACCTGGAGTAGGCTAAAGATTTTAACAAGAGTCTGAGTCTCCACACAACTTTTATCAAGTCACAGGAGTATGGGAAAACCTAAAAAAGCCCTAGAATACAATGATTCTGTTTACAATTAGAGCACACTCCAGTCTGGGATGATCCAAGTTCAGTCCAAGCTTTAAAGGCAATGTAATTAGCATTTCAGATCAAGTTGCTCCAAGGCTTTTCCCCCTGTCTATCAACACAGAAAATAAGAGCTTTTGTTCTTCAGACTTTTGGACTATCTGTTTAGTTTTCCATATTACAGGAATCTCTACTGACATCTAACATAACAGAGCTCTGAGGAAGTTTTACAAACCCAATACCTACTGTAACTTCTTGGCCTGCCTGAAGAGTGAAACTTGAAGGAAACTTGTAATTAACATCTGCCACACTTCCAATACGTCGTCTCAACACCCAGCCATGTAGAGATTGATCCTGTGGGACAAGAAATTTCTCTCAGCATTAGAGACCAACACCAGATAATTGAAACACAAGGTTCTTTCCAGACTCATGTAGCATACAACTATCTAACAATTTTGAGGAAGCAGCCACATTTCAATTAAAGCCTCCCTGTACCTTAGGATAAATTTTCATCAAGTTAAGCCACACCTATTCTTACCTTCCATTAATGGGAGGGTCATGATACTCTTTATCAGGGAGATTCTGATAAATGAAGTTTGCCATGTCCAACTATACATATATATATACACCAACTATATATATATACAAACACCTTAATACTTCATTTGCCATTCTGTATGTCAGGCTGAAATGGCTGAACTACATGCCATATGTTTGAAATCCTGATGATGAACTCTAATAGTTCTGAATTTTCAAACTAAAATAGTGGAAGAATTACCTAATTGGCCATATAAACCCTCTACATAGATTATATATCACCAACTCTCTTCAACCTTTTAGGTGTTTTAAATATTTTCAATTATTGTGAAGCGATCTTTATCCAATTTACTAGAGTACCTATTTAGTTCATCAAAAGTGAGTAGTACTCCCGGTAGTGCTAGCCTGAATCTGATGACAAACAGCTGAAGGTGTTCAATTTCTGCATAATAGAAGGCCCTGCACCTCTACCCAAAAGCAGACAGCCCTGGGAACAGAGCACCTGCAGTACCAAAAGGTCAGTCTAGTCTGTCACTAAGCCAAAGCCATCCCTGAGCAGTCACACATTGCAATGTACACTTGAAAATGGAAGTACCTCATCAGAGTGGTTTTTAAGCCTGACAAATTTCCCATCTGCATCAATCTCTTCAATAGATATATTTCCAGTAGCTGAAACATGCTGAATAGTCTTAAGTGCAGCAGTATGCTCCTTCTTTTTGGTTTCCTTGATTTTCCTTTTCTTCCCATGTAGGTATCGTCGCCCCTGACTTGCTGCTTGAGTTGCTGTGCTGTGTGAAGATGGACTGGGTGACAGCTTTAGCCTAGAAGAGAGTCCGATAATATTCACCTGAGTATCTGATGTGCTTTGCTTCTTCTCATGCCTACCCTCCCACTTCATCCAAGCCTAACAGCTTCCTATATCCAAGCTTTCCATGGAGTCTTGAATACAAAATTTTACTTTTATTGGCAAGAGTAGCTAAGTGGTTTGGGGCTGTCTTCCAAACTAAACAGAGTCCAGAGCAGGCTTATATTGATAAGAGAAGACTTAAAACTGCACTAAATATTCCTTTAAAGTCTCAACAGACACAACCTTTAGTGAAAGTAATTTTAAGTTTTTGACCCTTCCTAGCATGTATTGAGAGTACTGAGAGTTCATGTTCTCACCATACATGCAAGATACCATGTCTGCATAGACAGGAGCTGATTCAAGCTCCCAGCTTCATTCATGGAACGCTCTTTATGTCTAAGATGTAGCGCAAAACTTTGAGAGAGTTGAGGAATGTTTAATGGACCTTTGAATTTTATCAGCTGGATTTATGACGTTACTTCATCTTACTATACCTTGTGGTAGATGTGGGATATAAATGCCATTTACAGAAGATGATGCTTCAGTAACTGAATTGCTATATTAATGACCTGATTAATATTTGTTTCTTGTCCCCCCACATTCTGGAGGATAAAGAGTTAGTGTAGAGGTCTTGAATGAAGCGAGTTCTCCTAATGAAGATTTTGTCATAGCCTACCTCTGTTCCTCTCCTTCCAACATCTTTCTGTACGCATTTATTTCCAAGTCTAGAGCCAGTTTCACATCTAAGAGGTGCTCATACTCTTCCAGCTGTACTTGTGCCCGCTTCTGAGCTTGTTCCATTTCTTCCTCCTTTTCAGCCATACGCCTTCGATGGAGATCACGATCGTAATCCAGCAAATTCTGTAGCTCCTTTATTCTGCTCTCCAAAGCAACATTCTAAAATTAAGGGGGGGGGGGGGGGGGGGGAATCAAGCTGTAAGTGAAGATTAGAGGCCAGTATTTTAAACTGAGAGTAAATTAAAATAATTATAAGGTTATACAAATAAAGACAGAACCTGGCTTTGATATTGATTAACTTGAGAAGTCAGAATATCAACTCTCTTCTGTGTTTCCATCAGCTCCTCCCGAGCAGCATTAGCAAACTCACTGTTCTTTGCTGCAGTTATCTGGGCATTCTCCACCTGCAGATAAGTCACTGTTAGTCCTGAATTGCACATTACCATGTATTATAAACAAGGAAGGAACACAAATAATTTTCACCTGTTACACCTGGAAATAGTTATCTTTTTCTGAAGTGTGCAAATACCCATAAAGTCCAGGTCAGAAAGTTCTGTATTGCTTTCCATGGAGGTTTACACAAGTTTGACATTTATGTCAGAAAAAGTCAGCAATGATGAGGTAATGAAAATTTCTGGATTAGGATATTTCAGTTAGTAATGTATGAGGACTTTGTATGGATATTAAGTAAATTGATTCTCCAGAAGACCAATGGAGAATATGTTTAGAAGCTGCTTGTCAAAGCCTAGATCTGCAGGATATTGGGTGTACAGATCAAACTATTATCACTCTTCCCCAAAAGGTCTATTATTAAAGAGTTCCTGCATCTTTACAATCAGCATTGAATTGCTCTACAAATACCTCAATGTTTGGATATCCCAAGAAAGGATAAAGTGCTCCTTCAAGAGGCACTTAGAGAATTTTCAGTGGAAACAGAAACACAGGCATCCAAAGGAATTCTCCAAGTTGGCATGCAAGTTGGTGTGTAGGAAAAGTTAGATTTTATTTAAGACTGAAATTGCTTAATACAAACATAACACACCTTGGTCCTGAATCTGTCAAAAGTCTGAAATATTATCAACTTCTAATCCCTGCCTGTATTTATGCCTGAACCAGTTTTGTTTGGGATCAAATGATTGCAGAAGTCCTGCTGTCAAATTTGATGCTGCTTTGAAATTTAATAACAACCTAGGCCAAGAAGCTATGCAGTGATGCAGGGGGGGCTCCATCTATCAGCTGTCTTTGCCCGTGCGACCTTAATTATGTCAAGGTGCAGAGAACTTCAGTTTTGTTTTAGTGTCATCTTTTCCAAACTCACCTTTGCACTGAATGTTCGTTCCATCTCCTCTTTGTAGCCCTGAATTTGTTCTTCATGCTGTTTTCTGAGCCCCTGCAGAGCATCTGAGAGCTTGCTCTCAAATTCTCTTTGATGGCCAGATTCTACTTCTGCTATCCTGCTCTCATGGACTCTTTTTGCCTCCTTGAGCTCCTAGAAGAAATTTCTCAGAGAATAAACAAGCCAATGCAGTTTGAAACTGGATTTAGTGTAGCAGCTTCACAAATCCATCCCTGTTGAAGCAGATTTATCATTGACTACACAGTAATTCCTCTTTATGCATATCTTATTCATCCATTAAGACTGGCACATCCACCTTGCTGCCTCACTATTGTTTTTCCATCTCACTGTCAACATTGCTTAAACTAAAATGTACTAAATATTTAATTTGCAAGATGAATTCTTTGAACTAGATAGATTCTGTTTGGTTTTTTAACTTAGAACACATGCATATACAGTTCAGGTTTTTTAAGCACTGTAACTTCATCTATTCTTGTTTTTTTCATAAAGTAATAGCAGTTAGAAAAATTAGAATTCTTTATCAAACTGTACACTTTGAGATTCCTGCCAGTAAGAAGGAAGCTGGTTTACATTCATGTATCAATTATTCATTTATTTGTAGGTACTGACTTCTCTCACAAAGGTTACCAGACACCTCTCAGAAGTGCTAAGAAAGTTGGGAACACAAGTTGTTTAAAGGAAATTTAACTATTTCTCTTACTTTAGGCTTCAAGTAAACATCTGGAATCATTTCATAGTAACTAATATATGCACTATCACCTACACAAAGTAATATATTGGGATTTCAGTTCTCTTTAGAAGAGCAGCCTAAGAAATTTCTCATATCCCAGATACCTCTTGGTACTGTCCCAGTTAACACGAGGTTAAATACTTTCTTGAGCCTTCCTATTTAAGTGGATGTTATGACGTGATGGGCTGCTACAGGTTGCTAGTTACCTTTTTAGAGAAAAAAAGCAATGTTAAGATGGGCTTTAAGTGCATCCAAGGATCATGGACACCTAAAAAGATGCCTTGTTAATAAGCTAAAACATACATCTTCATGAAGGCGCTTCTGGAAGGTCATTTCTTCCTGCAAGGTTTTCATATGGTTTTCTAGGTCCACCCTCCTCAACATTTCACTGTGGAGATGCTTTTTAGTATCTTCCAGTGACAGATTCAGCTAGAAAAGGTAGACAACAGGGTTATCAAAATTAAGAGGTATTTTTTCAAACTAGGCAGCCAGGTTGTTACAAGTCATTCAACTTAATTACTCCAATAATCAAAACACACTGGTTGAGTGAAGTGGGTTACTCTGTGTAAGTTCTTATGTCAGTGGGATCCAAATATCAGCAACAGATAGAATCCTATTTAGTTGTTATGTAGACTAGATTTCCCTCAAGGCAAATATAGAACAGCCCTTTATCCCACCAGCTAAATTTGACTCCTCAAAGTAGACTTCTGATGAATCAATTGTACTATCCATATATATTCCTCCCCTTTAAAACTGTAATTATTACTAACGTCTTCCTACTAATATAATTTTTTGACAATCCTCCAAATACAGCCTATGTTGACAAATTAATATACACTTTCAGTATTATACACTTCCCTGATGTGTTAGAGAATGCTACAGGGACTATAGCAGAACATTTCATCTTGCTTTGTCTTTGGAACAAGAAACATTACATCCTATGGTCATAGAATTAAAGGTACCTACAACAGGTGGAAGTTTTAAGGAAACCACCATCAGTAGCATTTGCTGTCAGCAAGGTTTTTGTCTACCTGTCACTGTCATACTTACCAGACCTTCTCTGCTTTTAAACATCAATAACTAATTGAGGAAAATGAAGCAAAAACTGCAGGAGGAAAAGCAAAGTTTAGATTCCATCAGCAAGCCTTACACTGAGTACTTGATCCTTTAATTCACGGAGCTCGTTCTCCAAAGTCCGGTTCTCGTTCAGGGCTGTTGCTAAATCAGCTTCCTTTGCATTTAGCTGGGCATCGAGGTCTCTCACACGAGCCTGGGCCACGTTTAAATCACTTTCCTTTTTGGAATTCCTACAGGAGAAAGTTTTACACTGTTAAGTGCAGCTAGCGTGGGAGAATTTGTCCTCAATGCGTTTCCCTTCAGAGGGGTCCGTGGTTAAACACAGGAGAGGTTTGTCAGGCTCATGGCGAGAGCAGAAAACAAACCAGACAGGGCCCTCCGACAAGCATCATTTGTTATACCGGAGAGATTCCTGACCCATTTTCCAGCCCGTTCAGAACGAAGCCCAAGCGGAAGCCAGTTATTTTCCACGGCATTCCCAACGGGACAGGGAAGGGACGGCACAGGCCCCCGGCTGCACGGGTGAGAGCTGGGCACGCTCAGCGACCGGGGCCGGACAATCCTTCGGGGACAGCCCGGCAGCAGAGGCGGCCCCGGCCCCGCAGGGAGCGCCTCAGGGCCCCGCACGCCCCCGGCCGGGCAGCCCAGGCCGGGCCGTGAGGGCAGCTCGGGGCCGGCGGCGCGGGTGCCTCACGGGGCGGAGCGCGGCTGAGGCGGCCGGCGGTGCCGCTCCTCCTCCCCGCAGCACACAGGGAGCTTTGTCCCCCGGAGGCCACCGGCCGGCCCGGGGAGCTGCCCCGCCGGGAATCTGCCTCCTGCAGCTCCTCAGCCACCGCCGCGAGTGACTCCCTCCCCTCCCTCGCAGGGCAAAGCAGGTACAGGCTGAGGGGAACTTTGCTTTCAGAGCAAATATCCATCATCAAATATCCATGTCATCTCCAGACCAATACCGAGGAGGTACCACCTGGATGGCAAACACTCTTCAGTGGCCATCGGCACCACAGTGAAGTGAGAGAAGGGCCCACAACGAGCTCCTGTCAGGGAAGAACACTGCCATCATTCCCCAGACTGCTCCAACTTTTAAAATCCTTCCAGTTGCCTGCCCACTATCCAGTGTCACAGTCCCCAGCTCAAAACAGGTATTTGAGATTACAAAGAGTAAAGGAAGTCCTCAATTTATTTTGGCAACACCAGTTCTGCCAAGTGGCAAAGTTGTGTCAACTCATACAATGAGTTTTCCAGTGGATAACTGAGACCAGTTGGCAAGAGTCCAAAGTAATTCTGCAGGATTGATCAGCTTTGGAAAGCTTGAACTGCAAGGAAAGATTGGAAAATACTAAGGGTTGTTTAGTCTAGAGAAGGGAATAGCGACAAGAGACAGAACAGTTTTTAAATACATGAAGGTCCGCTGCACAGAGTTAGGGAATCTGTTTTCCATGTCTATTGCAGAAAAGGCAGGAAGCTCCAGGCTTAAATTGCAGGGAGGAATATGTGGGTTAGATGCTAGGGAGAGGAAACTGGCAGTTCACCACTGAAGCACACTGCCTGGGGGGGATATTCTGGAATCTCCATTATCTGGAATTTAAAATAAGGGTTACACAGAATCTGCTGGAAGAGATGCAGGTATGGCTGGGTCCAGCACAGGCCTGGGCCATGTGGCTACATCAGGTGCTTGCTCAAGGCCTTTTCTAGCCCTGCTCGTCAGAGGCATTTGTTCACTGTGTTGTGCTAGAAGTTATTTACGCCTTACTCTGACTCTAGGAGAAACATAGCTCTACTAACAGTGAAAAACAAGATAACATGCTGTAGTTTAAGGTTTCTTTCTTTTCTAGGTATTAATTATTCACCTTCCCTTTTGGTGTCTCTGCTACCACTACCCCTTAATGTATTACATATGATATTAAGTATGTCAATATCACTATGTAATACTGAGTGTTTCATCCTACAATAATATAAATTTCATTCTGCAATCAAAGAGTGTGCAAAACAGAAATTCCATTAGTATCTGTTTTAACAGTTCACTTTCCAATGTAAGCATCTGACAACCAGGCTCAGATTTCCTGGATTCTTTCCTGAAAAATATTATTTTCAAAGAACCCTGGAGTGAGACATTTCATCTTTAAGAGCAACAAATTAACAAGTCTGATTTTGACAAGAGCATTTACTACCCTTGTAATCCAAGTTTGGGGTTCAGAACACCACTTTACACCCCTATGCAGCAAGCAGTGACAGTTACAGTACTCTGCCACATTCCATTACCAACCATTCCAGAGCTAAGTGTGGCCTTACAGACTATCACTTACAAGCAAAAACTTTAAGGCAGTGCAAATCACATGCCTTGTAAATCAGGATGTCACATAGGCTTGATCTGGAGAATTTAAATAATTTTACCAGAAGATTTCAGGTGTGTTTGAAACAGACTCCGGTATGTCAAGACTGGAGTATGTCAGCAGCAGGTACAGAATTCATTCTTACAACCTCAGCTGCTACACTGTGTTTGTTCAGCAGCAAAATGCACATCCACACTCTCTGGTGCAGAAAGGAACTGGTCTTGTCTTTCTCTGCTATTTACTGCAGTTGTTTTGACCTTCCTGAGGCTCTGAATTCAACCAATATACTTATCTACAATTCCTCCTCCCCAAACATCTTTGGCCTGCTTCCAGTCACCATTGTTTAGGTAGAAAGAAAAAAAACAAATGCAATCAGTTTATTGTTGTCAAAAACCTTGAGTCTCTTAATCAGTGAATAAGGGCCAATAGTTAATGCTGTTGGGAAATTATCTGGTGACATTTCATTCTATAAGAGTTAAACAGCCAGCAGGTTATTTAAAGAGTGTATATATCTAAGGACACGATACCCTCAAAGTTTGTTCCAAGTCATCTGAGACATTTGCAGTTAGGCAGCCCAGATACAACACACATTAATATTAGGACTTCAGTCTAGTCCCTTCAGAAACCAATATGTACTATCTATCATTTCCCATGGGCTGTAAATTTACCCTTTTCTAAGACCTGTTTACTGCAAAGGAAAAAACCCAACCCAACAGTCTAGAGAACTGCATATCTGCCAAGTCTAATGCTTTACAAACAAAGCCAGAGTTATACAAACACAAACAGCAGAAAAGTCTTAGAACAGGCATCACCCCTCTCCTCACTGTCCATTCAAGTGGCTGGTTAGATTTATGAAACAGATCTGTGAGCCAAAACCCAGCATGACAGAGACAAGCCCAACAACTACGCAGCTGAAAACAGAAGCTTACAGTAAAAACATGTATTCCCAACTAGAACAGCTACTTGAGTCCTACTGAGTCTATGAGGAGGCAATACTTCCTCTAGGCATTAAAAGAAGAAGGTGGTGCCTAAATTTGCTCTGATACAGGTATATAACAAGATGTGAGGAGTCTGCGGACATCCTAATTATTATAAGTCTATAACTGATATGGGAGTACAATAGGGTATTACAGTAACTAGCAATGCTAGCAGGCTGTTTATTTCTATAGAGGAAGCTTGTTGGGATTGGACACTTGTTCACACACCTCTTCCTCCTTCTGGAGGATGGGACAGCACTTACATTGCCATTGTTCAGGCTTGGTGAGCTTAGTCAAGATGATTATTCCAGCCTCAGGACACACAGCTTACAAGAAAGTCAAGCTAAAACAGCAGGCAGCTCATCTCAGACTTAAAAGCAACTAGGAAAACTTCTGAGCAGAACCAACCTGGACCAGGTAAGCCATACTGCTCTCAGAACTATCTTCTATCTGGTATTCCCCTTTGGGCAAAACCTGAGCTAAACAGCCCAAAAAAAGATGCACTCTGACTCCATACAAACACTCCTTCCACTGCTTCATAACTTTCCACGTACTTGCCATGATCTTCAGTGTTTGTAAACACAAGTGTGGTACCAAACCCATGCAGCTATGCATTCATAGCCCAGAAGGGCACCCAGCACCCCACATTCTGCAGGAGTCCCATGTCCATCTCAGACAGCTGCTGATGTGACCCCAGAGCATCGGAGGTGCTCAGCAGAGTCGCCCCAGCACACCTTCAGAACAAGCATCCAGACTTCTCCTAACCCCAGAGCGCAACACCTTCGGGATTATCACGCTGCACGACCTGTACGTGAAACATCACCGCGCACTCCTCCCAGAACGCCCGAGCTCCTGCCGGAAGCATCCCCTTCCCCTCATCCTGCAGGAGCCCGAAGAGGTGGCTCCCCGGGGTGTCCCCGGGCGGGGAGGCCTGCTCGGGGCCGGAGCACCGACCTGACGTGCAGTTGCCGGTGCTCCTCGCCAATCTTTCCCAGCTCCACCTGCAGCGTGGCCCGCTCGATGGCGATGTCGTCCAGCGCCCGGCGGGCGTCGGCTAGCTCCGTCTCGTAGCGGAGCCGCAGGCAGCCCATCTCCCGGTCGCTGCCCGCCTGGTGCTCGCTCAGCCGCTGCTGCAGCACCGACTTGTCGGCCTCCAGCGCCCGCACCCGCTCAATATAGGCGGCCAGGCGGTCATTGAGCTGCCGCAGATCCTCCTTCTCCTGCAGCCGGCTCAGCCGCGCCGGGCTCAGCGGGGACTCGGCGGCGCGGCTGACGGAGCGGCTCCCGCTGGCCGGCGTGGGGGGCAGCGCCGTGGCCATGGCAGCCTCCGCTCCGGGCCCCGCCGCCGCCGGGACCGCCCCGCGCAGGACACCCAGCGCCCGCCGCCGCCCCGGTATAAATAGCCTCCAGCTGCCGCCGGCCCGCACCGAGGGTGGGCAGCTTAAAGGGCTCGGGCTGCGCCCTGCGGCCGCCCCGGCCCGGCCGAGCCCTGTAGAAAACACTTTTTTTTTTTTTTTTTTTTTTTTTTTTTTTTTTTTTTAATTTTTATTTTTATTTTTTTCCTCCTCCCCTCCGACCTCTCCCCCCCTCGCTTTATTTTTCACATGTGCCTTGCTGCATCTTATCAGTCCAATGGTGCTGCCCGGAGAAGGCGGGGAAGGAAAAACCTACCGCAGCCCTGCGTTCTCACAGACCGGTGCAAGGGGTCGGGGCGAAACCAAAATCCCAGCTCTAGGAAGATGCATGGCAGCTGCAGTGATGCTCATACTCCAGCATGCTGCTGCGTCAGTGCTCTGACTGTTGTGTCTGGGATTTTTTTTTTCTTTTGCAAATTGTTCAGCTGATGAAAATAACCGTTCTGCTCTTTGTGGGCGTTTTAGCTTTCCTGTCAGCCATCCCACTTATATGTTCTGCTTAAAAGCTGATGCGTGAGCAAAAGGAAGAATGGATGTAGAAAGAGAACCTGTGTGAAGACAAATGTGTGAAGCAGTCTGTAAAGCCTTACACTAATTATATTAATAAAAATCAGTGTTTAGTAAGAATGTTGCTTCAGCAACCTTTAATAGCAATGTGAACAGTGATAATTATCAGTTTTCTCCACCAGCTACTTAATTTACCCTTTTTAACATACATTTTTGAGAGTAGATGCTGTAGAAAACTCATCAAGTATGAGCATAAAAATCTCTGAACATTACTATAACAGTAATTTACACTGTTTGTTGTAGCAGTTACAAGAAACATCAATTAAGATCTTAGTTTAAGGTGTTATTTGCAACAGAAAAATAATCTTGGCATCCTCTTCTCGAAGTATAAAGATAGATTTTATGAAGAGTGTAGGCATAAATTCAAGCTCCTCTTTATAGGTGGACAGGCAGGTAAAAATAGGAGAACAACATAGTTTGCCCGAAGAGTGTAGCTGGGGAGTTTAGAATTTAGTCACTTATACCTCTGGATACAAAATTACAGCACAGATAAGCATAGAAGGTGTGAATCCACAACAAGATTATTTTTTCTGAGCATCTTTACACATTTTTATAAAAACCCAAAATATAATTTCAAGATTCTAAAGCTATGTACAGCATGGGAGTGACATAGAGCCAGATTAAGCTCCTCTGGTTCTCATCCGAGCAACACCACCAGGAAATTCTTTTCTGCAGAGCTGTTCCAGCGTTTTATTTTGATATAATGAGTACTTGTTTGTCCTTCATTGCCAATAGAAAGCTCAATTCAAGAAAAATAAAAAGCATGGTTTAAATCTGAAAATGTATCTCTAGGACCAAGATGTGTACATCTGAGGGTTTATTTCAGCTTTGAAACCTCAGTCCTCTACAAAGAGCACTGAGATTGTGTGTCATTGCCATGCTTGATCATTGCATGTTACAGGCCAGCTGTTCAAATACATTGTATGGTTTTGGAACAGATGCAGGACAAAGCAAGAAATCTGCTATTCTAAGAATATTTTTCCTTCTCTGCCAAGGCTTTGTAATAACGCAAACAAAAACAGCTGAAAGAAATAGTTCAAAAATAGTCCCAACTAGTTTTATCTTTTGTATTCCTTACCTACTCTCCCTGTGTGAGAACAGAAGGAGGCAACTGAAAAAAAAAGCATAATGAAAATCTGTTGCTGATTCTTTTCTATGTGACACTTTTTTCTGACTTCTTCTTTGATAGTCTGTATTGCTTAGACCACAAATATAGCTGAGGAATTCCTTCAGGGATAAGCCTGTGCCATTCTTTCCTACTGTTTCAAGTTTAAAGATATATGTAGGAATGTTCCAAGATTAAGAGATTGAGGGGGGGAAGAGAAGGGGAGGAGGAAATGTGGGAAAAGGTACACATCCCAGACTAAATCACAGTAAAAATATTATACAAACAGTCCTTTTACAATAAAATATAGCTATGGGAGATTTAGACGGTATTAGTAGGTGCCACAAAGTTGAAATAAAACACGTGGCTTTTTTCCAAGCATCTTAATAAGCCCTTGATATAGAGTTGGTGAAATTAGCTGAAAAAAAAGAAAACAACAATGAAGTAATACAATAAAATGCAGGAGGGGGGGGAAAAAAAAATCAAATAAACTTTTTGTTATCCTTTTATATAGGTATCTTTTAACTAACTCCAGCCAGGTGTAAGCAATGTGTGTGTGTTTGTCCCAAAATGTTGTCAGGGCTCCTGATGCACTAACAGCCGTCATGACCTTGACCAGCCTCAGCTGAGGCTTCTGCCCACACTCTGCCCAGGGCTGCTGGAGCTCCATTTAAGCTCTGGCCTGGCCTTAAACCCCACCCTTTATGCTCCTTTGTGGTTGTGCTGAGCTGTGGGCTCTGCTGGCCCGTGGACAGATTTTCTGGCTTGGTTTGTACCTGCCTGGTTATTGTAACTTTGCCACGCCTTGGATGATAGTTTGTTAGAGCCATGTCTGCTGCATACTATCGTAAGGAGAAGTTTCTTGATAGTAATATCTTTTTTCAGATTTCATTTTTTTGTGACCTAATACAAAATGCTTGAATTCCTATCTACTTTTCAAGGGTTACATGCAGCTGTGGCTGTACATAGTAAGCAGTCAGGCTTGACTATTGTGATAATATTGCACTGACAAATATAGGCATAAATGCAGAATCGTTGTTCCATGAACAATGGAAAACTATGTAGCGTTTTGGCATTTTTCTCTGGATAGTATTCTGCTCTGTAAGTCAGGAGGGTCTTTTCCTAAACACCCCCTGGAAACAAATCAAGGTACCACTGGACAGTATCACACCTTAAGGAGGTACTATGTATAACAGCAATACTGTTTCAGATGATATTACTCTGAGGTGTTGGACTATAGCAAGAAATACCTTCCTAAGCAGTCTGTTTACAGAGGGCTGTTAGTGATTCCCACGTGACCAGAGCTAATGAGGACAAATTGAGTTCTGTTGGCCTGATAATGGTTGCTACAATACCAAAGTAGGTACTTTTCCCTGAGAAAAGTAGAGATCACCCACCAGAAAGGTTAAAGGGCAGTTTCTGTGTCATTGGTGCTAGCACACAGACATGGGAAAGGCCTTTGAAGAACACATCACTGTGTAAGTGATCCTCCTCTGCAGGACTCCAGCCTGTGTCTCTATTTGCCTGGTTATATTAAGCAGCACAAGTCACTTGGCCTATAGTGGCTCTTGTCTGCTATGGAACAAGCAGTCTTCTATAAGATGGTAACAGGGGAAAAAATTAATTTTTTTGTGGCCTTACCAGATACAGAAGTAAACAATAGGTTTTTTTGGTAGAACATGAAATGTAGAAAATAGACCAGAAAATAGCCTTTTGTAGGTGATGCTGGGCAAATTCCTTGCTTAGGCTGTCCTGGTCTCCAGCTGCCAGTGACTACACTGCTCTCAGCTGCGCACACAGAAGATTTTGCTGTGTGTGATGTGTATTGGTAGTGCTGTGCCCAGCACCTGACTTGCTGTGTGAAGGTGCACAGTGAGGTTCATCTTCTCTTTTCATAGCCTCACTCTGCATTTCACTCTTATTCATCCCCATGTTGTATCATGCATTTCTTCCAATCTTTAATTTTTTTATTCCTTCTCCCTGTTTGTTCCTTATGTTCTCTTCCATTTCCATGTTGGTATGCATTGTGGTGGATGTTCATGTAGTGACATGCACAAGTCCCTTGTGGCACACAGGCCACCTGCTTTGCTCTTTCTCTTCCCCAGTGAGCCATTACAGTGAGGGCAGGTCCTGCTGACCTTTGTCTGTTGCTCATGACTCACAATTTAATTGATTTCCTCAGAGCCCCTGTTTATTCACCAAATATTGCCTCTTCCACATAACTCTCGGTAACATCTTGTTTTGCACAGTCACAGAAGTGAGTGCCATCACAGAATGGGGAAAAGAGGTCACTGTTGCATGAGAAAAAAGTGGTAGGCAACTTCAGGAATTCAATATGCCATATCCATAGGCTCACAAGGATATGTTATTTTGCAAGTAGAAAGAATATCTTTTAACACATAGCTATGTGTAGATGAACTGAAACTATTTTACCTCTGCAATGAATTTTTCATTTGGCTTTATCTGCATTCAACCTTTATCAATACAAATTCATATTTTCTAATTATGCCCGATAGAATCACCTAAATCCTTTCTAAAATATATTTTGCCAACCCACAAAATGATCATAGAATAAGCATTTTGAGATAAACTTATAATACACTCATAACATTTTAGTTAAGGCTGTGAACTGTGAGCTAAAATAAAAAGTAAGCTTGTGGCATTTGAAGGTGTGTTTTTGCTCTTACAGTATAGGATCATAAATGTGAAAATGAACCATAAGTTGTTTTGCTTAGGCACCAAAAGGAATTCAAAAGACAAGAAAGGACAAATATTTATTCGAATACTTGAAATAGTGACCATTTGAATATTTTGTTTAGGCAATTCTAGAGTCATTTGAACACAAACTGAGAAGAAGACAGTAGTTTTCTTCTACAATGTTTAGATCTAAACATAAGCAGTTTTTCTCTTCTGAAAGCCTCAGATTTTTTTCTCTACTTACTGTTGTGGTGGAGCTGTTTCCAAAGCCCAGGGCAAGGATCTACATGGAAGGCAATTGGTTCTATAACACCAAGAAATGAAAGACAAGGTGCTGTGGCTGAACTTTATACCTTTTTACTAACAGAGGCTTTACTCTTCATAGGGTATAACATATTTGTAAAGGGTGACAGTGTGTGACTGTTCTCTGCCCTGGAGGCCTTGTTATTTCAGAGTAAACAAGAACCCTGTGCACATACAATGCAGGGCCAAAAAACTGATTAGACTGTGTCAGGGTCCTCATTACTCTAGCTACAGGAAATTTAACATTTTGCTTTCATTATTCAATCAGGTGCAGCTCTGTTACTGATAACTTTGGGATGTTGAACAAAAATGCAGTTTTTTCATGGGGCCTCTGCAGGATATTTCCAATTTTGCTATATGTTATTCAGAATGCTGATTTATGAGCCAAATGTTGTTCTGCACTATTTCAATGGATTTTAAATTTGTAGTTTAGCCAAACATATTTTCTCTTGAATAGTAAAGACTCTTGCTGCGATGGCCTCCATGATCATCAGATTTGTGTGGTTGAACTTGGTTTGGGGAAATAACTATATATAAGTAGAATCTGTTGAAGAGGTATGTCTACCTGCATTTCAGGACAAAGATAAATAGAGAAGTGTTTAGTTTCTCCTTAAAATATGAATGTTTTCTATTAATGTTCAAAGAGGGAAATTTGGTGGTTGTCATGGGATTTAAGAGGTTTTCTCTTTGCCAGACTAGAGATTTAATTTTTTTTTCAGTTTGGCCCTTTGGCAGCTATATCGTGCAGAATCTTTTTTCTCTGCCATTTCTCCCTGTACTGTTAAGTGTAAGTTGAAATTTTCTGTTGCAATTGACCGTAAATTGAGAAATTACAAATTATTTCCTAGTTATGCTTGATTGTGAAGACACAACTTCTTAAGTCTGTGTAAAATGAAGAATAAGGCCATCATATTTCCAGCCTTCATCCTTGTTAGAGCCCATGCCAGCTGTACAGATGGATGACGTTGCTGTTATGTGTTCAATGGAATAATAAGTGCAAACATCCATATTTCACAATTTTATGAACAGCAAAGGCTTTAGAGTTGTTATTTTCCATGTAATTTAAATTAGATATATTTTAGAGACCAGCAAAACCAAAGCATTGCTATCGTTTGTTACTCAAAAATCTTATACTGGCTCTGATGGGCTAATATGGCATGAGTGGGAATTAAGACTGTGTGGTAAAAACTGCTAGGAAGATAATACCTAGAGCAGTTGACACTGGACCAGGGATGTGCAAACACAATGTAATAAGCAAAGAGCAGAAGTTCTGCCTTGAAGAGTTTGTAATCTGTACAAGACAGGGTAAGCAAAAGGGAAGTCAAGCATTTTCTTAGAGAATGATGTTTTATTTTAAACTCAAGTGGTTAATTAGTTTCTGCAGAATTGCTGACAAACTTCTCCAGGTATGAAAATTAGGTGACCAGAACCTTTAATTTGTGGTCCTTTTAACTTTAGGGTGGGTGTTAAGAAGTTTGCTATGGAGCTGCAGGTGCTGTGATTTTTGAAGTGCTTGTTTTCAATCACATCTTGCCTGGACTACCGAGTTTCATTCAGTTTTTGTTTGGCTCAGCAGAAGAGGTTATGAAGACCTCCAACAGGAGTCAAAATCTCAAAACTTCCAGTTTCACTGGAAGTTTAGAGAGAAAAGAGTAAAGTGGCAGGAGTGTGGAGTGAGGCTGCATGAAGAAATTAAATTGGATAAATGAGAACACAAATCAGCATTCAATGTGAATGACATTCACATAGGAAAATGCCCTGTTTTCACATAGGAAAGTGTTTTCTAAACCCCTGTGTAGTTTCTAGTAGTAGGCTAAGGCTATTTTTATGCTCCAAATATTGTTATTTTTCTGGGTGCTCATCTTCCTTGAAAAAAGGACGATTTCAATGTAATGTAACCAGACCTATGGATTATGGGAGAGAATGGAATTAACAACACTTAAAACACTTGAGTCGTTTCAGCAGCTGGGGTAGGACCTTCCTGATCTTTACTTTCCAAGGCAGGTACCACAAGGTACTTGTGTTGTTGACTGTAATGCTGCTTTCTGAAATCTCCTTGGCGGGGAATGCTTGTAGGTGCTTACCTCTGTTTTCTTATGTGCTGTAAAAATTCAGACATAGAATCTCTAACCTGGGACCAGGATCACAAGAGGAATTAGGCATGTGTGTAAACAGTAACCTGGCTTGAGTTGCTGAATCTGATGTGAGCTAATCTAGGGTGCTTTGTACTACACATTTTTTCTACACTTAAATTTATTGCAGATGAACAAACGTTTATAATACTTCTATATAAGAGAATAGATATTCTAAGTAACGATGGTGCCAGCTGGGTACATTCTTAAGAAGACAGCAAGTCTTGAGGGTCAGCTTCATCTCCACAGTTTTGGCAAAGGAAAATGTCCTTTCTACATGGCTAAATTCTGCCTTTAAAATTACCTGTGATCTAGTCTGAAGTACATGCTACCTGCATGGGTATATAATTTTGGAAGATAATAATTTCAGGGTTATGACTGATGTCATAGTGAAAGGAGAGTTTAAGTAACTGTGGCAACTGAAATGGATGGAAAGCCAGGCTTTCCGGGAAGCTGATACACTTTCAGCTGAGCGGTATTAGAAGAATGAGATCAGGTCCTTAGCAGCCCTCTTGCCTGTTACGCAGCCTATTATCATCATGTACAGACTGGGAAGAACAGCTTGCCTCAGGTGTCCGGGCTGAGACAGACCTGAAACAGAGCAGCCTGTGACTCGGAGGAGGCCGCCCGGGCAGCGCTGGTGTCTCTGCGGGGTCCCCGCGATCCTTCGCGCTGCTCCGGGCCGGGCGTGCGGCTCTCCTGCCGGTCCCGGGCTCTGCAGGCTGGTTTCAGCAGAGGGCACTCTGTTCCTAACGATAGAGGAGGCGCCTTCCCGTGCTGGTGAGAAACCTAAACAGATTGGAAAAGTTTCCAGTGCAACATATTTTAACAAACTCTTCATCGGTTATGTTTAGTTCACTGGAGCATATTTTTAACTTCAGTGGCAGGGATCAGAGCCCTTTCTCTACGTGCTGCTCTTAGCGGACTCGACGAAAGCTTGGAACATCAGTGGAAGCCGTAGCGCAGAGGTAGGGGTTTTTGGCGTTCCTGTTCAGCCGCTTGAAGCTCAGAGGGAGAACGAGAGCAAAGCTGTCGTACGAGACATATTCGCCAGATTTACAGTAGGAAACCTAAAATTATTGTAGAGGGCAGCATGATTAAAGACCTACTCGGTGTGCGAGCAGATTTGTAGCTGTATAGTGAGAGTTACTTGCAGATGAGACACAGGATGGTTGCGGTTTTGGAAGCTGCTTTGCATCAGATTCGGGGGCTGACTTCACGGTAGCTTTTGCCCCTCGGGGGAAGACGAACCACTTGGTCCCGGGCTGCCGGGGTCTCGGCCCCCGACATCGGAGCGTCGCCAGTGCCTCCGGGGGGGAGCGGGGGGGAACGGGCTCTCTTGGCCGCCCGCCCGCTCTCGCTGGCCGGGGAGGCAGAGGCGGCGCGGGGGGTGCCGAGCGAGCCCCGGAGCCTGGCCGGGCCGGGCCCCGCGCCGCAGGTGGAGGCGCCCGGGCGCCTCCGGCCGGGGCCGGGCTGCGGCGGGCGGGCGGGGGCGGCCCGCTGCCAGCAGCCTGTAGGACCTTGGCTGAGGCGCGGCGGTGGGCTGGAGCCTGGCGTGAGGGAGGGGCCGCCGCTGGCGGGGCAGGATGCTGCATCCCCGGTGCCGTGACAGGCGAGGCTCTCCCGTGCCCGGCCCGCTCCCCGCCGCCCTCCGGCCCCGCTGCGCGCTCCCCGGCGCAACTCGCCAGGTGGGTGAGCTCGGCGGCCGCCCGGGGCAGAGAAGCCCCGACCCTCTGCCCCGAGCGGGATCCCTCGGCGACGGGAGGGGGGCGGCCGCGGTGCTGGGCGAGGGTCGCTTTGGAAGATCTCCGTGAGGGCGCGGCGGAGTGGGCGCTCCGGGAGCGCAGCACCGGCACCTGGGAAATACCGGAGCCTGGTGTGCTCGGCCACTTGGGGCTCTCGGCAATGCCTGGGCAAGGGGGGAAAATAACAAGTCTTCCTTCTTTTATTGTCATAGTTGTTACTTTTGAACGACAAAAGCATCCAGGAGTGCTAATGATTTTGGGAGGAAGGGGAACTTTACGATGTGTTTGGAGGGAGGGAATAAAACGTTTCTTTCTGTGAGGAATCTTAATTATGTTCAGTTGAACAGGTGCACGAGCTGTTTGGATTGATGGTTTTCCTTTGCGATGCCTGCTTTTTTAGAAAGGAGTACTTTATTTGAAGGAGAAGTTTGTATTCACTGTGCGACTTGGCAAACTCGTGGGGTGGTGGCTGAGGGGAAGGAGGACTGTTGGTGTGTGTGTGTATTGGGGTGCATAAAACTTGCACTGTTTTGAGATCACTCTGGTAGTGTATAGTCTAAGGCAATAAGGCACAACAAATTAACAGAATTATTAATATTATTACATGATGGTGTTTTTGGCAGTTTTAAATTGACAAGCCCATGCTGGCCTTGTAATTGTGATAATCACTAAATTGATTTTTTTTTCCCCCCTGAACTATTATTAAGCTCTGATTGTTTAGTCTCTGAGCTTTCAAAGGCAATGCAAATGACTGCTGAAATCCCAGGGATGGGCTTTCATCTTTGAATGGTGAAAGTGCTGGAAAGCACATCAGGAATTCTATGCTCCTTGGATTTTACCTTCGAGAGATCAAGGTGGGAGGGATTCTCAATTTAATCAATTTTCCTACGTTCAGGAGGTACGCAAGCCTGTCCGCTGTTGCCAGCTTCCCCGACCCCTCATTGTGGTCCTTTTCTGTGCCCTAATTGGAGCTGCCTCACCCTGCAGGCTGTGCTCATGGCATGCGCTGCGCCTGCCGCTCTGGCCAGTGCAGCGCTGCGGTGTTTGCATTGCACTGCTTCCAGCGGCCGGCCCAGTTTGCTTTAGTCATTGAAATTCTGGCGGAGCCCACTTGATTTTTGTTTGTAACTTGAAACAATTTCTCTCAGCAGAGCCCCAAGGCGTGAGGATGGCCAGCCCTAAAGCCACTGGGCTGTCCTGGGAGATCACTTGGCTTGCTTTTGCTCTCTATGCTCACCTACAGGTAGGTAATGAACTTGTTGTTGTTATTTCTGGTCTTGTATCAGGTGATCTTGCTGCACACTTTGCATTACTGTTTTAAACCAGAAAACTGCTGAAGGAGCTGCTCTGTAATTAAAAGTCTCCCAATGAGAATATTTTCCTTTCACCAAACTTTCAAAGACATTCATCTGGGAAATGAATATTCTCTCTCCTGCTTAATACACTGTAGCTGACTTTTCCAAAGGGTGAGCAAAGGGAGATCTTGCCAGCTGTGTAATGCCATGGGTCTTTCTAGGCAGCACAGCTGTTCTTTACCCTAGGGTGTTTAAGCACCTGATAAATGTTAAGGTGCTGTAAGTGACAAGGGTTATAGAAATACCTTGGTAGAAACATCTAAAGCATTTGGAAGTGGGAAGGTGGCCCAAAAAGGTCTTTGCTCCAAGTGTTCAATGAGTACAGGAACCACGGAGGAAAACCCATAGCTGCCATCTGATCTATTGCCTGACACCAGGGCTAATCAGTTCCAACAGGTGAGTATTTCAAGAAATATGGTGTGCTGGCATGCTGCAGAGATAGCAGTGTTATAGTATGTCATTCTCTATACTGATAGTTCCCACAGCACAACATGTTTCAAGGATTCTTGAGTCTTAAGTATACATAAATCCAGTTAATCCTTAGAAAAAGATAAATAAACTGAGAATTATTTTTTTATAATCAGCAGGAACCTTTTTTTAAAGCATTGTAGTAGTTTTCAAGAAAATAAATTCTTTAAATGAGATCAGTATTGTTGTGTATTGTTTGTACTATTGCAATGGTGAGAAGTGGAGCCTGATGTGCTGGGCAGGATGTAAACATACATCCTGAAGAATTTTGAATTGAAGAGCAATACGGCAGGCAAAAGGAGTATGATGAAACCAAGGAGACTGTATTAGACAGCTGAGTAAGCTGTGATCAGTTTATGGTGGATTTTGAGGTTCAGGGTAGTGGGAATGAGGCTCCAATGCATCCTCAGTAGCACTGCTGAGTGCTGTGAGTGATTTGGCAGGTGATGAACACCTCCTCTCTGTGGATATGGTTGCAGCTAACCAGTGCACTGGTTACTTGAATAAAGAATGTGCCATTTAAAGTAAAAATTTACATCTGTATTAATTGTGCAGTAAAACACGGTGTATTCAATGTGTCTGAGCAGATAGGGCCACAGTGGGATCTGCTTTTTGCCTAAATGTTTCTTATGCAAGGACAAAAATGTTACAGATTTTCTGTGCCTGTTCAGCTTGTATTTTTGTGTGCAAGCAGTTGAGTGATTCTGTAATAGCCAGCCCTATAAAACACTCAGGGAATAGTTCATGGAGTTCAGTTAACAGTTCTGTTCAAGATAAGAATAGAAGCTCAGAGAAGGGACATGTTAATTTTGGTTTTGTGCCTTTTGGTTATGAAGGGACCATTTTTTGCTTTTAAAGTATTTTTCTTGTATTTTTTTCTTTCGTATTTTTCTTATTGCAGAGCTGGAACCAGTAGTGGCATAGTTTCCTCTTCTCCACAAATGGTTTGGCATAGCTTCACTTGTCTCTTTATAATAAAAACAGCCCAAACACATTGTAGTAATCAATTGGCTATTGTGAGTAGCTTTATGAACACTTCAATCCAGGTCAAATGTTATGGTCTTGATTGTCCTTTAAAATACTGTAATCTGTTTGGCATATTTGAGTTACTAGCACTTAACCCCAATCTTGTAGGAGGCCTTTTTGCTCCTAAGTTTTTGGTGTTTTATCACAATTTTAGGCACATTAAAGATATTTTATATTATTTAACATAACATTTTTGGTATCCAATAACCATTAATTCTTTAATTGGTTGCTTGGGGCCATACTAAATGGACCACACACAGTCATTTTACCCTAATATTGTACCATAACTTCCACTTCTGTTGTTTTTGGCTATTAAAGTGCTTATGTCTAGAGCTAATCAATTAGAAACAATTGGATGCTGGGCAAGGTCACAAGTCTCTGTCATATCACTTACGTGCAATTGATTAATTTCATCCTGCTTGAGGCAGATACAGAATAAAAAGAATGACCATTTAAAAAGAATGTGGTGGAAATGTGGTATGAATGTAATGCAAAGAAAACTTTAACATGAGAAGTTGTGAAAAAGAGGTAGCTGTTCCTGAGAAGCAATGGAACTTTGGTCATAGGAGTCCTTTCTGAGTCTTCACAGCATGGTAGTAAGCAGTGAGGTGGTTAGCTGGGCTCCAAAATTATCTCTGCTCTTGCAGATGTGCTGTGTCTCAAATATGACAAAATTATTTTGTAAATGGCAAATGAGTTGCTATACTAATAGGTAAATTAGGTTTCCTAGGATAACCCAGGGAATAGTTTACCCCTGAGCATTGTTGAACTGGCTAATTGTTAAATCTGCTCTGTGACCAGGAGCTGTGACATAAATCACTCAGGAAGAGATCCCTTGTGGGTGAGGCTTGGCCATGTTCTTTTGCAAGTACAGAGCTGACCTTTTCTTGTATGTGCCAATATAAATGAAATGAATGGAACTGCATTAGTCTAAAACCAGTGGTAATACAAGCAGATTACGTATGTATGTTTTTCTTGAAAACAAACAAGATACTTGCCTGTCAAATGGCAGCAGCAACATGGAATAACTCATTGTTTCTAAAATTTAAATGATGGTTCTATCCAAAGAACCATCTGATTATGTATATTTGGGAATGTTAACATCCCTAGCATTGAATTTATTGCAAAATATTGTTTAAAAGGCTCTTCATTTTTCCTCACATTGTAGCAGGAGAGCTATTAATTCTACAGATTTTAGGAGAAGGTTAAGCTAACAAAGTAGAAGTGTCCAAGCCCAGTTCTGCTGTTTTGAAGTGATCTCTTGAGTATACATTGCTTCATATTGGTAATTGAAAAGGCAGGATGTCCAGCCTGATAGGCAACTCTTTCTTAACCTTGTGATGATATTTTATTACACCATTCAACTAGATGCTGTTCTATTTGTTATGAAATGTATGTAGGACTGTATATCTTTATAGTCTCACTAATGGATTACTGGCAGGAAGAAACGATGGCTATCAGATTTGTATGGGCAAATATATATCAAGAATTTTACACATGGATTCATTTTAGATTTATTCTCTGGTATGTTGTTTTCAAATCAGGAATAAGCTGATATTTTCTAAGGTTCCTGTAGTCCAAATTAAACCCTCTACAAGTCAGTACATTCTGCCTCCAAAGACCATGGGGTTGGTAATGTGTGCAGAGGGAGTAACAGCAAAGACACCATGTCTGGGTATTTAAGAAGCATTAAGTCCTGGTTTCTATGGAAGGGAAAGTTTCATAGGTCATAAATTCATTCAATAAACTGTTGGTTGCTTCCATGATTTATGTCCCTGCCTGCATTATGGTCTTTTCTAACTATCTGTGATATTTTGGAAATGAAGGATATACATACTGAAAACATTATTGTCTTCAAAATGATTCTGCCGTAACCAATCTGCCAAAAACTACCAACATAGTAAATGTCTTTAAGGCTGAGCTTTGCAAGGCCAAAAATCTGATGTCCATTATATGACATAGTGGACTTGGAGACCATCTTCGTGGAAAACCTTTGGATTACTGTTTTACAGTCACTGAATATATTGCACACTGATGTCCAGAAAATAGATTATGACCTATATGCCACACTACATTCTTAAGTCTCCAGTAACCCTGATCAGAAACATCAGGGTGAGATTGGCAAGTCCCGAGGTAAACCTGAAGCAGTTTTCTATTTCGGTAGGCAGGTGGCAATTCTGCACCCATCTGGAGTTTTGCCATCAACCTCAAAAGGCCTGTGGTTTTATACTTAGTGTGAAGATTGAGGTGCTGCTTCTAAAGACAAATAACATATCTGAGACTCTGTACAAGTATTCTGATTTAAAATATTCATTGCTATTGACAAGGTTGCAGCTCAGTGACTGCATTACCAGAAAACTTATGCTTAAGTTTCTGAAAGTGCTTTAAATTTATGACTGGTAATGATTGCTCAGCCAGTGCTCATAGAATCTGAACTGCTGTTGCCCCTAGTTTACAATCCAATAGTGGAATTGCCTGAAACGTTGATGCTTCTTGTGACTTGAGACACAAACTATGTATGAATACTTACTTTTTAAAATGTGTCATTAAAAATTAAAGTCAGCTATGGGAGAGGACCAAGAGTATAGATGTCACCAATGAAAAAGCACCCCTTTGCTAAGTTATTTGTTATGATGATAATTTCTCATGAAGTTACACTGCAAGTTGGACAGAAATTCTCAGATGAGTTGTGTGTAGAGCTGCATGTTTTTGTTTCCAAAACCAGATACCCAAGAGTCTGGTATACTTAGAAATTATTCCTATTCTTGAGGCTTCTCTAACAGCTGCCAGTATCCTCTAATTTCTCTTGAAAGAGTAGTCAAGAAATGAAGGAATGGCTCTAGGATGATCTTTGGTTTAGAAGACACTTGAATGCTTAGTCACTGAGAATTAATCATTCAGGTCTTCTTGGTGCAGCTGCATCCCTCATATTCCTTACCAAATTGGGGCATAAACAGCACTGAAGTGGCAGTTTTGCACAGTGCACCAAATTCCATTCCTGCCTTTGCATCACAGAAAATGTACATGATTGATTGTACTGATATTAAAGCTCTTACTCTTCATCCAGAACTCAAGATTTAGCCATCCAATTTAATACGTTTTGCTTCTAAAGAACATACATTTTAAAATCAGAGTCCTTTTTATTTGCTGTTACTTCTATGACCTGTAGGTTCACATATTTGTCCTTATGTTCAGTTTTTGTGCTTGAAGATTTTCTTTAAACATTTCTCCATGCTTGCCTGAATCCCCAGGAGCTCCAATATGGCTTGCAATCAAGTAGTAAAGTGAATTCAGTGATAGTGGAAGCAGATTCATAATCATGCATCTATAGTTGTTGGCATTGTAAGTCTATGCTGGAAATCTCAGGTATAACTTATATTGTTCAAATGTTTGACAAATGTACTTTAGTCAAATCCATGTGTCAGTACAATTTTTTACAGTTAACAACACTGATGATAATTCTGTGGCTGTGCAGTCCAACAGAATCACACTTGAACAATTCCAGTGTAGTTCTTATTAGGTAAAATCTCTGCAAAACAGGGACAGTTTGTGCATGGTGAAAGAATGGGTTTGTTTTTGAAGTACAGTTTGATAGTGAGCATAACATTCCAGAAGGGACATTGGATACAACCATGGCAGCTCCAGAGAGAATACTGAGACCCATGTAGGAACTGTACAGCACTGCAGTTCTGATGTGCTCCATGCACTCACTTTGTCAGTGATATACAATAATTCCTTTAGGTTTTGAAGTCTTGCACATAACCTCCTTTCCTGTAAGGGGAGAACTTGATATTAGCTGAAGACTATAAACTGTCAAGTGCCCTTGCATTTAAGGGTCAGTTTTCAAAATTCCCTCACTTCAACTTGTAGGAGAAAGGACAGTTTTGTGAACTCCTTTTTGGATGATGGCAGCCATACAAGTGCTAAATTAATGCAGATAGAGCAGTATTTTCAGAAGAGTTTGTGGGGTCTTTGTTTTGATGTCTTTCAGTAAGACCGGAGATGTTAAACAAAAACATTGTTAAGTTCTCAATTGTGTTGGTAAATGCTTAGCTTGATTTTTCAAAACAAGGTTAATTTCAATTAACCTAATGGGAGCCAGGCATTAGGTGCCTTAGGCACTTCTAAAAAGTCTGTCTTAGAATTTTTCATCTTATTTAGCTGATTAAACCAAAATTTTCACCCTAAAAATTCTTTTGAAGTAATAAGTTTGTGGTGTGTGAATTCTAGTACTCAAGTGCACATCTGAGAAGCGCAAGTGCAAGTGTCATGTGTTTTTATATAAAGAGAGGGCAGTTTTTGAGAACTTGGCCTAATAAATCCCTTCCAGAGTGCATATTACATAAAGTGTTTAGCAACAATGTTATTTCTGTTTCTAATTTTGTATTTATTAGATTTAACATCATTATGGAGGGAAAATGAGAACAATATTTTCAAACTGTTTTGAGAAATGTGGTTTCCAAGAATTGTCAGTTTGTCATGCTTCTGGATGCACTAGAAACATGGTGAATGCAAGTTAGCTCAACAAAATTGTGAAGCAATATTAAAACTGCATTTATGATTGCAGTTACTAGATTGTTACTGTATGCTAATGGTTGTCATTGGTGTCCTGGTAGGAGGTCCCAACTGCTTAATGAGACTGATTTGTAGCATTAAATAAGTGGAATGTTTGTTTATATGTAGAAGCATGTATTTCTGTGTTTATGTAATGGTGTTTTTTTCTGTCATCAGGTGCTTTGCCAAAAAATTGAAGCTGCTTAAAATTTATAGGATGCAGTCTCCTGTTAGTGCATGCAAGAAAAACAGGGTAACATTTACAGTGTATATTTGTGACAGGACCTATGGGGGCTCACTGCATGGTAAATCAAGGTGTAGAGGAGAGTTTTAGTTGCCTGATCTCCTGCCTTTTAGAACCAATGAAGTAAGGTGACATGGACACACCTGCACTGCTGCAGAATGTGAGGAGTGAGGGATTGTGTTTCCTCAGTCTGGCAGTAAGTGTTTCCTGGCATGCACCTTACTGAAGCTCTGAGAAGATTGCAGGAACTGGCTTTACTCCCAGCTGGCTGATTCAGCAAGAAATTAACTCCAAACCCCCTGTTTTTGTTGCAATTTCCCTGCTTATATACGTGGCTGTTCCAGGCTATCTATTGGGATGGAGAAATGTGAAGGGACAGGTACTGGTTCTGATAAATTCAGATTTGCCTCTTCAGATGGACATTCAATTTTCTTTCTGACTACTGCAGCTTCTTGTGGTGTAGCAGTGGTGTGGAAGCAGAAGGCTGAACAAGTTCAGTGCTCTCTGTGGATGTACAACAAAAGAAATATGCTAATATGTAATTTGTCTTCCTCTCCTGAGAGTCTTCTCTTATTAGATGTTTTCAAGGTCACATTACTCATTTGGTGTTTTGTTTTCTTGAGTCTTCAAATATTTTAAAACCATTCCCTGGTTGAGTAACATGGATGTTGGCTGAAAAACCCGATAGCACAGTAGTGTCTTGAATATTGTCTGCTTGCTAGGCAATATCCTAGCTGTAAACTGCCAGGTACATGTGGCATATTATGGATTCTTTCAGTTGATCTCATCAGCACTTCTGTTGAAAGCAGGACAGAAAATACATCTGTTCCTGGAGAGATGGGCTGTGTGTGCTGTATGCTGTGTAGGGGATTTTGCTAAAGCCACTAACTGATGAGACTGCTTGAACAGGCTCTGGTTTTGCACCCTGATTTTATAACTTTATTTATATGAATGTAAGGTGCTTTATGTGACTAAAAAATTACATGTTTCCTCTAGGCTGGTGAGTGTTTTCATAGAACAGCAGTTAACAGTGCTAATTGGATGTTAGGAAATGATGTGAAAGGGAGATGTAAGACAAAAGTATCATCCTTTCACTGTAGGAATTCCTGATTTGCTTGTACTGGTGCACTGTATTCAGCTCAAATCCTTTATGAATGGGTTGGAAAGATTAGGCAGGAATCAGCTGGTAACTTCTTTCTTTCAGTGTAAGAACTGAGGGCCTTTAATAAAAGTACTAGGTGGGAGACTGAAAACAATGAAGCATGGGTTTCTTCCATGTCATGATAATGGTATTTGGCACTCCTTGCCATACTTTTTGAGTAGGTTACATGAATGTCGGGGGAGACAGGATGAGTACTGGGAAGATCCACTTCACAGTACTATACAGATGAACCCCAGCAGGCTGAGAAGGTGAGTCCAGGAAAGTACTGCAGCATTCTTGCTCTGGACAGTGTTGTTGGAAGCTGATAGACTGTATGGTTCCTTGGTCTGAGCCAGTTCAGCTGTTCTTAGGTCATCTTGGAGTTCCTCAGGGCAATACTTGAACATCGTTGAACTAGAACCAGTTCTAGATTTATGTCACTTATGAATCACCATTTAAAAACTACCAAAGAAATACATGCTTCAAACTCCAGGAGTATCTGGATGATTGTCCTGGACATGAGAACTTGCTCTAGACCTAAATGGGTGCCTACATTCTGAGCTTCTTTGTGTCTGCTGGGAGTATATTTTTATTTTTATATTCTTACTAATTTTTTTAATGCAAATATTTTTAGGATGCTTCTGATATATTTTCAAATGGTAGAGTTTTAGAATGATTTTTCAAGAATTTGAGGAAATTCTGGCATAATTGCTGGAATAGCTTATTGTTTTTAAGCAAAAACTAGTATTTTCTTGAGGAAGATAAATAGAGAAACAGCTTCTGATGGCTTACCTTAAGTTCCACTTTCATTATGTGATCAGTCCTTCTGTAAAAAAAATATTCCAGACATTTTCCCTGCATGGGAGAGCACTTGCCTTCCCCTCAGTGTGAAACTGCACACCCAAATGCTTTTCCCGTTTCCTTTTCCTCCCTCTTCCAGTTAAATTTGGAACACAATAGGTTGGTTAAAACTATAAGGAAAGCCTCCAGAATGCTCTCTTAACATATGGGGTTTTACCATCCAGCTGTTTATCTTCTGCTTGGAGGGAACTGTAAATGTATTTTTAATGCCAGGATCTGGGCTTAAAATGCCATTAGTTATCTGGTGGGAATAGGTTTGAAAATTAGTAAGCAATTAGATCAGTGGGCAAATAGATTTTACTTAATGTTGTAAGTCTCATGGGCTTTCCAATATCCTGTTAGCATCACCTGTTCTTAACACCCAACCTTTTAAAGCTTTTCCCTTATGCAGTGTGACAATAAAAGGGAAATTTTTGTTTAACTCATAAATAAAAATTAATAATTTCATTTTAATTAAAAAACCCCCAACTTGCATGGTTCCTCCAAGGGAACCAGAGATGTTCTTGGAACACTAAGCTTTTCTTGAAGAAAATTTCTTCCTGTAGATAACCATCTTGAGAAGGGCCTTAGCTGGGATAACAAAACATGTGGGTTTTGTTCTGATCTTTTGATCTTGCTTGAATTATGTCCTTAGCAGACATCAGTGATGCATTTGTTTATAATTGCTTATTTTTATTGCTGAATTTAGACCTCTGTGAGCCATCTGTAATGTGTCACATAGATGCCACTATTTAGAAATGGGGGAAATGTTGGAATTATAAACTTTCTTTTTACTATTTCAAATGTTAAGGCCAATCTTTGAGAATACTGAGGAAAAGACCTATTCCTCTTGTCCTGTACTGAATGTCTCATCATTCCTTGTCTGCCAAAAGCTCACTTTAAATCAGTGATAGTATGAGGGCTCTTGAAATCTACAAGATTTCAGTTCTGAAAAAGATCCTTCATGAGGTTGCTGTGCCACAAGTGAGACCTTATTTTGTAAAATTCAGGCTTTCTATTCAACAGTACAGCATTCTGCACTTGAGTAATAGGTGAAGTCTGCAGGCACTTCTACTGAGACATCAGTGGGAGTTTTTCTGGAGGAAGAGCTGTCCATGGGAAGCAAGCTGAGGCTGGATTTTGGTAGTGCTAACTACTTGGCTGTCATATTTCCTGTTGTGTGGTGTGAAACAGTCCATCTCTTCATCATATATCTGCTAAGGACAGATGGCATTTAAAAGGGTTGCCTGCAGCTGTTTTCTTGTAAAATGGCTGTATTTGTCTCTCTGGAAAAAAAAAAAGCAAAAATAATAAAGATAATTTTCCTGTTGCTTATAAACCTTGCAAGAGTTGAAGTGGTTTCCATTTTTTTTACAAGTCACTTTATTTTGTGTCACTGAAGACCATTTTATCAGGTGTTATGGTCCTTCCCTGTTGGCAGGAGCTCCTCTGAGCTGCTGTAGAGGCAAACATCAAAACTGGTCCTTAGAGCATGTGCATTGGATGTTAGGAAATGATGTCAAAAAGATGAATGTGGAAACTCATTTTTTAAAAATTAATGTGGCTTTTTGTTAGAATATTATCTTCAGGAGGTATCCCTGAACCTTTTAAGGGGTTGCAGTGTCCACTGCATGGTGCAGTTCTGAGAGTGAGAGAAGGGAGACATGAGTACACCACCAGTGAGGAAGACAGAGCTGCTTTCTACATGTAGCAGCATTTTGTCTGTGCAGATGAAAATTGACATCATGGTGTAGGAATGTTGACAGTGTTTTGCATTTTGCTAGCTGCACTTACTGGAAAGCATGTGTTTCAAAGGGAGTTTTCAATTTTTATAAGTCTTTGCTTCCATATTAGCCCAGTCTTATTTTGAATGTAGACTTGAGCTATGAATAAAATTTAACTCATGGAGTAAGATTCCTCTGGCACAAAATGTGAATGAATAATGCAAACATTAACTAGTAATGTGTATGTCTGGGTCAGAAAAGTCAAAGCCAGCCTTTAGGTTCCACTGTTACCACTCAACATTGCCTTATTCTGTTCAAAAGTAAGGATGCTGAGTTTGGATGATCTTCTCTCGAGAAGAGCTGCACTAAGTGTGGAGAGAGCTTAGCTGGCTGCACAAAACCAACCCTTTGGTTGTGGGAAATTTCCACTGATGTGATTTCTTAGCTCCAGATGGGTCTGTGAAAGAAGTGAGCCTAGAAATGGAGAAAAAAGACACAATGAAAAAGTGACACTAGTTCTTCATCTGGAGAGTAATCATTCAGATAAAATTGGCAAAATTCAATTAGATTATCTTTCAATAATGGGCTGGCCTCTCCCTTTGACCTTCATAATCCAATTAATTTTCCCAGAGTTATATACTATGTAGAAAGTTGGCAACCCAAGTTTCCCATGTCATCAGCTCTATCCAGTCTCCTGAGAAAAAGTTTAAGTGCAACATCCTTGCACCTGCTGGTTCTTCCCCAGCTCTTCCCAAAATCAGGCTGCTTTGAACACGTTCATGAATTTATTCCATGTTACCAAAGCAGTTTACTGACTTCAGTAATGGGGTTCCCCACCTGCTAGGAGACAGGTCCAGTTCCATTAACCTGTTCTTGTAGTGAAGGACCCAGTTCTTTTTTCAGTGTCTGGGATAGATGGATTTGGAAGAGTTAGACATCTGTATTCTGAGAAACTGCATCTGCATTTTTAGGTGAAATCAAAAGCACTGAGTCTGTTCCTTTGCCTGCAGAGAAAAGTTAGCACATTTTTTCATGAGGAACATTTAACAACTCTAGAAAAATACAACTCTCTGCTTCAGGTGTGTAATGTCTCAATTCACTGCTGAAATTTTAAATTGTGTTCCTGTGTGTATGCCATATGGAAATACATGCATGTGTAGTATGTATGATTGCACTAAAAAAGTCTCAGGCAAACTGAAATTGTCTTTAGCTGAATTTTAGTCTGAATTAAGTGTTAAAAAGCTGCAGGCTCCTGATGGACTCTTCCCTACATAGAAGTTACAGTGCTGCTGCATAAAACAATTATTTACCCCAGCATTATTTTTACTTGAGAAATTAGACACAATCAGCTTTTTATGCAGCTGAATAAGAATATGGGATGAGAAAAATGAGGGCTGGTGCTTCATGTTGAAAGGTGATGCATTTTGCTAGGCTGAATACCTGCTCTGGGACTTGCAGTGGGCATGATAGGTTTTGTAAATTAGAGACCTGCTTGCATGATTTTGTGTTGGAATTGACTCTTTTAATAAATTAGCTTAGGAAAAAAAAAACCTGTTCAGAGCTGCATAATTAACACCAGATAGGTCAGAAATAATGTATGAAGTGCCTGAGTAGGAATAAAATTTAGATTTCTGGGGACAGTCTTGATTCTAGTGGATCTTGCTTTCAGCAACTCATTACTCTGTGCAGGTATTTGTGTTGAAATTTGTCCAGTTCTCCTCACTGATGCTTGTTCTGTTCAGCTTTTAAGATGCTGGTGTAGCTCACCTGTGTCTATTGCTCTTTTTGGAGAGCTGCCCTAGCAGTGCAGTTTCCCTGGGCTGTCAGTACCTGAGGATCTGTGCTGCAGAAGGGATTGTTCCCTCTGGATTTTGTCAGGGTTGGTGAGGTACTCAGCTCCTCCCCAAGGCTCTGGAGCTGCAGAGGGCTCTCAGAGGGCTCAGTCCTGCCTGCTCTGAAGGGCACATACGAGCTCCTGGTTTTCAGAGGCATGTAAGCTGAGTTGCAATGTTCTCACCAAGCTGATGTTTTTCTACAGCTTGGTAATGTTTATTCTATATTTTTTTACTTGTCAACTGCAAAAAATTTAATGATTAGTCTTAATATTTCATCAGAACATTTCTACATAACCAACTGTATTTCAAATATCTCTCAAATGTTCAATTATTAATTGTCATGATACCTACCTATGACTTTTATTGTTTATTTCTAGAATCTGATTTCAAGTAGAGCAAGAACTATACATGCTTTATTGTTAGGGGTGAAATTTAAACTTTATGGGATTAAGTGTTTAATAATATAATTTGCTGCATATGTTGCAAATACAAGCTGCTATGAATAGATCCTCTGTAAAAAAAAAACTTGATATGTTATGTATGGACTTAAATCCAATATGTTGTTATCTTTAACTGAAGGAAATTATAAGAAGAGATTTACAGAGGAGGGTTTATTCTATTAACTTTAATTTCTTGAAAACTTTCCTCAACTGAAGTTGAATTTGATTTCTGTATTTTGACTTTGTTTAAAATGTGCTGTACATAACTTCCTCTGTTCCTTGAACATTATTCTGAAAATAGTACAAATTGGCTGTTTTTCATCTACATGAGAAGAGAAAAATATAATTAGTAGCAATAGGTGGATTATTTATTTTAGTGGGGTACCCTGATTTTGTATTTGTCCACTCACAGTAGACTTGAGGATTTAAGCACAAGGTTTCCTGTTATGTTACTAGATTTTTTTTAAGATGTAATTTCTATACCTTGTAAAGAACTGTGAGGGAGACTCTCCTTTTCCTACGTGTCTTTGGCCCCCAGCCTCCCAGGAAGTAGTAGTACAGGACACACTGATTTAGAATAGGTATTGGTTTGGATTCTTATGACTTGTAGGTAATTTGGAATGACTCCATATTTGTAAATGGCAGAAATGAAGAGTTTTGGACTATTTTGAGATTTAGAGACCATATTAAATCATCTTGGCCTAGAACTTTTGAACTGGAGATTTAATTATTGTCCCACACTTACTTTTAAAGTGTGTAGCTGCTTCTTTGAGGGTTTTAAATAAGTAGGTAATCAGGGTTTGGTTTTTTTTTTTTTTAATTGGTTGTATTTTTTTAAAGAACACTTTGCAGCCAGTACCTTTGTTATTAAAGCTGGAACAACACAAAATGTGAGAAAACACTGGATGCACTATCTTAACTCAAAGAATGAAAAATCATATAGAGAAGGGATAAGTCTCATTCAGTTGTTTTTGAATGGTTTCCTGCAAGAGGGCAAAAAATTTTAGACCTTCTGCACTGTGTAGGATTTCCTTCAGCCTTTCCACCAGGAACTATAAAAAGGTTGTATAAAGACACAGAATAATTACAGCCTGAGTCAGGCCAGCAAGTTGGCTTTTTTCACTATAATCACAATAAAAGAACATCTATCTTGGCCAAAAGAACTGGGCTCTGAAATAGAGATGTTCTGGACTGATAATTCCAAGTGCAGCCAATCTTGCAGAGAAATACACAGGTTAAAATTTATATTTGGATCTTGTTATTTAAAATGGTTGCTGTTTAGGCTACTTATAATAGCATTTTACTCTGTGTAGGGTGCAGAGGAAACCAGGACTGTAAAATGTGCAAATGAAAATAGGAATACTTGCCACAGATAACTCCAGCATGGCTGAACAGTGATACTCTTATTGTTTTCAATTTGCAAAGCAGTGAAGAAATGTATAATTATGCAGGATAAGAATAGATCAGCTGAATCAGGAAGATCACAGTATTTCACACCACTGCAAGTTTACCAGATTGTGAAGGTTCCAGCTTCAGTAGTTTCTGGAGTTGTGGTTGTCTTTAGTCTGAGAAGTTATAGATGTATAGGGCAAAAGGAATCTTCTGCAATTAAATAAAAGGGCAGATTAATTTATTTCCCTCCCTTTGCGCAGTCCATTGTTCTTGGATTCTGTCTGTATTTTGAAAAGTCTTAGAATGCTAAAGACAAACATATGAGAATCTGGAACCATGCTAAAGCTTTAGATACTGAGCTGTTAGGGTTGGCCTCCGAGCTCACATTAGCTTGTACTGGCAAACTAAGAGCTGACTGTGGATAAGAAAATTCAGGGGAGGTTATTGCCTCAGATCTTTCCAAAAGTGCTCAGGAATAGTTGAAAAATATTCTGTAGGCATAGTGCCCCTCTGTAAATCTTTAAAATTAAACTATTCTGTCAAGAATTCTGTCTAACCTTAAGTGCAAATGGTAGTGGTAAAAGATCAGCTGCTAGATATACAAGAGTAGATGATCTTGCACCACTGGTTAGACATGAGGCATGTATTGGGGACTCCACATTTCCTCTGGCCCTTGCTGCTTTTAAGAGTAGTGAGCAGAGTATCCCATGTCCTACAAGAGGCATGACAGTTTTTCAAAAGACAAGGTCAAGGGGAAAACCCAAGATTACATGTACTCTTTTAGAATTCAGTATATAAAAGCTGCTTTTGAAAAGCTTTTCCTAAGTAGTCATCCTACTTCTGAGCAAAATAGTGGTGTTTGCCACTTGGCTGGAGCAGGAGAGGCCAAATGAGTGGCCTTTAAAGGATGTCCATGGCACTTAGAGCTGGTTGCTCATTTTGTGTGCAAGGTAAATGTGTTAAGAGATGTGATTGTACCAGCAGCAACAATAAGAGTCAGTCCCTCCACAGCCCTTACTGTTCAATCAGGAGGATTTTGCAGTAGCTTAACTACAGTCTGTGCTTTGTATCCAGTTGTGGGTCTCTAAGTTCAGCTGCTGGTAGGTTCAGTGAAATGCCAGTAGCTTGGTACCTGCTGAAAAGTTATCACTTCCTCCAGTTACCTTCTTCAAACTGTGGTAAGGAGAAGGAAATGACCATTTATCCTACTGTCCATCTGCTATGCCATCATAAACTCCAGAGCGATATTCCGGAGTAAAATTATTCTGTTAAATTTCCTGTAGAAAGACAATCATAACTGGAAAGCAGTGCATGACTTATGACCTGTCTCAGTTCATCTGTCCTGGGAACTATCCATTGTGCATCCACATCTGCTCCTGTACACCCACACAGGATGGGAAGATATTCCTCCACAGGAAGGTCTTCCGTTCCCTCAGAATGCAGGTGGTATGTATTGGCAAACCCCGTGTTGTGGACGTGGGGGCCAAGTTCCCAGAGCAGTGCACACAGAGAGAAGGAATTCACTCAGCTGCTAGAATGAGAATACAAGATGAGTGAGCAGGAATACAGTCACAGGGCCCATCTTTCTGTGTTCCTTCTGTGATAACTCTCTCACTCACTCCTACTTGCTACTTGTTGCATTTGAAATATTGACCATTAGAAGACTAAAATTACTATTTATGGGATCAGTCACAAGGAAGACACTTGGTGCTTAAAATATTTAAAGAAAATGCAGAGCATTTAATAGGGAATCATACATTTTTAAATTCCAAAACGCTAGACAATGGCTTGCCTTTGAATTACAGATGTTCCTAAGTGCTGTCCATTTTTTATCCTTTATTTGTTCGTTGAATGTCTTTCTGTAATCACCTGGATCATTGTAAAATTGCTTAACAAAATTTCTTTGCTGGCCATGGAAGATGGGTGATAAAGTTGTAGTGTTGAAATTATCCTGATTAGAGCAGGCACCCTGTTCTGAATTAGCAGTTTCTATTTTCATTTTATGTTTGACTTGCTCAGCTGTGTCTTTTAACATTTCAGCAATTCTACTTCATTCAGAGGATTTATTTCATTCTTTCCAGCAGCAGAGCCTGTGTTTATCTTTTCTCACCTCAGTAAGAGCCCTTTCCCCTTCACCGTATCAGTCCTCCAGCATTACTGTACACATTGTAGAGAAGAATAAAAATGAGTCATTAAACTAATGACCATTAGTCTTAACAGTTGTCAGTGAACAGATGCCTGTCATGTGAGCTTTTAATTGCTCTGGGGTTTGCTGCTTAAGCAGAGTAATCTAAGTAGTGGCTTATTAGTGAGCATACGCATGAAATGCTGTCAGTTAGTGCTGGTAAATGAGTTGTGACCAGGAAGGGAACAATCTTCAGACTAATGGTTTGTCCTCTTACACAGGACATTATTTGGTTTTTGTTCTGCTGTTGAACCTTTTCCTAGTTAGCATTTAATTTCTAATGCTGCATAGTGTGTCTGGCTCAGTGCAGCACACAGTTAAAACTTTGCTCTGCTTGAGATGCTTTCACTGGCAAGAGAGAAAGATGAAATATACTTGAACAACCACCCTTTCTAACTTGCAAAAAGTGAGAGGAAGCTGAAAAATGGATGGATTATAAATATCAAGACTGGCATCACTGGACTGAAGGAATAGTTAAGCTGAGATTTAAATGTAGCTAAATTAGAGTGCTTGGATAAGTGAGTTGTGGTGTTTGAACAGTGGGCCTCAGTCTGGGAAACCATTTCAGCAGAAGCACATCAGGTGGGAATGATGATGCTGGAAGTCACTGTCAATAATGTCAAAGTGGCAGACAAATGGTAAGAAAAAAGTAATTTCTTAAGGAAAAATGGTTTACTATAAAGTAGCATGCTTTGCTTCATGGTTGGTGTATCAGAATTCCTGATAGCAGTAAAGCACAAAAAGCTTAAAGCCTTTAGAGGATTTGCAGAAATGTGTTTGAGACTTAGAAACTGCGTGCTATGAACAGTTTCTTTTGGGAATTTTTTTAAAAATTGTGCTGAAACAGGTGTGCACACGTGGAGGGTGTTTGGCTGAAAGGCATTCACCTCATGTGCCTTATTAATAGCCTTAAACCAACATTCCTACAGCAGAACCATGACCATTTAACTGCTTCCTTATTGTGAAAATGTGCCTGACCAACTCAATGTGCAAGGCTGCTCAGTCCATAAACCCTGCAAAGGGACTCATTGCAATGGAGAAAGAAGAGTAGACAAAGAACTGGGTTAATATCTCTAAAATTATCAGAAGTAGTGGAAAACTAGCAGTGGAAAAATCACTTTTTCCTCACCATATGTTAAATACATTTGTGTGCTGAGCTGTTGGAAATCCTAAGTGAGCCTGGGAGTGAACATCTGGCTGGGGCATTTCTCTGCAGTCTGGTTTCTTCCAGGTGAGAGAGGATTCATTTGCTAGAGGTAGCAGGGAGGAGATCCACTTTGAATATTTACACTCCTACTCAGGGTGGTCTTTCTTTGTAAGTAGAATTTTGGGATACACCCCCTCTGCAGCCCCTCTTTAAAGAAATGGTGATAAGATGGTAGCAGATGCTCCTGGTGCTCGCTAGAAAGGTGGATGAAGAGCAGTGTTAGCCCAAGCTCTCCTGTGGCACCCACAGGACTATTCAGTCATTGAGAAGCTTTTTGATGGTAGACATTGATTATCAGAAGCTTTCTCTCTTCCTGATCTGTCCAAGTTGATTAGTTGCATGCCCTTTGGCTTCTTCTACTTGATTTTTGGGCTATTTGATCTTAGAGTTGTGCAAAAGACTTATTTTCCTGCTGAGAAATGATTCCAGTTTTTGGTGGCTGAGATTTTGCCTGTGTCCAGGTCAATTTCTGTTATGAGAATTTGTAGTCATTTACAGTAGCAGAGCAATTCCATCCATTTCATCTACCTGTTTAGTTCATGATAAACACCACACTGTTGCTGATGACAACATTGTATAAACAGCATGCAATGCTAGGGCAGCCTTTTCTGGGGGCTGAATACTTGCCAATTTTTCCCTGCCACCTGAATCAGAAGCAGATGTACAGAGACTGAGGGCAGGGAGAAAACTCTGTCATGAGCAGTGAAAGGCATGGCAGTGCCCTGCAATATATGACAGAGTCCCTGTTCAGGTTTCCTCACATGACAAAAGCCTCTGGTTTTAATTCCACCCATGAACAGCTTTAATGCCAAAATCTTCAGCATTTAGCTCTGAAGTGTATAGTGGCTTAGGATTCTTTTTTTCCCCCTCAGTGCCGTGGTTTTAATACCATTCCATCACCCCACACATTTCCCTTCTTTGTGTTTTCATTATGCAACAGGAATTCTCTTAAAAATCTGGATCTGCCACTAGCTCTAGCAGGTGTTTGGCTTCTGAGTGCCAGAGTTTTTTTCTTCACACAGCTTATGGATGAGAATTTCACTGCCCTTAGGCACAATTTCAACTGAAGTATATGAAAAGCGTGTTACTGTGTCAGTTCAAATTATATCACTATTAAAGAAAAAACTCAAAAGGAAATTAAATATAAATAATCATATAACATAACATTAATAACATTAAGGTTATAATTTAAATTAAAAAGAATTGGGAAAATCTGAGTCAGAAGTCCCAGACTCTCCTGAGAGTGGCCATTGTAAATGAGGATATTGACAACTTTGAGTCACACAATATGTCTTGATGAGTAGTACAAAAATACTGGAGTATATAAGAATTAAGTGTATTTTTTAATTCTGTATAACATATTGTGTGGGAGCTAAGTATTGTGTGAAGTCTTGCATTCCCTCACCCTTATCTAGTTTTTCTAATGGTGCTAGGACTCTCTTGCTGTGCCCCACAGTGTCCTAGGTCCCATTTTGCTCACATGTAAATATACAAATTGCTACCACCTGTATTCCCTCCCTTGGGATGTTGAGACCTGCATGATAAAAGTCAGTCATATGTAGTGGAAGGTATTTTTCCTTAAATCTGAATCCTGCTGTCACACCAATGTGGGCATGTCGCTGTGGCCAGGTGAGAACAAAGAGGCATTTCACAAGGTCTGTGCAGAATTGTTAACAAAATGGTGCCGTGAAGTTTCACCTGCCCAGAATTTTTGATTTATGTTGGTTTTTAGGAGGATTTTTGTTAAACTGCAACTTTTGGCTACCTGGGAGCATTCATACCTTTCTGGTAACCTTTCTTCAGCATTATTAGAGTAGTTATTCAGTCTGGATAGTGGGAAAGGCAATGAGGAGGGAGTAATTTATTAGAAAAGGATGGTGTTGGTCTTGCAAGCCAGTTGGGTGCTGTTTATCTCGCTAGGAAAGGATTAGGCTTCTACAGCTTCTTGTTTTTCTTATGAGGACTCTATTCATCAATATTTTGTGTAATTGAGTAAACCTGAGGTCTGTGTTAGTGCATAGGGTGTCTTGGCCCTTCATGGTGGAGGCTTCTTCCACCCATTAACAGAATGATCCTGTATCCTTTCTCATTTCATGTTGTTCTTTCCTTTGCTCCTTAAGCAATGTGAATCTTCATTCAGTACATGAGTTGATTTGTTGAGCTTTATGATCCAGCTGCTTCTGACAGCAATCCTACATAGCCTTAAACTATTCCTCTTCCTTGCCTTTTGTAAAGAAATCTGCAGTTCCTCAAAGATTATGCTCCCAGTCTCCTCCAGTTCGTAACTGGACCTGTAATTGGGATCACAGACGAGCAGGGTTGTCAGTTTCCTGCAGAGGGGTGCAGTTGTCAGCAGCTTGTCAGTTTAACAACAAAAAAATCCTTCACACGGGGTGTTCATGATAAAGGACACTAACAAAATGTCCTGGATTTGGCTGCATGGAGTTAATTTTCCACCTGGTAGCTGATGTAGTGCTGTATTAGGGATTTAGGATGAGAATAATGGTGTCTTGGTTGTTGCTGAGCAGTGCTTTCACTAAGCTGAGGACTTCCCATCTTACACTGTCATGCCAGCCAGGAGGCTGTGCAGGAAACTGGGAGGGGGCACAGCCAGGGCAGGTGAGTCCAAGTGGCCACTGGGGTGTCACATGCTGGGTGGGAACAAACTGAACAGCAAAACTGGAAAATGGGCCAGGGGTGGGTGGCTGATGCTCAGGCACTGGCTGGGCATCAGTCAGCAAATACAGAGCAGTTGCACTGGGCATCCCTTGTTTTGTACATTTTAAAAATCATCATTATTATTGTTTGGGTTTTTTTTTTTTTTTTGTCCTGTTAAGGTGTCTTTATCTCAGGCCAGGAGTTTTGCCTTTTTCCTGATTCTTTCCCCCCTATCCTGCTGTGAGGGGTGAGTGTCTGTGTGGTGTTTAGCCTCTGTCAGGTTAAACTGCAACACAAAACTTTAAAATAATATTACAGATTATCCCATCTTCTTTGCTAAGAATGCTCATAATACTTTTGTAATGTATTTTTTCTGTGAGGATCATGAGAACCTTTAGAAACTGTCAGTGAATAAAAGGTAGAGTTTCATGAGAATATGCTCCAATAATACTGAAAGGACTTTCTTTATGACAAGAATTTTACCAATTATATAGGTTACTAAATAAGGATTAAAAAGAAGTTTTTGTCTGGAATAATGGAACATATGGTGAAAGAGGTGATTAAAAATACCTTTTTAGGCTTCAGTCACTTATGTCTGTCTTGCAAGATTTTTAAAAGGGGTTTAAGTGAAATAGTATTTTCTGTCTCATTTCCAGATATTCCTTCCTTTCACGGTTTCCTCACAGAGGAGAGTTGATAAAGGGGATTCAATCTTAAAAAAGGCTGAGAACATCCCCCAACCATTTCCATACCCTCAGAGCACAAGCTTTGGGGAACATGCAGGTAGAATCTTCACTACCAGTGTAGATTGTTTTATCCAGATGCTATAAAATTTCTTTTCTCTTGGATCTAGACATAGCTGTGCCCCTTCTCCATTCCCCAAGGCTAAGCTAAAGACGTGGGGAAATAACTGGGTATTGCATATTTTGAAAGCAGGATCTGATCCACAGTCACTAACTTTCTGACAATAATTGGAAGTGAACTGCTCTGGGGTTATCTTGTCTAGATGCTGAATTTTACCCCTTGGCTCTTTTTTATATGAAACTAGAGAGACCAGAGCAAGCAGTGCTGCTCACTGACCTACAAATGTTATGTTGCAAGGGATGCTGTCCTGCTGCAGCTGGATTTGGGCCCTGGTTCTGTGAGAGGGTCCCTGGGAACTTTGCCACTGATATCAGCGGGAGCAGCTTCAGTCTGCTGGTGCTGCTCTTTTTAGAGCAAATGCTAGGCACATCCAATCAATTCTTTGGACAGAAGGCAGATTCTGCCTAGCACAGTGTTTAGAAGAAGCTTCACTGGAAGCAGGAAAATTTCAGGGTTCATATTTCTTTTAGAAATATGAAGCACAGTCAATATTTAAGCTGGGTTTTGAAAGTAAACGAAGTTTTGGCTAAAAACTGCTGCAGCCTTTCAGTGAAATGTTTAATCCTTTAGCCAGACAATAACAAGAGAAAACATAAGTAATTGTTGATAAATATCCAAAAGCCTAATCACTAGTATAAATTTTAGAGGGTGCAGAAAAAGATTTCAGAATGTGTTGATCTCAGTCTGCAGCTCAAGCTATGCCAAAGAAAATGTATTTACATTTAATCAAGAAAAATTGTGGTAAAAATGTCCTTTTGAAAAGACTGAGAGATGGGATCTTAATTAAAAAACTAAATGCTCTCCATTGTTCTTCCTGTTTCGGTGTTGGCTTAAAGCTGTACAAACTGAGAGCCTGAAGAGAGGTTTAGGCTGAGCACTTCTGCTCTGGTGACGTGATCCTAAACACATTCCAGTCCCTGGAGCGGCTCCGAGTGCTCCAGCAGGCGCAGGATGGTTCGAGCAGCAGAGGTGATGTAGGCAGTTGCTTTCTTGCAGCTGTGAATGTGATTGTAGCTACAGCTTAGGTTCAGTTTTCAATGATAGGCACTTCAAACAATAGCTGAACTATCAGTTTCTAAATTGCTTGCTGGCAGTATTTTACTGTGTTGGAAAAATGCTGGCTTATCCAAAATATTTAAGAATTGTCTTTTGCTTATCTTTTTATGTATCTTCAACTCAGAGGCACATTTTTCCAAGCTTGTTTTATTTCTTCATGTTCAGGCAGGCCTAGAATGAGAGATGAGAGGAAAAATAATTAGATTTGGGCTTAAATCAGCCCTTTCTTAAGTCTGCTTTTAGCTAATACAGAGCATGAAACATGGAAGAACAATCCTTGAGTCTCCCACTCTAGTTCAGTCCCCAGCAGAGCTTTTGACTCGGTGTTTCAGATTGCCTCAGTTGTGACTTTCCTGATGAAATCTGACAGCCAAACTGTCTTTCAGGATTCTTCTACGAAGTGCTTGACTTGAGTTCAGCCAAGTCCTCTTTCATTTTTCTAGGAGAAATTACATTTATACTTTAATTCTGATTTGAAATGCTGGCCTTGTAGTTTAATATTAATAATTAAATAATTGGCCTGGTCTGCAGAAATGCTGAGCTGCTGGCAGCTTCTGTGGAAACTCAGTTCCCTTGCAGGGTCTTTAAATGTTTCAGAGTGTCTAGCATTAGGAAGCTGTTTCTGTAGATCTTGGCCATGACAGAAGCTAATCTGACTCTTACTAGATATTTATTCATCAGGATTGCTTGCTCTGGAGATAGCTGAGGTTCTGAACTGTTAGTGTGACATTGTTTATCTGGAAATACACTTTTTCATGTTGTGATGAAGCTGGAGGGCTGTGCTCCATCTGACATTTTTGTATTGGAGTCCTTGAAAATCCATTAAACTAAACTGCTACTTAGCTGGTATATTACTTCCCTGGGGCGTAAATCAAATGCTGCAGCAGCTCAGGAGACACATATTTAACTTGAATTAAATGGGAATACACACATTTTGGTATATGATTGGACTTGCTGTGCATATTAATCTGACAAACATGTATTTACAAGTCATTAAGAATGCAGATAGCTTTTCTCATTTTGCTTTACTCATATTTTTTTTTCCCCCTAAAACAATGATTTTGGAAATGAATGCTGCCCATTTTCCACCTCCAACAAGAACTAATAAAAGAGCCACAAAACTATGGAAAGCAAACTGCCTTCACTGTATTTCTCTTTTCTTTACAGAGTTTACTTTGGGCAGGGTAGTGCACTTGTGCATAACTGTAAAGCTTTTGTTGATTGTACCTTTTATCTTTTGTCTGTGTTTCTTTTAAAAAGTAAGATATTGAGGCAGTTTCAGGAATAACATGGTATTTGTCATATTCAGCATTTGAAATAGATAATTTTGAAGCTTTTCTCTGCATTACTTCAGTTTGCTCTCATTATGCTCCCAATTTTAGCAAGAACACAGACTTCATTAGGGAATGACTGATTTAAGTCCAGGTAATGTTTATAGGTATTAAGTGTGCATGACAGGAAGAGTTCTTACTTTTGTCTGTATGTGGTTCTTGGTGCCAAGAAACTCTAAAATTAAAAATTCCTCTGTATCTGAAATATTAATGTTTTATTTCTAATTATGGTCAAGTAATTTCTTTGAGATATTACACCTCTGTTTTCTCATTTTTTGACCTTCACAGCTCAGATTTAATAGAAAGCTCTATTTCTAAAACTGCTGCTGTCTACCTGCAAATTTGGAACAATTACTTTCAAGTCTCCTTGTGGCTGTGATTAAGTAGAACAGTAGAAACCCTATTATGAGGTTTGGTTGAGCTTTGTCTTGGCCTTAGTATCAAATTATCTCCCAAGAACTGTAGACTAAACCAGATTTTTAAATTTATCTGAAATCACAATAGCAGTTTAAATCCTTGGATGAAATTGTTGCTCTCTAACTTGAAAAGAATGACCAATGATGAATATTTATAATTTTTAGTAATGGAAAACTCTGCAGTTTAGTGATTTGATAATTTTAAGTAAACTGGATGAAAACAGCTGACATGAATCTTGGGTATTAGGGAAATAAAGAGCAGTTAAAGTACTTTGCATTATGTGGTGGTTTCAGAATGTGCCAGAGGGATTCATTTTGGGTGAAACAAACCAGAAGTTGTGCCCCAGCAGCACCTCCTGCTCAGTCTCTGGGAGAGGCTCAGTCCTTCCCAGCCCTGCTGCTTGCTACTGGCAGCACAGACTGGGAAGCCCTCAGTGACCATTCCTCTTACTCTCAATAATAAAATAAAATCCTCAAATCCTCAACTCCAGCAGCTTCTAGTCAGTGTTCTACAGAGCAATTAAACTGTGCAGCAGCAGAGACAACATGCAGCTCTTGGTGGAAGGAGATCTAAAAACCAGAGCTTGGATACAGGCAGTTCTTTGTGTCCTGTGCAATTGAAAGTGGAAGAGTAATTTGGTCTTTCAGCACTCAGGTGGGGAGTGGTGAGTGAGGAAGCAATCACAGCCTGACATCAAAGCTGTGCTCCAGCATAATAAAGGCTTGAATAAACCCAGTGCCTTTCACACTTCCCCTTTCTGCTGATCAGGATAGTTCTCCTTGATCACATAGCTAGAAAGATAGAAAGATGTAGCATGGAAGGCCTTATTTTTTCAGTTCCTGACTAATAAGTTGCATGTACTAATCGACCAGGAAGATTTTCAAACACTGATCTGTTTCCAATTTTTTTTTTTTTTTTGTCAGTAGGTAATATATACTTCCTTGCTACATGTTAGATTAATGTCAGTGAATTTTATGAAGTGATTAGTATTATATCTGCTTTGGCTACGTTATCACCTTCTACTGTCTTCATATGCTTAAGATCATAAAAGCTGGTTTAAAATGCCTGCTTTAAATCTTAAGTGTACTTGTAACTTGACATATTTAATTTAAAGCTATTGAGATTAAACTGGCCATTAAACAGACCTAAAACACTAACATGAAATGTAATTGTTTTCTGAAACTTGCACTTATAGTCTTTACTTTAAAACATGAATTTATATCAGATTAGCTAAGTCATTCAGAGATGATCTCAAATATACTATAAACCCACAGATTGTTGAAATTTGAATTACGTTTAAGCCAAAGTGCCCATAGAAATATAAAAGCCTCATAAGGAGCATTGGTGGATTCCTCAGTGGGGAATAAAATGGACTAAGTGGAAACATTCTATTCCATGTTCAGTACAATGTACGAATGAAAGTGCATTGGGAACATGCAGTTTATTTGGAGGTGCCTGCATCTAGGTGGTAAAAATGCTTTTCTGCTGCTTTGGTGAGTGGATACAGAAGAGTTCTTTGAACATTCGAAGATTTGATTTTTTAAAAATTAACTTTTCAGTTTGGGTTGTTTATTTTTTTTAGAATTAATTGCTTGGCTGTATTCTTTCTTACTTGACTTATACCAGACAGGTATCAGTACCTATTGCTGCAGCTGACAGTTTTTCCATTGTAACCTCCTGTGTAACCTTATACAATATCCGCATTTTACACTGAATTTTTCCATGCTTGGAAGCCAGATTTTGGTTGCCTGAATTTAGCAAGCATTCCTCTTCCCCTCCAGTACATAGCTGCTCATGAGCTTTTCACAAGAAAATGGAATGTGTTTTAGAAATCCCTAGTTTTTCTTATGTTTTTCAAATTGCTATTTCAGCTTCAAATATTGGCATGTTTTATATTCAAAGCATAATACTGACTGATGTCCAGACTTTATATTTTAAATGTTCAAACTACAAAGATGAGAAATGTAAACAAGTTTACTGCTGTGTATCCTACTGACAAATTTGTTTATGAGAGATTAGGCAACAGTGTGATATATACAATTAGCTAAGAAGTATGGTGGGGTAATTTTGATTCTCTTCTGCCTGTAAATTTGGCAAATCTTCCAAAAATATTGTTATTAATCACTAGCACTTAACAGGATTTTTTTCCAAAGTATTCTACAAATAGAAACTAAATTTTTTACAATGCACCATTGAGATAGGTCAATAGGTGTTGTAATTGTTTTACACCTGGCAAAAACGAGGTAGAAATGATACGTACTTTAACCCAGGCCACTAGAGGTTTAGAGTGCATATCTCTCATCCATTAGCCCTGTGCTGAAATCACAGGATGACATCACTGCCATATTCCCTCGCAGAGGATCTGTGGATAGCCCAGTGAAAGCAGGGGGGAAGGATGCCAGATTATGTCAGCTCCTCTCGTGTCTGGGCTGTGCCTCACTTGTCAAGGCTTGCATCAGCTGCAGCCAGCTCGGGTTCAGCAGGAAGCAGCGCTGCAGACCTCTTTTGGTGGCCTTATGGGGAAACTCTTGTCACCAAATGTAGATTTGTTCTCCATATTTTATTACTTAATTATGCGTAAATAAGGGCAGTTGGCTAAAGTGTAAAAGGGAGATCTCTGCAATAAGCTTTATAGCAATGTAAGGATCATACAGTGTGAATATGAATTACTCTTATGCCTGATGAAAAAATCCTCTTTACAATCTTGTTCAGTCTTGCATGCTGAAATATGACCTTTACCCTAGTCTAGACATGTCCTTTGCAAGCTATTTCTAGTTTATATGAAGGCTGCTTGATTTAAACCAAGTATGTTAATCTGATGCTGTCATGACTGATGGGGTTTGCAGTCTGAGATGCTGACAGCTCTCAACAGAGTAAGCAAAAGCCCTGTAAGCTTCTCCAGACCATCCTGTAAATGACATGCCATCTGCTTTTTATGAGATAACTTCTGAGCTTCAGAAGGTGAACTTACTGCAAGAGAGAAAGTGCAGTAAGTCTTAGCTTCCTTTTCCACCACAAACTGCTTTGAATTATGTTGATTGCTTTAGGAATCTCTAGTTAGCTGGCACCTATATTTGGGACAGTTCTAGCCAAGAGTCTAGAAACTGGGTGATGGCAGATGCCAGTTTTCATGTGAAATTGCTATGTAAATGTAAAAATATACAGTTTAATTACACCCCTATTTATTAAGTTCATTCATTGTTAAATGTTCAGCAGTAACTTGCACACTTCAGGCCTTTTTTTCTTCCCTGAAAGGTTTCAACCTTTTGGAAGAGAATGCTCATCTCCTTGCCCTGTCCTCACTACACAGCTGGACTCAATATTCTGCATTCAAGAGATGATTGCTTATTTTCTCTTGTATGCAAACCAGGTGGCTTGTGAGGGGAGTGATAAATGCAGGAGGAATAAGGGCAGAAAAGTCTGTGCAGAACATTTGCTGCATATCTGGGTTGCTTGAGACCTCCAGTGCAGAGAGATGCTGCTGGCCCAGCATGGGCTGGGTGTGTTGAGCAGCCTCAGGTGTGTTGTGATGGCTGACCAGGCACAGACCCTCCAAGCAAAAGCTGTTTCTCCAACCAGACAGGTGTCAGACAGCCCAGCTGGAGGTACCAGCTATGATTCTGACAGAATTAACTCCTCTGTAGCTTGAAGTGAGCCCTTTTTTCTTTCCCAGCCTGTTCTCAAATGCTCTTCCCCAGGTGTGAATAGCATCCTGAACTAATATGGAGCCCTGCCTGTCTTCACTCCAGTCGTTCCCACTCCCTATTTCTTCTTTGCAGTATTGTCTTCCTGAAGATTCAGGAAGATAATAAGTAATTCATAGTGTCATGGCTTCCTATTGGACTAGATAAGCCTTCAAGACATTTTCCAAGCTGTGTTAATCTATGATTCTTTGTTTCTTCCTGTAAAAATATAATGTGCAGTATATTTAACCAAAATCCTGTTACCTGCAGTAGCCTCTTCTCTAGTGAAGTGTATGAGGAAAAAGAAAGTGTAACATTGCTTTTTGAATGTCTTTGAGCAGTGATGTTTGATAAGCCAGAGATGATCTCCTTTGGTTTAGTAGATTATTTTGCAATTGAGGCATCTTGGTTTAAACCTCTGTAGGTATTTAGCATGTCTTCATCACAGCAAAATATCCACCCAGAAATACCGTGCCTTAAAGCACAACATTTTTTTTTTCCCCTCCAGAAGTTCATGTCTAGATTTTTGTAATTATATGCATGGTTTTGAAAAAAAATTACTTGTGTTTGTAGCAGCTGTAATGTGACCTCTCTGATTTCCTTACAGACAAGAGCAGAGCAGTCCCAAGGTGCATACTTCTTGCCTGAGTTTGCACTTTCTCCACAGGGGAGTTTTCTTGAGGACACCACGGGGGAGCAGTTCCTCACTTACCGTTATGATGACCAGGTCAGTGTGCCATGTGAGAAAATTATAGAGATTGGTTGGTTCATGCAGCTCTGAGACAAAGATTGCTGTGGAACAGAGTAAGATGGAGAGCATGTCTTGTCTTTTGAAGGCACATCAAATTTATAGCAAGTTGAATGATAACACACTATGCAAAATCCAAATTAAGGCACTTAGTTGCATAAATAATAAGTGGAAACACTTTTGGAAAATATTAATAGGATGTAATGGAGATAAAAGCAGCAATATTTTAGTGATGTGTTGATAGTTGTTTATAGTTACATCTGCAGAATATGTAGAACTAGAAGTGATTGTCCTTTCTGTGAATTGTTTGACTTAAACTAATTTGTTTTATTTAATGGAAAAATCAGTGTTAGCAGACTTTGCCTTTTCCAGCTTGTGAAAAGTCAGAATATTGTATTAGTTCATGAAGTTTTTTAAGGGAAGGTTGGGTGAATTACAAAGAAACAAATGGGAATAATGCATGGAACAGTGTTTAGAAAGAAACAATTTTTTTTGAAGTTAAAAATTTTTAATGCTTTCTCCAGACTCATAGAAACATTATGTTAAACATGGAATATAGATATAAATGTAAAGAAAGCAACGTGAAAGAAATGCTGTTAATCTTGGCAAAAGATCTGAAGTAAACCTAGGAAATGTGTGGCGTGCTGTGGAAATTTACTCATAACACAATGTGTTCCAGGAGTCAGTTGAACTTCACATCAAAACTGTCTGAATTACATTCATAGACACTTACAGTACATTTCTTAATGTATGAGGAAGGAGTTTGTTAGGAAACATTCCCTTTAGAAGTGAGAGAAGAGCCAGACTTCCCCTGCATCCCAAGGTGTGGTTCTGTCAGTGATGGGCTGATTTATTTTGAAAGATGGGCTTCTTGCAGGAGCTACTTGAAGAAAACAGTTTGCTCATCACTATCCTAAAAAAGAGAACTGAGGTGAGTTTATTTAAGCTTTAAACTGACAATGTTTTTAGATAGACAAAAGGAAGCAGAAAAGCTACCATGGAAAGCATGCTGAGCCACTGTGAAATATTTGAATTTAGTTTAAATGTTTGCAATAATTCATACTTTTGCTTCCCTTGAGGGTCTTGATTATCAACAGAAAAGGTTCTTGGATAAGACCTTCCTTGGACTAAACACCTGGGAAAGCAATAACTTAGAGGACAGTAAAATGCAGCTGCAACTCAGGCTGCATTTAATGACAGTAGTTGAAAAACACTATAAAGGTTGTACACTTTGATCAGAATAGTTTCCATTTAATGGAGCACGTTTTCGAGAAGATGATAAATCAAATGGAACAGAGGCTTAGTCTGAGTCTTTGACTAGACTGTTTGGACTATGTGAATAATATAGCTGATTAAAAAACAAACAAAAAGAATCCCCTTGAAAAAGCCTCAAATACCAGCATAGCTCTGTGCAGGAGCCAGTTCAAAGCCCAATTCCATTTGATGGAAAGAATTCCATTTGCTGGAAAGTTTTCCATTAATTCCATTGAGATCTGAATTGGATCTAGGGTATGGCCAGCTTCTGTTCTTTCATAAATGTGATTTAGTTTTGAAGCCTGCTCTTCCCAGACACTTAGCAGTATGAATTTAGTTTGAATTCCTGGAACTGAAAGTGGTGCTGAAACATCAAAATGTTAAAAGTAAAAGCAACTGTATTAGCAGTATTTTCTTTTGAAAGAAAATTCAGTCCTAAGCATTATTTATTGAAAGTTATAAATACATTGAATGCAGATGGGAACTGATCTGTATCTCTAGCTTTACCTTCCTGCAAGTAAACAAGGATTTCTTTGGTGAATAAAAAGATTTTCCTGGATTTTCTAGGAAATTAATCATACATTTGTAATAATACACAGTTACAATTATATTTTTGCTGAAATGTTAATACAAAACTCAATTGTATCGTGGTCAAACTGGGTAAGAAAACTAGATTTTTTAGTTTTCTGTGCTTCATTCAACTCTTTCTTATGACATTTACTGGTATGAATGAATATAAGTCTTAAAACCAGAGGGTGAAAATCCTTCCTTGGATAATCTATTGAATTTGTATAAGCTGGAATAGATATTTTTGATACATGATAAATGTGATAAGAATACACAGGTGAATAAAAAGAGAGAAATATATATACATTGAAAGCCCATTTTAACCTATCCAACACAGAAATGGAATCAGTACTGGGAGGGTACCACATGAACAAAGAATATAGCAGCATCTTCTCACACACCTTAATTCCTTAATTTAGTTTCAGCAATTCATTTTCTATCTTGTCCTACTGTGAAGGGCTGCTGGCCTTGGAGAAATACATTCCTTCCTTCTCCCTGATGTCCAGACTTGTCCTCTGGGCATCCTCTCAGGGTCCTGGTGTTCCTGTGCATCCCAAGTTACACCTGAAAATTGGAAAATTGAAATAACCTTGTGCACTTGAATCCAGTAAAACACAAGATCAGTCTGATCTGATCTGCTGTGGGGGTGATCCCTCCTCCAGTTCCTTGGAAGGGAGCAGAATGGATAAAAGGGGAGAGGTTCCTGAGACTGGTATGGAGGTGGAGAAGAGGGTGGCTCACAACCTCTGTTCTTTTGGTTAACCAGTCTTGAGACCCTTGCAGGAAAACCATCTATCCCTATCTTCCCAATTTTCCCTTTTCCCCCTTGTGCTGTTCCTTTTCTCCAGGCCAGTTAAATTTCCAGTGAGAGATGGATAATATTTTTGCATAGCAGCATCATCATCGTCATGATCCAAGATTAGTTTCCTTACATCCTCCAAACACAGGAATGTTTCAAAGGGGTTTTCTTTGGCTGTTGTGTGTGATATTTTTCAAGCAGGGAGCCAGTTTAATCAGAATCATTCATTCCTTTGTTAGTAAGTAATCTCAGTAAAATAGAACTAGCTGTTACTTAAATATTCAAAAGTATTTGCTATCTGAACTGACAAGCTTACAGTTTGAAATGAAAGATGAGTAAATATTAATAGGAACACACTGTACTCTGCTCTAGCCCAGCAGAATTACACATGGATTCATGTTGTACATGCAAGATAGTACATTTTGTTCTGGTTTAATCTGGCAGGACTGTGCTCTCATTTTTGTACAGGACTGCACTAACCTCTGTGCATATTTTGTTGCTCTATGTGTATTTAAGAATTACATGCAGATGAAATTCTTTGGCTAGATATTTTCAAAATTCAGTGAATATCTTTCTTACCACTTCTATGACTATAGAGGAAAATAACTTTAAAGATCTGATTAAATACTGACAATGATTCACTGGGGTGTCATCTCCATGGAGTGGGACATTACAGTTTTGACACATTTATTGCTGTATCTTCAGGGAAAAACAGTGATTCAAAGCAAACACTTGAGGGATCCCAAAGGACAGAAATGTAGAAATGTTTAAATTGAACACTTTCTAAAGGCTTCTGTATTGTTCACCACGGGATATCTTGTATCAGTGCATTGCATCCTTCATTTCTGAGATTCTACTGAGTCAATGCAATTTAAGCCTAACTTGGTACCAAATAGATTTTGATACATAGCCAAAGACTTCAACTGTCATTAGAAATTTGAGATTAAAAAAAATGCCCCCCCTTACCATTCATGAAAATAGTTAAATAACTGAATAAATGTCTGAAAATAAATTAAATTATGAAATGAATATACAAGTAATAGCCCTTACTCCAACTTTGAGATACATGTTGAACCTTGCCATAAGGAATAGTTTCCTAGTATTCTTTTTGATTTCTTTTGGCTTTTCACCTTTTAATCTACTACAAGGAATTTTTTTCTTTTCCAAAATACTAGTAGTACTGGAAAGCTTTCTTGCAGAAATAAAATGTTCTTGTTTTCTGACACTTAAGGTATTGCTTCCAAGTATTAAAACCATTCCATATGACGGACCACCAAGAAGGACAGCAGTGAAAACTTGGTTGGGCTGAATGTGTTTGAAGTGCATTTCCACTTTGATTGGCTGGCTGGCTGAGAGTTCTCTTGGGGGTGTGGGTAAAAAAAAGGGAAGGAAAAAAGAAAACAAGTTTATCTTTAAAGAGAGAAAATGTTTGCTTGACCAGTTAGCTTTCTAGTTGACCTTGCTTCTTCTAAATTGTATGATGTTTACTAGTTTAAACTCACAACAAGGATAGCCTGATTCTGGAATTAGATGTATGGCTCTAAATACCCCAATCTTGGCAAAGAAATCCAGTGTTTCTAAACAAATAATAATGAAAATCTGCACTATCAGGCTTGTGTTTAGCTATACAAGGTAAGGTAGAAACTGGTCAGTCTGTTTTCAACTAGATGTGCAAGCTGTAATACCCAGGCTGCAGCTGCTACAGTTCATTTAAAGCTAGTCTTTCTTTGGGTTTGCTAGAAAAGTGCCTTGTTATAAAGTGAATGCCAAAATCAGGAAAGTATTCTCATTAAAGCCTTGTCTTCCACAAATAGAAATAGTCTGTCTTGGCTTCTGATTTTTCACAGGGAAAAGGAGCATGACATTTGAAGTATTAATTTGAAAAAAATGCAGTGGAACCCAGGATCTGAATTACTGAATTAGTTCTTCAAAAACTAATAATGAAGTAAACTGATGGTCTCTATTACTCCACCTTTTTATTTGTAGTCCAGCAGCATTACCTATTTGTGTCTGTTCTGTAAGTTTTTCAAATTACACCTAGGAAACTCTTGTGTGGGCAGAAGTTGTCTTATGAGTCTGACGGGGCTGACAACCATTTTTCCACAGTTTCCTTCATCTCTTTCCCCGTTCCACCTGCTGGTTGCCATCCTACCTGCTCTGCCTCTGGAAGGGTACCCGAGTCACAGCCTGGCTTTGAGTGTCAGCTGCTTGCTGGCTTCTGCTCCCAGTCTGAGCCTTTTTATTCCCTTCCCGGGTAGTTTGCATCTAAACCACCAGAGAAACGGAGCCACGCGTTTTCAGGCTTGGGGATGAGTCATGTAAGGGACATTACTGCAAATTAACACATCAGTGAAGACAAGCTCTAATCCCGGGAAGAGAGGAAGATTTGTAGTTAGTGGCTCACTTGCTACCCATGCATATAAAGCTTCAGTACTCTGGATTTGAGAAGGAGCCTGAAACTTGTGTGTTTCTCTGGCAAGTCATTTTTGTTGATAACCTAAAAAAAAAAACAAAAAAACATTCAGAACTATTAAAAAAGACTTAATGTCTTGAATCTCAATGTGTAGCTTTTCATTTAGAGATTTTTAAAAAATAAACAAACAGTTTTCAAGTGGCCACAGACTATTACAGGAATTCTTCTATAATGAAAGCATTCCACTGTGGAACACTTGGTGGTTTCATTTGTGTGTTTGGAGAATGGACTTAATTTTATCCAAGCACCAGAACTGCAAGCACTAATATGTGGCTGTGGGAATTTCAGCACTGTGTTAGAAATACTCATTTTCTGCTATGTAGAGAACTGACCTTGCACTCCTCACTCAGGCAGTCTGCTGATATTAGAATAACACTGATTTCACTGACTTGAGTCCTGCAAGTCTTCCCATTCTCTTAGCTAGGACATCTTGTGTAAGTAACAAATTACTAGGTCGGGTTTGTGGTATTCCATACTAATCCTACACATGTCTGTAATGAGTTTATAATCATATTTAAGGAGTCTACAGCTATATGTTTGTAAGGCTGTGTGAAGATAAAAAGCATCATTTCGTGTTTCTCTGAAAATATAACTGAAGGTGATGATAGGTGCTCCCTAATATTTTTAATTCTATACCTTGTATATATATACCTTTATTTTTTTTGTTCACTGGTCTAATTTTGGTTTCTATTTTTAAGGGTATGTTTTTTGGTTGTTTTTTGGGGGGGATAAGGAAGTTAGCTCCGTAATCAAATGAAATGTGTTTCAGATTTGGAGTGGAAAGGAGGGAAAGGAGGCAAGGATTAAGAGAAAATGAAAACCACTTACAATTTCAGGCAAAACTACTCTTAGAGAGACTGGTACTGCATAAGTCAGGCATGATCCTATTCAAACAAAACTTTTGTTTAGGCTAATTGCTGGCTGGAAGTGTGTGAGCAGCATATGCACTAGTAATTATATCATTACTTGTGTGTGATAGGTTGCTTAGTGAACTGAAGTGTTTTTAAATACTTCTGTTTATTGGCAAACAGAATGGGGAACTGGCACTTCTTAAAAGCACCAATTACCATTTTTCGTTCAGGGTTTTGTTGTTCAGAGAAAATAGTGGAACTGCTGTTTGCAGTCCATGTTTCTTTGTGCACTAAGAATTGCAGACTTCCTTGTTTTCTATTACAGCCTCAGTCCCAGCCCTGCCAAAGGTCTCTGTGTGTAAATCATACTTACAGAAGCCAGTAGGTCTTCACCTTGTGCATTATAACAGCCTTCACAGGGAATCTGTAATAGTACAGTTTCTGCAGAAAACACATTTTATATCATTTCAATTTGGACCAAATACATTCCAAGAGGCTGTAATCCTATTCCACTGAGTTCTGTGGTGAAACTCGCTGCCTGGGTCCATGGTCCTCCTGTGGCTGTGATGATACTGACCTCAGCAGCTGGCAGAGCATTCCCAGGTAGCAGAAGTGACCCCTCATTTGCAAGGTCATCCCCTAGAATGATTTATCAAGGGAGAAAGGAGAATGGACCAAAACTTCTAGTTGTTTCTCTTCTTCTTGCTCCCCTGGATGCTGGAACGATATTGAGGCTGCTCTGGTGGATGATAAATGCTATGCAGGGGGTACTGATTTTCTTCCTTTTCTCTCAGACATACTTTCGGGGCCGCAAATTGATGTTTATTCAGTTTGAGGTTGAGCTGCATAGAAAAACCCACTTTAAATGCTAAGTACCTTGCTTTTCTAGCATCTCCACCATGAACAGTTTTCATAAAAGACTGAAATGTTTAAACTCACATTCAGTGTCTCATGTTGTAATGTTTGCAATTATAAGTTTTCTCAAATACGTTTTTAATTTATTGCAATAGATTAAAAGTATTTTTTAATTAGTAATATTATTTTTTAACCTATCCCCAAGGAGCAGAAAGGATGTGTACTTGGGCAAATATTCCTCTGTAAATTCTTCAACTCAATTCTGCTACACTGGGCTAGTAATAGGACACCTGATGAATTAACATTTTACAGATAGGTGCTCATCTGACATTCTTTAGAGGAGTCAATGATTAAATCATGAGAGATTGATACAATGCAATGTGAATTTCCCACTGACCTCCTCATGCCCCTGGTGAACCTCCAGAAGTTGGTACATGTTCTTATCCAAGAATTTTGACATTGATAAAGGCTTAGGTTCAGCCTTCTAAATTAAGACTGAAAGGTCTGGAGCTAACAGAAATAATCCCATGCTTACACAGTAGTGCTGCTATCATCTATCAATAAGAGTTCATTGAGATACAGTGGAGAAGTGCTTCTAAATCAAAAAGAAATATTTCAAGTACTGTGGGAAATGCAGTGCTTGGAACTGGAAAGTTATTCTTCAGATATACATGGTGAGAGGATGTTTTAGGCTGATAAAGCCTGATGGTGCATTAATCACTTTGCTTGTACAGCACTAACATTTTGAAACTATGTTCTTTTCTCTGGTCTTAAACAAGGAAAGAGCAGATTGTATTTCGTTTTTTGGTAATTCAGCTGAATCTATTGAACTTCTTGAGCTGCTTAAGCTCCTGTTAAATTTTGCGCAAATGAGAAGATGAAATTGTTTTGCTGAATTTTTCATGAAGGATGAATGTGATCAATATGGATTTAATTTTCTTTGTGTCATTTCTGCCAGAGATAACATTTAAAGCCCTGTGAGAGTTTATAGCAGCTTCTTCCTTTTAACATGGAAAGCCTTAGTAAAAAAATTGAAAGAAAATTCATTTTATGCTGTCCCTAGAATAATGATTAGGAAAATGCTCACTTGATAAAAGGATTCATCCCATGTTAAGGTGTTTCTGATAGAATGACGTTGTTTTGCAAGGCAGTGGGTAATTTAAACAGGATTTATATTGTTGAGCATGTGGATAATATCCCTCATAACATTAACAGTCATCCTTTCAGGCCTGTCCAGCACGGAAAAATTATTTATAGGAGAGACTGAATGTCACAATGACCCTTTTAATAGAGATGTACTTGAACCTAAATTTCTCCCAGTTTGTATGCCAATAATGTAGAAGATGACGTGAAAAATCTTCTTTTAAAAATCTGCATCTTTTGGCTTTGTTTCTAGAAACAGTTAAAATGCTTCTTGATGTCATTAACAGTTGCATAATGAACCAGGCTTGGGACAACTAAAGAACAATCTCGTTACCAATTCCAACAGTAATTTTGCTCTTTACTGTTTCAAAAATAACTGTCAGTATTGCCAATTAAACCTAATTTATTTCTACTATTAGACTTCAAATGCTATTTTCTTACACAGCAGAAAATGACCTACACATGAATTATCAATTTCGGCAATAACAGGAAAAATGGTAGATGGAGGTTCATTGAGAGGATCACCCCTGACAACTGTATTTTTCATTTTCAAAGCTTGGAATGTGTTGCAGGCTGTGGTACTGTAGGATCTGAGGCATTTTAATTCTCCTGATGTGCAACACCCTGGTGCTGTGTGTGTGCCAGGTGTAGGTGTAGCTTCCCACCAGCACTTCTGCTGAGCCTTGGCTTGGGGGCTTAGGGGTGCAGAGTGTGTCCATGACTTTCAGAAACAGAACTGGGACAGTTTGTATTTTTTAAAAAAAGTATATGGAATTTGTTACTAATTTTTTCATGTTATGGAAGCTCTGACTTTTTCTTCATTCTTCTTCTGTTTTAAATAAAGCAGTTACTTGCTATTTGTTTGGACCACAAGCTTTTGCTATTTACTGATCCCTTTAAAGTGTTTCCTCCAAGAAAACAGTGAAACTTTGGGTGCTACTTCCAGCATGCAGCATGTCCTGTGAATGTCAGTGGAATTTCTTTGCATGTCTGAAACTGTTTACAGAAATAAATGCTTGCATGGGATTTGAGGCAGTAGTTGAAGGTGCTCAGTGCTTGGTTGAGTGTTTAGCATGGTCTTTGGTAAAGAGTAATGCTGGATTTGAGCATGAGCCTCAAGTACTGTACTGTATTTGACACAAATTGTGGGTCCCGCCTTTTGTGGAATGATTGGCAAATCAAACATTCCCTTTTATTCTCTGTGTTTTTCCCCCTGCTTTCCCATAGACAGGCAACTCTTATGCTGATTCTTGGTCTGGAAGGAAAGGCAGTCAGACCTCTGAGAACTGGAAACAATCTGGACTCTTTTTAATACTCTTAAGACTATAAAACCTGACCTCTTTCCAGTAGAGCCTATGTAATCTAGCTTTATAAAATTATCTCATTGGTAGTAAATTTTTTTGTTTGTTTGTGTTATATAGCTGTAAGATATTTTTGTGCTTTGTTGATGTAAGTTTTCATTCGTTTAACATTTTTACATTGCATAAGAGAAAAAGGACTTTTAAAATGGCACCAAACCCTTTAACTGATTTACAGGTTCATGAAACAGACTAGGGTATTTGCACATGGGTGAGAAAAATTAGTAGTAATAGGCTGCTGTATGATGTGGGATGTTTTTGTAATTTTTTAAATAGCCCTTGGGAGATGGTTGCAATTGTAAATACAAGATATGTTCTCCTTTACCTGATTATTTAGGCTTTGGTCCAAAAATCATAGTAATTTCAATAGACTTTGGATCAGCCCTTCATTTTTGACTGCAAAAAGAGATTTGCCATTGATTTCAGGCAGATTGCATTCAGGCTCCCCCACAGAAGTGCTATAGACTGTTTGATCAGGGAGCTACTGGAACCCAGCAGCATTGCAGCCTCAGGTCTCTGCAAACAGACAAGTTCACTGGTGTTTGTTTGTTTCTGTCAAATCTGGCGTCCAAATGATGTGTGAAGATTTGTGCCATGACCTTTATTTTCTCCAGCTTCTGGATTTGGTGAGGATCACAGAATTTTCTGTGATTTATACAAGCAAACCTATTTACACAGCATGAATGCTGAAGTGAATCCTGTATTCAAAATATTTGATCTGTTTCAGTAATTACGTTGTACTCAAGTCACCTGAAAAAATGCTGACAAAATGTAGTTTACTACTCCATTCTTGTGCAAAATCTTTGCTAAAAATACACATATTTGCTGATATATGTAGGGTATAGGTCAGTGACCTTCCTTTGTCTAGGTAATATGATTGTATAAGGTATAAATCTGAAGAAACAAGCTGTGGTTTTTCAGGCAGCTCACATAATGTCTCATAACATCAACATAACACATGGCAAAATACCTTTTTTTACTGTTTATTAAAAAAAGGCTTGGAATGCATCACCTTTACTTAAAAGAAGTGTACTGCATTGGCTTGAATGTTTTTTGATATTATTAATAGATGACATAAAATGTGTTCAAATATCGGACTATAAACCATGAAGTTTTACCACGTTTGAATGCTGGCTCCAGTGGTAGCTATTCAGGGCAATATTGCATTCTAATGTATGAATCAGAATTATATCCTAAGTCTACTATTAAAAAACTAGGGCTGTTTTAAACTTGTCCTGCCCTTTTTATTCCATTTGAAAAATATTTTGGTTTTTTTTTTTTTTTTGCAGGTATTTTTATACTTTACAGTGAACTTGCCAGTTAATGTTCATTCTTCTCCTGCTCCTTCACTACTGAGGCTATAGGATAGTCTGTTTTTCTCATACTTTCAGCTCTGCATTCTAATGAATGCAAGGCAAGGAAAAGGAGGGTGAAAATATTTCTTAAGAAAAGTTCTTTTTCAATACAGTTGAGTGACTTTCAATGAAGACTATTGCTCCAAAATTAATTTTCAAAGGGATATGTTTGGGGACAAAAGAGATGATCATCCTTGTAAGGTGTAATTTTAATGGAAATGATCTCCTGTACTTTGCTGTACCAGAGACCAAGGTCTTGCATGCTGAGGGGGGGCTCTGTGGGCAGAACCACGGGGGCTTTGAGAATTGGTTCTGCATATGTTTGTTAATATTCTGGTGTGTGTGGAGAGAAGATTTGGAGCCCTGTCTAGAGCAGATAAAATAGATTACCTTTTGCACAGACCTTGGAGTCTACAGCCCAGGCACTTCTGCACGTGCATAACTCAATTCTTGTGAGGACTCCCACGTACGTCAGAGCTACCCTGTAAGTGAAGCGGCACACGTTCCACAGTGTCAGCAGGATCAGGACCTCCTTTCCAGCCCTGATCTTTCAAATTCCATGCTTAAACTCCTGTGAGGACCCCAAAGAGAGACAGCACCTCTTGGGAAGACCTGAACATCTCCTGCTCATATTGCAGTGAGTGGAAGTTGAAATAATTTGTTGTATTAAGATGGGGCCAACAGGTCTTCCCCTTTCATAGCTCAGATGTGTACTGATTTAATAACTCCCATTACTTCAGCCTTGTCATAAAGCTTACCATGAATTGCAATCAATCTAGTTTACATTTTAACCATTATTTTCCTTAAATGAGGGACTCAAACCCCTTTTTGCAGATTGACGACATCAGAAGATTTTCCAACTTAATGAAAAAAATCCAAATGACCACATAATATTTTCAAAGAACAGACTGATGGAGGCTGGCCTGTTGTCAGAAAAATAGTGTAAAAATTAACCCTTCTACATTGTGATTTAATTTAAAATTAACTTATGGCTCTTTGACACCATTCATATTTCATAGAATAGGTGTGGGGTGCAAGTTTCCTGTATTTCCTACCATGAAGAAAAAAAAAAAAAAGAAAAAACATTAACTCTGACATCTGTTTTTAGCACTTTGCTTCATATTTTTGGATGAATGCCTGGCAAAAGCTGGAAAGCGACTAAGAGATCAACCAAAGATGGCCTAAGGGCCTGTTCCCAGCTGGTACGACATCTGGAATGTTATATAGAGTGGATAAATTCAGAGTTGTACTTTAATAAGATTGGTATTCAAGCATTCGGCCTACAGCAAAGGAAAGGACAGTGAAGCTGACAGCATCTATGGTGCATAATATGTTAAGGTGTCTGAAATATAATTTGCTGGGTTTTCACTTTCTTTTTGGCAGATCACTTATGCTTACATATAAACTTTCATCCAGTATTGTTTCGGACCTTTAAAAAATAAAAGGTGAAGTCATATTGGTATTATATCCAGAGTCTTATCTTTTCACTAAGCTTAGAGTATGTCTGGGTTTCTTTCTTTCTTCTTAGGAAAAAAGTGCTAAAGACAGATTTTTATGAGCTGACTAGAAATAACTTAAGCTGCTACCTTTGCAAATTTCAAGTATATGCAGTCTTTTACAGTGAAGATTTTACAGAATAATAAACTATTCAGGAATCTGGACTTGTGCTCTATGGAACCATATTTGTAAGATTTATGTCTCAGAAAGCCTGTTTTTTTTTTCTATTTAGTGTTTAGTTAATCTTTGGTCATCTAATCTCTAAACTGTAATTGAATGTGTTGCTAGACAGGCCCAACAAAGTTGCAGGCAGGGATCAGGACAGAGCCACCTGCTTAGAGCTGCCTTGAGCATTGGTGTAAGGTCTGAAAATGAGCTGGAGGCCAGTTCTGCTTGCAGCCCTGTGGCTGCACCAGTGCCACAGAGTGCTTGCCAGTCCCTCTGCCTTCAGGTTGCCTTTGTGTGTCCCAAAGCAAGGTCAAAGTTTGTGTGTTTTGCAGGGCAGCCCAGCCCAGGGAGGACAGAGTGCCCTGTGTGCCCTGTCCTGCAGCTCAGGGGGCTGGGACAGGCCGTGGGGAGAGGCTGCAGCTAGGAGACAGCTGGCTGAAACCTCTCTGTGTGGGGCTCTGCTGTTCTGCACATGTTCCCTTTCTGCTCTGGGACGCTCTGGGCTTCTCTCTCTGATCTGCCTCTTTCTGTGGGATGCTGGAGCAGGGGGAGGCTGAGAAGCTGCACTTCTCATTGGGAGTGACAGCATGGGCAGGGGAGTGTGCAGTGGAGGAGGATGCAGGGTGTGAATCTGACTGGGCTCTAATTGATGGAAAGGGATGTAATCAAAGGTCTTATTCCTTCATTTGCTTTTAGAAAGGACTTGGTAATTCCTCAGCACGTTGTGGTCATTTCTATATTATTTATTGCTATGCAAGATCTTGTAGGTGAAGACAAGCAACTTGAATATGACTTGGCAGGAGGCCAACAGAATCCAGGAGAAGATGGACCTAGAGAGGGAGGAGAAATGACTTTTGCAGCTGCACTTTGGCAACAGTTTGGATTTGGAGGTGGGAAGGCAAGATCTGAAATAACTGCAGCTGACAAGGAGGAAGCTTATTTGTCTGCAGGGTGGTGTCACTAATTGGTCTAATTGGTTATAGGATATTAACAGTTAACTCAAAATCAGTCAGACTGAATTTCTTGAATGTTGCTTTGTCTTTGGAGTTGCTGCCATTGTCTGATTTGATCTTAGTTCTTCCCTGACTCTTCTGCCCAGGCCGTGCCGTGTGTTTCACAGGCAAGTCCCCAAATACTCCAGCAGCCTGATGAATCTCCCCTGGCACAGACAGCTGAGTTCCTACTAGAATGATTTTAACTTTTTCCAGACTATAATAATGCAGCAAAGTGTCCACCTAAAGCAAACATTATGTTAAGGTGAAACAAGATGTTAGAACCACAGTCTCGGGTGATGTTGCCCCATTGCTGTGAATTTAAAACTGGAATAGGATGGAAACAAGCAAGCAAAAATATAATGGGATTTAAAAAGGGAAAGGGGGATCTAACTTGACAGATCTTTACATCTAAGCCTGCTAGGTGTCTGCATAAACTATTGCTTATTTGGGATCTGATCCTGTGCTTGTACTGCAGACCAAACTTGCTCTGTCCCTGTTATCTGTACAGTTGGAGATTGTGAATTCAGTTAAACCATGTGGAGTATTTGTGTTTGTGGAGTACACGTTGTCTTTGGGAGCTGGTTATTTTTTAAAAAAGAGAAATGTAATGCTGTCACAAGTCTCTATGTGGAGCCTCAGGAGCTCCATTCTTGAACTTCATTTTTTGGAGTACTAGTTGTGAGGAAATACATGCCATGCTGGTCAAGCACGCATATTTGAGTTTAACCTGTATTACTTGGTGAAGTATTTGTGCATTGCTCATTTGGCTTTATGTTTTGCCTTATTACAATAATTTTTCTTAGCAATTCTTACCATTGTTAACCTATTTGTGAAATAAAATTCCTTCCATTAACCCAGCATTTCATGGATGACATGCATAGATGAAGAAAATTTCCAGCCATTTTTCGCCAGTGAGCTGGAATGCAAATGCATCCATACACTGTTCAAGTTGGTTTGGCAATAGCTCTGTAACTTTAGAGGTTTATATGCTTACACTAGGATGGTTCCTGCTGTTTTAAGTATTGTCCAGAGGATGTAATTTCTTAAATGAAAATTGCTTGAAGCCATTCATTTTTTATATGAAGAGTTAAGGTATCAATTACTTTCTCTTATTCCCTGTACAGAATAGGAAATGTTAATAAAACTCAACTTCTGAACCTCCTGATTGGTAAATTTTTGACAGCCATGTTGAAAGATTGTTGTGGACCAAGCAAATGGTTATTTCACTTTTTAAATGTTGCACACAGAACACAAAAATGGGTGAGCAATAAAGAGGAGGAGATACTGAGAATACATACAATTTATTAAAATTTAATTCCAGTTTTTATTAAGCATGGTATTATGCAGTTCTACCCACTCCCTCCTTTTGTCCATATCTGTTGCTTGGTTTGGCCTTATGTTTGCTGTAAAAATACTGAAAGCAAAGCCCTGGGATGTCACTGTGGAAATTGTTCTGCTGACTTCAATGACTCTAATTTAAACCATGGAGCAGTTTTCCCTTTCTTTACATAAAGGTGTGGTGTTTTATAGCTCACAGTTTGAAGGCTGTTGCACTGCAGCTTCAGATTGTGCAGGGATTCTGCCCTTAGGAAAAGCAGAGGGTTGAGTTGACCCAATTCTGCCTCTGAGACTGGATGCTGAAGGGTGGGGCACTGCTGATTTCCAGTTCAATTAGATTCTGTTTTACACATGAAACTTTTTGGAAGGATCTGCTTGGTGCCACGAAAGGTTCATATCAGGTATAAGCTGCATACATTAAATCTTCTGCCCTCATGTACTGTATGTTTGAATTTCATGTTTCCCTTGGGCTTAGAGTTTTTATCCAGAGGATGTCCGGGCTTGTTTTGTCTTTCTGAGGTGCAGTTAAGCACCAGGTTTCAGGCAGGAGGGTGACAGTTCATAGCCATGAGACATTAAAGCTTAGCTGTGTGTCAGCTGAATCTGACTTTTTGTGAAGAGTGATTGAAAGGGTTTCAAATATTTTTGCTGAGTTGAGCTTGCTGGAGCATGGGCAATAGCTTTTTCTCCTAGAAAAAGCCCTTTTGTTCTTACTTTGGAGACAAATTTTGAATAGATTTTCTGAGGAGGAGGAGGTCCTTGATAACTGCAGGAAGGCAGCATTAGGCTGTCTTCAGAATTCATTCAGAGTTACCAGACAGGTATGTCCTGTGCCTGAGTTGTTCCCTCTACTTTACCTGACAGTATTTTGGCCTAAAGTCATAACTGAGAGAAAAGGTAGCATGGAAGCAAGAGAGTTTTGTTTATCTTAGATGTATTGCCAGTGAGTTGCTCTCTTATAGTTCTGACTAGTTTTAGGAGTGATTTTGGTATTCTGCATTTCTGCCAAGCAGAGAATCATATAATAATAAACAATTTTTACTATTCTTAATGCTTTAATATAACTTTTTAGTTGTTAACGCTTGTATTTTTTTCAACTGGAAATACTTATGTTTTTGTATCATTTATTAACTAACCCAAACTTACTGACATGTGCAACATTCATCTTCAGAAGAAAAAGGGATGATCCTCTTGGCACAAGTAGCAGAACTCCTCTGCTTAGAAATCTTCACTTTGTAGATAAGTTCATTTGAGGATACTCTGTGGTTGCTCATGTTTGAGCAGAAATCACTATTAAGACTGAATTGAGATAAGAGTTTGCCAGCCATAAAATGGATGGCTTAAAAATTGGCCAGCTATTATGAGTATGTTTTTTTATCTGTGGCCTGAAGAAGGAGTAGGTTTGAGACATCCTCTCTGTGTTTTCACATAAATGCCCTGGGCTTTCATAGGTGGTGGCCCTGAATGAGCCAATTAGATGGTGCCCCTTTGCTGTTGGGGTCTGGGTGACTTCTCTGGCTCTCAGTGTCTCACTGCTGAGATCCTTTTTCAGTCTGGACTCTTGCTAAGGTTTAAGTTTCCCTCATGTATTCAGCATGACCCATTTCATGCACTGATGCAGAGCTTTGAGGGTTGGATCCTATGCTATGTGATAAATGCTTTTTAAAGTTCTAAGCTTTCCAAATTTAGACCCAGACAATTGTAAACTGTACTCTGTATGCTTTAGCCCTGCAGGACTTCAGGGTAGGGGGGGTTTGTTAATCCCTATCTCCTCTGTGTAATTAGATAGTGCTTTGTAAAGTGCTGTGGGATCCTGGGCAGGGTGGAGCATCACAAAGTTAATAGATCTCTTTTATCACAGAGTATGTAAACCATTCTCTGAACACTGCCCTTTGAAGACTTCCAGAGGTGTATGCCCCATTAAACAAAAATAAAGACAATGGAACTGGATTCTGTATATTTGTTATTTTGGCATTATTTTAAGATTTTTTGTGGGTTATATCATGAGAGTAAAAACATCAGTGTGTATTGCTTGTTATAAATCTGGAAGTGCTGTGGTTTCTGAATGGCAGGGTAATGGACTTGGGAGGTCTTTAACTTTTCTGAAACTGATATTTTAAAAGCTTCTCATGTATTTGTTGGAAATTGTAATGAAATATATCAGATTGGTACTAGATGCCAGTTAGAAACAGATGAGGCATTAAACACACCCCCTCCTGCCAAGGTATGGTCTGATAACCAAGGAGTTCAGGTAAAACTGAAAGGAATTGATGTCAATCTGCTTGGGTGCTAAGTTCATTTCAGGCTTATGTTAGGAGTCCTGGATGGAAGACCAGAGGCAGTGCATGTGTGTTTTTAGGGATTTGCAGCAGCTCCAATGACAAATGTTTTTGTGCTGCTTTTTGAAATAAACTCTTCTTAAGGCACATCTAGAAGTATAACTCATGGACTGATCTGTAGGTAGCTTTTTATAGCTACTTCCTTTCTTGCCAGGTTATCAGTTCATGGCAAAATTAAATGGGGGGTATTTTTTGTTGCTACTGTGTTTCCACAAGTAGCAGGCCTTTATTGCACAAATGGGATTGCTGGGTAAACTTTTGGGCTTTTTTAATGCAGTGTTATGAATAGGAGAGTATATAATTGTTCATGATTCCTTTTTAAACAACACATTTCTCTTATCTCTGTAATTTATTTTTAAAACTATCACCTGGAGATAGTCTGGCTTCACTGGGAAATAAGCATTGACTTCAAGGCGATAGTTGTTCATATATTTGTTCAAAGCCCACTCACTAATGGGCTTCAGTTTGATTTATAAACCAGCTTTCTCTTATCGTACAAACTTTAATAGTTAGCTTTTGTTCATGGAGAGCTGAGTGAGTGAAGTCAGTTTTCACTGAGACAACACTACTGAAATAACAAAATGAACAAGCTATGACTGAAAAGAGCCTTAAATATAAATGTTGTGATTATGACAGGGCTAATGTTTGAATTTATAAAGGAATTTAGATAAGCAATATGATGTAATGCTTTCAGAATTTAAAAGAAAATAATTTTCTTTTTAGACCAAAGGATTCTGAGTAATTGGTTTGAATATGTGAATAAGAACATACAAAGTTTGTGTTAAAGAGCTGTAGAACCCCAGTGTGGCAGTTTTAAGTGATTGGGGAAGTAGTATGTACAGGCCCAGGAATTCCATAGTTAAAGAATTTTGCAGCCTTTGGGTCTTTGATGATCATTGTGCATTTCTGGATGGTATTTTCCTGCTTGATTTTCACTTGCCAGTGAGATTGCAGTGGTTTTCAGGTGCACATGTCCCTGTGCATGGCTATAGAGTGCATGGAAGGTTCCAGGCTGACAGTTTGTTGAGTTCTAAAGTCCATGGTCAAAGGTTTGTAAGGGAGATTTCAGTGAGCATCAGCTCTGCAGTGCTGCTGAGGGCTGGACTGAATGGAGGATTTCAGTGGGGAGCTCTCCATTGCTTTTTTGCTTTGAAAAGTGGCTTGGAGCTTAGAGTTAATCTCTAAATTAACTGGCTTGAGTAGCTTTCTCTGGAGGATCCTATCAGCTTGAGTAGATGCATAAAATTTTCATATGTACATGGCATGTATGGGTATAAAACCCCCACAGATAACATCTCAGATAGTTGCTGTTTTTCTGCCTTCATAAGGAACAACTGAACAATGAAGTCCTTGGTAGTAACCTTTGGAAAATTGCCTTTGGTTGGTTGTGAAAGTATTTTAAATTGCAACGTTGACACAATAATAGTAAGTGTTGTCAAACTGGTCCTGGTATTTCCAGAGATAGCAAAGTATTTCTGAACATTTCTAATTCAGTCCTAATTCCTCTGTATAGCACAGGATGTTACCAAAGACTCTGGAGTGAAAGGAAGGCATGGATCTTTGAGGACTGGGGACTCTGTTTTTGGAAGGTTTAAAATTGTATGCAGATACCCCCACTTGGTCCAAGAAGAGGTTGGGTCTATGATTTTATCTACATTTCTGCTTAAGTAGGTGCTGAAATAATGAATACAAGCAGGATGGAAAGGTACTGTATGTGGCACCTCTTCCTGTAGGACAGGAACAGTGCTCCAGCTGAAGAACTAGGGACTGATACCAGGGTTCTCAGCCTGTAGGCTGGGTACTGCTGCTTCTGTGAGAACAAAAATAGCCATTGAAATTAGTGGGAGCTCATATTAAAGATTGTAGGATACAGATCTATATTTTTTGATTCAGAGGGGTGATAGGTTTCCTGTAATACAAGAAGAAAGACAAAACTGTTTCTCTTCCAAAGTCCATTGACTGTAGAGCTTGGAGAACTGTGGCTCTAGTACACCTATAAAAATACATTGCAGGGAAATGATTCAAGATGTAATCTTTAAAAAATGAGTAGGTTTTGTGGTACTTTTCAAAGGGACGGTGGAACAGACTGACAGGGAAAAAATCTAAACCATGTATTGCACTTAACTGCTGAAAAATTTGGGGTGGGATGACTCATAGTGATAGTGATTGGAGTTTTTTATTCCAGAATTATTGGTTCAAAGTGAGTAGAGACACTGTACTTTTCCTGAAAGAATTGGAGGAGAATGAGACAGTGATTTCTATCCCCTTAAATGCTAGAAAGAAGAATCAATACTAAATGTTTTATGTCACCTTAGAGTTTGTAAACTTCAAAGTTAAAAGAAATATATGTAAATAAGTATTCTGTTTGAAACTTGATTTTGCCAAGTTTCTTTAGGACCCTTTTCTGTTTTTATGTTTTCCTTGTTTATGGTGAAGGGTGAGGTAACATAATTGACCTCAGTTTATGGCAACAAAATTTTCTCATCTTATCTTTCCCTTTGGAGAAGAGTTTACAGTTTGTGTCTTAGACTCAGACATATAAAAATGTAGTAATGCTTTTGGTTCACTTCACAGAGCACATGCACCAACAGGCACACCCTTACTCTCACAGATATCTATATCAGGTTCCCACTCTGGCTGCTGGTTGCCACAAGGCATCAGTGTACCCGCAGTGGGTGCATGTGACAACAGAGCAGAAAGAAGGCAAAAGAGCTTCTCCCATCAGGTGATTCTGTGCATAGTGTGGAAAATTCTTGAGTATTTTTACTGCATGGAGTAAGGATCCTTCACTGCTATTCTGTCCTGGCTTACTGGAGTATCTCTGTTAGGAGGCCTGGCACTAGGCAGGGCTGAATGCCTTCTCCAAATTCAGAGATGAAATGCACTCATGTTTCACTCCTGCTTTATTTTTATGTATGATGTTATGTGGCTTCATAGGAGAAAACAAAGCAGGAACCATCCCTGAAAACCTTTTTTTTTTTAAATAAACTTCATCCATGACATCATAATTTACTTCCTGGGGAGGTAGGGGGAATTTAAAAATAAGACTACCCTCAAAATTCCTTTCCTCATGTGTGAGCAGTGATGTAACGAGCGCATAGGGTTTTTAAAATAATTTATCATGCAGTAATTGTCATCATTCCCATGCTTCATTTTTCTCTATAAGATTAGGAAGCAATGGCATTCTTTATGCTTAATGGCACAAACAATTATAGTACTGACTTGGCACTTGTTTGCTGCTTTGGCTGGCCCTGATGCTGCTGGTTTTTAAATTGGCTGCAAAGCAGCCCGTGGGACCGATGTATAATCGGTCGTCTGTTGGCGCGTGGTTCTGGACAGAGTTTTTCCTTTGACTCATCTCTGATTGCAGGGAATCTGCTATTGGCTGCAGCATACTGGGAGTATGGCTGTATGCAAGTTCCTCGTGAGCTGTATGCAAAGTCCCTTTTATGGCAAAAGCAAATAGTTTCACATATAACAGGAAAATATGCACCGTCCCAATCTGCTTTTTCATTGCTCCTTGGGCTTTCTTTCTGAATTTAATATTATAAACTCTTTCTAATGTTCCAAGTTCCAAATCTGTGTGACTGGGTTTTGCCAAATAGTGCTTATACTGTGCTTAGACATTATGCTGCAGAAGTTGAGGCTGAACCAAGCTGAGCACCCTTGCAGTATTCTTCTGTGGCTGAAATGACTTCAACCTCTGTGAGTGTTTCTTGGGGAACATAGTAAGAGCCCGAGCAAGGAAATAGGAGGAGACAGGCCAGATCATTAATATTGTAGTACCTTCCTTTGTAGTATATTTATGGTTCCCCTAAGGCAGAGACCTTTGGGAGTTGGAGAGTCCATCAGTTTTGGCAACCATGTTGACTTGAAAATGGAGGTAGTTGCTGAAGGATTTATAGAGAAATTCAGTGTTCCTGTTTGACCATCTCAGAATGTCAGTGCTGCTCCCTCAAGTGGGCATGGCTTTGTAATCTTCTGCTATACCAACATTTATCCCCTTGAACTGTCTGTGTGTGATTACAAGACACATCTGGCTGTCACATCTATGCAAAGCATAGTGAAAAGAATTATGTGTAGTAATACTTAAAGCACAGTGAAAAATGCTATTTATTTCTGTGCTGGAGGTATGGAGGGCTTACCTGTAAGACGTCGGGAGGAAATCTGGGAACACTGCACCATGGCTTGAAGAGCAGCATTCACACAGTATTTTCTGAGGGAAAACTCAAAAATTTAATGTGGAATTGGAAAACAAAAAATGAAGAGGCTAGTAGAGGCAGAAAGCTATCTGTACAGCCAGGATTGATAATTGTCTTCTCACTTGTCATTTTATTACTGTGCACTTTGACTCTTGTGCCTTGATATCTCCTGCCTGAACATGTGTGGAACTGTCTGACTTCACCTGAGAGGTAAAACCTGTGCACACCTAATGATGTACCAGGAAAAAACCACCTCTTCTTCTGTTTCTGTGATCATCAACTTCAGTCCAGTTTTTAAAACCTTTAAAGAGCTGTTAATATGGGAAATATGGCCTTTCAGTTGCACTCACTAACTTATCAGCTTCTCCAAATATATACCCACTTTTCCCTTTCTGAATTTTTGTTTGCCCTGATAACAGTGCTCTCCATCTATGCTGGGGTTACCAGTGAGGCTGGTTGCATTTTTTCTCTTGCTGTCTGACTTCTGCTGTATTTAAAAATATCTTTTCACCAGTCATAGGTGTTAATTTCTGTCAACTTAATTTTAATGGATCTTGTCAATATATTGTGTCATTTTTTGAAACTTAGGTTTTTGTAGTGGATGTTTACCACAGATACAATTAATCCCAAGCAAGAAAAACCCTTTCAAATTTGAAGGAATAGATACTATTCATTGTTTTCCAAGTTAATAACACTAGATATTACTTTTTGTTTGGAATAGCCTGATTGGTATTACAGAGCAAAAGTGGTTGAATTAATGGTATATTTCAGTGTGTTTAGGCAACCACACAATGGCTGGGGAGGATCTGTGGGGTGTGCTGCATCCAGAATTGTTTCGGCTGTTTGCTCAGGGATGATTGTATTGAGCCATAATAATTCCAAAGCTGCAATTACTGCACAATGAAAACATAGCCCTTTAAAGTTATTTGGGTGGATACTTGTGGTAGATGGTCTGTGAGCTGTTACTACAGCCTGGAAGTTGTAAATGCACAGTGTTTAAACCATGCTGTGTTTTAACCAGCTTATTGTACCCATTTTCTCTCAAGTGCAAGAAAAGCCAAGAAAACTTTCATTAAGAAATGATCCTGCTAATTTAAGGTGGAATGAAGTAGTTTGAAGTGATAATTTGGCTTTGGTTTGCTTTACGGTAGTACCTCCTGGAATGACCTGCTGTCAGGTTGTGCAGGAGCTGGAGCTACCACTGGACATGTGAGAAGCACTTTGGCATAACTGAGTGGCAATGACAGAAGAATCAGTGTTGTTAATGCACACTTATTAGCTGAACTCTCCAAGTGCCTTCCAGCACATGGACTCTTTCTGGTGCTGTCACTCTGCCCATTAGAGCAGCAGCTCTTTAATAGTCTGAGCAGAAATCACTCTGCCTGCTTGGTGCCAGAGGAGATCCTGTTCAATGCTGTCTTATCGCTCTCTGATGTGGTGGAACAATACTTCACCCCAGTCAGGGTTGTTTCAGATTTGAATAAAGTCAAGAAATTCTTGAAAGTGAAATGCAGGAAATCTTAATTTTTGCTTTTGAGACCAGAGATCAGATTTCAGGTTTTTCTTCTAAAATGAATGAGCCTGAAGCATGTTGCTGTAGTTGCTTTCATGTTAGTAAATGATGGTATTTTCAGAAGACCACAAAACACTGAGGATACTGGAGGGGGGAGCCCTAGTTCACATAAAATTTATTCCCAGTTAAGAGCCTCTTCCTGCTAGCTGCCCCTAGCTCTGTCCCCAGGCTGGGCACACACTGTGTGTGAGTGGAATAGTGCCCCACATCTTTCCTGCAAACACCTCCTGTAACCCACTGGTAGCTGCTGAAACAGCTGGAGTCAAAGCTGTATCACTGCTGTGCTCAGGAAACCCTTGTTCCTTCTAGCGACCCCCATATTGCTCTTATGGTAGAACTGAGCCTATATTTCTGTTTTTCCTTTCATCTGAACTGTTTTCATCTTCTCTTGATGAAATGGGCTATAGCTGAAACTGTATTTCTGGCTGGAATGCTGTTTAATTAGAATAAATGATCCAGTGTGTACGTAAGGTTATTTTTTTTTTAATAAATCTTTTCTCCATGTGTATATTCAATGACAAAACTAATTAGGAATGACAAACATGTAATTCAATAGGTTAGAGGGAAAGATTTGTAATGCCTCTTGTACTGCTTTCCATAGCCAAATTATGGACACTGTAGGTTCTTTGTTTGCTCTGTCACCTTGAAGTTCAGCTTACCAAATTTAGCTCAGCATTCTTGTGTTTTTCTAATTTGTGCTGTTGGCCATCTCAGGGTTCTTATTTCAATTACATTTTTATCTCACTGGTTCTTTTTTTATTAAATTACCCTCCTTATAAAAGTTAATTTTAATTAACTCAAGTAATAAAGAAGTTATGGAAACTGTAACTGAGATATGGCAACATAAATTTTCACTAAAAAGTGCATTAAAAGAAGAATGGAAAGTTTATTTCTTTTGCTATTTAATTAAAAGTTAAGAATCAGATGTGCAAGCTGAAGGGAAAAATATAACATGTTTAATAGAGTTGAAATGAAATATTCTGTACTCTCTTCATAGTTTTTTGGTTGATGTGATTTTTTTTTTGTTGTTTTTTTTTTTTTTTTTGTTTTCTTCAAGTTATATAACTTTCCCCATCAGGTTTTTCATTCTTTTCCATCTGAAGTGATGCAGCACACCTGCTTCTGATGCCCAGGGACAGCTGTTTCTCATTTTCTTCCATTTAAGAAACAAATGTTGTTGTCATTGGAGTCAGTTGTGAAACTTGTCGGGACTTTCTAGTGTAGGTTTAGGCTTTTGGGAGTCTCAGCCTGGCAATTCTATCATTTTCCTGGGCCCTTCATTGTTCTTGCAAGCTGTAACACTCACTGCTTTGCTGTGACATACTCTGACCCAGACACTCCTCTGTCTCTTCTGTGCAGAGTAAAGAGCTGTTCTTGTTTCCTGTTTTAAACATCTATGTTCTTTTCCATCTTCTCACCACTCACAATGGAAGACAGTTCAGCTTTTTTTACAATATCCCAATTTCCTTCTCTGTTGCCCCATATCAGACACAGCTCATGATGAGGATGACACTGGAGGTGTCACTGCTGACCCACATTTTCCAGCAGACAGGTATGGTCTAGTGCTGAATGAGCAGGAGGAGCCTGGTGCTGTAGAAGATGCTCTTTCTGCTCTGAAAGCAGCATTAGGCCAGAAGAGTTGCTTTGTGCTGGTGCCAGGGCTGACAGTCTTCCCTCTCCTGGAGTTTCTTCAGCCCGTTCTCCCCTGTGCCAAAGCACCTTTGTACATTCCCCTGCAAGCACAGCTCTTATGATGAGACCAAGATACCTTTCATGTTTGTCTCTAGGTTGGACCTACCTTAAAATCTCCTGCAGGTAGTAAATCAGTTCAGCTACCCCAGTAAATTTCTCTGGAGAGAAGCCAAGGGGAAGGAATCAACATGGTTTCTAAACTTTCAAAATACATACTAAGTACTTTTTCCCTTAACTTGGTGATTTACTTCTATTCATTGTTAATAAGTTAATGTGGAGAAACACTGGGTTTGGTGCCAAAAATCATCAGGAACATAACCCAGAGCAATTTTTAAGGGCACAGCTTTTAAACAAGCTTCTGGAAGAAGCATTATTTGACAGTACAAAAGTGAAATAACCCAGTTTGTTATTTTAATCTCGTATCTCCACTTCTGGTGTTCTGTCTTGTGGATGATTTGCATTCAGCTGAGGCTTTGCCTGATGGGTTACCATAAATGGCTCAAAAACAGATTGTTCCACTTACATACAGCAATTTTTGTGTGTAATTAGAATAAAGCCAGGCAACTTTCTGAAATACCTCTTTTCACCTGATTAAACTTGGACTCATTGTTCCTGAAATAAAACAGTTGGCTTTTTCCCTTCATGAAAGATAGGAGTCACTGTTCTTTGAAAAAGGCATTTTTTGAACAAGAATATTTTTTAAAATTTTAGATGAAGTCTTGTAGGTGGGAATTTGAAATTAACTGGTTTTGTATATCTATTTAAAAAATATTCAATCCCAAAGTATGCTTTGAAGAGCAGTGATGGTCTTGGTAAAAAAGGGGAAAAAAAGATTAGATTTTGCTCTGGCTTACTTTGGTGACTAGGGAGAGACATTGTAGGCAATTGTACAGCTGATTGTTCATGGAAAACTGAATACCATTCTTATGCAATTTATCCTCTGAATGAAGATTAGTAGCAACCTTGGTAATTGACTCAGAAGTTCAGCTGAAGTTTGGGAAGACTGAGCCAATACATTCTGGGTGTGTGCAGAGCAAGAAAGCAAATAGCTTTCTGGGGTAGTTTATTTACCCTTGTCAGATGAAAAGAACATGCAGCAAATAACTCAACAGTGCAGTCCCTGATGTGTGGCTCACAGCACAAGCACAGGAAGGATTATGAGAGGCTTTTCTCACTGAGCCTTTCCCAGGCTGAGTGTCACTAGGGTATTACAGCCCTACCTCACACATGGAGAGAACACTTGTTGTTTTCACCATCTTGCCAGACAGTCGTGGTGCTTTATTCTTCACCAGTCTGCCCCAAGATGTGCTGCTTGCTGAAGGCCTCCAGGGGGGTTAAGCACCATGGTCTGAGAGGCTGCAAATCTCTCTCACCTCATTACTATTGCAGGGAAGATGGGGATGATGGAGAGCAGACATAGCTAACCTTTGAGCACGTTGTTTGAGAAATCTCCTTTTTTGGGCTAGGATAGGGTCTTCTCCTGACCCAGCAGCATGACTTAGTTAAGACTGAAAACCAGAACAGGCAGAACTTGTAAAAGGGTTTCTTCTGTCTGCTTGTTTTCCTACCATTCTGGTGAGGCCTCACAGCAAAGTTAGTGACAGCTGCTAGTGTGCCAACCCTCTTTTATGGGTGAACTGGTGTTATATCACTGTGTAAACTCCTAGAAGAGTCTTCACAGCCCAACAGCTCTGCTCTGGGGCTGAGAGAGCTTGCTCCTGGTGGCTGCAGGGTAGCAGTCCATGATTGGAGTGCTGAAAAAATGAATGTCAGAATAATTCATTTTCAGAAAATGCAAATTAATCCAAAGTAAATCAAGTTCATGGTACAGAAGTCTAGGTAGCAGATAACTGATAGAAATTTCCTGTGTGATTCCCATCTCTGTGGGAGGTTGCTGTACATTATAGAAATAGAAATGTTGGGTTTTTTTCAAAAAAGCACATAAAAAGAAGGTTGAAAACAATTTAAAGAAAATAAGAAACATCTGTCTTTCTCCTCGCCCTTTTTTGTGTAGGTTATTAGCCACTTCCCTGCTAAAACAGGTTGTCATATTTTACTCTTTTTTGTGTGTGTGGGGGTTTTATATGGAAAAGCACTGGCTGACTGCAAGCTGTTATTGCCTTCTGATTTTTGTGTGTGATAGCATTTGGAGAGGAAAAATGAAGACAAGAAGCTTACTCTTTAAAGTTTATAACCCAACTCTGAATCTCCAACTTGGTTACTTATGGCAGCTTTCTTCAGATTTCTTCTCCAGCTATGTTCTTATTGACCATTTCAGCTGCAGTTAAATATTCCATTTAGCTGATGGTCATCTTGGATCAGGCAGAGGATGTTGCTGGAGCAGGTCTGAAGGCTATAAAGAAGAGCAGTGAGGCCATTGTACCCTGGGCAGCTCTCCAAAGGAAGTATTACACACTTGGCTTTCATGCCCTGATATGTGAGACCTTGTGATTTGACTGCTTGAAGTGGTAAAACTCCAAGTAGGATTTGAAGTACAGTTGGTTTTGCATTGGGCAGCACTGGACTGCCTGTGTTAGCTCTAAAAGGTATATTGCAGTGATATTATTTAGTGTCTAATTAGCATTTTCTCTCAAAGGTTATTAACTGGACTGTCTCCAGCTGTTCTTTTCTTAGGTGAGTGCTACATCCACATCAACTTGTGAAACACAAACCTGCCTTGTGCGGGGTCAGGATTGGTTGCACATGATCTCACTTATTGTTTGGGAAACTGAGTCAGGAAGTTATTTATCCAGACACTTGCAGCTGCTCCTCATCAGGCATCAGAGTAGGTGCCTGGACCCCAGATCTTCTGTCCTAAACACTCGTCCATGCTGTGCTGTCACCTAAAGGCAGCTTCCCTTCACCGGGATGTTTGAGCTGTACTATGCTTCGATGCCCTCTGCTGCTCTGTTAAAATACTGCTGTCCCCTTGCTGTCTGTGGAACATGGATAGTTTTGTCCTACACTTTTTTTTTTTCCCCTATAAATTAATTGGCCTGGTAGTTCCCCTGGTGAGAAGTTGCTAATAACAAGGATTAGAGTAAGGGACATAGACTGTACTGAAAATTATCTTCTTTGAAGACATTTTTGACTTATGAAATGGTTCAGACTAAGATAATGGGGTTTCATTGATTTATGGCAAGAGTAGATCATATATGTCTACATAAAAGTAATTTTTATTGCTATTTTCTTAAGTTTCTGCCTATACAACATATAGGATCGGATATTCAAAAGTAGACAGATTTCAGGTTCCTGGAATCAGGAGCTATAAATTTTGACTGGGGAGCTTGAAGTCATCTATGAATTGCATTGTAGATGTTTATTCTTTTCCTGTGGTTTTGTTGGTTTTGTTTTTGATTTTTTTTTTTTTATATTCCGCTCCTTTTCCTCTAAAACTTTTTTATACCAGTTAGTGTGGTAGATCCATCCTCTGGTTACTCCTGTTCTCTAGAAAGAAGCCTTAAGGCTGTAATCCATTAACCTGCACATTTTGCTGTGTTGGGAGCCTGTTGTTGCTGTATGGTTCCAGCTGCAGTGATCTTTGTGTTCAAAATTTGTGGTTTAAGATTCCCTCTTGCAGTTTCAGTTTCTTCAGTGGTTCTTTCTAGCTGTCAGGAACACCCATAATAAAATGCTACACTGGACTTGGTTTTCTGTATTATTAAGATAGTCACAGAAGTTGAAAGGAAAAGTACTATTAGGTGATATTTGTGACCTTATGTAGAGTCAATTAATCCAGTTTTGCCTCAAGCCAAGCAGTTGTTCTTTGTGCTTTGTGTGACAATTGTGTGCCCAGTCTCATTTGACTTTGTCCAATTTCAGCTTCCAATGGCTGATTTGTTATACTGTCCTACAATTCATAGATATAAATAAACTTCTAGTACCTGTGATTTGCTCATGGGAAGGTATTTGCAATACTGTAATCCTGTGTTCTCTCTGTTTGTGAAGATCCATAGGTAAGACATTGTCTTGGCCCTTAGGCCATTTTTATTATTACTTTTTGGATGTTCAGCTTTTCAAAAATTTATAACAATATAACAACCAAAATTGTGGAGGGCTTTTAAAAATCAGTTTTTAAAAATCACCATTTGTAAGTGCAGTTGTAATTATTTTCTTATTCTTACTGACTACTGAGTGCTCACCTTAGCTGTTTTTATTTTTTAGTTAATAATTGTACCTAGTTCAAAAATAAATCTTGGTTTCAAAGCTATGCCTTCCAGATCAAATGCTCTCCAAAAGTTAAACAGTTCTATATTACCACTAAGCCTCCCAGCCACACCTGGTATCAGAGTGTGGCGTTGGGTTTATTTGACAGGATTGCTTCTCTGTTGATGTGCACAGCAAAGTTTTCTTGGTTCTCTGCTTATGCTCTTCTGTCTGTGAGAAGCTCATGATTTCCCTTATCTGTATGGAGCCATTACCTTGGCACAGAAAGTGGAGGCAATTTATAATTCTGTTTGTAAGATAGGCTGTCAGCAATTCCTGTCCTGACCACTCTTGAGAGTATCTTATACAGAAAATAATTGTTCCTAGATTGGTGATTGATGTAGCAGAACTGATAAAAGTTACATTGTTTAAAAGTGTTTATAAATCACCCTGTCCATATGTTCATTTCCTGTAATCTGTCATTATGGTTTCAAACATAATTGTGAGAGACACAAAACTGGCTTCGTAGCACTCAGGAATGAGCTTTGCTTCCATTTGGTCTACGTTGAAAGGTGGCTCAAAGCAAAAATTATAATCCTGGAATAGCATGTATGTTACAACAGGATATCTTTGCTCTGTGGTTTTGAATTACTGAAGGGCGTAGTCCGTCTTCAGAGTTTTTTCCCTAGCATTGCTGGGATTTATGCAAAGTAACTGGGCCAGTTCAAGGGATTGCTTGGCAGAGAGGACTGTGTTTTTTAAAATACAATTCTTTTTCTCACTTGGGAGGTTAACATTATGACAAGCTGGGTTTACAGTCAGTGTTGAGTGGGGATTTTGGCTCTCTGACACAGATGGACTACTAGAGCACTGTGTGGTATGATCACAGCACAGAGCTCTCTGCTCTGCTCCTGAAGATGCTTCCCAGTTTCTCAGCTAGACCCAGAAGCTGAATGAGGGAGCAGTTATTGCAGCAAGAGTGAAATCTGAAACATTCTCTTCATGCACAGGTTTTTGCACTGCAAGGGATGGAAAAATGGTTTTGGAGAAGCAGTCTAACTTTTACTATCTTTTAGTTCTTTGTCAAACTCAGCCAGGAGCATGATGGAGGCATAGGTTTACTCTGTTACAAGGTGCTCCTACTTCAGGGCCTTGGTAAAACAGGAGAATAGGTAGAGCATAAATGTTTTGTAAACTCTGTTTGTCCTTGGGTACCCAATCATGACTGGCAGTGAGGTTACTGACCTTCAAACTGTGTAGCTTTTCTTACAGTTAAAGATTATTCCTTTAAAGAGGCAAAACAATGCACACAATATTGTGCTCCAAAGCTGCCACACATTCTTCCAGAAGTATTGTTAACTGTCTCCACATCCTCTCCAATTTTCCTTAATCATGAGTCTTGTTAAGGAATCTGTCCTTTGCCAGGCTCCATCAAACTATAGGAGCCTCCTATTCTGCACAGTGGAAAAGGATAACATTTGAACCAAGTATGGAAAATTAGGAAAGTTTTTTTTCTTTCTTTCTGCCTTTTTTTTTTTTCCTTAGTACTTCTCTGTTGTCTGGGTGAATTTTCAGCTCTCTGACTTTGAATAAAGGGCTTGTATTGACAGACTGAGATCTTTTACTGACATCTGTGTCAGTTAAGTAAAACACTTCCTTATTGCAAACTTGTTTGGAAGGAGCAGATTTGAATGAGTTCATAAATGCAAAAAATGTGTCGTATAAGAGACACATGCAAATTGTCTGTACTGGGATTTTTGATTTTATGAGCTTAAGAACTAAGGAATCACTTGGGTTCTGAATTAGGATTTAATAAAAATTGTTAGCTATGCAATTGAAAAGTATCCCTTAAGTCCAGCTCAGGATGTGCTTCTTTCTCTCTGTTTGAAAAATTGGAAAGGAAGGACATATTGGAGTTATGTTGCTCAGTAAAGCAGGAAGAGCAAATTCTATTGCTGGTGTTATAAGAGGTCAGAGTATATGATCAGCACATCTTTCTTCTCAAGCATCAATCAGTGCTTTATTCCTGTTTTCCAACAGAGAATTTATTAGCTGTTTCAGGTGTTCTGTTCATGCATTGTATCAGAATTGGTGTGATGGTACACTTCAGTGCTCTTTGATTTGTCAATCCCTTAAGTAGCATTTTACAGTTAAAATTTTAGAAGAGATTGCCTTTAAAAACACAATCAGATTTACTGTTAACTGAGGAACTTTCTCTTACTTGGGCAAATTGTTGGTAGTGTCTAAACAGTTACATGCCAGCAAAATTGGTTTTTTGTATTTTCCCTCAATGCATCTCTGACTTAGATTTGTATTCACTTTGTATGTGTGCAGACACACTTGAGATCTGCTTTTAATTACTGGATAGGATTTTCAAATCAGAAATGCAAACACAAGCACACAGCTTTTTAATCATATGTAAGTCACCTTTCAAAAACTGTCAAGGAATCGTATTTTTAGAAGCCTATTATTTGTATAGACACAAGTAATGCAATAGCTCAGTCTTTGAGATTATGAACATGGTTATGATGAGAATATTCTTGGCATAAGTCAGGAGTATTATATAATAAGGAAACAATGTCTTTTTATACTTTTCTTCCAAAACATTCCCTAGTGAGAACTAGGCAAAAAGAACCCCATAGGATTGCCTATGAATAGATCCCCTTGCAACATGATAACTTCAGCCAAATTACACAAAGTAGATTTAAAATCCTTCTCATGTTTTCATACTCATGTTTTAAAACCCTCTGTTGGCATCTAATATGAGTTCTGATTGTGTAACTATAAAACCCAGACAAACAATGTATAGATGGTATTAAACTGTCCCTCCAGCAGTATGGGTGCCTAAAAGGCAGGAGACCCAGATGTCAAAAGCAATAAACTATTTGACTGAGGTAAAATAATAGCAGTGGGTTTAATCTGGATTTACCTGGTGGTACAGAAAAGCAATGCTGAGGCTGAGGAAAATGTCTTTGGCTCAGAAGTGCTATAGGTTTATGACTGTGTACACCACGAATGTAAAGCCTGACTTAAGGTCAGATCCTCTGTAAGGCAGCCTGCAGGAAGGTCAGTGACCTGCTGTAACAAAAGGTGTCAGAAGGGCAGGGGAGGGCCTGGCCCCTACAACAGTTCAGATTCAGAACACAGATGAGTCCTGGGTGGTTACCCCTCTTCACTCTCTTTGCTTCCCCTGAGATTTTGCAGCTCTCCAGGATCACACAGAATACAGCCCGGTATCTTCTGTGCAAATGCTGAGAGCTGAGATGAAGCAGAGTGAGGATGAATGTGGCTGGAGCAGCTGCTGTCTGTGTTTATGATGTTTCCTAGTGTTTCATGAGTAGTTTCTAAAGAAAGCTGTTAATCCTTGGTCGCCAAGAGAATGAGAAAATATATTGGTACAATAGGTGGTATTTATAGTGCAAATGAGGATTTGGGAGTTCAGTTAATGATCTAAATTGGGCAGGAACTGTTCATCAGCAAGCTTAAAAGCCCCAAAAGAGAAGTAGCTTTTGGGTGTGCAATATATCTGTTTCCAGACAGACCATCTGGGAATAGGTATGTAAAGCTAGCCTCCAGAAGACAGAAGACTTGATTCATCCAGGCTGCTTTTATATTAAATAAGAAACACAAAGCTGATTCATGATAAAAGAGTAGAGCAGAACAGTAGTTAGATGATTTGAAGGATGCTGCTAAAAGTGGGAAATATATTGTGAGATAACGTGTTTTGGAAGAGGCCTCCCTCTGGCAGGCCTGAACCGGGACACACATCTTGGAAAGAGCAGACAGCTGAGTGATGGACCTTGTCTCTGAGCCAAATATGAGACCTTGCAGGGCCTGTGGATTAAAACAGTGGAGGCCTTTTGTTACTTTTGTCTTCTGAGTCCTGATTGCTTCTTTAGAGTAGCTGTACCTTAGCCCTTCTCCCCACCACAGTACAGATCAAAGGGAGGATGGCTCTGGAAGACACCCTGCTCTATGCTTGGCTTCCAGGCAGGATCAAATCCAAGTGAGCTGTTCCTGCTGGGTATTTGTCCAGCTTGTTTTTAAATCTATTTGTTGACCAGGATTACAAAGCCTTCCAAACCCAGCATTTCCCTATTGTTGTAGCTAGCTTCCCTTACTGTTTGTTATTCTTATCTAGCTGCTGCTGTGGCTTTGAGCATACAAAGGGGAAAGGAGAATGAGATCACAAGCCAAATTTATACTTTTACCATTATCTCTACAAAGAGATCTTTTTTGTAGAGATAAAGAGATCTGTTTGTCATCTCTACAAGGGCTAAGAGGCTTGTTCTTTATTTTTCAACCCACGAGTTGCTACTTAGATAATTTTTAATAGAGTTGAATGGTGTGCATGGAAAAACAATGGAATTTATAGATGGTGGTGCATCAGTGAGGAAAACCACAGGTGCTTATCTGCCTTTGTGCTCAGCAAGATAAATATGATGAGCTAGTTATGTTGTGGTCTTTGAGTTGACTGATAAATGGTGAACAAGACCTTTTCTTGAGGAAAAAAGGCCTCTTTTGAGGATCTATTTTAAGAAGAGAAATAAGTAATGCCATAAAATGTGGAACATTTAAAAGTGTTTGAAATTTGACAGTGGATAAACTCACATAAAATCTGTTAACTGTGTGTTGTGGACTGCACAGCTCATTGATCTCCTAGCTCTCTGGAAAGCTTCACTTAATTAATTCAGCTTTATATATTTCAGTGGAAAAAATGTGTGCAACCAAGCAGGAAGTTGTTTCAGGCTTTCAAAATCAATTTGAATATGGAATATGGGAAAAGACATAAAAGATATCTCCCTCTTTCATGCCAAAAAAAGGAACTTTGCTATGCTAAAGATGTTGAAAAAAAAAAAAAAAGACCATTTAAATCTATGTGTGTGTGTGTGTGTAAAAATGTATTCTTAACTGAATCTCTTTTAAGGGTATTTGAAGAAGCATAATTCTAGAGTCTAAACAAATACTTTATAGCCAAGGGAGACTGGTAAAAGAAATGAAGTTGAGAAAAGTATGTAGGAGATTTTTCCCCTCTTCTTTGATCTTTATCTGCCCATATGTGTAAGAAATCACATCCCCATCTGTAGTTTGGCTGTATTTCACGTGGAAGTCGGGGGTTCTTGTAGGTCCTATACAAAACCCAACCAAGTGAGTGAGATACTTCCCATCAGATTCAATGGATTTTATATCAAGCTTTTTTCTCTAAGTACCTGACAGTGATAGTTTGGTTATCTTTCATTTACCAGAGTATACAGCAGAATTAAAAACAAAAAGGGAATTTATTGGTTAATTTATTTACACAAATTTTCCTTAAGTCCAAATGCTAATACTAAAACCCAGAACCCAGAAAATCCCCCAAACTCCTCCCTTCTCCAAACCCTTCAAATACAAGCAACCAGGGAATTTTATAAATAGATATTCTTACCTTTACTACAAAAAATTCATGCGGAAGTCCTATCTTGGAATAAACTATTCATTAGTTGGCTTGGCAGAAGGAACATAATCCAAATGAATGAGCTGCCAAGAGTATTTTTAGTGGTTTTATATGTTGCCCATTCAAATCTTGGAAAATTTCTTCAGAAAATTGGACAAACTGACCGCTCATTTTTATGGGCTTTCACAAGATCTAAAAGTGAAAAACAACTATTGTATTTAGCATCTGTTAATGGAGGTTTCAGGCTACAGAACTTGAGAAGGTACTGCTGGGAAGCTAATACAATAACCATAAAATATTGGACTGATAATAGGAAACACTGGCACTGAACAGATATGGAAAGAGTCATGCTAATATTCCATATCCAGGCCTGCTGCCCTGTGCCGAGTGCTAAAGATACTGTGCTGAAACACACACAGTAGTAGAGATCTGGAATGAAATCAGAGTCAGCTCAAGATAGATGAAATTGTCTTTTTCTCCCATGAATGCAATTCATTGGATAATTCCGTCTTTGGAGAATTAAAAGCCAGGAACTTGGACACAGAAGAGAAGCAAGTTGTGCTAACATTTTTCCAAATGGGGAAATATATGTCTTTACCCCACATGTGTAATTAAGCCCTCATCTTCCCTTATTTGAAGTCAGTGGCTTTTTCTCTTGCTTCTTTGGGAATTGGAACCTGTGCTGCCATTGTAACTGTTCCCTAGACAGGTTTTTTTCTCCCCAAGCTGGAAGCTAGACAATCAATAAAAGGAAAACTATTCACCAGATATCAAATGAGTTTCAGTGGATTATATTTTATTTGACTGAAAGTGGAAAGGAATGACAAGAGAATATTACATTTTTAATCCCACATAAAATACATTTCTGGGAAACTGTTCGCTGCACATGGACTTTTTTTTTTTTTCTCAGCAACAGTCTTTTTTAACCTGTACATAAGTTATATCCAAAAGTTGCCCTCAGAACTTCTGAATATTGAGGTCGTCTGCAAGATGAGATTTAGGCAGAAGATTTTTATTTTTGATTTTTTTTTTGGTTGGTTGGTTTTTTGGATTTTTTTTTAAATTATCTAAAAAACCCACAAACCTTTCCTGAAAAATCTAAGTGTTTTGGTGCTTGTGAGGCAACATAGCTGGAGGAAGCTTGAGATGTCAGAGTTGGTACAAGGCTTTTGACTGTGAATAAGCAGAGATCAAACAAAAGTTACACCTCTGGCAGAGCAGAAGTAGCTTAAGGATCTGTTTGACTGGTGCAGGTGCCCACCAAGGAGGGTTCCCAACAGGCTGCCCAGTGTAAAGCAACCCCTTCCAAACCATGAAGGAAACTGTTCTTCAAGGGCAGGAAATCAGCTGGAGCCAATAGAGCTGAGCAAACTTTAAAATTAAATTTGTCTCTAAGTTAAGATGAATAGTATAAGAAATACTGAAATTTTGATTTTGGATCATTTATGCCATTGCTTAATATCACCCAAAGATCAGCTCATGGTTAAAGGGGCAAGAACTGCTTTCTCTGAGAAGAAAGCTCATCTGGCTCAATTTGATTTATGCCACATTTGAGAGGCACCATGATCAGGCTGACAAGTTTTAGAGTTACTTTGGGCAGAATTTCAGTCAGACTGCGTTTAAGTTATAGGCTTAGTAAATCTTCTCCTTCAGTATATTAATTTAAAATGGCTCTTCAAAAAGTGATATCTACCTTAAAAATCTGGGGTAAAAATACATTAACATAAAATAATTCCTTTGAAATTCAAAAGTTATGAATTTGTCTCCATTTATAGAAATAGAAATTAGGATTCATATAATTGCTGTCATCTAAGAATATGGATTTAATATTTTTCCTTTTGACATTTGTTCTGTTGCCTGCTGTATCTGCTCATGGTCTGTGATCTGTTTTGCATTATGTTTATAGAAATAGTACCATTAAAAGTGCTACATGTAGTATTAAATAACAGGGTGAGGCAGGAGACATGAGTAGAATCACTTGTTCACAACTGAGGAGTTTGGATGCCTTGTCTCAATGACAGGGTATAAATACCTATAATCAAATTATTGGTCTGGCACTATGGATAATCCTGATATGAAACTGAGGCAGGCAGGAATGCAATATCCCAATATCCAGGGTTATGAATATTGTAGATTATAGATAGACAAAATGCACAAGAAAGACTTTCCTACACTGGCTGCTCTTGCTGCAGTTTATTCTTCTGTCAGTATTTCCCCTATAAACTCCTTTTATTCATAGGCTTGGCATTTAGCCATAAAATTTTGCTCCTAGCAGGAACTTGGCAGACAGTGTCTCAAGTTAGGAAAATTATTTTAAACAAAATTTTTAAATGTATGTATTGGGGCTCTTTTAAAAGTTAGAGGTGCAGTAGTTTTTTTTTCTGAGAAAGAGGATTGGTTTCAGTGGGTTTTTTTCATTGTAAATTCTCTAAACATTTTCCTAAAAAACAAATTTTAAAAAAAATGTTGCAACCAAATAGTGAAAGCATAACTTTTCTTTCAAAAGCATGTGTATGAAGGTACTGTGCATAGGTGTCAATGACTTGTGTATTTTTAAGTGATGGTTTTTAGGATTTTGCTTTAAGTCAAATACCTCATGTGTCACTGTGATGGAATAAAGCTTGTTTATGATGCTATAAACTGTTAGGGAAATAGCATGCACAATATGTAATTTTAAATGCCCACACTCCCTCTTGATTTACTTTTCCATAACCTGCCTGTAAGTTTTGTGCGCAGAGTCTTGGAAAATCAGCTCTTCAACAAGTTCAGCTCTATAGAATAATTAATATTGTTGTGTGGGCAAGTGGTGCCATTATGTCAGTCTGCTGTAGGGCGGGAGTGCACTGGGGTTGTGTGAGCATTCATGGGAGCAGAACAGCCTTTCCCATACTTCAGTTTGCTGTGGTAATCTGGGCAAAGGCCACCTGGACCACCACAAATCAGCAGGAGAGATTTTGAGATTTTTGTAGCTCTTACAGCTCACCTGTAGGCTGAGAAACAAGTGCCCCCATGCTCTCCCCTGCCACTTTTCTCCTACAGTGAGCTGTAAGTTTGCTGCCTGACTGATTTTAGTCTAGAGGGTCAGTCATTGACAGCATTCCTGCCATAGCTCCCCTTAGCCTGGAATGACTTCCTCAAATACTGCCAAGTGGGTCTCCATCAAATGAGCGCATCAAGAAGGACAGGAGGAGTCCTAAACCAGCACAGGAGTTGTATCTAAAGGAGATGGGTCTATGATAGCTGCCTGACCCTCAGGAGAAATGCACAGGGTTTGTTTTGTTTGCACTGTTTTTTTGCATGGAAAGCTTTATTTAACAGCATTGGAAATATATAACCACAAAAGTAGGATTGCAATTTCATATGACATCTGAATATGGGAAAAGAAACCCTGAAAAGTCTTTCCTCAACAGGAAAGATTTTGCATATTTGACAGTGGCACCAATGTGCCCTGGTGTGATTTTTGAAAGCTGTTAGTCCTCTCCTTTTGCAGACATAATGTCCACATTTTCATCTGTGTTTCTTTTATTTTTCCACTGCATGCACTGAAGTGAGACCAGTTTTAAAAATTACATGGTAAAGCATTTAAACGAACCTTCATTTGGATGTTTGCAAATACAATTAATAAGTCAATTCAAAAAAATAATGCCAGATATACTTCCCAGAAATTGGAATCTTTCTTTCTATTATGCACCTGAGGCATTCTGCATGTTGGACTCTGGCTGACCTGTCACACTGTTTGTGCTGGATGGGGAACATGTGGTGTGCTGTGTGAAGGTGGAAAAACCCACTGTATCCAGGTGCAAATTTTGAATATGCATTCAGTAAAGCTTTTGTGCATCATTACTGTTTTATGAACTCCAGAAAATAGATGGACTGGTGGTAATGCAAATTTTTAGGTAGGCCCAGAGATAATTGACATACCCAAATGTCTTGAAGATTGTCTTCCCCCTCACACTTTGGACCTACTGTGCATACCCATATTGGAAAGGGCAATGTTTAGAGTTGCAGAACAGGAGGTGAAAGAGCTCTGCAAGGTGCATGAAAATCTGCTTTTGGGCACTGAGATAAAATTCTCAGCTGTGCTACTCTCACAAAGCACTTCATGCTTCTTTCTGAGGTCAGATTTTCATCTGTAAAATGGACATAATGCATAACCTTTAAAAGCTCTCATGTCTGTGCCAAGTTTTCTTTGCACAACTACATGCAAGGGCTGAGTATTTACATACCATATTGTGGAGAATGTTTTCTAATTGATGATAATGTATAATATTTTTTTTTTTACATTCTAGGATATAACTTCTAAGTTCTTCATGGAGAATGTTAAGATAATCACTGGTTTTTTGAAAAACAATATCATGTTTCTAACAAACATTATAAAGCATTCCATTCTGTCTTTTTTGCCCATTTTAAAATTCTGCGTTTATCTCTTTTCCAAGCCCTGCCAAGTGTTTGCCTCAGGCTGGCTACTGAGAAAGTGGGAAAAGTGTGCTACAATTTATATTGGTTTATTGGTTATGTTTCCTTTGAGAACCTCCGTGTGCTCTCCAGGGTCTGTGACTTTGGAGCTGTTTGCCAGCTACACATGCAAATCTTCAAGTTCTAATTCTCCAGACCACTTAGAAAAGGAGGGAATTGGAGTGATGCTGAACATTTCTCAGTGTAGTTTATCTTTCAGATGGGGCAGATTCAGAAGAATGATTCTGTATTGAGAGTTCAGATTTATACATTTCCATCTATGAAGTCACATATACTTTCTAATCTTGGAAGACAATTAAATACTGGAAGCTCATGGACAAGTTTTTAAAATTTTTCATCCTGGGCAGCTGTCCTGGATGGTTGGACCTAAAAGCTGATTAGAGACTTGGTCTGCCTCCCTGACTATCACCAAGGGTAGTGAATAGCCTTCTTCCCTGTTCTCAGGAGAGTGTCTTCTCTGTCTGCTAGTGCTGGTGAATGTGGGACAGTATTTACCACGGCAGACAAGCAGATCCAGGGTTTATATGGCTCTGGTAGGGCAAGCATGAATGTAAACCTGGGCAACTAACTCTAGATTTTCAGGTGCATTGCCAGTGATGTAATATAGCATTATCTGCAGGATGTGCTTATCGGGGTTTTAAAAAGGGTTTCTCTCTTCTCTAGAGGTTTTTCTGTCAAAATAGTAATTTATGAAAAATCATCCAAGAAAATAAACCAGTTTGCTGTTGTTCAGAGAGGCCAGAGGCAAGTCCTTCTCTTGTCAAAGTCAGTAATGGAATGAAAGGGTACCCTAGGACTCTGATGCAGGTCACCAAATCTATCAGTAAAATAGAGTAAAATAGAATTTGTGTAATTCTGTTCAGAATTTGGAGTTTTTCTAAACCTGTAATTAATTCAGAAATTGAAAAATAGCAACTTTAATTATGCTTTAAGTACTTCAATACTGATTCCTTTTAGCAGGAACATGTAGGTGCTGTCCTGAGCAGCTAGATGCAGAGAGCTGTAGGTGTCAGGTATTGCAGTGCAGTTGCTTTCTGCTGGGGCTGGTTAGGGAGGGATCCATGATTTCTTCTCCGTGCCCACAAATTCCATGTTCCCTCTGTTACTGCTCACAAAGAAGGAAGGAGGGGATACAGACTCTTTTCAGTGCCAAAAGCCTCAACTAGCTCATAGGTGCCAAACAGCCAAGCAACATTTCATCCCTTCCTGGATGCCAAAAGCCTCAAGTATCCCTGCTCCACCTGCCAAAACCTCCAACTCTGTCCTGACAACTCCTGCAGAGCAGGCCTGTGCTGTCAATGTGAAATTTTGCAACACTCTGACAACGGAAAAAATCTGGATGCAGTATAACACTGAAAACCACGCTGAGATTCGCCTTCAGTTCAGGATGAAAATGAATTGTGCTGTAAATATTTCCTGTGTGTGACACTTGTGCATGCTTTATTCTCCGAAATCTGAATTTGTTCAAAACTTCTGTAAATGAAGGTAAGTTGCAGAATTCAACACTGAGAGGTCCAAAGTCCATCTGAGCCCTCAGATGTGTTTTTTCATGTAGCTCAATAAGTCCATCATCTGCCTTTTGGCCGCTTCCTTGCTGTGATTCACCTTGTTACTGAGCTTTACCAGCTTGTGTTTCTGAAATGCTCTTGTTATTATGGGGCACAGGTTCCATTTTGTAGTGAGTTTGCAGTGCTGAGGCCAAGTGCAAGGAATAGGTAATGTAACAATTTAAATGTTAACAATGTTAACAATTTAAAAAGTAAATAATTCTAAACATCTGCTTAAAATAGCTGCATTTACTCCCAGGTGTTTTTTATCAATTTGAAATAATGATGCATTGTTTTTTCTCCAGGATTTAAAAATTCCAGATATGTTCTTTTTAACATACAGAATAATACATAATTTACTTTGGTACATAGAAATAAAAGATTTATTAAACTCAATGACATATACAGTGCACAATTAGGTAATATATAATGCACTCAGCAATAGTAGAATTCTACCAGGAAATGTCTTGAAACCTGTTTTAAGGAAACCTGTGTTTTTATGCTAAAAACAGGTAATGCAAGATCTTTTATTAATAATTCTTATTTGTCTGGAAATATGTTTTGACTGTTTTATTTAGTCGCTGCCACAAGTGAAATAACTTTTCCTAGATCTGTAATCTGCATTCTGTACTTCACTTAGAATAAAAAAAATAGAGGTGTAAATCATTTTTGTATGTGACCTTAGCAGTGAAAGAGATTTCTAGTGCAGCTCGTTTCAAAGCTCTAGACATAACAGCCAGAGTTAGAAGTGAAGGATACAGTTCTGAGGCTGAATAGCCCATGCAGTGATTATTGCAGGTAAATACTTGTTCTTTCCTGCTCATGGATACAGTCATCACTGCAATTTGATACCTCTTCCAGCAAGTGTGGTGTCTGGAAACAAGGATCTGGGAAATGCATCACAGAGCTCCTCAGGCAGGATGTGTTCCCTTCAGTGCCATAACTCCTTGTGCTACCTCTCTTTGGAGCTGCTGCAGGTATGAGGAGAAGCAAATGGCACAGTGCAGTGCTGCACATGAAGATTAGTGAAGAGCAAAATAACCTCGTGCTTTGGAGGACTCTGCAAGTCAGGACAGTGTTAATAGTATTTATGGGTTGTGAGAGTGGGAAGAAGCAATGAAAAGGAAATGCTTCATCTCTTTTCAAAACACCATCAAGGATGAAATTCACTCCTGGGAGAAGGGCCAGCACTGAGCTTTGGGTATTGCTTAATTTAGGCCTTCAGTGGTGCAGAAGTGGTGTTTATACTCTTCAACAGTTTATACTCTTCCCTTGGCTGGGTTTAATCTGAAGAACCTAAGTTCTGTATTTAATTATAAGAAATGCATTATTAAAAAGTAATATGCTATAACTGTGCCAGTGTAACTCCTTTTGGTGATTTTCTTTTAGAATTTGGCAAGCCTTAGTGAATTAATACAAACCAGTTTAGTAAGCAGCTGTAAGAAAAACAAAAGCACAGCCACCCAGAGAGCTGCAGTGACATTGGCATAATAGCAGGTGTATTGGTAAATATTCCTCCATATCCAAGCCCTTACTTGAAATGACAAAGTCTTATTTTCTGGGCCACATCACTTTAATTTGTTTGAATTTCTGTGTATCCATCCAGCCCCAGGGGTGTTCTGTGTACCGCTGCTACATCTGCTGCCCAGAGCTTGCTCTGAATCTCTTCTAGAACCTGACAGAGCTGGGTACCTTGCCCTGGGGAGGTGCTTAGGGGCTGTCACAGGGCAGGATTTGTTGATGTGTGCATGGCACAGGGACTGTCACCTGGGGACTCTGGCAGAAGAATCTGTGTGCCAGGTCTGTGCATTTCTTTCACTGCACATACTGCTGCTGTAACTCTTGTGTCAAATAGTATGGGGCTTGCCTTGTGTTTGTGTTTAAAGAAAATTGTATGCTAAAAACTCTGAAAAAACAAACATTTAAGGTATCAGGGCATTTCTGTTGAGAAGCTGAATCTTTGTTACACTGAATGCTAAACATTTACATATCCAAGCCTTATGTAATAGTTGTCTGAATAATAATAAAAGTGCATAAGCTGACCTTGGTTCTCTGGCACCACTTCTTCTTTGAAGTCTGCATGACCAAATTCAAGACAATTATGTCATCCTTCATAACAGCCAAACAAAAGTTTGGCCAAATAATCTTTTTTTCTTCATCTGAAAGCGCTGTGTTTGATTTTTGTAATGTGTGTCAGTGTAGCTGTTGTTATTTACTGGGTGCTACAAGTGACAGTAAAAATCCCCTTGTTTTGGAGCAGTGATCAGCCCTGTTAACATCTGGATTTCATTTATTTTATGTCAATGCCCACTTCTGCTATACTGGGTTACTTTGGGTAGTAGGTTGCAAGGGGAATATGGCTTGAGACCTCATGCACACCAAAAATTTGCAGAACGTGGTGGTACAGTATGTGTTCATATGTGACAGAAGCAAAAACAGAGCCCTGGACAGAAGAAGGGAAACTGGCACAAGCACTTTCCCCTCTGTTCAAATCTACCAGTGCCACAGTTCAGTAAAATTCTTCGTGGAGAGCACTGTCTCTGTCACTTAAGGGTTGTCAGCACAGAGCTCAGATTGTACATCACTGGCCCTCAGACCTCGAGGAAGCCTTGGCAAATTGTCATCTCAGTCTTTGAGGCTCTGTCTGTGTCACCAAGTGCTTCAAAACTCAGGAGTTTATTTTCCCTTCCCCCCGATACAAATAATCGTTGTCTAGGTCCATGTTTAGTGTTGTGACTTTTTTGCTTTCAAAATTAGTTAGATTGGGATGAAATATTTTGAGTCTACCTTTATCACATACACTGGATTTCTACAGAAACTCTGTATAGTTTCTGAGCTGTTGCTCTGACTGCAATGTTTGCATCTAACCCTCTGACACGTGGTACAGCTCTTCCAGTGACGTGTTTTCCCATCCAGCTCTAGGTAAAGAGCAGCAAACAATCTAGGTTGTGTCTATAGCTGGTTTAAGTTATTTTATCTGGATTCACTGCAGCAGTTGTGGCTTCATGTAACATCATGGGTGCACATGTGCATGTCCATGCACACATTTACGTTTGTGCTGGTACATAAATACTTCCACAATGCATATGCAAAATATATGTGTTGCACTTCATCTGTTGCAAAATTAAGGCACTAAAGGCAACTCTTCTAATATGGTTCAATTTTTCACTGCTGAACCATGTTAGAATTATGACTGAAGACAATAAAGACATGAAAAACCTGAAGTAAAGCAAGCTGGGAATGCAGTCCTGATGTACAATAATATCCTTCTGTGTCCAATTGCAATTAGCTCTCAATCTAATTTCTAAATGAGTTTCCAAGGCTTTGTTGGTGTAAATCATGATGTTGGTGATCTTTTCTTTATTTTACTTCAATTTAGTACCATGGTGAAGACAAATGTAATGTGTAGAGTTCATGAAACCAGACAGCTAGTAAATCAATATTATTTTGGTAGTAAATACTAAGTCAGTGCAAACTGCTTTTAACTCTTTCCCATGGGACAAATAGCTTGAACTAGCTGGAGCTTAAATCAACACTGTGGGCACTGAATTAGTCAATGATTCTAAAGAAGGCTTTGTTGGCATAAAGTTCTGCTTTGATCGCCATAGTATTTACAGCTTTTTAATTAGATACAGTTCAGAACAATGGCTTTTATCAAAGCAGTTTGGGAAGTGAACAACTGGGCTTTGTTTAGAGCTTTGGATGACATTCTGTCTGTTAATATCATGTGGCTGGTTTTAATACAATGATGAAGTTAGGATTATTTTAGGCATTGTCACTGCTTTGTCAAAAGAAAATAGCTGTTCTAAAAAAGAGTGGCATGCGTTGCTTTTTTAATATCTCAAGTTTAGCCATTCCTCAACATGCTAAAACCCAATCATTTGCTTTGGACTTGCAGAGAACAAACTAATTTTGCACCTATAAATTTGAAAGAACTGACCCTCTTGTTCATCTTGATTTATTTTCAGAGCTGAGTGACTTGTTGGGAAGGGCTGAGCTTTTTTTGTCAAGACTGAAGGCAGCTGGTTCCATTTTCAGTGTCAGACATCTCAGACTTGGCTTCTGATATAAAGTAAACCTAGCATCAGTGTGAAAATTCCTCAGGGAGCTTGGCAGAGCTGGGCTCTATCATTTTTGGAATGGTAGATTGGCCTAAGAGTGCTTTTAAAGCTTTACTGTAAGCAATTGTAAATTTTGTAAATTTGTAAGAGCAAGAAAGTTAAAAAGCAACTGATGTTTTTAGACCAACTTCTACAATTCAGTGTTCAAATAGAGATGCTTATCCTCTAATAAGCAGTTTGTTGTTTTTTTTTACAAGCTGAGCACTGAAGTCAATGAGAATAAAAATTTGTCTGGAAATAGTTGTTTTCTTAAAGCTTGAATTAAATTGTCATATTCTCTCAGTAGTGATTCTTTGGGGCAGATTAAATATTGGTCAATATTCTCTGCCACCTGAGAAAAATTACTCACTGCCTCACTCTTATGAACAATCTTTCATAATGATGCCAAAAGCCATTACTTTATGTTAGTGGTATTTTTATGTGCAAACTATCACCATGGTGGTTTGAGAAATTGGTGTTTTAATCTGGGTGTAACGTAGGATTCTAAAAGTCTTAGTTGCATTGTAACAGGCCCATCATGTGTTTGAACACGATGCCTTGTCTGTGTGCTTGAGACTTTTTGGTTCCTACACAGCAAATTGGACATAGAGGAGTTGGGAACAGCAGCATGTTTGGGCACAGCAGTGCTTTGGCAGGAGGCAACACATCATCTACACTGGATCTTCAAAGGCTCTGCTTTTCCCCCATGTAATTATAATGCATTAAAATAGTAAATTTGAAATATGGTAAATAAGCAGCAAAGTAACATAATTGATACTATCAATTCCAAGCAGTAAAACATACTCCAAACAATTTTTTTTTCCTCCTTTCTGTCTTCCTTTCTTTTCTTTCAGAACTCCAGAACCACCCGCTCAGATGAAGATAAGGATGATTCCTGGGATGCCTGGGGGGCCTGGAGTGATTGCTCACGGACCTGTGGAGGGGGAGCCTCCTATTCTCTGAGGAGATGCTTAAATGGCAGGTAAGCCACATGCTGGTGTGTGGGGGGCTTCTTCTGCAGCTCTGGCACATTTCCAATCCTCTTCTGGTTGCTTCTGTTTCTGAGACTGAGTGCTGTGTATGACAGATCAAGTGTTATAAAATACTGCCTTTAATATATGCTTGTAATAGACAAATAACTTTAACTCTGACCTTTAAGGTGATATGAGATATGATTGTGGAATGGCAGGAATTATTTCTTTGGTATGGTCACATAGAGAGGGGGGTCCCTTTCACTGTAGTACAGATCAAAGGGTGAGTCACCTGTGTACAAATTAGCCTGCACTTGGACATGACTTGACAGAATGTGCTGCTCATATGGAGCTATCAAATGCTGCTTTCTCTTAGGGAAGGAAGGACTAGAGGCCATGGTCTCAAATTGCACTAAGGGAGATTCACATTGGATGTTAGGAGGAGTTTCTTCACAGAAAGGTGATGAGACACGGGAATAGGCCCTCCAGGAAGGCAGTGCAGCCACTGTCCCTGGAGGTGTTTAAGGAAGGACTGAACCTGGCACTCAGTGCCATGGCCTGAAGTGACACGGTGGTGTTGGGTCACAGGTTGGGCTAAGAGGTCTCAGAGAGCTTTTCCAACCAAATTGATTCTCTGATTCCTCTCTGCCAGCTCTTCCCATGCAGTGGTCCTGGTAGCTGTATGTTTTTATGTAGAAGCCTTAGTGTGACTTGAGAAGAATACATGCACTGAAAGCCTCTTACCTCAGTGGTGAAACTGGACTTATGTAGGACTTGGTATTCCTTAAAGTAGGAGTAATGCACTAGGCCTGGAGTCAGGCAAGAAAAGATTCCAGCCAGCTTTGAGGCATCTGTGCTGGCATCCATAATTGCCTGTTTCACTTGAATTATTCTTAAACATTTTTAAAATTGATGGTTGTGTTTACGTTTTTATTTAGTTGAATGCAGTATCAGCCAGGAAGTCACTTTTTCTTAAAGAAGGCTTGGAGTCTGATGTGATACTTAAGGGCAAACTGTATGAAATACAGAGCTAAAGATGACTGATAAATCACTGCCTGTTTCTTTTAGTGAAAAATTGCACAAAGATCTTGGAGAAAAGTAATAATTCCAGCAAAAAGCCTTGATATTCTACCAATGTGTTAGGGACTGTGAAACAAGCTCAATAAATTGTAGCAGTATAAATTCCACTGTGGTTTTATTAATATTTTTAATGTGCTCCCCTGTGAAAAACATGTGTTTTCCATACCTTGACAAATGCAGTTTAAAAGGTTTTTTCTATGTTTGATTTTTGTAATTAATGTAATGTCTGGGAAACACACATCTGTGAAACAAAGTTTTCACTTTTGTGTGTATCATAAACATTTTTAATTTGCATGTTGTGATGCAGTAAGTCTTGCAAAAGATTGGGAATTTGAGACTTGAAATACCTTGAGCTTTAACAGTTCTACCTTCAGCTGAGTTGAGCTCTTTCTTCAGGCATCCTTTTCAAATGCTATTTTTCAGTCTTTCTCAGACATTATTAAAAAAATTGTTATTTTCATGCAAGAAGAAGAAAATTTAATCAAAGAGGTGTAAATTGTCAGTTATATGTTCACACATTCTTTAATGTAGGGCACATCTTTTTTGTTATGAAGGAATTATTCCAAAACACTGTTCCTGATTTTAGAGAAATCACTAATTATAATTTCTTGTCCAGACATTTGAAATATGTTTTAAGTTCTTTCAAAGTCTTGATATTGCAATTTTTAACATAGAAGAAGATCTTACACTATGCAGAAGTGCTGGTTTGTTAGTGAGAAGTTTGGCAGAGTGTATCTTTAAAAAAAGTGTGAAACCCAACCTCCCCAGATTTATGAGACCACAATAAATAACCATGACTCTGTTACATGCCTTTTATTTCAGCTACTAACAACAGACTGAGGATCTGAATTGCCTGGATGTCAGGATTCACATGCTTTGGGCACATTTGCATGCAGCCCATGAGAATTCTGTCTAATTTAAAATTATGAATCAGATATTCTGATCTTCTTCTCTAGGTCACATCATGTTTATTAGAAATAACTTGGTTGCAATCAGCATAGAGCAGGCTAAGAGATGTCTTTTTCACAAAATAAATGTGGTTTTCATAAGGTTTGCAGTAAATTGGGCTTACAGGGAAAGTCACACGTTCTTTGCTGAGGAGAGACAGCAGTGTAAAGCTGTCCCCTTTGTATTTAAACCTTGTATTTTGAGTCCAGGTTATGGTAGGGCAGTAGCAATAAAAGTCTAATTTTTGAGAGAATAACTAGCTGTAAAACAGGCAAGGTTGTGTTTTGCTATTACTCAGTGTAACCATTTTTACTCTGTTTCTTTTTTTTTTTTTTAGGAACTGTGAAGGTCGGAATATTCGATACAAAACCTGCAGTAGTAATGTGAGTCTGGCCTTTAATCCTGTTTTACTCATTCAAAAAATGTGTTAAAGTTTAAGAAATGCTGCTTCTTATTTAAAACCTTATGGTGCATAATTTTCTTTCCATCATTATTACCATTTTTAAACATTTCAGTCTGCATGACACCATGAGGTCTCAAATTTAGACTTCCCAAATGGACATTTTCTTTTGAAATTATAGTGCCAATTGTGATTCAGAATGTTTTATATCACTTATTAGGAGAGTTACACATTTTGGAGGATTAACAGATCAATTCTCATCTTAAACTAGCGAGTGTTTTTCCTGGGGGTGCTGTCTTGTAGATGAAGCATTAAACTGAGCTCTGGAACATTTGTGATCCTTAGTGGTATGCTGACTCTTCTCATGTGAACAAAGAGTGCCTGGTCCCTTTCAGATCTTAAATAGGATAATGACTCCTTGTATTCCCTCTGTTTGCCTAAACCCAGATCTTTACATGTCTGTGTGCAAGAACATGCACGTTGAGGTGCGCTGGCACAGACAATGCCCATGAGTGAGTCTGAAGCTGGAGGTTTGACCATTCTGTTGCTGTGATGCAATCACATTTCATTTTTATGGACACGTTTTTTGAAAACCATTCATGTACAGCAAACCTCATGAGTTCTGTTCCACTGACTCGTAGTTGTGCTTTGTGCTGTTTAAACAACTGCAGCTCAGCAGGACCTTGTGGTACCACAGGTCTACATTTGTGTGTGCAAGCACAGTCATGCAGGGTGGGTTATGGTCTGCACTCTGCCCTTGCTTGGCTTACCTTACAGTGTTCCAGGAAAGACAGCAGGCAGATAAATAATTAATAATAGTACTAGAAGGTGAGGCCTGAGTTTCCTATGGGTTGAGTTGTGCCCAAAGGTGTGTAAGCTCAAGTGATACTCAGCCATTACCAATCCCATAATTTTTGCCAGCAGCAGGCAGCTGTGGAGTGGGACATGTTCTCCTTAGGAGGCTTGACCCTGGAAGTTGCCCAGTAAATATTGAATCGGTGCATCTCCTAGGAGAACTGCCCATTCCTGCTTTTCAGTTTGCCACACCTACAGAGTCTGCTGTGCATTGGCTCCTGCTGTCCTTGAGAACAAGGCTTGCTCACACCTTGAGCTGCTCTGCACTCCACTGCTCAGTGCTGGGTGGATTTCCCACCACAGCAGCCGAAGTTCCTGCTGGCAGAAGCAAGTGGAAGTGATAAATGAATGAGTCCCAGTGCTAGCAGAAATCAGATTCTGGAGACAAACCCTGTCCCTTGCCCTTTCAGAAGAAAAGGCCCAGCAGCTTGGTGCCTGAGCTCATAAACAAAAATGCTACCTGCAAAAATACCCTGATGTTTAAAATCTGTGTGATAAATTAGTAACTTGCAGCCATTCAGGATGTAAGCAATGAACAAAATTCTCTACTTTTCCACTGCCTGTCTAAATGTCTTTTTGTATGCACGGTACACAGTAACAGACCTCTGAGTGCTGGATCCTGTGCACTGCAGCTTCCTGCAGGAATACAGGGAGGTCACCCCAGTGCCCCTTGTTCCTCCAGCACCAGGCCTGGGGGACTGCCCAGGGCATGGAGAAGGGAGCGTGGTGAGGTCAATCTGGGCATGTTTCCTGCTGTCATGAACAGGTCTATATGCTTTTAGGATATCTATTGTATTTTAGAATAGCTGTGGGCACTGTTCATTTTAAGATTTATGCAGTAGAAATCTAATGGAAATGATGGTGCTTTATGCCTCATCATAGAGAAAATTAAGATGATTCTCATATCCTCTCTGAACTCCCAAAGAATTGATCTGAAGTCACTGGAGCCTGTTTTTTGACTTGAGGACTTATTTGAAAGCGATAAGTGGCAGGCGCCTTGTATGTGAATCTGTTTGAATTTATGATGATTCAAATGTTAATTTCCAGACAGGAAACTGCCTTTACAGTTCTGCTTTTGGGGCATGCCTGAAAGGGATCAGGTTCCCATTTCAGTTCAGATGCAGTCAGAATTTCTCAGGAATGGTTTTTCCTAGATTATGGGTTAGATAATGAAGAACTCCTGAGAAAAATATATTTAATGAGATTTCCACTGTTAATACAGTTGATCTCTGAAATTGGCATCCCTGAATTCAAACCCCATGTTAGATCTGAGTTAACCTTGAAACAGGACCTTACACCTAATGTAAATCTGAGACTACTAGGCCAGTTTAGTTTCAAATGATATAATTTTCCCAAAAGCATTATTTCTAATCAAGGCTTCTCACTTTAGGAGTGAAATTGTAGTTTGAAAATTAAGAGTTTATACTAGCTTCTTTCCATATTAATAGGTATTACTGGTAACCACATGAGACATTTGGTATAAATACACAGTGTAAAGCTGTCTGCAAATGTAATTTTGCTACATGATACATTACACCACTAACATCTATATTGGGGAGTACAAATGAAGCACAACTTAATATGTGTGTCATTCTAATGAAAAGAACAAGAATCATTTTACCAGAAAATTGGTTTCATGTGGATTTGTAATGGAATAGTAGTAAGTTCATTGAACTCAAGCATAGTTCCAGAATAATATTAGTGATATTTCAATCAAAAAATTAATTCAAGGTCTTAACAACAAAATAATTGCTAAGATTAAGGTGTATGTATAACCTGCTTATCTTTCTATCGTGACTGAGATGCCAGGTGCATGATTTCCTACAACTGCATGTGTGCTTTCAGCCTTCCATATAGAGACTTTAGAGAAATAAACTATCCATTGTATGTTATTCAATGAGATTTTCAGTCTTTCTTGCACCCCTTTTTTAAGTTTCAGTTTTTGTATATAGTGTTACATTCTAATGCTATGATGTGCACTATGTGGAAATGTTTAAGTTAATCCTTTAGGGTCCTATTCAGAGAACAAGTTATTTGGGCCATTTCCCCATAAATTTCACATTCTTGTGTGCCAAAAACTCGCTTATATTTTTGCCAGAGTGATTGTTCTACAGTCAGAAAAAACACTATTTTGTAAAAGGTAGCCCCATGTTTAATTCGACTGTAAACTTTTATTATATGCAAATAATGCTCACACTTGTTCAACAGATTCATCTATAACTGTCCCAGCATCCACTTAACCAGCTAATTTACCCCATTCAGAAAAATTTTGGCTGTACTGTGTCTACTTTAGACTATAACATTTCACCTTGAGTTACATTGTTTCTCTCTAATCTGTTCATTTATTTAGTTTCTATTTACAATTCTGATGCACTGTAAGGCTCCCTTGGTTGGGGTGATTTCCTGCTCAGGTATCTTGATTCTGCTTAGAAGTGGCTGAAAATTGTGTAGGAAAAACATGGAACCTGAAGCTAATTTCAAAAAGAAAACAAAACAATGACTTCATCAGTTTTGGCTGGGTTTCAACAAAATGAGATTCAAAGAATAAAACTAGACAAAGGGCTAGACTTTCTTTGGTGTCATCATTTTTACTGGGAATTTTCTTGCCTTCTCTTTTGTGCTTTTTTCAGTAGAGTAATTGTTGGCAAGAGTCACAGGGTCTGATGCAACCTTCATATTTTGTACATGAACATTGCCTACAAAGATACAGATTTCCCAGATCAGCTTTGTTTTCAAAGGCTGAGGGTGCTCATTGCCAAAGCTCAAAGATACATTTCATAAGAAGCTAGCCCTTGGATGCAGTAGTTTTTAATTGTGAGTCACCAAAAAAAAAAAAATAAAAGGGAATACATATGTGTGTGTGTGTTTTTAATCTTCATGGTAGTCATGTCTAAAGCATCTTTTTCAGATCTGTCTAATACGTTCATAAGTCATGTCATAAATACATTTCATTCCACTGCAAGGTCTGGGTGTGCTTGTTTTTGCCAACATTTTCATGTACTAGACCTCATAGATGTGTCTTCAGCTCCTTATGCAGTGTATGAACCTACAAATGGCCTGGCCATGGTTCAGTGGATCGAGTGTGATAGAAAAGCTATTGCTGGAATCAGGCAATCACAGAAATCCTGAAATTAGTAGCAAAAATATGTAACAAGTAAGAAAAATGAAATATTGAGAGGGAAGAGAGAATGGTGGAATGAAGTGATGTCTGAAATAGATTAAAACCAGAGACACACAAACAGGATGAGGGCTGGGTCCCCCATATCGTTGTCTGATATTATGACCCTGCCCACTTCCTGAACGTGGTTCACCCTTGCCTACCATTCACATCTTTGCCCTGCCTTTTCCTTTCTATTTTTACAACTCCCTTTCACTTTTCCAAACCACTCTAATGAAATTAATCTGATGTTTACAAGTCCTCTTGTTGTCTTGATTGCATTCATCCTGTCCTTAGTTGTGTTTCTCTTTAGGCTCTTTTCTTTACACAAATATTTATTGTTCCCTGAAAGACTGGGATCTGGACTTGGTTGCCATCCAAACTCTGATATAATGCAAATTATAATAATTTCAGCTCTTTGATACCCCTCTGTGATGCTCCTGCTTTTGCACAAAGCTCAAACATAAAGCAGGTGGAGCTGGCATGTGAATCGAGCTGCCAGAATCACTTTGGGTTCTTTGAAGATGCCAAAAGAGAATAGGGAGATGAGGATTCCCTTGCTCTGAAGCAGCCAGGAGGGAGTGGAAGGAAGGAGCTGCATTGTGTTGAATCAATGAGAAACATGCATTAACCATGGGCTTGACATCCTGACTTTGTGGTGTTTGTGTCTTGGCATCGCATCAACACCCAGTGATAATGGACTGCAACAGCAGCCTGTCAGAGCTCAGCTGAAGGCCATCACTCTGCCTGCTGTACAGATTACTCTTTAATTCTTTGTGATGAAAATGTAGCTGTGCATGGCTGAGTGACAGTGCTCCTAAATGCTGCTTCTAACTTTACCTGAATTTAACGTCCACTTTTTATTTTCTGATCCTTAGTTGCTCCTCTGCTTGCATTGGTGGGAGGGAACCATATGGGATCCATATGAACTCTGAAGTTCTCTCTGCTTTTTAGACTTGCTATTGTGGAAAATGAGAGGTGACAGATAAGTCAGAGCCAAAATTCTGCTCTCATTTACACCAGTGCAAACGTGGGGAATTTCTGGGGAGTGACACTGCAGTAAGTACGTGTGGCCTCTCACAGTATTTACTTGATGTTCCTAGAAGCTCTCACTGGAGGGATTTTGTAGAGGTAAAATACTCCCTGTGTCTTATTCCATCGTTGTACAGTTTCAAAAAATATGGCTCAAACTATCATTATCCCAGATTAAAAATAATACAAAATGTGTTAGTATCCTTCTAAACTAGTCTCTCTATAAGGTGTAGCATGGGACAGAGCTGAAACGTTTTGCTGGGAAAGTTCAGTAACGTGCTCAGTGCTCAGCTGCAAAACCTCCATGTGTTGGTCCATAGATTGAATACTGCTTTTTAGAAGGGATTTTATGTAGATTACAACCAATTCAGAGACAGTTCTAGGCTACTGTTTGCCACGGTGAAACAAACCCCAGACTGAGTGCAATGCTGTTGGGGGCATTGGACTGAAATTTCTCCTGTATATTTTACTCTCCAGTCCTGTATCATGCCCCTAGTACTTTGTCAGGTTTATTCAGGGAAGGTTCAGCTCACTGATAAGGTTGAAGCTGTGCTTGGGATCAGTATTGTTAACTAATACTTACTAATAAGTTCCATGAGTTTGCCTGACACATCACAATCTTTCAGTCTTCCATCCAACGAAAACAAAACTTTACTAAAATCAGCCCCACATCTGGCTCATATGTACAACTGGAATTCTTGGAAGAATATCCTTTCAGTCTGGCATCTGGACTCTTTGACACTGGACATACTTTTAAATGAAGTCTGCAGTGAGGAATTGTTTGACACAGTAACTCCTTTGCCAGTACTTTACCAAAGTTATTTTCAAATCAATTGGTATTCATCTCCATTCCTGTCACTATAGTTTAATACTAACATCATTGTTTGGGTGCAATCCTTTATGTAGAAAAAAAATTTTAGAATGTTTTATTTCAAGCAGTTCTCATATTTGGTCTTTCTGCTGTGTATGCTGAGGCACTGTGTGGGAGAAGGCAGGGAACTGTCTCATTAGAACTGGCAATACAGGATCAATTGTTACCAATTGGAAGTTTATTCCAACAAAATAAGCCTTACTGCTTCCATGAGGTGAAGGTGCTTTGTAATTAGACTGAAGGACTAAGCACTGAAAGTTCTGGTGTTTCCTCTTATATCTTGTGCTTTTCTCAAGCAGTACCAAACAATTATTTAGACAAATTTTATTTTTTTATTTATATGTAGCCATAATACCTCTTTCATTACTCTGCCATAGAGGCCTCAGAAATCCTTTTGGTGGGAAAAGCTGAAAAGAGAAATATCAGACATCACCTTGTGGTTACCTGAAATATATAGATTCCTTTAGAAGCCAATTCTTACTATAAACCAGACTTTAACTGTACTACCTGGTGTTGTAAAAATTAGCATTTTTAATTATCCTCTCATATCAGTTATGTTGTTGTTGCTGGAATATGCATGATATTCTGTACTTGTACTCCAAGCAATGGATTAAGCAACATAAATTATTTTAATACACACAGTGAAACTTTGTAGTGTGGTGTATTTGTCAAAGCAGATCAGCTCTTAAACCAAGCCTGCCTGAAGAGCTTCTGTGTTATTTGTTAGATAACTTTACTGCAAATGCAAAGTATTCCCTAATTAAAAAAAAAAAAAATTTTTTTTTGTTTGTTTTCAGGACTGCCCTTCAGATGTTGGTGACTTCAGAGCACAGCAGTGTTCTGCCTACAATGATGTCAAATACCAGGGACACTTGTACGAGTGGATCCCTGTGTATAATGATCCTACTGCACCTTGTGCCCTGAAATGTCAAGCTCTGGGAAAGAACTTGGTTGTGGAGCTTGCTCCAAAAGTGCTAGATGGCACTCGTTGCAACACTGAATCCTTGGATATGTGCATCAGTGGGATTTGCCAGGTATGTTCATGGTGTGAATCTAAATGGGGTCTTTGTTGAGAGGCACTTTGCCCTTTGGTTGGTGTTTTGGGATTGGTTTTCATTCTATTTATCAGTTAGATGTATCTACAAGTGCTGTTGAATGGGTTGTGGATAACTTGACTTTTCAGGAAGACACAGAGCTTCCTGACTGCCTTAGCCATGGATATTTATCTATATAGATAAAAGGTCAATAAAATTCACTCACTCTTCTATTTATGCATGTAAACATTAATGAACCTAGTTATTGTAGCTATACCTTTCCAAAATTTAGTGTATCTGTGAGGATGTGATGAAATTGCAGAGCCTTCCATTTCATTTTATTCATTTTCTGAGTCTCATGTAATCTCTGTTAAGGAAAAAATGGGACATTTTATGGGATCCAGCTCATAATGGCAGGTGTGAGTATGTAGGTCTGTCTTGTTGTGTGCATGAGTGACTGTATGTTGTGGTTGCATGAACTGAGTGTTTGAATCTTTAAATGGCAATATAAATTTCTAGATATATTTATTATTTATTAGTTATGCTAGTGACTTTAGTGTAAAAGCAGAGAGTTACAATATTTGAGGCTTGCTAGCCTTGCCCATCTCTCACTTACAGAGCAATATTGCAAAGCTGTTTTATGAACAGAGCAGTTTATAGAGAATGGGCATGTTATTGCAATTAGTTTTCTTTCTCTGCAAGTGGTTGTTGCTCTGTTAAATGTCTAAAATGTGTGTGACTCAAAAATGCAGGATATGGCCCAGTGAGAAAAATAGCTCTATTATAGAGGAAAATTTGACACATTTGGCAGAAGACTGGTGCATGGATTATAGCAGCATTAATGTATGATCTGGACCTTGCTGTGGGTTTTATGTGACTTCTGTGTACGCTGCAGTTCCGATGCCAGTCGTGTCAGCACGGGGTGCATCTGCTGCCTCTGGAACACAAGAACTCCTCACAGGGAGACTCCATTTGTCAATGGTGCTTCACTCTGGGCTCCAGCAGTGTTTGTTACCCTCTATTGGAAATAGGATATACCCCCAGAAACTCTGGAGGTATAATAATGTATTTACTGGAGGCCAAATAATGCATTTCTTGTGCTGTGTTCTTAGTGATGCTTCCTGCCCCAGTAAAAGGCTTTTACCCAGGAGGGTTGTCCAGCCTTTTCTAGGAGGTGAATTCACAGCAGCCTTTGCTGTCTGTGCCCAGTGCAGCCTGAGTGTCAGGCTGGAGCTAAGGCAGCTCTGGACTCTTCAGGGGCTGTGGGGGTGTCAGTGTCTCCCACAGTGACTTCAAACTCCTTCTTCCATCCTTCATACATGGCATAAAATATTCTTTGCTCAGAGTGGATCCAATTTTCTGAAGAAGAGTTGGGAGGTTTATTTAAAAGGGCTACTTTCAATGTTCCTTCTTAGCATTTTGTAGTATTTGTGTGTATATATGATGGAAAATGCTTGGAAATGTAAATAATCAGTTTTTAGAATAAATGAAGCGGTGGAGAAGAAATTAATCATTCCAGAAGCAGGAACTGGAACTCTTACAGTGTGGAGGAAAAAAAAATTTCTTTTCTCTGTGTCCCATTTTTATTTTTTTCATCTTTTCTTCCAGTTTCACAAGAATATTTTTCAGTGTGAGGTAACATCTTCAGGAAAAAAACCTGTAACAAACATGTTTAGAATGAGTCCTCTGCTGTAACTTATTCAATTTTTTAAATTTATTGCTGATACTCATAAACAATTAACTGTTTTAACTTTATTTTCTTGAAGTCATTGGCTATTCCTGAGGTATTTTTGCACAAATTGAAAATTTTTGCTTTTTGAAGTATATATTTGATAATTTAGTGTTGGATAATTTTATTGAGGCAAAAAAACTGAAGTAGAATTAAATGAAATTAAGATTCATTTAAATAACCTTTTCCTCTTTTGAGGGAAGAGTGAAAGGTTTCTTACTTGTGAAGGGGGCTGTGGGAGGTGGGGTCTTCCTCAGAAAACAACCCAGAGCTTTGTGCTACTCCTGTTTGAGCAGGAAAAGAAAACAAATTGATGCCTAATCTTTCCCAGAAAAACATGGTTATTTAGTTAACTGCTCTTAAGAGAGACAGCACAGTCGTGATTCTCCTCAATTGTTGCTGTAAGATCTGTCTGGTGGGTTCTGACATGTAATTGGCACAACCAGCAAATGGCTTGGCAAGTGTTTTTACAGCTAACTCATCTAAATGAGCACATCACACTGACAATGTGGGGAACTTCACTTCTGTGCCTGGCAGCACCAAAGACTTTCTGTAAGGAGACTGGTGCTGGTTTTGATCATTTATTGTCTCGAAGTTGACTCAACTTCCCCTCCTCCCCAGTGTGATTTCACCTTGGTCTGTGTTCTGGCTCCTGCTAAGGTGGGCTGCATCACTAATTCTGCCTCTTGTTCAAGCTCTCACCTGGGCAGCATATGAATTTAAAAAGATAGTGAATTCTTGCTCTCCAGCTTCAATTCTGATCCTTTGTGCTTCCCTTATCAAGCAAATCAAGCTAAATAAGAAACTTGTCATAGAAACTTGTGAGATGCCAAAGCTGCACTCTGAATGGGAGGTCTGAGGCTTTACAGGGGGTGACATCCAAAGATGGTGGAACAGGGAAAGGTTTATTGGGAAAATTAGTCAGATATTTTGGGGTTGCTTGAGGCTAAACTCAAACCATTTGATCATGTTTTAGTTTGCTACTGCCCTGCTTCTGCTACCAACCCAAATATCCGGGGCTGTTGTGTTAAATGGGGACAGGTCAAAACTTCACTGCCAGGATTTTCACACTTCTGATATTTTTTCTACTCTCTGCATAACTCCCAAAGCATTTTTTCATATAATGTGTTCCTGCTGTGCCCATCTGGCTGTGGGTGGAGACATTTAAAAACATCTGCATGTCAGACACATATGTGGGCAACATTTACCCAGTTACTCCTCCTGCTGTGGGGCCCTGCCTCTTCTTGGGTTTTGTTTTTAATTTGTGCAGACCTGCTTTTTTTTCTACCAGAATGCAGAATGGGGTGTTGCTTGTGCCAGCACCTGAAATGGTTACAGTGATAATTTTCCTAATATGGAGTAATATGTTTGGACAACAAATACACGCATCACCCAAAAAATCTGGAGTCCTGAGGAGCAGCCTGAGTAGTTCTGTCCTAGGCTGTCACAATTAGGTCAAGGATGATGTAAATCCTGCAGTGAACTTTCCATTTAGTGTCAGCAAGTTGTTTGTGTTCCAAAAAAGGCAGACACTACACTGTGCCTTGTAGCATATGGCATAAATTTAGCTGACATCAGAACACATCCCACATGTCAAGGGGAGCACCATCCACTTCTGCCATGCTAGCTCTCCTCTGTCACATGTCATCATATGGCAAGTAGGTATCACTCACCACCAAAGCTCTCTTGTGCTGGATGTAAATATCTGTCAGAGTTTTCATTGAAAACAGTTTCTGTAAGCTCTTGGAAGGCTCTTGCACTTTTTTTTTTTTTTAATAACCTTTGTTTGTGTTTTAAACTTAAAATTATAGCAGGTTATTAATTTCTTTGAATCTTGGCTCCTTTTATCCTGAGAGTTGCTTTCTCAAACTGTTTGTTTTGTGTACTTTCTCTTGGTTCCTGCAGATTCATTTTTTTGCCTGTAAATATGTTTAAGGACTGCTCAGGATGTACAGGAGGTTTGGTGTGCAGACACTCAGAAAGGAAGGTTTCCTTTCCATCCTGTGTTACTCCAGACATCTTTCTAACACATGTTAGTCTGAGCAGTTAATTCCTGAACAGTTGGTAAAAAAGCACCTTTTTTTCCTCCAAAATTAATACTTACTCTTAATCTGATTTTAATATTTAAAAATTACCAAAAAAAAATAAAAAGACTGTGTTGCCTTTTTCTTCTTTTTAGCCTTGGAGTGATTCATAGGAAGAATGGATTTTGAGGCAGCTCTGTGTCAGGCCAGCTGTTATACTAAACCTGACATTCTCTTCACTCTATGCACAGAGTGAAGTGCATTTTGGAGCATGAAGGAACCCCTGTGTAGATGCCTGCACTCTGTCTGTGTGTTACTGCACCAGAGCTGGCAGGCTGGACCCTGCCCAGAAAGACTGGCAGTAACTCAGGGAGATCCAGCAAAACTTTCTGGCTCTCAGAGCTGCATATGACAAACTTCATGTGACTGCACACGTGTGACAGGGTCATAAAACTGGGAGTGGGGAGCTCCAGCTGCAGCTCAGCTGGGACATGTGGTGGCTCTCCAGAAGTCCCATGGGAGGATGGGGCTGAGCTAAGCAGGGGCTGCCACATCCTAGTGACCTGTCAGTGTCACCCTCCCTAGCCTCAGGGGGTTGGTTTCTCATCTGTGGAAGCTCTTGGCAATGCCCAGGCCAGCAGATCATGGAGCCACCCTTCAAGGGCTGCTCTTGCCCCTTTGAATGTCACTGCTCACCTTGGTGTAGTGGTTCCCTTGAGATGCCATTGTTGGCAACTCAGTGGTGGGCTTTTATAGATAAATAATAATAACAGGGTCCTCTCAGACACTGCAGGTAATAACAGGATGCTCTCAGACACTGAAGAGGTTTTTGGGATCGCTTGTTTTTCTTTTGCAGTTTCCCACTTCTGCTAGAAACTGGTGTTTCTTTTCAGGTCTTATCTTAGTCTCTCTCCTACTGTTTCTTATGGAGAATGCTCTCCATAGGGATTTCTTATTGTGGAAGTTTATCCTTTCTTGTCAGATGAGTAGTGGGTTTTTTCTGATCTCCAGTGTCTTATCTATACCTCTTTGGTCATAAGTGATTCACTGCCAAGTTTTGTTTTGTGTTAGTGAGCTGAGTGCAAATGTGACTTTACTTCCCAGCCTAGCAAGGACCTAAATCATGTGAGCAGTGATAGCAGAAAAACTCATGATTTGGGTGTCATCTTGAAGTAGAGCCTTAGTAACCTTCGAATCCCCCAGGGCTAACTTCACCAAGCAAGGCAGATTTGGCTGAACCCAGGCAGAAATGGAGCAAAGTAATTTGATTTCATACACTGATTTCTTTTTTGAAAGCGTTCTCACAAACAAGAAGCTCACTGGGAGTTTGTGTCCTGTCCTCTGGCTGTGTGTATGTGTGTTTTTTATATGGAGACCATGTGGGAAAGGGTACTTGCTCCTGCTGGGTGGTCCTATAATCTCTCAGCTCCTCTAGCATGTGACAGATCCTGTAGTAAGAGTTAAAGGTTTTGGAAGCACTTTGTTTTATTTGATGGAAGTGGATTTACAGAGTTGTGGAACACTCTTTAGCCTCTTGCCTTCAGATATAAAATGTCAGCAGAAATATGTGGAAAGTCTTTTTAGGAGCCCTTTAGTATGCAGTGAATTTTATGCACTGTATTTTTTTATTTTCAGGGTTTTTTTTATTGCTTTACATTCTTTTCCTCTGTATGGATGGCTCAGGAATTTGAACATCATGGAGTGTCTCCTTGTGCCCATCATTCTGACTTATTTTCCACTTCCATTCTGAGGTTTGCATTTTGACACACTTTGCCTTTGCTGTCTGATTTCTTACTGTCAGGAACTGAAAATCCTCAATCAGAGGAAGTTTTCCCCCTCCCAGCAGGGCTGCTGCCCATTCACCTTGGCAGCTGGGACTGCAGCTTCGTGGGCTGGGGAGTTCCCTGTTGTCCTGAGCCTGGAGGGGCTTTATTCTGTTAATTGGCACATGCTGAAGCCTGTCAGCTTGTCTGGGCTGCTGCTGTCCTGGGCTGGTTGGATCCCAGAGATGTGAGAACCCGTGCCACAATCAGGCCTTTGTTAGCTCAGACATAACTGAAGAGTTGTGAGACAGGACCATATGAGAAGAAAATCATGACTCAGATAAAGTCATCAGACTTTAGACCAAGATAAATCCTCAGTGAGGGTAAACTGGGGTTTGGAAGCTAAGATTCCACACTACTTCTAAAGTAAATTTAAAAAAAAAAAAGAAGTTGCTTAATTGGAGGGATGTTCTGGTATCTCTCCCTCTGCTTGTCAGAGTCAATTACTTGTGGGTGATGAGCATGGGAAAGAGACAGTGGGAGCTTTTTTCTTTATGTTCTCTCTGGGGACATATTTTATCTGTGTAGGAATAAAGTGCCAAGCTGAAGCTATCACAAAGTGAGTGATGTGCGCAGAGATTGCAAAGTCCATGAATAGATGGGCTTTGAATGACAGCAAGGTTTTACAGCAGGGCAAAGAGACATGGAAAATGTTGACCAAGGGAGAGCAGGATTTTCACATGACAGTTTTTTCATTCATTTTTATTACAATGAATTCCCAGAGCCATATTTAAAAGTAGTTATTTGTTGTGTGGATGCACTCAGTCCTGACATCTGCCTGTGCTGGATTCTGTGCTCAGACAAGTAGAGCAGGAAAAATGCAGCAAATAACTCTCATTGATGCAGTGAGGTCTCTGTACTGTCATAGCACGTGCAATTGTGCCATGAAACACAACCTTAATTTCTCTGAGTTCTGGATTTTGTGAGAGTCTAAGTTTTTGGAAATAGAAATCCCTTTTCTCTGAGCAAGACCCAAAGGACTTTAATTTTCCCTATTGAGTGATTCTAATAAACTGCAATAGAGATTTGTCTTTTTGAGCATGTAAGGGTTTTTCACTGTTTTCTTCTTTTACTGATGAAATAAAATATGTCATTTTTTAGTCTAGTCAAAAACTTGGAAAAAGCATTTTTTCAGAAGTAATTTGGAGGTTATCTTGTATTTTGGGCAATGCTGTTAACCTTTAGAAGTATGTAGATGTTCTTATTCCATTTTTATCCTAGTTCTAATCTCTTGTAAGCCTGACATAAATAATTTGGTTTCTAGAAGTCCAAATACTGCTATCCTGGTGGCTGGGCAGTCAGATCACTTAAGTTGGATATGCTTAGTTTAATAGTTTATTTTCACAGTATATTTTGCAAATCCTCACAAATTTGAAAGGCAGTGGAAGGCACTTGCACCTGGGACACAAAGCCTTTGCCACCTTTCAGATCTGCTGCTGGCCAGCTTTGAAATAAGACCCACTGGACAACATGTACTGAGGTAATTCAGATTGTTCAGCCCTGAAGGGAAGGGTCTCCTGTGCAGTAACTCTATCACATCCTTGTGGGAAGTACAATTCTTGTCTCCATGTCTGCATTCTGCAGTGCAGTTCCTTGCTCAGCAGAAGTACAGCACCTCTCTGACATTTTAAGCACATTGGGCACTTCCCCATAAATTATTTGCTGGGATTTCTGCTTCAGCTGAATTTCACTAAATGCCATCTGTGTTTGAGTTGCAATTCCACTTGTAGGGAGTTCCTGGAGTATCCTTGAAAGAGCCAGGCCACTGGAAGCACATGAATAGAAATGTACCCAGAGTAGCCTTCAGCTGGGCTTTACTGACAGCTGGGGGGTTTGCTCAGCAGCTGTAGAGGGATGGTAATTATGTCATATTGAGATATAGTTGAATTGATCTTCTGCTTTCATTTTGTTAAACCAAATCACATTAATAAAGGGCATTACTCCCTGACACCGAGCTGCCAGTCCCTCAAGGAAACAGAACACTTGCCTAATAATTTTAATGGAATCACTGATAAATGAGAGTCTGTATCAATAATAAATTTCTTAGTTGAAGTAGGAAATTATTTAGTATCTAACAAATACATTGCTGATTATTTAAATGGCATGTCTGCTAAAGAGCTTAGTCTAAGACATGGTAGATAGAAAAATAATGGCTCTAGTGCAGCTTCAGTTTTAATGTTTCATAGAATTTATGTATCTGTCACAAATAAAAATTGCAGTGATTTATTCTTTTGTGGCTGCTTCTATTAGGAGAACTCAGAATATTTGTTTTTTCTGGCTATACCTGGGTCTTTGGCTCTAGAGGACCCTAGAAGGGGGAAAGCTCACTTTGAAAGAGAAATATTATTTATAATTATCTATACTGCTGGATATGATTTCATGCTTTTGAGAGTAATATTGACACTTAACACTTGGATGATGCTTATTATACAGAGATGTCTGGTTTTACTCATCTCTGAAATAAATATTTTTATCTTAAAAAATATAGGTATACCTTCAACTTATTTATTTGAAGTATATAATTTTGAGTCATTGGCATTCCAGAAACCTTTTTGAATAATTGAAAGGTAATATTTTTATAACTGGCAACTCACTGCTGTAGAATGAGTTCTACAAAGAAGTGGTGCTGTGCCTGTTTTGGGAGTGCCTGCAGCTGGAGGTGAGTCCTGCTGAGGTAGTGCCACAGTTCAGGGGGGCTAAAGCAATGGTCTCACAAGCAAATGTTGAAATTTTAAAACTTATTCTGTATCAGATTCTGCACTGGCTATTGTAGCCCATGTTTATATTTATTAAGAGAAATCTCTGAAAGGATGGAGGGAGGGTGTGGGTGGGGTTTGCCTTGTTTTTCACTATGGTGCTTTTTTACCATATTGGAATTTGTTAAAATTCTGTCACCTTGAAGTCCTGTCAATTTTCTTATCATACTTAATTTTAAACATCTTAACAAAGGAAGCCTTTCGAATTGAACAGATTATTCTTGGACCTTCACAAATCAAAATTAACATGCTACATTAATTTCTTTGCTTAAGTCCAAGTCCTCAGCTGAAACACTACTAATTGAATATGACCTAAAGAAACAGCTTTACATGAGCTTCTGAGTGATTTTTGGATTCATCTTTGCAAAAATATTTTTCATGTTCCATAGCCACGTTTAACATATCAGCAGTGATTTCATTCTTCTCTTTCATCTATATTGCTGTATTTTATACCCTGACCTTTTGCTCTTCCTTTGCCTTTCTGAACCTACATGAACTATTCTAAGCATGCTCCAAAGTATTTAACACCCTTCAGGATTGTCTTTCACAACAGCACTGCCATGCTAAGGTTTGTTGAAGCAGATGAGTTTTGTTCACTGCTTAACCAGATGCTTTCTATCTGAGCTGCTTGTGAGAAAAGTATTTATAATACTGTAAGCTATATAATTATTTTCCATATTTCTTTTTTTTCCCCTTTGTCAGAACAGACAAGTAACTTAATCAGGTTCTGTCCAAAAATATTAATGGACTGGCGATCTGTTTCTGAAAATAATCCTGCCATATCCAAATTCATTTGTACCCCACGATGGACAATTTTATAAATTCAAAAACTGCTTATTTCCTCAATACTCTTCTTATATTAAATTTCTGCTTGCTGTTTGTTTTGTTACATATTGGTGAATACTCTCCCTGCTGTCTGAGGAGCTCAATTACAACCAGGTCATTAAAATACCTGTATCGTTTTTTGGGAGGATGATATTTATGATTACAAATTTCTTAAATTCACTGAGTCCCAACCCTTCCATTACACAGTTTGTGTTATCACTTGTTTCATTTATTCAGACTATGTTAAAATCACCTAATATTATTTCTGACTATGCCCTAAAAGCCTGCAGATGTTTTCCCAGTCTGCCTGTAATATTTACAGCTGATCCCTTTGCTCTGTAAACAGCAAGCAATGTGGGGCAAATTAATCCCACAAAATGCCTTAATTGTGGAAATCATCAGCCTCTTGGCTGGCTGAGGTGGAGGAAGGCTGCTGCCATTTATCATTTTCTTGTCCTTGTTGCAGCTTTATTTGCAAATAACCAAATTTACTGTCTTCAAAATGTTTCATCAAACACTTTTTTTTCCTCTCCAGTACTTATTGGCTAAAATATGAATATCTTAAATTCATAATATTTTGTGTCACAATGCCATAAGCTTTTGAGACCCTGTTTCCAAGGCTATACCTTACAGCTTCCTCTTCTGTTATGATGTGTGGCTGTTCAGCTCACTTGAGACATACCTGATCAAGGGTTTACAAACACATAAAAAAGGCTAGCTCTAGACTCTTAGGTTTGAAATATGTCCCATCCCAGTGTTCACTTATTAAGATTCCTTCTTGAATTATCTCTAAATTTGTGGCTTGTCACTTAAAAGCCTGTGAAATTTTTGGGTCCTTCATGTTAAACAAAATCTGGGATTCTATGCTCAGTTCAAGTCAAAATTGTGATTATAATTTGAGTTTTCTAAATTGTGTTCCCAGATATCATTGCTTGCTATTCATATTTGTTACAGCTGATGCAAACATAATGTGGCAAGGAAGTCTGCAGAGGGTGAATGCATCTAGCTGAACACACCACCTTTTCTGTCAGGGGAGCTGTAAACCTTTTCCCACATCCCAGTCCCTTGCAGCTAGCACTCCTGTTTTATTTCTGAGGCATTTCTGTATTATTAAAAAATAAGCAATAATACTATATGAAACAGCCCTCTAAAGCATGCTGCTGTGCTGATTATCTTTTTTGTACAAAATATCTGTGTAGGACACAGTAATGCCTTGTGTTTGCACAGTTGTGTGATTTCTGTTACTCCCAGTGGGAGTTTGTTTTCACAGGGGCTGTGTGGAAGAGCCCAGTCTGGATGTTTGTCATTGTCATGTTGGGCCCTAATGGGCTGGTCCTGCTCTGCTTGCTCAGTGCCCTCCTCCCACTAAAGACCTGCAGCATCTGTAGCTTGCAAATATGCAAGAGCTTAAACTAAGAGAAACAGCACTTTTCCACACAGGGTATTACAATGTGCAGCTTATTTTTTCCTTTGAAATTAATTGATGAGTGAATAAACAGTTTTTTAATATATAGAAAAGGAGACTTCAGTATGAAACAGAGATGTATTAGAGATATTTGTGGAGATTTGCTGTGATACAACTTACCTCCATGTTCTAGTAGTGCCTTTATGAGGATAAGGGCAGGAGAATCAGTGGAGGGCAGTAAGTACATTAAAAGTCTTCCAAAGAGAATTATAGACTCTTTCAACCACTGGTATGGTCTCCACCACTGCACCATCTGCATGCTTCACAGACTTTAGGAGATGAATTCATGCAATGGCTCTGTTAGCTGGGGCTCTGCAGTTAGACCCCTTCCATGGACTGGAATGGAAAAGCACAGGAGTTTTGAAAGGTCAGAAAAGAAATTCTGTTGTGCAGCTGGGAGCTGAAAGAGTTGTCAATGCTGTTGAGCACATTATTATTATTGTATCCCATGAAATTTCATCTGCTTTCTGATTCACAGAGTGGCCCAGTCAGTTTCTGTTTCTTAAATGGTGTTTTCATTCATTCCTCAATGTTAATCGTTTATAAAGTGTGAACATACACTTGTTTATAGTCATTTGTTTGCAACCTTTTTCTTTTTATGTTTTTTTGCGTGTCAATAATGAACACAGACCTAATGCTAAAGACAACTTCAAGTGCAAATACTTTAATCTGTAATCCATGCCTAAATTACAGTACAGTGTTCCCACATGCCTCCTGTGTGGTAAATAAGCACCTGTTCTGAGATGGTCTGAGTTCACATGTGTGTACATTTGCTTTATTTTTACAACTAAGTTTTTGTTAAAACCCAAATGATTTACTGTTAGTGTTAAGTGGCTTATTTATTTTTTAAATTAATTCCTTGCTGGGCTAGAATTAAGGTCTCTTTCAATTGCAGGAATAAAATAATTTCCTGCTGCTAATGTAGGTTTCTCTGGAAAATCTGAAGCCCTTAGGGAGGAGATGCCTTCCCTGCAGGTCTCTCAAGTGAAGGACTGTGAAGTGTCCCCATTAATGCCCTTTTCTGAAGGGAATTCAGGCTGTAAGGAAATGGGAAAATGAGGGAAAGGGGCTGAATGGGGAGGTGGGGCTGCTTTGTTTTCTTTTCCACAGACACCTGAAACTTTGAGATTGCATTTCTCCGTGTTTGGCAGTGGATGTGTGTGATTTGTGTGTCTGTGTGTGTGTGTTGACTCAGACTGGAAGACCCAGCCCTGCCTCTTACGTGTGGACTGGATGCTCACCTCTCCAAGGGGATCGTGTGTCAGTTCTGGCACAGCACAGACCCAGGATCTTGGCAGCTGAGACTGCCCCTTCCAAGCATTTTTATATAGGAAGAGGCGTGTGCTGGCCAGTTTCAGAGTTCTAGCGCTGCTTTTAACTCTGAGTTTCCAGAGGGTTTTCTATCCATTTGTCAGTTTGGAGTTTTGTTAAATACATACACCCATGACAAATTAGCTGCCCTTCTCAGGCATATGTGAATGTAAGAGCCAGGTAGGCTGACTCGAGAAAACTTGAAGCTGGAGATCAGCTTTTCACCACATTCTTCAGTGCTTGGTACTCCCTGCAAGATTCTTCTGTGAAATGGTAAAGAGTAAGATAGGTGAGGCCAAATATTTATCTTCCATTCATCAGGAAGCTGCTTTTAGTCAATTTTTGTCTATTCTTTCTCTTTCCATTCTCACTCCCATCTTTCTTGTGGAGTTGACTGATACGCAGAAAAAGAAAAACCTGGAAAAATGTTTTCATTATAATTTGGAGGGTGTTCAGTTGACAGGGTTTTTTTAAAATTGCTTTTTGAATTTTTGGCAGTGTTTAAGTTTGGGTGTTTTTATAATAATCTTTGGAAAGTTTTATAGAATGGGTCTTATATTCATAAACCAGAAAAAATCCAAAGGTGAGAAGTGACTCGTCCAAGTTTTTAAAAGCTGGTTAGCCAATGTGCATGTAATTGACATTGAGGTAAATGGCAAATGGATGTACACAAGTGCCAGTTCAATTCTGAATGGCCAAGACACTAGAATGTTAGCACTGCCCTCAACTGCCTGTCTGTGAAGCTGAGGGCTGAGTGCCCTTTAAATTTTTAACTTGGATTATTTAATTGCATTTATCCTTTCTCAGACAGAATTAAACAGGTGATGAAAACCAAACTGTAAATAACATAGTTATGCCTTGTCTTGGAAAGAATAATGCTCAATGGTATTCATTCACAGAAGTAGTGGGAAGTGGATTCATGTATTTCCTATGCTTGAATAGCTTCATATATCAGTTGTTGTGGTTCATCATTGAAATCATGGAAATGACAGCATGCTTTTAAAATCCTAAATGGCAAGATATGCTTTGATAGAATGAGGCCAACTCATAAAATCAAAAGGATAACATAATAAATAAAATTCCAGAAACCTGAGCATGTCTACTACAGCTTTGCCCTCCTTCTGACTGTGGTGTTGATGTTGGCAGGCAGTAGGCTGTGATCGACAACTTGGGAGCAATGCCAAGGAAGACAACTGTGGAATCTGTGCAGGAGATGGCTCAACATGCAGGCTTGTGAGGGGACAAGCTAAGGCACATGTCTCACCAGAAAAAAGTAGGTTGCAAATTGATCCTGTGGTGATTTATCCAAGACTGTGTTTTCTGCTTGTATATTAGCATGCATATTGCAGTGACCTTTTAGCCAGATACTTGTTTGCGTTTTACAAAGCTACTTATTCTAAAGTCTGTGCTAGATTAGTCTACTGAAATTCCACGAGGGATACCACACATTAGGGTATAGCTAGGAAAGAATTTGAGATATGCATATTTTCTAATAGAGCTGCTCAATTCATTCTATCAGGAATAACCATCAAGATGCACATCTTATTTTAGAGGGTATCCTCATGTTGCAGTATATGTGATGCTGAAGCAGTGCTATTAATCCATGGAAACATCTTATAGATGGTTTTATGGAAATAGTGGCCTGTGCTTGTAAGTACCTGGTTTTCAAATTAACTTTGATTTTTTTTTTGGTTGCGGTTTTTTTTCTTTTTTTTTTTGTTTTTTTTTTTTTTTTGTTTTTTGTTTTTGTTTTTTCTGTGGTGTCCAATGACAGTTGAACTTCAGGGGCAAGTTACTACTTGTATGGTACAAAAAGCACAAAGTGAAAGGGACTAATACTTCCATCTCTTTTTTGTGTGTTTGGCTCAAATTCCACCATTCTTTATCAAAATAATTAACATCTTACTGAGAGCAAGTCTGTAGGTCTCAGTAATATCAAAAATATAAAATATAGAAGGGGAGGGGTATTGGAATTAGACCCTGTTCTGGAGTCTGAAGACTCTGGCTATTTTGATACATGGGGGAAGTTTTCCAAACAAAGACTCCCCTCTGACACTGGTGCTCTCCACCCTCACAGATGATGCTCCCTGGAATCTCACAGCACATGTCCCATCTGTTTATCATATGAATAGTTGCCTCACATAATTTTTTCTTTTTCTGAACTCACATTGTGTATTTGTCACATGGAGCTGTGGGGCCTTTGGGGTTAAATACCTTCCTGCAAGGTTACTAGATAGAAGGGTGCTCCTAAAGTCAGTGCTCAAATTTCCAAAGTTCTTTTTAATGGATGAAGCCCCTGCCTCTGACAGCTGCCAATATTTTAATATTGTATTTCAGCCTGCAAAGATTTCTCTTGTGCACTGATTTTGAAAGAGTTTTGTATATTGAATCATGCTAAAATCTTATTGCAGTATATATAACTATTCCCATGGGGGTTTCAATGCCTTTTTTACATATTAGATGGTCTATCAGTGTTAGACTTTGCCTTGCTTTGACTAAAGGTGTTTCTTATTGATGGGAGAGTATAGTTCAGTAATTTATAAAATTTTTCATCATGAAAGAGTGAGAAAATGTCTCGAATGCTTACAATGAGCTGAAAAAGAATTTTCATGGGGGGGCACTTTTTTATTCATTTGCCATGATTTGAAAGTGCCATGAAAGACTCAGAACTTCTGGGCAGCATAGATCAAGCACTTGTAAAGGAAATATTTTTGTAGTGTCTCCAAGCTGTATTTGTTTTGTGTCTATAGATAGATACAGATATATAGGGATATACAAAAAATAGCTCTTTCCCTTTCTGACGTGAAGGTCAGCTGGAATTGAAGGGATTTTTGTTGTCTATTCCAGCTTTACAGCACCAGGGATTCTCCTGGAGAAGGATGATTCCTGGGGACAGCATATCTGGCTCTAAGGCAGCCCAAATAAACTTTTTGGATTGGTCACTCTGATTGGATAGTTCATGATAAGTGAAATAAAAAGTTTCACATTTAATTGCTACTTAGGACGGAAGAACAGTAAAGACAAAGTTGTAAAAGGGGTCTGGTTTTGAAACTGTAATTTTATGACAGAAAATATTAATTTCATTGTGGTGTTCTGGCTCAGATAAGAGCTGACTAGAGCTGACATCACTTGGTGGAAGGTCTCCCATTGCCTTGAAGGTTCTGAAGAATGCCCATGGTTCATTGTTTCCTCTGTCATAACTCAATGTCTCCTTAAGAATCCTTTAAAATTAAAGACCAAAAAAGTCTATTCTGAGGAAAGATGTCAGTTTTGCCAAGTCTTGGGTTTATCTTGCACTGCAGTAGGCTGGATGATATGAATGAATTACCACTGGCATTAGCAAAAGAGTCCACATGATACTAAATTCAGAACTTGATGTTTTTCTTGGTTATTGTGATGGTGCCAAAATATATTTTGGGTCAAGTTGTTCAGAACTATGCAATGAGTTCCATATAATCATCCTGTGTGTGAATGAAATGTGGAAATAAAGCCATACTTTCTTTGTGGTAAAATGTCAGTGAAGGGAGGCACATTATCTTCCAAAGAGTCATGTGGAAGCTTTCAGAACTGGTGTTGAGAAAATATCGACACATGACAGAAATGTATTTAGGAGGGAGCTTAAGGCTGTGAGCAGGATGTAAATTTTACTGTTCAATGAAGCAAATTAAAAAACTGGAAGGAAAGCAAGAGCCCAAGATTTTAGTATATAAAAGAGGTATAAGGGAAAATAAAGTGCTTGGTTATCTTAGCCCTTATTTTAAAACAAAGAAATTTAGGCCTTGATAGCAAATGATTTCTCAAAAAGGACTAATTTTGTTTTATTATCTTTTTAATATGTTTTTACATTAAATTCATGTCTTTGATCAGAAAGTTAAACAGCAGTGAAAGGGAGCTTACTGTTTTGCAAATATGAAAGGAACAATTATTTCAAGAGTTTATTTTTTCCACTAACACTTAATTGCCTTTGAAAGACAAAGTAAGTTAAACTTCTGTCAGCAAGCCAGATTCTAACATTCTGGTAAAATGATTAAAGGTTTGACTAACGATATTCAAACAAAAAGTGTAATAGGTTGTAAAATGTACCATCCCACTGGGAAATGAGATATCATGGGCCTGAAGTTTCTAGTACTAAATGCATGGAACTCCCATTAACTCTACTGCACTTTGTGCACATGGAAAAATTGTTGGATTGGGCCCTCGTATCTCCTTTCTGCACCATTGTTGGCCAGAAATGGTAGAAAAATGTTCTGGTTCTGATACCAGCAAAGAAGACAAGATGCTGGCTCTGTGGGGGGTGAAGTTGAAGGTATGGACTGATCCCAGTCTGGTTTTATTTGATTCCCAAACTGCAAGATACTTGCAAGTTTTGCCTTTCTTAATGTTTTGCTGAAGATCTCCTTATAAAAGCTTTCACTGGTGATGGTTTTGTAACTGTATGAATTTCCTTTTGCCATGTGCTTTATTTCCTATGGCACTTGTTTAATGTACCATTGGTCACTTCTCATGGGATGTATGCCATCATCCCCAAGCATGCTTAACCAAAAACCTAATTTCACTTTGGTCATTTATCTAAACAGAGGCCTTTGGCACAGCTCCCTCTTCTGTGTCATCAGCCAGCTCAACTTTGTGACAACTTCTTGCCTCACTTTTTTTCCTTCTTTGAAATAAACATACACGTAGCTAGCAACCCCAATTGTCAAAGTTGCCTGATACTTCATTTTGTATGAAAGATTATTTTCCAAAATTAGACAGTTGTGTCACTAACTTCTCATGCCAGGTGCTATGTGTTTTGGAGAAAAATCAGCCAAAACAGCTCAGCATATTCCAAGGACAGAGGAGAAAAACATGTTGTTTCCCACTGTCTAAACATTCTTGAAACCTTTTATTTAACATGTCTTAAAATCCCCCCATTGTTGGACGTGATCACAGATCAGGGATTTGAAATTTGGCAGGCAATGATCTTCTGGTCATGGATAAGTCTTTTGCAATGTCTGTGAGCATCAACACATATTTTACTACAACCTTTACAAAAATCCCCAACCTTTTCCTTCAGTTTCAGTGGAATCTTCTTGGATGTTAAGGGCTGAAATTTCTGAAAACTTATCCTTTTAAGTGTTCTCTAGCTTGTTACAAGTCCTGACAGCAAACAGATTGCATGTGTGTAGCCTCCTTAGAATACATGAGCATGTTGTTCTTTCAGAAATAAGCTATGGAAATTTTTCCTTGAGGTTTCTCTGCTTTACTGCAATGGGGACCAAGTGCCACGGGATGAATTCTGTGATGCCTCCTACCTAACATTCAGGCATTCTGAAAGGGTTTTGTGGAGAGCTTCCAATCTCCTGAGCTTCAGACTTATGACAGGGAGTAATGAGATCACATGAGGAGAGGGAAAGATGAGATGAGCTGAACAGGAAAATTTGCCATTAGTTCATGCAGTGAAGGAAAGGCAGATGTGAGAAGGTGGGTGGAGGTTGTGGGACTGGCTGTACAGACACACTGAGTCAAGGAAAGAGGAAGAGAAGACTGAGATTAGATAAGGAATCTGGGTGGGAGATGGAGTCAAAAACACTTGGAGAGAAGGGGGAAAAATCAACTGTCTGTAGAGCCAGAAGAGGGAATTGGGACTGGTTTGGCAGGAAAACTGTGTGTGGGGAGGGATAGAATGCCAATGCATTAGTGTTCCATTATGGATAAGGAACATGTTTTTGAAGCAGATTTCACCATGGCCCTAACATACTGTTCATCAGTTCACATCACAGAGTGGTCTTGGAGAGCATAAATTGGAATTTTTTGGATGAAGCTAAACCAGAAGATGTGTCCCAGAATAGCACCTGATGTTCTCCAGCAGCTCTAGGACATCCAGTCCATGGAACAGATAAAATTAGTCCCAACAAGGCACCTGCAATTCTGTAGTGTGGATGCTGGGTCTTCAGCACCAGCTGTTTCAGCCTAGACATCCCTTTACTTTGGCTGGTTTACTTGAGGCTGTTACAGATAGTATGAAGCCTCCTTCTGTGCTTTCATGGTCCCTTTTGTCTTGAAGAAATTTCTTAGTAAGAGCATTGGCTATTTCATGACTTATTTTGTACTGCATTTCCTTAAGATCCATTCTCTTGAGGAGCTGTTTCCTACATGTCTTTTGTGTTTTCTCCAGTGCATGCACTTGGGTTTGCTTTCATTAGGCAGGTCAGCACAAAGCCCAGCAGCAGTGCCTTCTGGAATTATGCCTGATGCCAGAGTGGATGAGGGAAGCCACTGCAGTAAGGTTCCAAATATTTTGAGACTTTTAGTTCCTGTGGGCTGTAGTTGTTCCTGGATTACTGTTTGTATTTTGAGAGCACAAAGGTCTTCCATCAGAACCAGGGAGCCAGCAAATAAGTTCTGAGCAAATACATAGAAAGAAACACATTTTATAGACCTGAAATAAACCTCTGGCCTGCTATAAGAGGAGAGAGGGAAAAATCCCAACTGGCCCATATGTGAAACAGTAAATGGGTCCACCATGGCCCACATGGAAAAATAAATAAAACCTGCTGAATTGGATTGAGTTTAGGAATGTGGCTCCTTTATTTTGATCCTGGGGATTAGCTCCCAGTCTTACCATAGCAGGGAGTCTGATCTTGCTCTCATTGAGATCCAAAATCTAAATCCACATTAACACCATAGAAACAGGATCAAACCTTGACATCTAAAGTAAAAGTAATCCAGGAGCTCAATCAGCAAGGGCTGTGTTGTGTGCATACATGTGCTGAGAGAGTCTCTGGGTGAGAGGGGAGGGAGATGACTCCACATGCTGCTGGGAATCCCTGTCCTGAAAGCAGTGTTAGAATAGAGAGACAGTATCTCACCTGCTTCTCAGTTTTTAAGGTGAGCCTTAATCTGACCTCATATGTTAGAGTCTGGTGTCTCTGCATGTTCCAGATGATTTGGGGGTAATTTATTTTCATCTTTAGACAAAGGTCAGCAATTAACTTTCAAAGAAATACTGTAAGGGGAAAAAAAGTTTAATCAAAAATTCTCAATATGGATTTCAGGGTAGCAATTTCCCCTTATGTTTTTGTAAGAGTTCACTGCTTTTAGCAGTGTGGACCCTACTGATTTAATGGGAAATGTACAGCATAACCATTTTAAATGGGTTTACAGAGCCTTGTGTTTCTTTAAGAATATGAATTACATTCAACTGAGAACCAGAGACCTTTGGAATATATAATTTTTTAGGAGCCAGACCTGGACAACCTTAACTATTGTTTCAAAGCCGTCCCTAGGAGAAGGAACTGACCCTTATGGTCAGTTCTGTCCCATTTCTTCCAAACCCTCATCTCTGTTCAGAAGTCCAAAAATCCCACATTTATTTTTTCCTGTAATTTACTTCATCTCAAGGAAAGACTGCCCTAGGTCATAATTATCTCAGTCAGGTTACAAAAACCTCCTGCTGTCAGACTTCTTGACAGGTCTGTGGGCTGCAGAGGTTGCCTGCTGCTGCGGCAGTGAGCTCAGTCCTCCCTAATGCAAATAAAACACTTGCTGGTAATATTGTCTCTGCCGCAGAGAAACACCAAATTTAGCACCCTCGTGAGACTTTTGGACCATATCAGAGAGTGCTTGGGTGAGGGTGGAATGTCTGTAGTACTGCTAAAGGAATGTGAGGCATCCTGAAAAGGATCTGCAGGGTCTGCCGGGGCCAGCGGAGCCGCCTGTGGGGAGGTGCAGGAAGCTCAGCAGATCGACCCCGTTGTTCTCCAGAGGAGCAGGGCTGCACATGTGTGCACATCTGCAAACCCAGGCTGTGTCCCTGCAGCACGGGCTGCCCTCGGCTCCACTGCAGAGCAGCAGGTCATGTATTCTGAACTGGTCATCATCTGACTTAACTGGAGGTTTTGTGCTGTGACTGACCCTTGGTTGTTGTCAGGATGGGATGCAATTCCCCACCAAGTAAGCACAGATGGGCCCCTCAAACCTGCTTTCTCTCAAATGCTGTCAAGCACATGTGAATTCAGTAGTTATTTCCTTACTTTAAAGATATACACACCCACTACCTCCTGGCTATCTTTAGCAATTCCTCTGATGAAAAACCAAGATGCAAAAAGATATTAAGTGGTTCAGTAGTTAATGTTTTTTCCAGGACTCCTTAGTTGTATTATTGTTTTACTGTAGTATTTTTCACTCTGGTGGAATACACAAGAATGAAATTAATAAAGCTCATATTTTATTACATCCAAAATAAATTGTTATATTTCAATGTCCTTCCTAGAAATTGACGATATAAAAACTGTAACATAAGAAGGTGTTTATTTCAGAAAAAATAATTGCAGTATTTGCTTGAAGTTTTCTGAACATTTGGCAGGAAATCATACTTATGCTAAGGAGATGTAAACCAGAAGCTGATAATTTAGCATCTACTATAAAGGGGTCTGGTTTAAAGTGGAAAGAAACCTTTTGAAACTATTTTTTTAGTTAGAACTAAACTCAACTGTTCTTCCTCTAAATATTTTATGAGTAATTCTGGAGCCGGCGTATCACTGACTTTCAACACACATTACTTTTTGAATCTGCAAAAAGGAACTTCCTCTGCACCAGCCACTGAATGTGCATTAGTTTCATCACCAAACAGAGCATCTTGTGCAGGATGCAGCTGCAGAGGGCACGTGTGGCAGGGCCTGCCTTGCAGAAGAGATGCAGTTGGGCCATGGTGGAAATGGGTGACAGCTCTTTGGGTGCTTCTCTCTTCCTTTTGTGGCTATCCCTGTGGATACCCTTTTCTGAGAGCACTGCTTTTGTTGGCATGAGGGTCTCTAGCCTGTTGGTTTGACTGGTAACTCAGTTTGCTCGGGCAAATCACAGATTTCCTACATTTGAAATGAGAAGTTATAACTTTCTGCCTTTGTAAAATGCACTGAAGTAAGTGTGCTGCACATTTATATATGAAGAGGCCTTTCAGGCAGCCAAAAGCTGTTTTGTATTGATATGTCCTGTTGGGGGCTGGTTTGGTTTATAGTTCATTTTAAATTGAGCCTCTTACTGGAAGAAATGATCTTATATGGTAAGCTAGATGCAGACACTGTTATAACATATACCTTATAGCTATTATATATTTGCTCTTAACTGGTCTGTAATTGGTTAAGGGTTAGTGTTAAGTAGATGATTTATTTCCTGTAAGTCCTGCCACTTATTAAAGTTGTGACCTGCAGCAGGAAATGAGGTGTGGGCAAAATGAGACTGAACAGCTGCAGATTTTGGTAAGGGGGAAGGACTACTTAGCAGATTCCTGATGTCAATTCAGTGATTAGAAAATAAAACTAGGACAACAGAGTGTAAATATGTTCCTAATACACTACTGACATTTCAGTTGTTATTGTTAATAGCAAATTATTTTCCAAGAGTAAGCAAGATTTACAAGTCCATTTGTAGGTCTTAATAGTTGCATGACATATTGAACAGACTCAGTACACTGTACTTAGTAAAATAACTTATAATTTTTAATAGAAAAATTGTGAAAGCTGTGAAATATTTTCTTAGACACGTCTGAGGGTTTTCTGTCTAATTATGTGATGTACAAATTCCCTGATGAAAAATAATTTCTAAACCAGTTCTTTAATGTTTGTAGGGGAAGAAACTGTGATTGCTGTACCACATGGGAGTCGCAGTGTGAGAATTACCCTGAAAGGACCAGCACACCTCGGTATGACTGAGCTGTTTTATGTATTTATACATAGGGCAGAGGATAAAAACAGAACCTTGTATCTGAACTCATCCAAACTTTGGAAAATATGGGTAAGATCATGCCCTCAATACCTTTATTCCTCTTCCCATCTTTACTATCCAGCCTGGAGATAGTCCTAGAGAACACTGGAAAGTTGACTTGGTAAATGGAAATGGAATACATGGAGGTGGTTTCTGTTCCTTCCATTTAAACCAATATAAGGCATCTCAAATACAGCTCTTAAACAACACACACACAAAAAAACAGTTCCAGAGGATTATGTGTGGAACCAACAAGCCTTGCATAACTCAGCACCAGATGTCTGCTGATGCCTCTGATAAGTGATCTAGGTCCAAATGAAGTAGGGTGAACGACTACAGAAGTCCTGTTTCCATGTAATTCTTTTAGTCATTACACACCACCAAAGATAAACAGTTTATTATTTTGTAAGACATTTTTTTTCCCAATATTTTCTTATAAGCCTGATGGCAGTATTTAATGGCAATTTCCTTATCCATAGGCCTAGTTTGCCAAGAGAATTAATGGTTTCAATGGTAAGTGCAGCTGCCAAGCAATGAGATAAACTATTCATTTAATTTTGAACACTTTTTTATCCAGATGTAGTCTGGATCATAGAAATAAAGAGAACTTAAGCTCTGAGATATGTAAACAGAAGTAAAAAATGTATTTTATCTGAAAATTGCTCATCAGTTTGTTTGCTCTCAAAAAAAATTGTCACAACCTTTCAAAGAAAAAAAGCTGAAATAAAACTCCCTCTTCAGAACAGCTCCAGAGTGACAATAACTTCTAGATATACTACTTATATAAAAAAAGTACAAAGCTGAATTTATATTGAAATAAATAATATTCCTTTAAAACTGTTGAGGGGATGTGTGAAGGAGTGATCCTGACCAGTTCAGGTCAGGACTCTTGGACTTTCTTAAGTAGTTCTGCAGAGGGAAGTTGTTGTTTCAGCTTTGTATGAGGAAAAAGTACTAGATTGAGTGGCTCTTGGGGGATTTCTGGAAAGCTCCTGAGGAATGCAGCAGCAACTCAGTAACTGAGTACAGAGTGCTCCTGGCTTCCTACCCAGGGTGGTTCTGTGGCTTGGCATCACCTTTGTTAGCTCACTCTCTAGCTGGACAGGAATTGTGAAATGTTCCTTTAACCACTTCCACCAGCACATCTGTTTGCAAATCTGTAAGGATTTAGACATTTTTTACCTAAAATTAAAATTGCAGAGGTAAAAAACAACTGAGAGCAGTTGTGGGAAGGGAGGTGAGAATTACTTCTGGCTTCATAGCCAGGCCTCCAAGAGCTGGTGCTCCAGAGGTGCTTCTCCACCTTCCCTCTGTACGTGTTCCTGGGTGTTTGTCACTTAACAGAAGATACCAAATGATCCTTTCCTGCAACTTCAACTTTTGTGTGGGTGTGCTGGTAGAATTAAAGCCAGAAGTTAAAAAGAAATCACCTAATATTACAGGTTCCAGTTGTCAGAGATGTTTTTCCTGGCTTGCAAGTAGTTGAATTTAACAGGTGAAGCAGGGACTACTTACTGTTAAAATTTTATACTGCCTCCTGTTGCCAGTATATATTTGTCCTTCAAGGAGTGTCAGCAGCAACAGCAAAAATTTGAAGAGCACTATGGAGTGTCTGGCACTTTTCCCTTTATCTTGTGTTCAGTGGGGCTTCATCCTGGGTTTATGATCTGGTCTTGTTCCAGGAAAGCACAGCTGCTGGACTAATCAAAAATGGAAATGTGGTTGGAGATGTAGCACATAACAGATTCAAAACAAATGCTCTGAGCATTGTTTTGCAACCTGCAGTTAGTGTTTGAGCAAGGACGAATTTCTTTGTAGCTGGTTAGAATAAGTGCTTTGTTTGTGTCTCTGGGCTCTTAAAGACAGGCAGCAGATTCATCAGGATGTTACTTTGGGTTTTTAACAAATATGGCCCCCCTGTACTTCTGCCTGCTAGGGTTTGGTGAAAGATTTGGTGGAAAATAACCAAGTAATTAGCACAAAAATGGGTCTGAATAAAATGCTTCATTGTGTTGGCTTTGTTTTAGATTTGGACTGTATCATGGCTATTCTAGTAGTTGTTTTAAGAGCATTAGAATCAAAAGCAAGATTGAAAGTTCCCTGAAACTAATCCGCCAGCAGAAGAAACAGGAAAACCAGAAGCTAATATTTTTACAAGTGGCTAATGCTAGATAACTGAGTTCGTGAACTTAGGGAGGTTAAACGTTACTGAAAGGAACTGAAATGTTTTTCTTTTTGTCAATTTTTTCTCTGCTCACAGAGATTTGCATCATGTGACAGCCTTTAGCAGTGGGTTTGTGCACTGCTCTGTCTTTGACAGATGCTCAGAGGAGCAGGGTGTTGCTTTTGCTGCATTTTGAGAAGAATGTTTTGGTTTTGTGCTACCTACAAATGAATCACAGAAAAGAAGCAGCTTTTGGGCAGAGCCATACTTGCTCTTCATTGCACTGGGAGCAGAGCATTGCACTGTTTCCCTGGGAGCTCCTTCATGCACAGGGAGGTACCTGCAGTGGGTTTCCTGTGCCTCACTGCCTGCTCCTTCTGCCACCAGGGGAATTGGGGCTTCAGCCGTGGGGCTTCTGCCCACAGCTGGGCAAGGCATTTGCCATTTCTGTCAAGGGAGGGAAAGTAACTAAACACAGAGTTCTAGATCTTTGGCACTGGTGATTGTCCTGCTAGGCACAGGAACAGGTGAGCACTCAAGAGAATTCCCTGTCCATGTGACTCTTCACATCTGGAATCTCAAGGAATTGATTTGGGATGGGGAAGCTTACTCCTGAAGTCAAACGTCCCAGGTCTTTTGGTATAACAGGACTCTGCAGAACTAAGAAACATTTGGTGATTCTTTTCTTGTCATGAAACCAGCTGATCAAACCTGTGTTCTCAGTTACTTCTCTGAAATCAAGAAATGAACAGTTTTTGAAGGAGGAATTGCTCCCCAATAAGCATCATTATGTTATGGATGTGTTAAATACACCAAATGCTTGGTGTCACTCTGTCTTGGAAGCCTGTGGTGACAAGCACTAGGTACTCCTGAGCAGGAATGCATTGCACCAGAGCTTATCCATTGTGCTGGGGAATAGCTCCTCATGTCCCTGTGTGACACAGGGAAAGTCTGAGCAGCTGTTCTGGGGTCAGTGGTGTCACCTCCAGAGTCACAGGCTGTGGCTCAATAGCTGCATCTTGCAAATAAACCCATTATTTGCATCCACATCTAGTGTAGCTCTCATGTAAACATGTCAGCTCTCTGGGAGTTACTGTCTTGTTAGTTGCTGAACAATATTCTTGGTTTCTGCTAAGAAAAACATTAAAAATGTTTTTTAATTTAAAAAATAGTAAAAAGACTGTTCAGAAATGCAGCTGAGGTCACTAAATAACCATTTTCATCATCTTTTTGCACCAGCTGGATTGTAATGCCTTAAATGCCAGTTTCAAAAGGGTCCTGTACTCCTGAGGATCTTACTGAATTTATTTTGAGTTGGAAGTACTTAAGATTTGATTTGACACTTATTTTAAAATGTGAGACAATAACAGGCACCATTCATTATTACTTACTTTTAAGCCGTGTTTGTGATCTAGTGATAAGTTTGTGATTTAAGCATGAAGTTTGGGATCAATGCTTGCAGAAGCTTAATCCAAGAATTCTGAGTTCCATATAATTTAAAGGGTTATTTTGTAATGCAATCAGGAAAGGACACTTCCATGAAATTGACAAACAGAAATACGTAGTAATCATCTAAATACTTGTTTTTTCTAGGATTAGTTTATATCTGTTTGTTCCTAATGGGAATGTATTGGACAGTGGGGCACACTGGTTCCCAGAGATTTGTGTTTTCTCTTTGACAAAGTACATTTTATTCACCACTAGATGCATACCCTGTGATTAACATAAAGTCATTTCCTAGAAACAAATCCTTCCTGAGACTTCCTTCCAGCCATGTATGTGATCTTTGTTATACCTATGAGCACAGTGGGACCTAATGCTTAGAAGCTTGGCATAATGGTGGTATGTTGTCAAGGAATTTAATTCCTTCTATAATTTCTTTATTCTCTTTGTTGGGGTGCTCCAGAATGCATATTTGTTTAAAAATATGAAGGAAGAAAACAGTTCATGATGGATTGCAGCATTCAGAGTATGTTTTCAGTGCAGGTAAAACCAGATGCTTTTAACCTAAATGGTCTAGCCTGACTTAGGTAGCTTTCTTTAAAGTACCAAAAAAGGCAAGGCAGTGGGAGAAATAGGGTATTTATAGCTCATCAAAAGATTCCTTTTAGCTTGCCCTGAGCTCATCTGAGATCCATGCTTTTCTCATGCAGTGCTCTGGTAGATTGTAACCAGACCAGGGTATTTCATGCATCTTGCTGTGCCTCTATGCTGTACTACACAGAGCCCAAAGTTCTACCTTTGTTATGAATATCTTCCTTTAGCTTTGTCCACTTACAGTTCAGTCAGTTTTCTGGAAGTGATTTAATCTTAAAATGCTTCATCTGTCTTCTGGAGGCTGTGGGCTGTTAGTTTAATCTGTTTCCAAGGAGTAGAGAACAATTCAGAAAGGGTTTTCATCACCAGCTGTTCTGGGAAAGGGCCGTACCCTGCAGCTGCCCACCTCCTGGCCCTGCTTTTTCCTCACAGGGGAAATACTCAAAGCTGCCTTAAGGATCTTGGTGCAGTGATTCAGGGATTGAGGTGAGTGTCAGGTGGGTTTGGCACCGTTCAGGCTTCTCTGGAGACTGATTGCTCAGATTGCTTGGCTTTTGAGTTGCATGAAAGTATGAGGTATTTTTCTCTATATTGATTCTATCAATTTTGAGTTTCTCTCAGCTTTTCCTGCTCAAGCTATTGCTTATGTCAAGTGTTACAGAGAACTTGGTGTAGGGAAAACTGCCTTAGAAGTGCTTCTGGTATGAAAGAATAGAGTGTTCAGACAGATATTCCTGTGTTGACTTGTCTTGCAATTATCTATCAGCCTATAATCTGAAGCAGTTAATATTCTCACAGATTCTCTGGGTGTGTTTTTACTGCACATTTGAAGCTGGTACTTGGAAGGCAAAGTTGTAAACATTACTTTCTGACTTTCTTGAAAACAAAAACCTGTTTAATTTTACTAATTGCACATTTCTTCTTTAGTTATAGAGTCAAAAACACTACAAGGAGAAAAGGGAGAGCACAGTTTCAACGCTCCTGGAACATTTGTCATTGAAAATACAACTGTTGAATTTCAGAAGAGTACAGACAGGGAAATCATAAAGATCCAGGGGCCTCTTGGAGCAGATTTCATTATCAAGGTGGGGTGTGTGAATGTACAAAATCTACAAAGTTATTGCAAGTACGTGCAACACAGTGGTGGCTGTCCATCAGCTTGTAGCAATACAACAAAATCTTCTAGCTAGCAAGTAAGAAATCCTAATTACAGTCCAGAGATCATTTATGCCAAGAAAATCCAAACAAATTAAAATGTTATGTGAATAATGTCTTTCCTTTGGTGGAAAGTACCACAGGATCTTTGTAAAAATGTAAATATGTAAAAAAAAAAGGTAAAAATGGCCAGGATTTTTGTTTCCAATACTGCAGGAAGAGTAGCAGTGTGACCTTGTGCAGTGCTAATCCAATTGCAGACTGCCACCTACTGAACCTGAACACTGCTTCCAGCAGCACCCTACAATCTCCTTCAGACATTGCTGATCCAGCCACTGACCATTTCCAATCCTTTTAAATTGCTTTTCTGTCCAGAACACATACCAGTGGCTTCCATCACACATCAAGATATTTATAAGTAGGAGCATATCAGTATTTGACTGCCAAAGGAAGGCACTCACACAGTTTGCCATTGGAAGTGACAGAAATGTCAGTATTATCAGACTGCCTGGCTTTACCTGTCACATTGTGGAAACAGAATTTCAGTTGTTTTCCTTTTGCATCTCCAGTATCATGTGCAGCTAGACTTGTCTGACAGCGTGCTTGGATCACTTTTAGACTTCTTTCTGCAGCAGATTTTAAAGTTTTTGCTAACAAAGAGATAAACCAAAAGAATGCAGTGAAGAACTCTGCTATTTGAGGATAGATAATCAAATGGTCACATTAATGCCTTGAATAATTTGAAAAACAAAGCACATTCAAATGTTTTACTATTGGGAGCCTAAATTTAATGGCTGCTCTGGACTTTCTAGAAGTTTTATGTCCGTCATCATCTTACTTTGCACTGCTGTTATGCATGAGCTCTGTTTTGAAATGGCATGAGCAGTGTACATGTGTGTTGTAATGGAAATTTCTTCAGACCAGGTACTCTGGATCAAAAGAGAGTGTGGTTCAGTTCTTCTTCTATCAACCCATCAGTCACCAGTGGAGACAGACAGAGTTCTTCCCCTGCACAGTCACGTGTGGAGGAGGTAAGTGATGTCAATTCTTCAGGAGTGATAACAGCTCAAGATTAAAAGGGGCTGATTTACAAACTTTGTTCTGCATTTTTAGTGATCAGATGTTTGTGTTTCTCTGCACACTGGTAATTCCTCAGCAAAATAAATGACAGAGCAGCAGCTAAGCAGGTTGGTTAAGCTGGTATCAGCACAGGGGTTTTTACATGTTGTCACTGGAAATCATATTTTTCCTTAGCTGATGTTCATTTGAGTAAGAATATTGACTAAGAAATAAAAATACAACATTCAAAATAGAAAATTGCAGCTCATAGTAGATATTTGGGGAAAGTAAGAGACATGATGAGAATTTAAACTAAGAATAATCAAGAGGTGAAGAAGAATTCCTGGCCTCAGTAGTATCCATGAGGATGAGTTTTAGAACATTTAGTTGAGGAATTAGTTGTACAGAAAGCAGAATAAATAAATAGAATTTAAAGAGCATCTGCTATCAGTACCTTTGGCTGTCTGATTTTAGACATTTAGTCCTGATGGTGGCTAGAGCAGCACATGTGGTATTGTAGCATCTACTCCTGGTTTAAGCACTGCAGCTTAGATGAAGTGTAGCTTTGCTCTGCTCTGCTCATCCAGCCCAGCCCACAGCCTGTCATGTCTGGTTCTGCAAAAGAAGTGTGAGCTCATGGTGGGAGGAGTGTTTGACACTGCAGAGAGCAGTTTCCCTTCAGCAAGCATTTCCCAGGTCACCTGGAAAACAGAGCAGGATGCTGGTGATACTGATACAGGGATTTTCTGGGGAGTGCAAATGTGGTTTAAATAGTTACTTGGGGCATGAATAAAGAGAGTGAGAGATGTTTAAAGTACAAGCAGAGTCTGGGGATCTTTTGAAGGACCATCTATTTTGGCATTTGCACCTCCCTGTGATTTGAAATGCAGACAATATATGTGTCTGATATGCAGTCCCACAGGAAACTACTGTATCTTATGAGATACTTGGCCTCATGAAGTGTGATCCTTGCTGGAGCTCTGAGTGGCAATGCATATCCTCTCATGATTCCATCACACTGTGTTTATAATTTTTTTTCCTTAACTTGTCTGACAAGGGAAGAAGTATAAAGCATCACAGTTACTTTTGAGGACTGCATGTAAACACTGGATAGCTCAAGGGACATATTTACCTTCAAAGGTATTGGCTCAAATCCAGCCTTATTCAGACTGCTGTTATGGCTTGAAAATTATAGCTACATGTCAATCTCTTTGAAACCATCCAGGGTGTTCAAAGCCCTGCTTTGTGGCTGCTTGCCTCTAATATAAAACTGGTACCTTTATCAGAGGGGCTTGGCAATCCTCAGGGAGGACAGGAACTGAAGAAGCACAAAAACTGAGCTGCTCAGTTCTGACAGCAGTAGTATTAAGAATGGCATGCAGGGAAGTTGTATTGCAGCTGCCTGGCTTTAACTTGTTATCTTAGATTTATCTGGATTTAGTGTCCAGATTGTCTGTTTGGCATCTGGTACTGGCAGTAAGAGAAAAGGTTCCTCACAACACAGATTTGGCATTAGTGCATTGCCATTTCTCACTTAGATGCTGCTTCTATCTTTAATTCTGTAATCTCCATGTGTGGGAAGGGGCATCTCAGAGAGCACAGCCAAGCTTGAATGAGCATGAGTGTTTAAAAATTGTTTTGTTTTCAAGTGACATTTCTTCTGGGTCCTTTCAGTACTTACAAGAACTGAAACACAGATGCTGTGAGCACTGGAATTGCTTACTTCTTTATGGTTATCACTCTCATACATGATGACACTTTGGATCAGCCAAGAGACACACAACTGAAGCTATTGATACATGATACTTAGCATTTTCAGTAAGCACAGGGACTTGTGCTGTTAGTTTGTTGACTTGGTTTGATTTTAATTCTTGTGGTCTAAAGCTTTTTTTCTTTGCACATACCAGAACATCCTCCTCTCCTCAGTTTAAGTCCAAGTGAGCTTTTTTGAATGAGTCTTTTTTTCTTAGCCAAAAAATAACCTAGTGGTTTATAAAACTCAGATCCCTTCTTGCAACCAGTCTCCACATATATTTTATTATTTGTTTTTCACTGAGTAGTTAGTTCAAGTCTTCTTTTGTTGGCTCTTCAACTCGGAATGTTCTTGAATCTATTTCTTGGTTTTCTACAGTTCCTTAGCAATGTTTTTGAATCCCATCTTCAATTCCTCTGGCTTTCTGTCTCAAGTATTTATTTCTTTTAGCATGAATGACTGTTTAATATAGCTCTCCAACATACTGGTAGCTCCTCCTTGGAGGAGGGCAGTTACACATTGTGGAACATGTACTAGAGCCATATGGCTTCATAGTTTTGCTTTCTGACAGGTGAGCTGGTGCAGTACAAGTATTCCTGCATCAGAAGGAATTGTGTGTGCCTCTACTCTTAGAATGTTAGTAGAATAAAGAGATGGAAGCTCATTTAGTGTTAAGACAGGTTAATGTAACTGCTGTGCTGGATTGCCTTAAATGAAGGTCTGGTTGTGCGTTTCCTATTTCTTTGTTTAAAAGCAAACCAAAAAAGAGTAAGACAGAAAATTAATTCCATGGGGAGAAAAGGCTGTTTTACTTTATCTCCATCAACAGCATTTAACTTTGCTTCTGCCCTAGGTTATCAGCTCAATTCAGCTGAGTGTGTGGACATTCGTCTGAAGCGTGTTGTTCCTGACCACTACTGCCATTATCATCCAGAAAACAAGAAACCAAAGCCCAAGCTGAAAGAGTGCAACATGGATCCCTGCCCTTCCAGGTCTGTATGGCAAATAAATTTGTGTGTGACACAGGCAGTTACTAAGGAAGCAGGAATTGTATTTACCTAATTTCAATTCTTTTTACCTTTAAGGCTACTTAATCTTGGTTGGTTATTGCATGTGTTAAAGGCTGATACCTCTGCCACTAGATGTGTGGCACTTCCTCAGTGTTGCAGAATAGAAGACTTTGCTTACACAGAGATATTGTAAATATGTTTGCTAAAGGGCTTATTCTGCTTTGTCTATTGCTGAGTAGCTCAGCAGTAGTGTGAGGATCTTGTGAGGCTGTGTGAGGAGGACAGAGGGTTTGCCTACTTTTGGATTTATTGATGCTGCCATTCAGAACATCTCAATAGCCAGACAGAAGCTTCAGTCAGTGCAAGTTTTGCATATGGTTTAACTTGGTTTATTCACTTGCCTACCATACAAGTGTGGTTCTTCATTGGTACTGTAGTGTTGACAATTTAATAATTGAAGCTTGGGTCTGTTTGTTTGGGTTTTTTAAAACTAGGCATTAGAAAAATCATTCCAAGTAAATATCCTTTGGTACAAACGCCACAGAATATTAGTGCCAAATTGTAAAGGCTACAGTACACATAAATTGTATTGAATTGCACTACAGTATTTCAAACTAACTTTTGGATTGTCTGGTGAGGTTTCCTGGCTGTGCTAAAGAATCTTAAAATAACATCACAGTATCAAGTCCCAGAACCTCACATTAATATGCCAGCTGGCTGAGCTCGAGTTATATGCAAGAAAAGGAAACACTCTCAATGGATTTCATTTCCTATAGCTAAACTGTCCATTTCCTTTCATTCCTGTTGAACATAATCGTTGATAGTGACCTCTAACAGTTATAGATGTGCAGACTTTCAAGAGTTTTTCCTGGAGAGTTGATCACTGCATGAAGCAGAAAGACTTCAGTAATGCTTGATGGCAATGGGTGCCAAATGTTCCAAAGCTGGAATGGGAAAATTAGGGGAAAGAAAGGATGCAATTATATTTTACCTTGCAAATTTAGCTTATACAGACAGGAAAAGGAAAGTACTACTGGATATAATACCATATTTCCTAGCATGGGAAGTAAGGCTTGATGCCTGCTCTATGCTATGCAGTTCAAATAAACAGCTCTAGAAGGGTCCTAAGCAGCATTCAGAACCTATCTAGGATTAATCTTGTGATGTATTTATTTCACTGACATTCATGTCCCCCAGCAGTCTTTGTTACAGATAGAAGTATGTGAATATTTTTTTGTTAATGAAGTAACACAGACCTAAAGGGTCACTGATAATAAATTTCTTTGCTGGAGGCTTGCTCATTTAATATTTTATGGTGGTATGAAATAGAGAAGCTGTATGGTGAATAGTTCTTTATCCATGCAGAAAAGGTAAGATTATACAAGTCATAAGGTTCACCATAAGGCTCATGTGCAATGAAGTAAGATTCCTGCATTTCACATTGGGAATTGCTTGCTTCAAGCATGATCACATAAAAGTATGTACTTGATGTACAGTCTTGGGTATGAGAAATAATGATGCAATATTTATTTTTTTTGACAGTGATGGATTTAAAGAAATCATGCCCTATGATCACTTCCAGCCGCTTCCCCGGTATGTGTAACCAGGATAGCATGTGTGCCAGCTTTAGCACAATTCCTCTGCAAATATACTACTTTAGTACTTAGATAATGGGACATGTTTTGATTTTTTTTTTTATACAGGAGGGTAAGTTTACAAGAGTCCTGTAAACATCTCTGAATCTTGTGATTTATTTTCGTGTGCTCTGGATGATTAGCTGAACAGTCAGAGGTTAATATGCTGTTCTTGAAAATACCAATGTGAAGTCTTTAAAATAAACAGTTGTCCCCCTCAGCCTTCTCTGGCTGTAGTGCTGAGAAGATCATCATCTTTAAACTGCATGTATGAATTCTTGTCTTGAAAGGTTTTTCTTTTGACAGTGTATGAGGTTTTATAAAACAGACCTTGCTATGTACCGGATTCTGGAAATTCTTTTTCTCTTGAGAAGACTGATCCTTCTCCTCTTTAGAGCTACAGACTATTTATTGACATCAAAGATGACACATCACTTTCAAGACACAAAATTGATGAAATATCTGTTTCCTTAAATTAGGGCATCAGAGAACAGTTGGCTACTTTTTTTCTTCTTTTTAACACCTGAATTAGTTACAAGGATTTAAAACTTCTCAGGAACCCTTAGATATTTTATAAAGAATGTTAGGATTAAACAGTATTGAGTCACATTTGCTTTTAATGTAAAGAATTATAGTTGAGGAGTTAGTTGCATATTTATGTGAGTTGAACTCTGCTTTATTATGTCATGTAATGAATAATGTGTATTTTTCTAAAGAAGTAAAGATATGAAGTAATAAGAATGAAATCATAGACTTGCACAGCTTAGTGGAGCTACTGATTACAGCTGATATAAATGTCATAGTTTATTTCTGTAGCAATTTGTCCTTATGGATCTGCTATCCTGTGATGTACTTTGGCTTTCATGCTTAGATGGGGATTTTTTTTCCTCTATAGCTTTATCCTGTAGAGTCCTCTAATTATATTCTGTGTCTCTCCCTTTCTATTCCTTCTGCCAATGCCTTTGTACTTCAGATCTCTCCTGGAATTCAGCTTAATGTATTTACAGGAGTATTTCATCTTCTGAACCACGTAGGGCTTGGAGACCACTTGGAAGAGAAATTTAATCCCCCTTTCTGTGCTTTGCTGTGCTCAGCACGTTTGCATGACACTGTGGTGAGATAGATTATGTCTGTGATAAAGCTGTGGGCAGGATCTCTTATTTCAAACACTAAGAACTACAGGCAGAGTCCCACCTCATTTCAGCACCTCGGTGTGCTCTGTCAGAAAGCATCATGGTCTTCCTGGGTGATGCTTCAGAGGAAGGACTGTAAAACAGCAGGCAGCCAAGAGCTGGTGCCAGCAGGAAGGAGAGAGGAAATGGGCTGTGTTGTACTGGGAGGGCTCGTAAGGAAACACCACAAAGATGTAGAAACACCTTCTCTTGCAGGAATTGCTGAAAGAAAACAGCAGCTGAAAGTTTGTTTACCTGCATGAGGAGAGGACTCTGGTCCAGTGTGGATGCAAGTCTTGCTTCAGTGCAGCAGGATTTGTCTGTGCTGTTGCCTGGCAAGGAGCTGGAATGCATTACCCTGCGCTGGCTCTTCTTCCTTCTCTTCTCTTACCTGTTTCTTGCATGCTGACCCAGGACTGTTCTTGCAAAGCAGGCAGAAAACCAAATTCCTGGATGCAGACTGGAGCAAAGCTGTGCAGACTGCTTCCCCTCCAGCAGCAGTCCTTCATCTCACCCCCCAATAACACCAGGGCCATGTGGAGGCTGCCTGGCAGTCCTGTGGAGTGCACCACTGCTTTCCCATTCACACGAGGAAGTTGTGGGAAAGTCGTGGTGCACACCACAAGTTCTTGAAAGGGTTCTCCTGTGGCTAGAGTTGTAAATGCCCCACTGAAATATTTTTACAGATGGAGAATTCTTTTGAAATAAATAGAAAAATTTCCCAGGATGAAAATTTTCTTTTAAAGCTTTTGGAATGCCTCCATTTATTTCAGACTTGTTGGACTGTTGAGGATCCCTTGACAGCTGTGGGTTCTGGAAAGTATCTCCTTGACTGCCTGCCCAAGACCCCCCTTTTCCCCAGTAGCCATGGACCTCACTCCATCTTGAAAATTCTTGTGGGAGTATGAGATCTGGAGTGTGTTTGAAACTGATGAGATAAAGAAAAACAACTATAAAACTTCATGCTATAAACACTTGCAAGCCTTATATTACATACAGCACAGTGAGCCTCACATATATAAATCCACGAGCTGCTAATTCATTAAATAGTTAATTGCTCTTTAGTTCCTGACTTTTAAAAAGAAAATTAGTTAACACTGGCTATTCCTTTAAGTCAAAGAAGAGTGTAACTCTTGCTCTTCAAATGCATTTTTTTATTGTGATATGACATCAGTATCTCAGCACATGGCTTTATTCAGAATGCTTTTGAGTGTGTACTCCATGGCTGGTGTCCCATGGCTTGCTCTGTGTTTCATATTCATTCTTCTGTTGAGCTTAAGCACGATTAATATATTTTTGTAGGCAACCTAATGAATTGCCTAAAATAGGAAGTGTCCTTGATTTACCTGCTGTATCATAAAAAGAATATTGCTTAAATTTACCTCTGATTTATTGGCTTTTGCTTCATTGAGTCTGATATTATAATTTCCTTTATGATAGCCAAGTTGATTACTCTTGATTAATTGCTTTTGGTGGGATATCATAGTCCTTGCTGAGTCCATTGTTCAGAACAGATATAATTATTTTCATGATCCTTTCTGAACCTCTGCAGTAATAGAGATAAGGTTTAACTAACAAGACATTGATGAACTTTAAGATGTACTGCAGGACTCAATCATTTCCAAGGGCTTGGCTTTGGTTCAGGAGGGTGATGGAAAGAAAGGAAGAAATAGAAAGTAAAGGGTGAGAAGTTATTGTGTGGGGGTCATTGGAACCTACAGAAAAATACTTTGATACAAGCTTGTTATGTCCAAATTTGAGAGGAGCAGGATATCATTGAAATTAGCCTTTTTCGAGAGGTAATTGCTTTAATGTGCATTCATGCTGAGAGGTGAATGAAACTGAGTTTGTAGCCTAAAAACTTCCATGTCATTCTCACTTCAGATGGTGCAACATTTTGCATCTTTATCGTAGTTAGGTCTAAGATTGTGAATAGATGTTCATTTTGAAGATATTTCTTCCCAGCAGATTGTTTATCATCTCTCTTGGAGGCTACTACCCCAGAGATCTGCTGATTCACAGGCTTTTGTAATCCTAAATTTTCCTTAATCTGTGCATTGCCCTGCTGCAGGAGCCATCAGCTGAGTTAGCCAAAGCAGCTGAGATGGATGAGCAGCTGCCTTTTGCTTGAAGCAAGCTGAAAAGTGTGAACACAAGGTCCTTCAATGGAATTTTAATGAGGGTGGGAAACTGCAGAACTGCAGTCATGACCAGCCAAAAGGTACCTGCCACAATTTAATTTCATCACAGTCCTTTTGGATCAAGGCAGTTTGGTATGAAATGGCTGGCTTGACACAAAGTATTAGAAATGCCATAAAAATTCCTTCAGGAACAGATTTTTAAGGGTAGTTTGAATTATGGGAGCAGCAATGAGCCTGTAAGTAATAACACCCTCATTCAGGGCATCCAGATTTGTCTTTGTCTTTCAGACTTCATGGGATCCTAAACACAGGGGCTTCTTGGTCTCTGCCAATGGTTATAAGTGTTTGTGTGAGCATGCAAATGAATTGTCAAAAGTATTCAATTTAGATGATTTAGACTATTTGAAAGTAAATTCATTCCAGTAATCAAACTCAGTATATTCACAGTTTCTAACTTATGTATGAGGATAAGAGCTTCAGTTATGTTCTGAGTATACTTACATTTGCAGTTCTACCTCTGATTTTGCACATGAATTTAAGCCTTGAATAATGCAAGGTAGGTCTGAGAGTCAGTGTATTTGTATGTGGTAAGAATCCAGCAACCAAGCTACCAGTAAGCTCTAATTGACACTAAGGTTGGACTCAATACTTTGCATTTTTGGTAGAGGTTAGTGAAATAAGAAAGAGCCTTATGAGTTTTTTTTTTTCCAGGTGGGAACATAACCCATGGACTGCATGTTCAGTTTCCTGTGGAGGTGGTATTCAGAGGAGAAGTTTTGTGTGTGTAGAGGAGACCATCCATGGAGAGATACTGCAAGTGGAGGAATGGAAATGCATGTATGCCCCAAAGCCCAAAGTCATTCAGACCTGCAATCTGTTTGACTGTCCAAAATGGGTGGCAATGGAGTGGTCTCAAGTAAGTAGAGAAGTAATTTGGACCTTCAGTCTTGTTTTCTAAAGGAAGCCTCTGGTCTTGTGTTACCATGGGAGTATTAGTAAAGTACAGCCCTGAAAGATAATCAATAGTACTGGGAAAAGTTTGCTCTAAGCAGTTCTGCCTGATAATCAGAACATTTATGTTTATGTCTGTGTGGAGCAAAATGCAGATGTAGAATTCCTTGTGCCTGTTGAATTCCTGCTTTGCATGCAGGAGAAGTTAGAGACAGAGGTCAGGCCCCTTTTCAGTCAGGTCATTTCTGTCTCAGTTCTTGATAAATGTAGTATTTCACTGGCTGTAATAGTTAAAGGCATGTCTGTCTCAGGGGCTGGCAAGTCTTCAAGGGTGATTTTCCAGCATTCTTACCTTTCATTACAGTAACAATAGCCTAAGCCAGCTTGTCCTGGCTATGGTTATCTGATACAGTCAGATAGGCCAGCACTCCTGTAATTCCTTAGTTCATCCAGATGACATCAGTGACACCAGAGTGTAGAAAATGCAGCTCCCCTGACCCAGCCTTGACTGAAAATCACCACTGTGAGAGAGTGCATTCTCAGTGCATAGCCACTTTCATTTCAGCCTGCTGCCAACCAGATAAGCCTCACAGAGCCCCAAGAAACCACTTGCATTCCCAAAACTTCGACTTTTTCCCCCAGCATCAACCTCTTCCTTATTCACCAAGCAACGCAGGGACAAACTCTTACATCTCTGTGGGAAAACTTTGGCAAACCCCTCACTGCTGCTGGTGCCATGGCCCTGAGCAGTGTTTGCAGTGGGGGCAGCAGGCTGAGCTGCTCTGCTGTCTCCCCAGTGCACGGTGACCTGCGGCCGGGGGCTGCGCTACCGCGTCGTGCTGTGCATCGACCACCGCGGGCAGCACGTCGGGGGCTGCAACCCGCAGCTCAAGCTGCACATAAAGGAGGAGTGCATCGTGCCAGTACCCTGCTACAAGCCAAAAGGTAACTGGAATTTTGTCTGGGTCTCTTGTTGTTTCACGTTTTTGTCCAGAGAATTAAAAGCCCCTGGTAACCTTTTTCAGAAATGCCAGAAGCTGGAATTTACTAGGGTTTTTTTCTTTTTTTTCAGTTTTGGCAGAAACAAGCACTTTAATTATTGGTGCTAGTAAAAGTGCCCTGCTGATATTTTTTGCTGATAATGTGGCCAGACTGTCATGAAGTTAACATGCCAACTAAATCCATACAGTCTGGTTGAATTGGGAAAACCAGAATTAATGAGCTTAACACAGGGAGGAGGAGTTGTTCAGTAATGCTTGAAATGGGAATAAAAGTCCATGTGTATCACCTGGGATGTTCTTGTTTGTTATTTTCCTTCTTCCTTCTCCATTTCTGCAAATTTAAAACAAATGATGAAATTTTCTAGTAAATTTTGTGTTATTATCCTGTATATCTACAAAAGCATTAGATCAATAAGCAATGTCGACTGTGAAATTCTGAGGTGATTAATGCTGGCATCTACATATTGCTTTGATTTTGGAGAAATTACTGAATGTTTTGAGTCTTTGTCCTCTACCAGAAAAAAGTCCAGTGGAAGCAAAATTGCCATGGTTTAAACAGGCCCATGAAATGGAAGAGACCATCACAGTCTCAGAAGAGCCAACGTAAGTACACGGCCTTTTGCAGTGAAGAAACATTTCCAGTGTGTTTTGCAGACCTCTGGAATGACTGTTGCTATGCAGTTTGCTTTGACAGTTGGCCCTCCATGGGAGATGAGTCCTGTGGTGAGCTGTTCCTAATTTTACATCTCAGTAACTTTGCTTCTGGAGCTCCTGTTCTGGATGATACACAGCTACACTGTTACAGTGCCCCCATATCACTCAGGAATTCAAAGGGATCTTGATTTAGCCTAACTAAGGCCTAATTAATGCATGTGGAGATGCTTCAGCAGAAATAAATTAAATAACTTTAGTTATATCCTGGTCATAGCTGTTACCTCAAGAATGTAGTGCTGGTATTAAAACTTAAAGGGTACTTTGTAGGGTTGCCAGGATTTCCTTGGGGGGTGAGACCAATGCATAAAGTGAGAAAAACCTGCTGATCTCTGTGCTTAGCTGCATCTATGGGGGTAAGTTGTGCTATTATACATGTGTATATGTGTGAAATAACATCTGGATTTTGTGAGTCCTCTTAAAAACTGATGAGGTTAAGCCATGCAAGTCCTGGGGATGAAAGCATAACTTAAATCCAGCTACACTTGTTCCTGACCCTTGTATGTTTGGGCATCCACACAATTCCTTGTATCCCCTGTGTACATTTCATACACACACACACATTTATTTATATGTGTAATATATTCAAGATATAGACATTAAAGTATTTAAATTTCTAAAAAGTATTAGCTTTGTATGTGGTGAGATTTTGCACAGTATTTTATTGTGCTGTGTTGAATTCTGCTCTTTTTGGAAGTAATATCAGTTTGAAATAATTTAGATGAGCTTAATGAAGTTGCTTTGGATTTATATTGCTCTGATAGCAGAGTGTACCTTATGCTTATTTTTCTTCTTCCATCAAGCTATTCCTGATTTTTGGCACACATGCAGCAACAGGTGTGACCATGAGTAATAAAATCTTTACACCTGCAATGACTCACAGAAGAAACCTCTTGCCAAACAGGTGTTTATATAGTTATGGTGACTGTAGTTTAAACTTTTCACTGCTCTAGCCTCTCAAGTCAAGTGTCAACCTACTGTGAGGGGTTATTTCACTCTCCAAGTCAGTGGCCCTGAATTCAGACAGGGTAGTAGCAAAGATATAAAAATAAAGTGTGATTGTCAAAGGGGGATGATGCAATCAAATGTGCCTTTTAAGTGTCAGGACAGCAGAATGAAGGTATATGAGGTCACTGCTAGAGAGGATTCAGCATGAAGCTATAAAGAAAATTATCTCTAGCATTACAAAGTCCTGCTGTGGCAACAATGAGCTAATGCACTTTCTGGGTTTTTAGGATCCTTCAGCATCAGTCTGACAGAACAATCAGGGAGGACTGGCAGGGACACAGCACTGCTGGTTCAGAGGAGATGTCCAATGTAACAGAGCTGAGCTGGAAACTTTGTCATGGGCTGCCTTGTGCCTTGTCCTGACAATGACAGCAGTTATTCTTCCTTCCTAGCTGTGACCCTTATATTCCACTGTGGCCTTTTTCTTCTCCACTTACTCTGGAGACTTAGGTATTTTCCATCTTTCTTTCATGAGCCTCATCCTGTCCTTGGACTTTCCTTCACGATTTCCACAAGCATCTTCACCTAAGTCTGAAAGGATTCTCCAGCCACCTCTTGCTGACTCCTCTCACCACCCCCTCTGTGCTGAGGTGCTCTGAGGTGCTGTGCACCCCACTCTGGGCTCTCCTGGGACCCAGCTCTAACACTGTAGCCACATTCCCCATGAGTTTCATTTTACTGTCTCCTGCAGCCTGTTGCTTTCTCTTTAGTCTTCTAAGGAAGCTGGCAGGTAAGAAGAGATGAGAAATAGCTGAAGCCTGACTTCATTCCTTTTTGCAGATTGTCTGTGGGTCATGTGGACAATAATGGTTTGCAACCAGAGAATTTCTCCATCAATGCTTTAAACATCATGCCCAAACTGCTCTGGTCCTTTCTAGCCAGAGTCAGATTTTTGGGGCAGGGATTAAGATTTAAAGAGAAACTGTGACAATAAATTGTTCCTTCTCCCAGAATAAGTTATAACAAGATTTCCCTCTGGTTCAGATCTGTTTAACTTTGTTTTCTGTAATTTAGACATGGCACATTGATAACTCACAGCCCACCTCTGCCCAGCATTATTTCCTTGGTAAAATGCAATCACTTTTAATTTTAGTTGTTCTCTCGTCTTCCAGATTTAAACCACAATATGAAGTCTCAACTTCTAGTCCATCCTTTTATGACAGCTTTCTCTCTATGCTTTTATGTGATGCTTTAGTTGATAATGAATAAGAGAATAAATGCAGCTGTGTTTTAGAACCCACAAGTGATGGATATGCCAAAAGTAGCTTGTGGAAGATAAATACTTCTGCCGCTGTGGTCTACCACGGCTGGTGTCCTGAATTTACATAGAGGGGGAATGTTCAAAAGCTTCTTTTTTTTATTATTAGCAAAATAAAAAATGACTGTCCTTAAAGTGAGGCCAAGAAAAATGTAGGTCTGACCTTTTTAGTTTTCAGTTGTGGAATGTGATGACAGTTGATACCAATCATTATTTTAAATGTTCTTCCCTCGAGCCTTCTTAGTTACAGTGGGATTCGCAGAGAAGCTCCAGCAAGTTCTTGCATCCTTTTTATTACTTGTAAGTTAAAGAAATAGACACCTCAGCTGCCTTTCTTTGTCATTGCTTAGGGAAAAACGAAAATGCTTTCAAAAACTGATATATTTTTTCAGCAATATGAGCTAAAAAGTGGTGTGAAATGAAGTGTTTCTCCTAAAGGTTCCCACTTACTGCATTGGAGTCATTTTCACAGATATGTCCCCACTGTGCCTTTGGTCATAGAGAATTACCCATTTCTCACAGCTCCTTCTCTGAAAATGGGCTGGTGATTTTGTCCAACATGTTACCCTTGAGGCTGATAAAACCAGCAGTGTGACTCTGTTCAGAGCAGGCAAGGGTGGTGCTGCAGGGAGGGGTAGGGTGGCAGCATCATGGAAGTTCTGCTCAGTAAGAGCCCACATTGTAGATGCTTCTTTAGACTTTTATCTAGAACTCTTGGTGCATTAGGACTGGACTGGAAGTAATGCTAGAGCTGCCCTTTTTTTCTCATTATTTAGGCATTTCCTGTCTTAACTGAAAGCAAGAACTATGGTCATGAGAAAAATTAAAAGTTAAGAGACACCATGTTTTCCAGCTCTTCAGTAAGCTGCAGAGGACTGCACTGAGTTCAGTTTTCAGTTCAGATTTGATTTGGTTGAGTTGGACTGCTCTGTCCCACTTGAATAATTATTAGTTTAGGTTGCTGCTTCATTTCTCAGGTCATCCTACACTTGCTTTTACAGCATGTGCCAGGTGAGTGCACATTTCCATTAGTGTTAGACTGATAACACTGCAGCACGGATGTGCCATCCACTGCATCTGGAGTGTCTTCATTATTTATACCTGCTCAGATGGGTTTAGGAGAAATTTAGTTCAATGTAGCATTGGGAAGAATGGGTAAAAAAAGCTGATTGATTATAAAAAGTTGTACCTGCTCAAATTTGCATTTTTCTATTTTCTTTTTTTTTTTTTTTTAATAAAAAGAGGAGTCTCATCTACAAACCTAAAGATTTCAGAAAATTTCCAGTTACCACTGGTAGATCATCAGCAATTTCCATTAGAAATTGCTGATGATCTACAAAGCCTTGTAGTACAAGTACTCGGATGCTCCTTAATCCTGACCTGAGGTGACTCTGAGTGTGTGCCCATTGAAGGCAGACTGAGTTTACTTCAGGAAGTATTGTGTCCAAAGCATTACCATGTGCATGCTGTGAATGCCAAAACACCTCACAGCTGAGGCTGGTGGAGTTGGCTTTAGTGACCTGTCATAGGCTTTGCTTCTGTATGTTCAAGAGAAAGGAAAAATTTAAAAAGCCCCATCTGCCTGAACTCAAAATTTAGATAAAAATCAGCTCTCTCAGTATTCAGTCAGTTCCTTGCTCTGCTTTTGTACTAGCAGTCTCCATTGGCATCTGTTGAAGGTGCTTAGTGTGACTTGAACGTGATCATCCATGGAGAAGTTTTATGGTTTAGGATTTCAATAGGTAAATAGTCACATGACTAGTTTAACAAATGCCAAGGTACCATGAAAAGTATTTTGTGTGTTCATTTTTTATCTTGCACTTCACTGGAAAAATACCAGACACTAATATTCAACAGGAAAAGCTCAATTCTAATATAGGCTTGCTATAAGTCAAGGAAAAAAAATGCTTAGAATTTTCTGAGTTTCTTTATAAATCAGTTTGTTGCTGGTTGAAATGGTTGCTGTGGTTCAAAATTTCCTGTAATTTATACAGGATTTCAAAAGAATGTTTTTGAAATACATTATTTTTGGAATGTTTAAATGCCCTCAACTAACAGTACACAAAGCTAACACTAATTTCTGGTATGCTGCTGTCATGCTTTTACCAAAAGAAGTTATTACTTTCAGTCTATAAACTTAGGTATGGTTAGAAGACCAACTATGTCCAACTATAAAAGTCCATCAATTTTATTTTTCCAATTAGGTACATAAGTATAAATGGACCTTTTTTTTTTTTTTTTTTTTTTTTTACACAGAAGGAGAAGAAAGTAATCATTCTGTTAAGCCTCTGCACACTGGCCTTGATCCAATAAAGCACTTAAGCACAAGTTTCCCTCTGAACATACTGTCATCCTGTTGTCTTCAAAGCACAGCTAATATGCTTAAGTTAGGCTCATGCTTAAGCATTTCATTGGATCAGGGTGATTTTGCCACCCTAGGTAGTTTGCATGGCTGTCTTTGAAAAGGCTCTGAGACCTGTTGTTCCAGGATTAAGCTGATTTTATCTGTTGGGGTAGGAGAAGGCCTTCCTTTGCAGCTTTTGCCACAGAACAGTCATTAGAGTTTGTGTCAGAGGCACCTGGTCACTGACCCCCCCAGCTGTGCCATGGACTCAGTGTTGGGCTGCTCCTGACCTGGCATTTGCTCAGATTTGATCTCTGTAGGACACAGCCATGCACTGTTCTGATAGCATCCTTGACCACATCAATCTGGCCAGCTTGGAAGGTGCTCAGGCTTGTGAAGGGATGAGCCCTGGGAGCTGTTGGTGTCAGGAGGAGCTGGGGTTAACATGCCTTTTCCTGAAGCCTGGTGAGGACCAGTGAGCTCTAACAAAATTCTGAGACAGCTCAAGGAAATTTTGATGGGCTTAGATATAGTTATCTTTGTAGCAGAGCTGTAAAGCTATTTCATTAACATCTCCTTAAAGAATGACCAGTTCATCTTTTAACTTCTGTTAGAAATAGGAACAGTCTTTTCCACAGGAAAAGTCACTTTTGGGGTCTGTCCCAATCACAGCCTTGGTGACTATCCCAAGGACTGACTTAGAGTATCCTTACAGGTTATCCAGCCATCTGTTCTCCTTCCTTCTATTTGATTCTTCCTCTGTGTATACTGGCAAGAAATTATTGGCAAGATGATAAACTGCATGGAATCAAACCACACTGTTGACATTTTTCTGTGCTTACTGCGTATGCAGAGTGTAAATACTGATTTTTGTCTTACACAACTGTTCTTATGTTTGTAAGGGCAGCTTGCCTGCAGTAAGGGAAAGATAAGGGCCAAAGCTTTGAATCCTAATTTGAATCTTTCTTTCCAAATACATTTTCAACGTCAGTCAAATTATCCTCCTATATCTCCCACTGATGTTTTTATCATCAGCTACATTTGGACGCATAATAAAGACCAACTGCAGTCTTTTTATGGGGAAAAAAACTCTAGGAAATTCTGTATTTGACTCCTTATAAAGTACACCCCAGAGCCATCCAGGATAACTTTCTTAATGAAATCCAACCCCTTATCTCTAGTGCCATTTTTAAAATTACTATCAGATATTAATGTGAACCTCAAAGTCAGAGAATATTATAACAAATTCATGACCTGTAAAGCAAGATTTTATTGTAGTTCATCAGGGGCATAAATGCTTTCTAATAAAAATGATGGACTGTAGACTGGTTAGACCACTTTATTGAAGATGAGAGGTTGCTTGCAAGATGGAATCTGAAGAGCCTGCAGTGGTGTGCACTGGATATGGCTCCATTTGAAAAGTGCTTCTCTTCTCTGGTTGCTGATTATTAGTATGACATAAGATGAGGACCTCTCACATTTAAGCAGATTGCAAATATACTTTTGGCATATGCCCAAGTCTGTGTATCTGGGGAGTTATTTTATATTGTACAGATGCATCTTCCTGGAGTTTTTCATTTTTTCCCCACTGAAGGAGACTGAGAAAAGATTAAAGTGGTTTTTTTTCCCTCAGCAAAGGATACAGCTTTCCCAGTTCCTCATGATTCTTTCTCCTCTTTTCCTACATCTTCTTGTGTGAATTTTGGTAAATGGTCTGGGATGTGAGAGTCAAGTGTGAGACTTAAGATACTTGATTGTGCATTCTATTTAAGTGTTAGTATGATGTATTTCCTGCTCTGTGTGTAAGCACTCATTTCTGTCTGTTGGCTGTTTTAGCTGTGCACACACAGGCACAGTTATGTGCAATAAATGACAGTGCTGTGATGATCTGCAGGTTTATTCCTGAGCCCTGGTCTCCGTGCAGTGCCACGTGTGGCAGTGGCACCCAGGTGCGAGAGGTGAAGTGCCGGATCCTTCTCGCCTTTACTCAGACCGAGGTGGAGCTGCCCGAGGAGGAGTGTGAGGAGGAGAGGCCACCCACAGAGCGAGCCTGTCACCAGGCCTCCTGTGACAGTGATCCTGTGCCCTACACGCCAGAATTTCCTCATGCTGAAGATGGCACTGTGACTTATGACTGGGAGTATATTGGGTTCACTCCATGTTCAGCCACTTGTCTTGGAGGTACCTTTTATTTTTTCTGAATTTATCCTGGCTTGTAAGAATTTGGCATTGTTTCGTGTTGTTGCATCTCCTCTTAGTGTTACCTTAAAGTAACTATATTGATCTGTAGGAAAACCTGCAGTTACAAGCTTTAACGTATTTTTGGTTATCAACAGAGTATTTCAAACTACTTTCTTTCCTTCAGCAAAGGAGGAAAACTTTACTTATTGGGTAAAGTAAGGTGCAGGAAGTTGATACAGCAACTTACTTTAGCAGGAGTGTCAGCTGCCAGGCTGCTGTACCAGTATGTCTGATGCATCAGTGGTGGAAAAGTTTAGATGATCTACCTTTTCCTAAGAACCAAAAGTATATGGTTTCAGAGTAAAAATTCCCATGTTTATTCCTTTTGTTCCAAAAAGCTGCCATTTTCTGCAGAACAGTAGGAATACAGAGCTGTAATTAGGGAGACATGGCTGGTGTGGAGATCAAACAGGAGCTGGTTTGGGTCTGGGTGCTCTGTATCACTGCCTGGAGCTCTGTGCCATACATCTGTCTGCAAGTAGTTAGGCACATTCCTGCCTGGATGTAATCGAATCTCCCTGTCGTCCTAAGTACATGTTACCAGACAAGGCTGCTGGTGTTGCTACTACTTACTGTACTTTGGGACTGAACACAGTGAGTTATGAAGTGTTAAGTGGAGGCAGTGGAATTGTGAACACACCTATATATGACAGGACTGCTGACATCAGTGGGAAGTGAAGACAGTTGTACCCATAGAAGAAATAAAAAATGTAGAAAAAGGGGAAACAGAAACAATTGGAAGTGGGGAGCGAGATAGAGCTCACAGACAGCAGCCTCCCTCCTTGGTGCTGTTCACCAGCTCAAAGCTGGAAGGCAGGAGCTGGGAGGGATGCCCCAGAATGGGATCAGCAGCATGGTAAGTGACTGATAGTGCTCCTTTATCGTTTAACACTGCTGCCTACTGAGGGGATTGATCCATAGGAATAACAGCACCTGTGATTGCAAAAGCTGGAGCATCCCATTCCCTGCACTACCTGCAGTGGGCATCATGGCTAGGGAGGAGAGACTGTAGTCCAAGTGTGTTTGTAGCAGCATGAGATGGTAGTGACAGCTATTGTGGCTGAGTGACTCTGTTTCATATTTTAATAAGATAAATGGTTTTAGAAATAAGGAAATTGTGCTGTAAAGCAGAAAAACCCATCCATTAATTCTAAATTTGTAGTTCTGGTATCTTAACTGATTTCTGTAACATACAACCATTTTCGTGCCCTCTTAAATCCACTTTACTGCTTTTTAGCCAATGTCTTTGCCAGAGGTGTTCAAAAACTCCAAGGTTTTTGATTTTTGAGGATATAATCAGATATGTAGGCTGAAATAATCTCTGGTCTTTGCCTGCTATTGCACATGTTGCAATTGCATTCTGCATCTTCAAGGGTGAGTTTGTTCTTGCAAGAGCATCCCCATAAAAACTTGCCCTTGGTGTGCAGACTGATGGTAATTTAAGGAGCCTGCACTGAACACAGCAGTTTCATTGGAAGGAACTTCAAAATGACTGATGAGCAGAATCTTGCGTTCAGCTTAAATTTTGTTCCTGAGGGAGCCGAGCATGAACTCTGTTGTTGACTTCTGACCCTTTCATGAATTTGTGAGGTTCTCTGACCCAGAATTGTCCTGTAGGTGTTCACAGTAATCTAAAAATTTGTTTGCTATTCAGTAGAAATGACTCACTTGAAGAAGTTTGAAAGACAATATCTATTTGTGTTTTTAAGACTTCTGTGGTATCACTGGTACTGTGTCTAGACATTTTCCTTATGTGATGCTCCTGGGAAATGTGGGAAGTTGTCAGGGTGTTTTATCAATGAGCAGCTTCAGAAGCCCCCATGTTGGTGTGCTAGTTAGGTGATTTTTCCTTTCTATCAGCTCTGGCCTTCTGGCTGCCTTGGCAAAGCCCTTCAAACAGACCAAAAATTACCTGCCGATAAATAGTTTTAAGGGAACCAGACATCTCTTCTGTTTCCAGCTCACTGCAATGTACTAGCTAATGATCTCACTGTCTACTATTTTTCCATTGTGTAGTTCAAAGGAGCTGATCCATTTCTGCTAAGTTTTATGTTCAAATCTCATTTCAATTAGATGAACTCTTTCGTTATAAGAAATAAATGTTGTCTGAGTTTGGAATAACCCAGTGTAATGTAAATTATATTAGGTACTTTTTCTCTAGTATGTATGCATCTAGCAGTGGCTATTAAAACAAATTCCTGTGGATTTCTGTATCCTCGGAACTCCCTACCCCCCTTTCTTGGTGCTTAACTCTTTCTGAATGAGGGAAAATTCTGCTGGCTTTAAGCAGGCTGGAAGCTTTTATAGCCAATATTTGAGCAAAGTCCGAATCTCTCTTTCAAGAGCTTGTCACTTGCACCTTTTTTTTAATCCTCACGCAGACTAGACTTGTAATTCAGTCTCCTCTGGTCCCTCTGCAAAGCAGATGAAAAAATGCAGATGGAAACATTGGGTTTTTCGGGCATTAGGCTTACAGAGAGTGATTTTCAAGGTGTTATCAAACATCATCTTTCCAGTTCTAGAGCAACAGTCACCCCAGTCTTGGGTCACTGGTGTGCCTCCTGCCCCAAACCTCTGTGCCTTCTCACACAGCATGTGAAGAGCCAAACAAGTTCAGGTTTTGAGTGCAGCCAAGTTGCTTTATGCCTCTTAGCATAATTAATGCTTCCTTCATCAGTCTTTCCATGAGTGTAAATAAAAGTTGTCGAGGCCTGTTAGTCATAGGCAGACATCACCTCTAATACCCATAGGAAGCTCTGTAACCAGTCTGAAATCTAAAGATCTGGTTTTTTATTCAGTGTCTGAAGAAATCCCAAACTGAAAATAAGCCAGCTGCGTGCTTGGGGATCTCAAAATTTACCTTCATTTTCCCTGAATGTTTTTTTTGGGTTTCTTTGTTTTTGTTTTGTGTTCTTTTCAATCTGAAGAACTTTGGCCGTGGTGTGAGAGCCCCAGATGTAAGTTTCATTTACATAATACCATCAGTAGGGAATTAATAATCATTATGAGAATAAAGAATCTGCCTGAAGAGAAATGTTTTTGTTGTAATCTATAGCATTTCTTTAGTGTTGTCAATCATTTACTACTCAAAAATATTTTAAAGGGATGTTTTTCACTTTAAAAATCTCTGAACTTAAATATACCTTTAGAGGCAGATTTCGGTGGTTAAATGTAATTACTATTATTATTATTATTATTATTACTCCATATGCTTCAAAAATGGTTATTTGGCCACCTAAAGTCATTACATTGGCCTAAAAATAATGAAATTAAGCAATAAATAACATGTGCATATCCTGTTATGTCCTCTATAGCCTCTGTGGCTTTGGTAAATTCAGAGCGCAGTCAAGTTGTGTTTTCAGGCTTTTGTCTGGGCCATAAGGGCTAAAAGTTTACCATTTTATTTATGAGAAACCTGAGATTCTTAGAATATTAATGGATTCTAGCCAAATTTAAGAGTTCTAAGAAAAACAATGACCGTTCAGAGACTCACCTATAAAGCTGAGAGAATTTGCTCTCAGCTTGTGTTGGAGTCACCTTGATACCTGGTCACTCGTGTATTTGTTTCATTAGCTGCAGATGTTGTTTACTCTCTTACAGAAGTATAAAATAGATGCAGAGAGAGGTTCAAGGATATGTAGAATTTGGCATTTCTTCTGAGTTATTTTCAGCTTATAGTAAATATTTTTAAGAAGCCACCAAACTGAGACTATCTGATGTAAATAAATGTCCTTCCTCTTTCAGGTATTGAGGGTAGACCCACCTTTTTAGTGTTTGCCCAGCAGCTTTCCACCCCCATTTTCTTTGTACTTTAAAAATGCAGGAAGAGAAATTCTGGGCCTAATTCAAGCATTTTGCTCTTTTAAAACAGCTTCAAGCACTGTATATTTCATTGCACAGAAAAGATTGTAGAAGAATGTAAATGTATGTGGTTTGAAAGTTGGGTTAAAATAGAAAATATTCTATTTCACTGAATAGTAGGGTAATTACTACAATAGTGCATCAGATTACTGTAAAAATACTTAATGCTCCCTGCTGCATACATAATGTTTTAGTTAAATTATCTACTATGTTTATATTTAAAGCCAAGAAAGTCATACATATAAAACTTTGCTTGTTTGAATAATAGATTTTTCCATTTTCCAATCGACATAGAATAAGTTTATCAGCCATTGAAGTTCCCAGCTAATGGAAAATTATACTTTGGGGTGAGAAATCTGATTAATTGTAAAGACATTTTGACAGTTATGTTCAAGCAAATTTAACATCAATTAGGTGCAGCTATTTATTGAGTAGAACTCTTGAACTGAGAGCAAAGGAACAGGAAGGGACTTCGTGGTGGGTTTTTAACAACTCTTTAGTATCCATTTTGTACTTAGAGCATCAAAACAGGGTGCAAGTTTTCTTTCACTAAGGCCCCTGTGGGGAAGAATTGCTAATGCAGTTTGTGCTCTGTACTCCAGTCAAATGAAAAACACACCACATATCAGCATTTTCTTCTCTTAATGTGATTAAAGCTCCACAGGTCCTGCTGCAAGGCAGGAACCCCTTAATGAACTCCAGGTGCCAATTTGTAGACAGACCCCATCACCAGGTATGACATGCCTCTTGTTCATTTGGCTGGCCACTTTAGCCTATATAACACCAAGATAAAAAGTTCCCATGACATTATTGCCAATTTAGATGGTCTGAGGGGAATTTCACTTCATTCCCCTGCTTTGTGGGAGATGTTAAGACAATTCTATGTGGTGCAACCTGCTCCAGAGCAGAAGCATCACCTTGGGGTGAGGTTTTCTCACAGCAACACAGGGAGGTCAGCAAAACTAAAGCTTGGTAGCATAGAGTAGATTATGAATTATATGGATGCTTGCCATGGAATTGATTGCTTGCCTGATAAGGCAAATCTGTTTCTGTCAGAACCCAACTCTAAATGCTTCCTTTTCTCCTGTAGACAGTCAAATGTGCATTTCTATGTAAGGGGAAAGGGAAGCTCCTGTTAAACAAACACTTGAGGACTGACTGCAAAGAAAGCTTTTGATTCCCCTCCTTCCATAAGAAAAATTATGTTTATTGCTTTGTCATCTTTGGGCATTTTCGTGCCTGTATTGCACTCATGGTATTTGTTGTTAAATATTTATTCTCAGTCTGACTAGCAAAGTAGTTTTCCCACAATGCATGTGTTCTGTGTTAATAGAATTATCAATACTTTGATACAAGAGAACTGAATAGGTTGTCAATCATATTTAAGGTCAGGTATTTTGTTCTATAAAAATTCATCACTGTGTAGATGTAGTCAAAACATTTATATAACAAGGGCTTTCTGAACTGCAAATGAGTCCCAGAGGGGATCTCGAGGTGTACCAGAGAGCCTGAAAGAAATTGAAATTTTTGTTATTCTGGAAATTGCTACTGGTTTACCCCTGCTGAGGTGTCTGAAGCAGTTGGGCTGGCTAATACACTGGACTGAATCAAAATTGTTTCTAGATGGAGGGAACATCTTTGGTTTATGAAAAAATGACAGTGCTTGGTACAGGAGAGAAACAGTGGCTGGGGGGTGGAACTTTCTGTATCAGGTATTGCAGCCCTCTGGAATCAGAATGGCTGGTGGTCAGCAGTGTCCTTAAAATCACTGAAGATAAGTGAAAAATAAGAAGGAAAGGAATTTAAATTCTATGGAAGTGGCTCTTCAAGAGCCATTTTTACATGGAAAAAAATAAAGGTATTTTATGATTTCAGCTCTTTTGTTCTATAGGATTTGGATCATTAGCATTGCTTGTATAGAACAACCCAGATACACAGAATCCCCCAAGCACATCAAAACCATCTTGTAATTTATGTGCATGTGAGTGAGCTTTGAAACTGAGCAAGGCTTTCATACTAAAAAATATGATATATAAAATTGGATAATTGCAAAAGTTTAAAATAGAAGTAGTTCACTGAATGTGTATTCACTAAGCTGTCTTGTTCTAAAGGAAACTTATATTACCTTTCATTTTCCTCATAGAAACTTGAGCATTAGTAATCTTCCATGCTTCAGTAATGAGATCCAGGTAGCAAGAGCTGCAGATCAGAAGGTGCCAAGAATGGTAACTAGTCAGGAAAGCTCTAGGCTGGGTCAGATTTGCTGCCTTCAGCAAAACCATTGCATCTCTTGGCCACTGAGAATGGCTGACTAAACACAGAATGTTTCTCCTGACTATAGCTTTGCAAGTTTTCTGCATTTTATAACAATTTTTGCAGATCTTCAGCTTTTTATTAAAGGCAAGGTAAGTGAGAAGGAATCACTTTCACCTCAGTTTTGGCAATGGAGGTAGCAGCTGGTTTAGGATCATTACAGAACCAGTGGATGCAGCCTCTGGTAGTAGCTTGACAGAAAAACCTGGGTTTTTATTGGTTTTTCAGAGCAGTAGAACGTCAAATGACGACTTTTAAATATGACAGAAGCAAAGTTAAGATATAATTTGCAGATATTTTCTGAGTATTAAATATATAAACTGTCTCTGCATTCCTTTTCACTTGAGATGTTACTTTTAAGCCTGCTATCTAATCCAGTGCTTTTTTACTCATCATTATTCAAGAGGAAGCTTGACAGAAATCTCCTCCATCTTCAGTGTTTCATGTGTGTTTTCCTTTCAAATGCAGGCACACAGGAAGCCATTGCCATGTGTCTGCACGTGGACACAAAACAAGGTGTCAGTGAAACCCTGTGTGACAAATCCAAGAGGCCACCCCCAATGACTCGGACCTGCAACACGAAGCTCTGCCCCCCGAGGTACCCTGGAATAATGGAATTATGTGGTGGCAAAGGAAGGGTTAATGGGACTTAAATAAACATTGCCTCTCTCAGAAAGGGTTCAGATTGCAGGACTGTGGTCATGCTTTTGGGATGGAATTTCACTACTTCCGTTTTCAACAAGGTTTTGGGATTGGGGTGTTTTTTTGGTCTTGTTCACTCCTTTTCCACTCTTCATATCTCACTGATGAAATAGGGGACATTTTGTGAAATAAATCTCTTCCATGTTGAATATCTGCCAGAGTTGGAAAAAGAGCATTAACTCTCCTAGTAGTGGAAGGAAAATTTCAAGGATATTTCACAGAAGAAAAGCTGAGGATATTCACTTTTTAACTTTACCAAATTAAAAAAAAATATGAAATTATGATTTAAAGTCACCGCATTTTAATGCTTCTTTAGTAGCCCCATGTAATTCTTGTGTTTATTTGGAGATTCTGGGGAAAGAACAAACCCAGTCTAAATCCCAGAAAACCTCTAGGTTGTCTCATCACTTGAAAGGGCCGTATGTGAAATTTTTGATGTATGTTGACCCATTTCTGATGTCTGACACCCCAGATCCTTTAAAAATTGTTTCTATGTGTTTGCAGAAACCTGCTCTTGTTAAATGTAGGGAACAAGTTAACAGGAACAGGATGCTTTATAGAAAACATATACTCATTTAAAGGAAGTTTTCTAAATATAAGAAAGGTCTATTTACATATTTACATTTATCAATGTAAACATCAGCAGGTTGCTAACAGGCTGTTTTTAAGAAGAGCACTCTAAAGGTAAATACTGGAGTAAAACTTGTCTGAAAATGACCGTTTATAACTTTATTGTTAATAAATTCTGCATTTGCTTGTTACCTGCAAGGTTTATAAATCTAATTTACGCTTTTGTGCTCCAGCCAAACCAAAGAGGTGTTTTAGCCATCAATCAATAGCTGTGCCTGCAGCTGTGCTTTTTGCTGGGCTCTGTCTGGATGAGACTGTTCGTTCCCCAGGGTGAGGTGGGTTGCTGAAGGAGAGCTCTTGGTGTGTTTTGGGGCAGGTGGCAGAGCGGCGCCTGGAGCCGCTGCTCGGCGAGCTGCGGGGTGGGGATCCAGAGCCGCGCCGTGTCCTGCCAGCAGCCCGGGGCACCCGCCCCCGCTGCCCACCACTGCAAGGACCCAAAGCCTCCTTCTCTGCAAGCCTGTAACCAGATTGACTGTCCCCCTGCTTGGCACGCTGAGGAGTGGCAACAGGTATGGCTGGGTCACAGGAAGAGTCTAAATGGGATCCTCTGGCCAGGGACTTGGAACTCTGCAGCATGGAAGGCAGCTCCCGACCTTCTGTGTGTGTTTCACCTTCTGTGTCATAGAACAAACTAACCCAAAAGCACTGCTTTGAACTCCTGTGCTGATGAGTAGCCACAGGATGAGGTGGAACTCCTTGTTAGGATTTCAGAAGGCTGGATACCTGTTATTCCATACATTATCTCTCTCCCTATGCTCTCTAAGCACAATAACCTTCTTTTCTTTTTTTGATATACTAAATGGTGAGTGACATAGATTTATGCATAAGATGCCTGTTTTTCCCTAAGATTTCTACTACTTCCATGCATTCAGGTAGTATGTTTGAGATTTGAACTCCAGTTCTCATCTCCAATATATTAAATATTTTAAAATTGAATTTTCAATGCTGCTTGATTTCTCACTGAAAGAAGATGTTATTTTTCAGGAGCACAGATGTCCATGCTGGTGTAAATGCTGTATTTGATTCTTCTCCTCCTTAGTGCTCACGTACCTGTGGAGGGGGGGTTCAGACCCGCAGGGTGTCCTGTAAGCAGCTGCTGACAGATGGAAGTTTCCTGAAACACCCTGATGACACCTGCCAGGAACCCAAATTGCCAACTAGTAAAGCATGTGCAAAAGTTGATTGTCCTCCTCAGCTGGTCGTTGGAGAATGGTCCAAGGTGAGCAAACCTCAATAATTCAACCAAAACCCTCCATTGTAACAAAAGCTCAGAGGGTTTCTGCCTGGGTAAATGAGCTGCTTGGAGCTGCCAGGGCAGCTGAAGCTGTCACAAAGCCTGTCCTGAACTAAACTGTGCATGCCTGCCTGCAGCCAGACTGATCACAGTGCTTCAGTCACTGGAGGACATTGCATGCTTTCTACCAGACATGTTTGCTATCAATAATTTCATGGTACAGCTTCCAAAAAGCAGATCTTTGCATTATTCTGGAATACATCCTCCTCCTTTCCTGATTAATGCAAGCTTGCTACCACTCCCCATTCAAAATTATTTAGAAAATTGAATTTAGAAGCTGCAATTACAGTTTCATGCAATACAACCTCAGAGAGAGGGTTGAGAGACTTGCCAGAGACTGTTTAGAACCTGGTGAGTTGTTTTTCTCAGGTACCAGATCTCATTGCTCTGTTTTGCCTATGGCTGGGCATAAATACTCTCATGTTACTTTAATTCATGACTTGCTTGCTGGAAAAACTGTCTGGTTTATGTTCTTATTGCCTGGAAAAGTGGAGAGAGTTTAATAACTAATATTAGAGCCTAATAACTAGACAACACCAGGATTCCTCTGAAATAGTGTGTGTGTACTCTTTCAGAACCAAAATTTAAAAAAAAATATTAAAAGAAAACCACCACAAAACAAGCTAGTTTAAAATTAGCGTGTGTGGTGTGGAGCACCAAGTTTAGCTTGACTACATCCTTCCTTTCACAGTGCTCAGTAAGCTGTGGTGTTGGAATCCAGAGAAGGAAACTTGCCTGCCAAAACCTCACAGCAAAGGGCCAATATGTCACATTAAATGGATCGATGTGCAGTGCTCTGTCTCCTTCACTGCTTGTAAGGTCTTGTCAGATGAATGCCTGCAACAGTAAGTATGTGAATTTATCTGGTTCCTTGCTGATTTGGAATGATCTATTTATAAAGAGAAATCTGTATGCACATTAATTCACTCATCTCTCTGTACTATCACAACATAACTTGGCACGAACTGAGTGTCATAATTACTATACCAGTAATAACAGGATTGCTTTTATTGTCATTTCTACCACTCAAAAACAAAGGTTATGATCTCAAGAAGTAGTTTTTAAGCATATATTACGGTACATACCTCTCACCCTCTTATGCACAACTTCATCTGATTTTTCCTTTATCATTTACACTATTCAAACTGGAAAAAAAAAAGAAAAATTAATAAATTTAACGTAAATTACAAAGGACATTAGAAAAGATAAGAATCCAGATCTGCCTTGTCTTTTCTCTGTATGTTTGTATTACACTGGACATTTTGCTTAACATGGTGGAATTCAAAACCTGAAACTCCGTGCCAGTGATAATTTTAGGTATAATTTCTATCTTTCCTTGTAAAAATTACAATCCTGGCCTCGTTAGCTGCACAGGGAGTGGTGACAATACAGACATTATTTGAGAAATCTGATGTTTTATTACTGTCCGTATAAGAATCTTTTCAGAAGAATTGTCTATGGAAATTGTTCAGTTTGGGCAAAATTGGCTAGTGGTACTGATGGTAGTTGCACTAATAGTGAGTTTAACAGTGATGGAAAACCCTCTGTGATACAGAGTGTGTTCAGTTACATCCACTAATTTAGAATTGGCTCATCTAAATGCAGGTTCCTTATATCTGAACCTGTGCTCCCCTTCCTTTACAATGGACAATATTGGTTTGCAGATTTGGGGAGCAGGGGGCTGAGAAGACGGGGGGGGGGGGGGAACTTTTAGTTTTGAGCTGGGGGAAAGCAAAAAGCCTTTATCAATGGCCTGGTTTTGATCACAGTCAGACACAGCCATGTTTTGACTCAACTTGCAGTGTTGTGAAGAAATAGCTACTTTATACATTTTGAAGCTTTGCTTTAAAAATTATTCACAAAACAACACAAGAAATAGAATAATTACTGATTCATACATAATATGAAACTTCTTTTCCTGGCCTGCATTTCAGATTAACATGCCAAAATTCTGAGGTTCAAAACTCCACTTAAATAAAGCCCTGTGGACTCTCAGGAATGTCCTTGGCATAAGGTTTAATAAAATATTTTGAGTTGCATATCTATCTGAATTTAATTAATTGTGGATAGTTGAATGGCAGTGGAGCTGGTTTGCAAATTGCTTAGTTCAGACTGATATTAATGTTACCATGTCAGCTTCCAGCACAGTGCCTAGAGAGCAGCACACGGGCTGCAGAGGGAGCAACATCAGCCAGAAAGGGAGCAGATCAAAGCCATAAAGAGAATCACTGTCCTCTCCCTGCATTTCCACCACCCTGTGGAGCAAGGAAACCTTGGCAGCTCAGATCTGCCTGGAGATCCTCTCAGAGTGCAGCAGGAAGACAGGGGAAGGTGTGAGGCTGCTCCACACCTGCAGTTCCTGCTTGGGTCTTACAGAAGAAGCCAGGGCTGGGACAGCAGCAGGCTTTGGATTCCCAGGAACATGCAGGAGGCATCTCCTCTGCATCTCCATCGCCTCTGTAGGACAAGGAATGATGTGCATGGGTGAGGAGCAGTGTGGCATGAGTGCTGTTGGGGGTTCTTGCCTTGGAGAGCAGTTTCTAAATCTCCCTCCTCAAGGTGATGCTTCTGTGGCTCACATGAGTGCCTTTTTTACTGTCTCATGACAATGCTGAGTCATTTTAGACTTAATCTTTTACCCTGAGACTGGTAATTGAGGCTGTTTTCTGATTTAGGAGTGCTTATTAAGTAGAAACATTCCTGACTCGGGGCTCTGAGAAATAGGAAATAACACCAGTCTAGCCCTGAGGTCACCAGGATCTGAAACCCAGCTGAAGCTGTTCAGGACCATTACAGGTCACAGATGCAGATGGATTTGTATCAGGTGATAATGAGGTCCAAAGGCTCCAGCACATATTCCTTAAGATTTACCTTGACCCTCCCAAACAGTCCATTACCTCAGCAGCTGCAAGATTGAATGACAGTAAGGGCCTAGAGAATGCAAAGTTATGTGGCCTCATACATTCATATGACCTTCTATATTTATACGGCCTGCCATCCACAACTCTGAACTTTGTTTCACTCTCAGCCTTGCTCACCAGCCACCAGTAAAAATACACACACCCTTTAGTGCTGAGCTGCTAATGAGAGTTAGTGGTCTGTCTTTTTTAAAGAAATGAAATGGATGAGACTTGTTAACATATTTATAAGTATGCACTGGGTTTAATTCTAAGCTGGAATAACTAGTGTAAACAGACCACAGCCTGAAGTATTTTAATTTGTGTGTTTAAAATTACACTTACTGTGTCTGTAAGATGGATTTTGGAAATAGAATATTTAATACTGGAACGCTTCCCTGAAAATAAATATTTGGGGCCCAAAAACTTATTAAAAACAGGACGCTACTTTAATAATTTTGGTAAACTGAGTGCCTAAAACAATTTAATTGTTGTACCATGTGAAATGGTTGGGGGAACCTTGTATCTGGATAACAAATGCCGATTTAAAAGCTGTGTAATTATGAAACCATGATATCCCCACAGGTCTGAACTCATTACCCAAAACATTGAAAATAACCATTTTGTTTTATAAGCATAAGAACGCACTCCAGGGTGTAGTTCCTATAGTGTACACACTTATTGAATGCTTGAAGCATTTAGCTTTTCACCTATTTCTTCACAGCATATTTGGAGCACATGTATACACAGCTTTTCGGGTATCATTTCTGTGCCATCAGCGTAGTTATCTTTTTATTTAAGTACCTCCCAAGTGGAAAAGCAGTACCGATTTCAGATTCAGACGAGCTGAGAAGTGTTTTGATCCCTGTGTCCATTTCCTGGCCATCAGCTCCTTCTGCGGGCTCTGAGTTTTCTCTCCGTCACATACCAAAGTGCTGGGTCACCAGACGCAGCGGGGCTGTTTTCTAGCACCGACAGCATTGTTTCCCGACCCTTCCCGTGTGGCCGGTCGGACCCGGCCGGGAAGGGCTCGGGGTGCGTGTCCCGCTCCCGCCGCGCTCTGTCCCGCCCTGCCCGGCGCTCCCGGCCCGGCTCGCTCCGCCGATCAAAGCGGGCACTGCTGCCAGCAGTGAGTCAGCACAGCGGCTTCCAAAACACCCCCTGTGCCTCCCAGCTCTGCCGGGAAAGCCTGCCCGTGGTACTGTTCATCCAGGCAGATCCCTAGAAACCTTCCAGCATCCAGGTGCCTGTAGTTCAGTGCAGGAGGAGTTTAGTAACACCCAGTGTCTCTATACCCAGCCTGCACAAAGCTTTATGTTGTTATTGCATACTGCTTTTTAAATTCATCTGATCGATCTATTCAGCCTCTAAAAAATCTGCCTTATTTCTCTCCTTCCTCGCTTCCCTCCCTGCCTTCTTGGCACAATACTGTCAACAACACATCTTTCAACCCTAATGAATTATCCTCAGTGTGTGATTACAGGGTGGCTTTGCCTATTGCATGAGCTGTGTTTTCACTGTCTGTTTCTTTCACCTCCTGCACTGCTATCAGTTTGGCTCAACTCAGGCAACCAGCACAGCCAGCCAACATTTTAAATAAGAGTCAAGGGGAGCCTTACATTTTGGAGAGATTCTGTTTTATTTAGGTCATTCTGCACTCAACAGTGCTCAAATGTGGGGAAAGTGATAATGTGTTCACATTTTTTTTAATACAGTTTTTTCATTTCCATCATGGTTAGCCATTCCGAGGCAGCAGTAGGAAATATGAACATTTACATGGAGTAATAAGTGGTATGGGTACATATCCATTCATATATCTGTGCACTATCTACCTCCTTCACACAGGTATATGTTGCCTGGATCCTTTTATTGTTAGGAGATTTGGGGAAGAAGCAATAGAATTCTTGGCCAAAGCAAGGGAATGTTAGGGTTTCATGTTGTTCATATTTTTGCATTTTTGCGACTCAGATAAAAGCTCTGTGTGTTGCAGTCTGACTTGAACAAAGTCAGGACAAGCTCTTTCAAGCATTCTCTGAAGAGCAGATTTTGTAAGCATGACTGCCAATGACTAGATGCTTTTCAACATGTTGTTTTCTTGCAGAGATCAAGCCCAAGCTTCCAGCAAAGTTTTCTGCCCATGGACCTCAGATTGTCAGCATTCACCGAGTTTATATTCAGACGCGGCCAGAGAAGCGCATCAATTTTACCATAGGAAGCCGAGCCTACCTACTCCCAAAAACATCTGTGGTGATTAAGTGCCCCGTGAGAAGGTTCCAGAAGTCCCTTATCCGTTGGGAGAAGGATGGGCAGCACTTAGAAAACTCCAAAAGGCTTGGCATCACTAAGTCAGGCTCACTGAAAATCCACTCCCTGGAAGCGGCGGATATCGGCGTGTACCGGTGCATGGCAGGCTCTGTGCACGAGAGCTTTGTGCTCAAACTCATCGGCACTGACAACAGGCTCATCGAGCCCCCTCCCCCTCCACAGCAGCCCAGCCAGCCAGATCACAACGAGGCCAACAGCCTCGGGGCCAAATGGCACAAGATGAGCAAAATGTGGCAAATGTGGAGCAAGAAGAATGAGCTCTACCTGGGTGACAGGCAAGTCAGTGATCAGCCGTTCCTGCGGAACCTTGGGAGCTTCGGGAGCAATTCAGCCGAAGAGTTCAGCTCTCGAGAGTTCAGGAACAAGCGCCTGGAGGCTGCAGTTCTCCAGGGTGCCTACAGCATGGACACTGCTCACTTCGAGGAGCTCATGAGGAACATGAGCCAGCTCATTGAAGCTGGAGAAGTCAGCGATGACCTGGCGTCCCAGCTCATCTTCCAGCTGATTGCTGAATTATCCAGGCATCCACAACCAACTGCTGACAAATGGAAGGGGGCCCAGGATGAGAAAATTTCCTCAAAACTCTCGAGCAAATCGCCAAACGAATCCGAACGTTTCAGCACAAAAACGGTTGATAAGTTAATGTTTGACCAGAAGGTTCCAGTTATTATGAGGCAAAAGGAAATTCCTCAAGTTTCCTTCAACAAAACAGTAACTGTACGAATTGGAAATACAGTTTTTCTGACCAAGAATACTCATGCTGTCAATCTACTGTGTGAAACAGCTGGTATGAGTGAAGTGAAATATACTTGGACAAAAGATGGCGAGACATTAAAAGCCTCTGCAAAGTAAGTGAATAGCTTCTCTTTTACTTTTGAATGACTTACTCTGTCGCTGTCAATGGAAAAAATCCACCCTGCTGTGCAATATTAGAACATACTGTTGTAAAAATGAGATAAGCATGGCCACTGGGCCTGCCATCTTTCTAGTTAAGTAATTTATTTTTATTCTTTTGAGTGTCTGTCACGTTGTTTGGCTTTACTGACATCCAAGTGTTTGGCCATTTCCAGGATACTACATAGGACGATTTACTGTTTTTATAAGGTGAAGTGTTTTGGATGTCCTGGCTGTATTTTTTGATCTGTTTTAATCATTTCAGCTGTGTCAGAAAAAGAGCAGATTTACCCTCAAATTAGAGAGGCTATTGGATTAGTTCAGATACTAAATACAGTGGGAACACATTAAAAACATCTGTCATGGTATAGATGAAAAGAAGTCTTAGCCCTTACTCATTTTAAGAAGGGAAAATATAAATGGTACCCACACCATTCTTCAACACACTATTTAGGTATTACAGGAGCTGCATTACTTCAATTGAAAAAGAAAAATATGAGCTTTTATGGATGTTTTTCAATACTTTAAAATATTTCTGTTGAGGACAGTGAAATTCAGACTAATAAAGAACCTGTATTACAATCACATTTGAGAGTGACAAATGAGTACAGCAAGCTGTTATAATCAGATATTTGCTCAAGACTGAGCAAATACTTCTACTTCAGTACTGATAAATTAGAAGCTTACCTGGTAATATTAACATTAACTTTGTTTGTGAGCCTCTTGGAATTATAGCTAGCTCTTGAGTAATGAAAAAACTGGTTCTGAAATGATAAAGACGCTTTTGGATATTTCTCAACATATTTAACTGATTAAATGCACTGCCAAGAAAAATATACTTCTGCAGGGCTATCAATTAAAGCAAAGACACTGAAATGAAGCCATTATAAAAAGTGAAAATGTTTTTGGAATCATGTGGCTTCCAACAGTTGTGTTTATTTTGTGAAATGTCCATGATTTTCCATTAATTTGTAGCAAGTGATGCTTCAGTTTTTGTGGACATGATGGTGTTTTGTTTGTTCACGAGTGTGTTTGCTTCCTAATTTTAGCCCAGACTGATATTCTTGCACTTAAGGCATATATTAGAAAAGTAGGTTTATTTCCTAATTTTTTTCCCAGTAAGGTTTCTTATACACAAATCTACATATATGTGTGTGTGGACCTGAAAGTGATGTTAATAGCATTACATCTGAAAGAGTGTGAGGAGCTAAATGGTCTTTATCTGTCAGGTTTGTAAAGAAGGATGTACTTGAGCCATGCATGAGGTGGCTTGTTTTGTTGAGACACAAGTATTTTTTATATTATTTTTTGTTAATCTATTCTGTAAATGTACTCGGTGTGGGAAAACACCAACTGCAGGCTTTTGGGATGTGCTGAGTGTATGGCAAGTCACGTAACTTAGTGCTGAGAAATGTAACAGAGGAGAAAAATTGTTATTTCCAGCTTCTTCCCCAGGCTCTGATCTTCCTCAGAGGACAGGCAAGATACTCAAGACACCTGTGAGGTTTTGGTGGAAGACTTTAACTTCAATGATGACATTTTAAAAAAGCCCCAACAATCCCAATCCCATAGCAACTTGAAAGTCAGGTCAGGCCATAGATTTGTGAATTCCCCAATCCTGCTGAAAACCAAGCTTGCTCCAGAGAGATCGATTTCTTGCCAAGCCTAATACTTTTAATTGTGGTATTCTGATTTATTCACACTTTTGTGCCCAGGGGATCCTGGTTTGTGGTAGCAAACTCACTGCCCTTCCAAGGGCTGCAAAGTAGGACACAGCCCTGTAGGAGAAGGGGATGTGAACAATCCTCCCTGTGTGTGTCCCTGAGAGCTCCCCTTCTGCCACCCGAGAGGAGGCAGAGCTGGGACTGCCTGTGCTGCTCTGGATCTGCAAACTCCTAAAAAGGAGCTTTGCTGCTCTATCTGTAACTCTTGCAAGGGGATTCAGCTGGGTTTGTCCCAGGGTAATAACCCTTGTATTTCGTTGATTATTGTGCAGGGTGATCCTGGACACCCCTGGAAGAGTGCAGATTCGGAATCCTGCTCAGAAGGAACTCGGTACCTATGGATGCCTGGTTGTTAATGACTCTGGTTTTGACATGGAAACATCACTGCTGTTGCGTGCAGGTAAAACAGTGGCGTTCCACACAACCAGGTTTTACACACACACACACACACACACCCCTATATACACATATAGACTACATATGTGTGTATAAATATATGCATATAAACACCCATGCCCACTGCAGTGTGAAATAGTGTCTTTTATTGAAACTCTGCCTGATTTAATAGGCAGCAGTAAGTTGGTCTTGCTGCTCTAAAACCACAGCAGGTGTGGACTCAGTCCGCCTGTATCTGTCCCACCTGTCATTTCTGGCTGCTGCTTTGCAGACTAAATTCTGTTCCAAACATGATGAATTTAAATACAAGATCTATGTTTAGAAGTTAAATAAAGCTTTACTATCCCTTTCATTTCAAAGAGGTGCCTGTCATCTTGTCCTCTGTGTTAAATATGACAAATCTGGAAGCCAGCAGTTTCTCAACAGTTGTTGGAGGTACAGTCGTGGCAAGAATTGGAGCAAATATTTTGATTGGATGTCCAGTGAAAGGTAAGTAAGAACTGCAGTGATGTTGCTTGTAATGTTGGAATCAGAAATTTACCTTATATCTTGAAATAAATTTCCATTGAAGCCTGAAAGTCATTGATCAATAATGGTTTTTTATTAGGCATGTCACCCACACCAGTCCTATTTCTTTTCTGCCTGTCGCTTCAATTTACATACACATTTGTAGGTTCAGGGTTTCCCTAAAATGGACTTTCTTTCCAAGAAGTGGTCTAGGGCTCCACTACAGAGCTTAAAGCCCACCAGGGTGAGGGGCTGTCTTGCTGCATTGGTGAGCATGGCCAGCTGACTTGCTCATCAAAGAACTTTCCTTATCCCTGTTGGAGATGCACATCTGTCTAGACTATTGTTAAAACTGAAAATGAAATCTCCAGCCGTAGCCTAATAGAACTTTAAACCTGCTGGTGAAGTAAACTCACCTTTTAGATCCATCAGTCTGCAGCTGCAGTGAGGAAACAAAGGAAAGTGCCGAGCTATGAGAGAATACAGATATTTTCTAGCTCAACATCTGTGGAGGAAGAATAATATCAATCAGAATTAACATGCATTAAGAAGTTCACTCCTGCATTTTACTTTCTAACCCTGTGCTGAAAAGGTATCTATTTTATTTTTAATCTTACCATTGCTATCTGTGAGGTTTTAAAGTGTAATATTTCAGTCACAGCAGCAATATTCTGTCAAACATTTAATAAGCTGAGCTCAGCCTTTTGTGAAGATGATGTGTGAAAGTGCAAATAACCACAAACGTTGCAAGTGAGTGCAAAGGATCTCGGAGCAGCCAGTGTGCTGCTCACATTTATGTGCTGGGAAATGCAGATCAGAGGGTGTTGATACTGAACCAGGGTAGTGATAGAAATATATATATGCAAATAGCTCTGCATACAATAGTGGCGCCAGGCTGACATATACTGGGACATGTGGCTCTGCTATTCACCGTTGTACCAAGGCTAATTCTTTGATGAAGTAATATTTTCCAACTGTAGTTTGGCAACTCCTTGTATAACTGACCTACATCTCAAATTCAGCAGAGAGTTCATGTCACACTGTTAATATTAATATTGTTAGGATGGGTAAGCAGTTAGCAATTTAAATATAAATTAATATTTTCACATGGGACTGTAGATTTCCAAATGCTTTAGAATTGTATATATTGGTGAGCCAAACTTTAGTTATGCTGAGACACCAGTGTTGACTTAGAAAGTGATTTATCTAATTGCTTTATTTCCTGTCACTGCCAAGGAAGTAAGTATTACTGTTTGTGAATAAAATAGAGCTTGCATGTCTTAAAATGTCACTAAGTCTGGAAGCAGAAAAACTTTTGCAGTGATGTAAGCAGAGTTTTCCTGTTCTTCTTTCCTTAATGGAAAATAATAAACCACTAACTTCAGAAGATTGAATTTAATAGCACCTTATGCTGATATGTTTGTCTGATGGGTGGGACCCAAAAATGTGTCCATTTGCAGTGTAGGAGGATTAGAACTTCATTGTGAATGCTGATAAAAGATGATGTGAATGATCAGACCTGCAAAAGTAATGATAAGAGAGCCCTTCTTGCAGAGTCAGGGAGACCTGGGCTGGATCTGCAGCACCTCTTCCTCACTGCCCTTCCTCCTGACTGCTCTGCAGAGGATGGGTTTGCCCTGGGAGTTTCACTGAGTGAAACATCACTGGATGAGCCTTTGTGCTCTCCATGTTCTGCCAGGAGTTTATTCAGGATCCTTCCACGCAGACATTACTCATGCAGATTTCTCACTGGTGTCACATCTGGTCTTTGGGACTCCTGCTAGCCCCCAGAGCAGTTCTCCACCAGAAGAGCCATCTAATGAATAAAGTGTCTGTGTGCATGAAGAGTATTAGTGCCATGTCAGTAGTGGAATTATTACTTTTAAATTTCTTGGCTGCAGTGACCTCTGAGGGTTTTTTTTCTGTATAATGAATAACCTAAAGGACCTTTCTAGAGTTGTTCAATCCATAGTTTCTTCTGCAAAGAAACTGACCTATTGAAGATGTAAACTTTTATATTTTGTACAGCGTTGGCCTTTTGGGTACAAGTTTGTTTTCTTTTTCGTTGTTGCCAATTTGGTTCTTTTATCCTTTAAAAAAACTTTCTCTCACACTCCAAAAATGATATTGAGATGGTAAAAAGCTCTTTGAATTGCTGAAGACCAGTGTGTCCTAGTGAATAGAAGAGCATCAAAAGAACAGAATAAGAAAAGTTAGCTGAACTGTACAAACTGGTGGTTTCTCTTTTCTCTTCTTAGTTTATAACGAGACCATTTTTCCACTAATTATAATAAGCTCCCTTTTATAGCTCCCACACGAGCATACGTTAGAAGATATTCATACATTCTGGGTAGATTCATATTCCATTCTTACAGCCAAGAGCTTTTCAATCAACACACATGGTATAAATATCAATACTGATTGCTCCAAATTGCTCTTGGATAACATTTATTGTATTTGCAGAAAAAACCGTCTTGTGATTATTGCTAAAATAAACTAAAACTGTCAGACTCCATTTGCTGTAAAAACTTTGAAAGTTCTAAGTTGAAGTAGAACAGAGGGAAGAGTGGAAATGTGAATAAAATGTGCATTGTCTGCCGCTTGCTGGTGAGAGCAGGGAAGTGACACACAGGGGGCTGAGGTTGTTTACACTTCTCTTTGCAGCTCTGAAATATCTTGGCACACAGGCCTTGAAAAGTAGAATCTGCACCTTCATCCAAATTCTGCATTCCTATGAATACATTTTGGCTCTCTAATAATAACATGCTGATAAAAAATTGTAGAAATACACAAAGCCTGTTGTGTCTTTTTGCACAGAATTTTCACAAAGGTGGACCAAGTATTTGCTGTCAGTATTGGAACTTGAAAAAGGTCCATAAAAATCAAGTTTTTGATTTTTCCATCTGTTGCTTCATTTACCCACACTATTCCAAATGTAACTGTGATGCTGTTCTTTGTTTTCCATGCTTATCCCCTTTAGAAGACATCAGTGAAGAAATATAGAAGTTTAATACATAAGATTTTGGCTCCTCATTTATTTTAGGTTTTATTGTATGTTTTAAAGGATATTAATAATAGATTTCAAAAGTTTAAAGGAGTGTGTACAGATTTATTTTATGAGGAAGGAATGACAGTATTTATAATTACTATAATAGAAGGAAAATCTTTTACTCTTATGCTTTTTACAGGAAATGCTTCTTCATTAGAGGTTTTTGTTGGGATCAGGCTTAAGCAGGAAGGACTGAAAGATGTTCAAAAGCTTAATTGTGCTTAGCTTTGTGTCTGGTAACAGTCTGGGAACCTGAAAACTGAATCCCTTTGGATGTGACTAAACTGAAGGGTGTGCCTGGGGACTGTGCCTGACACTTTGCCAATATTATGGGCAGTGTGGCTGAGGGTCCAGGCAAGACTGCATAGTCCAGAGCAACCCTCATCCAAACACACACTGGGTGTCTTTTGGGACGTTGGTTCCTACCAGGTCTCTGTAAGAACACATTCCTGAGGCTTTCCACTACTTTCTGAGGCAGATGGAGCCTCAGGGAGGTGGGGGACATCCATAAATTGAAATTGTTTACAGCACTGATTTTTTTTTTCCCCTCTCACAGCTTTGCTAATTAGAAAAGAATTTTCCTTTAAATTTCTGGTTCAGGAAGGGTTAAGATGGATTGTGTTAGAGGAAGGTAAAATTTCAAATACTTCCTACCTCAGTTTGCAAAAACCTCTTTGGAAGTTGCCTAGGCCAAGTTTAACAAATTCTAATTATGTAAAGAAAGAGGTTGCCTCAGTGGTTAGCACCTGCTTAAATGACTGAGAGGAAGAAGTGGTTAAATTTACAGTGAAGAGAGGGTAGGGTGCCCCAAAGGCTGTTCTGGGATCTTTGATGCTCAACATTTTTATAAAAGTTCTGAGAAGGAATGTGATCAGTTAGTTGACTAAAACTGTGAAGAATAAAGATTTATAAAGGTTAATGTATCTAAAACTCCCTGCAAAGACTTGCAGCAGGATGATCACACAAGCAACATTTAAAAATTAGCTCAAAGGATGTTCAAAGCTGATATTTGCAGAATAAATGCATATATAGAACAAATAACCTTAAAGGCAGACCAGTGCATGTGGCTGTCCCTGGAGGACTGGCAGTCAGAGGAAGGTCTGTGCAGTGATGGTTCTCAGCTCCATGGAACACCAGCACACTTGCTGGGGGCTGTCCAGACCAAAACTAATGGCAGAGGAATGGATGAAATAATAGAAAATATAAATGGGCCATTCTTTAAAACTCTGGTGAATCCTGTCTGCAACTTGCTGACCTCATCTCAAAAATGATATAGTAGAGCTGGAAGGGGTAGAGAGAAGAGCAGAAGAGGAAACAGGCATGAGCTAAAGGCTACTTCTGGAGGGTATTTTGAGGAAGGGTTATTCAATAGATGACATGATTTTTGTGCTCTGCCTACACATCCCCAAGTGCACATCGTTGGACAGAAAATGCAGGATTAAGTGGACTTCAGGTCTAACTAAGGATAGCAATTCTTGTATAGTGCTTTGATTTCTGATAAAATAATATTTTTGAAGTCCATGTGTATGTATCTACTTTTTGATGATAAACATCTGATGTCCCTGCTGATGCAGTACTGTTATTCAGAGAAGTGAAAGTATAATTATATAATTACACCAGCTGGGTAAACCAGTCTCTGCTAACAGTGCTGAATTGTGGAAGTGCCCTAATGCTCACCAACTGGGTCTTTGATGGGGGTTCTCTGCAGAATTCACTCTAGCAGTCATTAGTTGCTAAATATAGTTGCCTTATTTTAAATGCCTGATTTTGAAAAATATTAGCCTTAAACTTCTACAGCTGGAAAAAAGATTAAGTTCTCTTTGACAGCCAGAGAGCTAAACAGAGCCTGACAGAGCCGTGGCAAGAGTGGGGTGGGAAGGGGTCTTGCTTTGGGAACCTGTCTAAGGAGGTCACCAGATGTTGGTTAGAATACCTAAATCCTGCCAGGTGCTGCTACCACCTAGGAAGAGGGGCTGCTGCCAGGCTGGTGGGAAGCAGGAGAGGTAAGACTCTGAAAGCTTGCCAGAGAAGGGGCAGTGGCAGAGGGCAGGCTGGGGATAACACTGAGTGCCAAAATGTCCCATGCTGGTTTGTTCCTGGTGAAGCTGGCAAGATTCATACAGGTAATTTCAGTAGCAGCAGGTTTAGGCTTTTTAGGGTTCACTGGAAGTTGATTGCCCAAGCATAACTCAGATGAATATAAAGGCAGTTTGAGAATTCTGCTGGAGAAAATACAAAGGTGTAGCAGTGGAAGCAATTGCTGTGTAGGTTATGCTCAGTGCACTGGAGGTGTTAGGGGGTGTAGAGTAAATAAAAATCAGGTGACATTCATTGTGTGGACGTAGCTGACCCAGAATTGATTCCTCTGAAAGGCAAACATGCAAATTTTGCCTCTGAACTAAGGTAAAGTTCTAGTGAAGTGCAGCAAAATGTGCTTTGTGCCAGCACAGTTCTGCCTTGCTCTTGAATGGGAAACTCAGAATACTTTATGAGATCCTACGTAGCTGGGGGAGAAATTTCTGAAGACGTATCCAGTGTTTTAGAGCAGGTAGTTAGTAGGCCAAGGTTTTTATGGTGTGTAATATTTCACAGGGCTTTCAAGGTTGGAGGAAATTTGTTTTTGAACACTGAATATTTTAAGGGCACCCTATAGTGCAGATTCCTTTTTTTCTCTTTTTTTAAACACGTGTTTTGCAGGCCCATCCGGAGCTAGAGTTTTTTTCCATAACATTTGCTGTCCCAGGGCCACTCATGGTGGAAAATGACTTTTTTCATGGAACATTGAGTATTGTAGAGCTGCTCCAGTGCTAGTGGAAAATAACCTGTGTTTGAGGTCAGAAAAATAGATTAAACTAATTTTAAAGTTTTATAGCCACTTAGCTCTATAGAAGAACTTTTAAAGAGGATTTACATCCGTTGTAAGAGTAAGATTTGCATTTTGAAGGTTTTTCTAAAACTAAGAAGGCCTGAGTTCAGGAATGCATCTTTGTTCATGAAGGACAATTACAGCCATCCTGAATTTTAAGTATGTGTTTAATTGTATTCCCTGATAGGGATGGATTTAGTCTCATGCCTGAGTGATTTCCTGACTTGGAGCTGTAGGATGTAATTGTTGGATTCTGCTGCTCTCTGGATCCAGTGATAGATCTCCCATTTGAACCCCTGGGATCTTTACTGCACTCAGGGATTCTGAGCCTTTGGCACTTTGGGGGAGTTGAGTCTTTGGGCTCATCCTCAGCTGCATCTGTGTGGAGATGGGGTAGGAAGGAAACAAAGGTGGCTACAGGCCATCTCTTCCCTCTTCCTCCTTCCCCTTTTTGTACTCTCTGGGGATCAAACCAGGAATTATTCAGCTTTTAACCGTTCTTGCTGCAGTTCTGTAATGAACACATGCTCTGAAGACAGTGTGGAAGTTATTTTAGTTTATTTAAAGTCCCCATGTAAATCAATCTTTAAGCAAGCAAGAGTCAAGCATCTGCAGTAAAATTCAACCTTGTGCACAGGACAAAATCCTCCATGAATTCCTACAAATATGTCCTAAAGCTTAAGAGTAATTTCAGCTCCTTTAAGGGAAGGAAAAAATAAAAAGCAACAACTTGGTTTTGGCTTATTTTTGCTTAGTTTCATTTTTCCTTGAATGAGAAAACTGCTTTCAACTCTTAGGTTTTTATTTACATGAGTTCTAAAGGGTAAAACAGGGTTTTAGGCCTTAACTACTTGCCTAGGAAAAAAGATTTGAACTTTTTCTTGGTTTTGATGGTATGCTTGAACTCTGTCCTGCAGTTTCTGTGTATGGAAATTGGTGCTTTTCACACCAGAGCCTGGAAGGGCCTTGTCACAAGAGGAATGTGGGAATTGTGTGCTTTGCCTGCTCTTTCCCAAGAGCTCCTAGCCGAGACTCAGCTCAGTGTGCAGAGCTGCATACCAGTAGGGAAGGGAAATCTTATCTCAGGAGCAGTAAATATGGAATCTAATTTCTAAAGAAGAAGCACTGAAAATCTGCACAGTGGAAAATTTTGCACCTGAGATGTGCTAAAGCTGACTGCGTGCTGGGGTTGTGATGGGTTGTGAGATGGAGTTTTATGCAAGGTACTCCTAAGCTAAACTAAATGCACACCTAAAACTAGTTTTCCTACGTGTCCTCTAACAGTAGGAGTTTCTCCTGGTAGGAATTCCAGAAATGAAAATATAAACAAGAACCCTGTCTCTCATGAGATGTACAGCAGAAAAAGATTTTTTACTGGCCAAAGGAACATACAGATAGAGTGAAGCTGTCCAGAAGGGCTTGAAATGCTTGTGCTGCTTTGCCCAAGAATGTGAAGGAGCTGGACAAAAGGGATGTCTTTTACTCCATCTTTATTTCTTTAATCTGTTTCTAGGGTCTCTATTAGGAGATATCAGCCTTTTTTCTGAGTGCTTTCTCTACTGCGTCTCTCTGGATGCCCAACCCTGAAAGCTTTTTATCTCAGTTTTGGGTTCTAAAAGTCAGGGTTACAGGCAGGGTTAGATTTCTGGCATAGAGCTGTGTCCTGGCTGCAGAGTCCTCCTCTCTTCTCCTCTCTTCATGCTCTACTCCAGTCTGTAATAGGTCCCTGAATTCTCTAAAGGAATATTTTTTTTTCCCCTTACCTTAGGACTCAGCCTGAGCATTTGCCTTAATACTGTTAATGGCAACTTAACCAAAAGCCAGTGGAGAGGTCAGAGAAGGAGCTTGATTACAAATACCACGTGCTCTTAAGCACATGGTCCAATATTTCCCAGTCTCACTCTCAGACAGTGAATTGGTTTCCCTGTAGTGCAAAGGTGGGAAAAGAAATGGAACCATGAAATGCAAAATCTTGAAGGGTCCTCAGAATGGTTGTGAAGAGGCCAACTCAGAGGGGCTCAGCACACAGTTCACATAACAATGATTAACTCCTAGATTAAAATCTTACTCCTTGATAGTTTGGGGTAAAACACAGGCAGGGGTGTTGGGATTATTCCCACTGCTGTTTTGAGCTCAAACATCTCCTCTTAATGGGAGCACCCCGAGGGTGTCCATGGAGCACCAGCTGCTGGAAACCAGCACTGGTGGTGCTTTCAGTGTGATCTATTTAACTGCTTGTGTTCCATGATTCCCCCTCACACCCCCTTGATCTCTTACTGCCAGCACCCCCAGGATGGCCTGGGTGGATTCCTGGTGCATGACAGCTGGGCTGGCTGCTGGCCTGAGGTGCAGGGCTCTGTCTGCACTTCTCCTCAGACCCACAATTTATGTTTGTGTGCTCGCACTATTCACTTGAGTAATGGCCTGATTTACTTGTGTGTGTGGTATTACTCGCTTGTTTTCCCTAAAGAGAAACAAATACAGCTCTTTGGAGAAAGAAAGAGGAATCATTTGCTATAACTTGACTTTAAGGTGTGTGACAGATACCCAGTTTTGAACTTAAAATGAGTGGCAAAGCTATTCTGCAGATGTCTTCTGCAAACTGAACTCCAGTTCACATTTTTAAAGGCTCTACCTGTCTCTGAAAGAGGCACATGTAGAAGAATAAAGACATGGCAGTTTTTCTGGGACAGCTCTAGGATATAAAGTGTTTGGAAGAAAAATATTTGACTTTAGTTAAATCCTGGGAATGAGCTACACGTCTGAATCATGTCATGAGAGCAGAGGGAGGACTATCATGAGGTGATATTGCACTGATGTTTGATAGAGGCTCAGGTTAAAAGTTTAAATTTGAGCCATTCCAAACGTTTTTGTGTTTTGTGGAATTTGACTTTAAACCTTTTAACTCCAGTCCCATCTCAGCTGTGCTGCTTCTGGCTTCTTTTTGGCTCTGATTGGCCTGCTGGGCTTTGGTGCCAGTGAGGGTAGTCTGGCTGCAAACCTCTAGGTCTTGGGGTAAAACAGCTCAGATCCTCACACCACCTCCTCAGCCCATCTGCAGAGTAAGTATATATGCCTGAATGGCTGTGGAAAGTACACTGTAAAGGAAAAATGTCTGAGAATTATACACTTTAGCCAGAAATCTGGGTAAAATGGAAAAAAGACCCTTAAACCAAGACCTCATCCTAATTCCAGATGGATTTTTCAAAGTGGCATAAAGCTTCTTCTAGAAACTTGAAAAACAACCTGGTTTTCAGACCACTGTGCACTCGGCAGATCTTGTTTTAATCAGCTTTATTCAGTAAAACACAGTTCTCCATGAGTTTAAAAGCATGGAACAGCTGCTAAATTGTCCAGAATAAAATCTGTGATTACCCAGAGAGTGTTTCTCTATACTGCCTTTCTAGACAAAATGGCAGGGGGAGCTTTTTCCTTCAGTGGAATAGCAAGTTCCAAAAAATATGTCTGGTTCCTATTACAGCAAAGGAAAAACTTGAGGTGTGCATTGGAAGTGCTAAGCCAGTGATTGAAATGTTAAAGTTGTTCCTAAAGGCCATTCCACATCATGAAGACATCATCTGTAAAGTAATACTGCACAATGATCTGTGAGGAGAGGAGACTGAATTAGCATTCAGGATGGCTGGAGCTTCCAAATGTCCCACATTGGGGTCAGCTCCTGCAGCAGAACCTAGCTGAGGAGTCTTCAGTGAGCACTGACCAATTTATTTAGTGAAAAAAAGGGTTCAGGGGAGAGATTTTTTTCCATCTGTGACTTGTCCCATCCCCACAATTTTGTGCATGTCTGTGGCTGCTCAGTGTGCCACGTGTGCCAACTTACCCAGGGGCTTCCCCAGGATTTTGGAACTTGGAAAGAGCATTTCTGCTGCAGCAGCTCAACCAGAGCCCATCAATGAGGTGTCTGATTTGCCAACTTGCAAAATCTCTTTTTAAGGGCAAGTGTTTGAGGAAAATAAAACAGTTAAAGTCTTCCCACTGGTAGTGTGCCAGTGGAAAAATAATTTCATTAAAAATAAGTATTCAAAGTAATTTTTTGATTAAAATTGAAAATGACAAGTTATCTGCAAGAGCTGAGCTCTCAGAGTTCAAGCACTATGGCAGCAGTGATGGTAGAGCTTCAGCTTCTGTACCACAGTAACTGAGATGGCTTAACAAGAGAACCCCTCTTTCCATTATTTATAGCTCTTTCTGTTCCCTTCACCCTCTGCCATTACAAGCTGTTCAGATCACATCTGCAACTTGGAGAAGTTGTCACAACTCTTTTGGCATAAATTGGCCACATGTGTTTTCTAATCTGTTTTTTTCTTCAAGACAAATATTGTTGCCCCAATTTTTTTTCCTGATTTTTGATAAAATATTCAATCTTCCTTCCTCCCTTCTGTCCTTCCTCCCTTGTGGGAGGCAGGCTGAATGAGAAGGAGCTGTGCAGACCTTTCCATCAGCTGGTCCTGGCGGGGTTTAGTGTGTCACATCTTTCAGTGGGATAGGTGAGCACACTGCTTCTGTAGGACTGGCAGCAGTCTGTAAAGCTGTCTGTGAGCTGGGCTTGCAGAATTTAACCTTTGAGCTTTATTTGTAGTGGGATGCTGAATTATTAATAGGGCTCACAACAGAGATATTTTCTTGTGAGTGTGAAAACTGCTTGTTTTACTGCAATGTTGTTACTTAGGTTTTCACACTCTGTGAAATGACCAAGGAGCTCAGGATTCTTGAATGCTGTGGTAGCAGTTGGCAACACAAACTTTATGGCTTGTCTCTCACAATAAATGTTTTAATTATTTTCATTTAAAAGGCGTTCCCAAACCAAATGTAACATGGCTGAAGAAGAAGGATGTTTTACAAATCAATTCTTCCCTGGTTTTGAATGGCTCTTTATTTCTGAGGAATGTTTCCTACCAAGATGCAGGAACATACACTTGCAGAGCAACCAATGCTCTCGGAAAAGCTGAGGCTGCATCTGTTCTCCACATAACTGGTAAGAGCTAAATGAGAATTCCTTACTGATAACAAAAGTCAGCCAATTCATAATCAAAAGTTTACCCATAAAATAGTTGGGGGCATATTTAACACGTTATTGGAAATTTGAACTTTTTGATTGCATCTGATTCCCCTGGATGTATTCTCTATTTTGTGTTCCCTGTATTGTGGATCTAGGTACAGATGGTTTGACTTGTGACTTCAAGGTTGCTCCATCTTCTTGCTTCCAGGTGACAAATAATCAGCCCTTGAACCACCTGACACATTAGGAACTAAATCCACTGCCACATGACAGTGAGCCCAGTGCTTCTAACTAGAGGCACAGGGCAGGCTTGAGTATTCAGAAAATCTCCAGGGAAACCAGGAAAAAGAAAGCAAAGGCTGGTTTTGGGGTTTGGTGTTATTTTTTTTAATTATAGAGCCTAATAACATGTAGGGGAGTAGAAAAGAAAAATATCTGATTATGAGCCCCAGACTCTCAGAATAGAAAATGTAAAGAAAAAACTCCATTTCAATACCTCTATTGTAAGCAGATTAATCATGTAATTCTGTATAATGCAATCCCACCTTGCAAATCACTGCAGTCATTGGGTCATTTGGCTCTAGAGCTGTCCCACCCTTTGCTGTGCAAAGTGCAGCACAGCTCCTGACCAGTCCTGCTACACACATCCCCTTCCTGGGCACACACCTGGGCAGGTTGTGGATGTTTGGGGCTGTTGGCTGAAGAGAATGTTCTAGAGACAGAGCAGGAGCCTCCGTGTGAGGATGAGTGCAGACTGAAGCTGCCTTCCTGCTTTCAGTTTTCCTGGAGTACATCAAAACTTCAGATGTGCCAGAGAGGAATATTGTTACAATGATGTGACTGGAGAATTGCTCACAAGAGTCTAAATTTTGTTTCAATTCCTGGTCATGTGACATTAGTTTAAATAAATCTGGGGTGGATAGGAGAGGGCCAAATTCGGAAAGTTTTTGGCTGTGCAAGACTGCACTGAAAGGGGAGGACTTCTGCTGTCAGGACTTGCAGATTGCAGTGGCTCAGTGTTGTCTGAAACATGCCATCAGATTTTTGGCTTGGCTGCAGGACTTGCTTGCCTGATGAGGTCCAGTCCAGCAGTAGCACAAAGTCTGTGCAGCCTTTCCAATAAAACTCCCTAAGGGTTGATGAGGCAATCAGTCCTTTGCCTGTGGAACTGGCCTAACTGTGGTTTTGTGGAGACTTTTTTTGTCCTGGTGTTTACAGCCAGGCAGGAGGCTTTGTACAGAAATCACACACTGAGGAAAAATGGTGAGCCAATGTAAAATGACCCAGAGAAGTTGGAATATAGCAAAAGATTTAAACCCTTCTGGAAGGAGAGACATAGATGTTATGTACATTCATTAAAACAGAAATGTTGACTAAGTGGTAAGAACTGTGTGTTGCTGACAGATTGCCCACATTTTTGGCAGTTTTTCTGCCAGCATATGAGAAAAAGGAGGAGTTGCTATAGTGATGGGCATTTGAATCTGCATTCATTATGCTATCTCTATGCTTAATGAGATTTCAAAAGATGTTCTTTTTTCTATTATAACATTTTGTCATAACTCTACCTAATGGAACAGAGGAATTGGCCAGATTCCACTGAGAGAATTATTTTTCTTGCAATTTCTGCATGCAATGAAATAATAAATAATGTTGTCATGAAAAACAGGAAGTCTTGTTTTTACACTGTTACAGGCTTGTTTTTCTAACAAATTCAATAAATTTATTGATTTATTGAATTATTCAGAAACTTGCATAAACATAAATGATTTCTGTTTCCCTGTACACGTGTAGTTTATTTCCTAGACTGATAATTTAACTGCATAAATGAAGTTGATCCTAAAGAATTCCAAACTGCTATTATCTTTCTGCTTCATAACTAGCATGCTGGATATTTTGATATGAAATGTTTTTTGGCATCATGATTTAATTCTTGCTCAGAAGAGATCTTATGCACTGTGTTACAGAACAAAGACTTTCAGAGAATAACGCTCAGTTATTGAAGGGAAGCAGAAGGAAGCGTGTCCTGATGGCATCTGGGATTGGTACAAATGTCACTGTGGTACCTGGTGATCCACTAAGGATAGGTGTGTTGTCTTTTCTTCTTTTTCATTAATATTATTGATTTATTTTACTAAAATAGAGGGGGGCCCATGGAAAAAAGTGAGTGCAATTGTGAGGTGAATCACCCTGACACTAAAGCCATGCAACTGCTCTTTGAGTTCACTGAAAAAATGGAAGGGATTCAGCTGGGCTCTATTTGTGGTTTTTTCCTGTCTAAATCCATGCCTTTGTTTCCATCCCTGCCTGTGCCCTGTGGAGGGAAAAAGCAGCAATTTCATTTAATGCATTTATGACTCCTTTCCCAAACAGATAGAAGGTCTTTAATTGCAGACCTATTTGCATATTGTAGAGTCTGGGTTGAAATTTTTGTTCCATTTAAATCATTGCTCCAGCCTTCCACTTTGTTCCTATAGAAGTTAAGTTTATAAGAACTTACTGAAAGGGAAGTGATGGAGAAGGGTGGTAAGTACACACCAGCTTACAGAGCTCATGCCCCTCAAGGGCCAGTCAGGATGCTGGGCCCTAGCTTGGACTTTAGTGGATTTATGCATATTCTTGTTTCTATTTAGAATGGCAATGGCCTTTATGTAGAATCACACACTTGTACACACTTGTTCACCAACGTTTCAATGTGCTGAGACAAACCTGCTAAAATGCTGTTGATTTTTAGGTTGCCCAGTGCTGCCCAGTCACAGGAATACAGTCCAGTGGCTCTTTGGAGACAGCCCAGTTGAGGAAGTTCAGACCTTGGAATACAGAACCCTGGTTGGGGGTCGTATCCTAGAGGTGAACACCAACTCTGGTCAATTTGCTGGACAATTCCAATGTCGGACTTCAGCTAGTGCAAAACTAATGTCAGTTTGGGTAAATGTCAAGAAGGAAGGTTTGTTGACAATTATATGACAAATTCTTGAATTTTAAAAATATCTTCTTTTGCTCTGTAAAGACTTTCCTGATGACTAATCTTCTTTTCTCTGTTGAAAGTAATTCATCATGTATGGTCTTATTTAAGTCAGTAGACAATGCCATACTCAGGGCTGGATGTGGTAATTAATGTGTATCCAAATATCCTGTGGGGGCTCTTTCTGCTTGCCTGTGTATCTGAGAAGCTGAGAGAATGTGTCTTTCTGCTTAGACATTATTAAATCAGACAGGTTTTATCAACTTCTCCTTCAACAAACTTCTCCATGGTAGCCCACCAAACTGAAACAAAACTGACTTTGAGGTCATCTGTGGAAATATCTTCCTTATAATAAAAATAATTTTAATGTAATTGCCATATTCCAGGACCATCACAATTAATATGGTAGTGATCTTACTGCAGACACCTGTAATCACATCAATATGCTAGAGCACACTGCACACTCACAGATTCCCATGTGAAATTCTCAAGAATGTCTTGTAAGATTCCCCAGCATAATCTGCTGTAAGCTTTTCTATATTTTTTATCTCTTCACACATCAGTTTGATTTGGCTTATGGCTGATGTGCAGGGGACTCAAGCAGCTGGATCAGATCCCCTGGGCTCCCTATGAGAATGTTCTTGGTGACTGTTCATGGGTGAGGAGGGCCCTGCAGTGCCTGAGGTTATGCAGGAAGTTACAGTTCCTAAGGAATCTTACTGAGATATCTCTACAATCAAAACATTTACTTCTCAAAATCAAATGTAAATCAGAAAACACCCTAATAGAACTTTTCAAAAAACTAGGTCCAGCCCTAGATCCTAATCTAAATCTCATTACAGTTAGAATTTCTGCCAGTTATTGAACTGTCCCCCTGCAGTCTTCAGCTGCACTGCCTTTTGGTTGCCCAATCCCCTCTCCAGACAGGTTGGGCAGTATTTTGGGGTGATTCCATTTTCTAGTTCTGAGCTTTAACTGTGATTGACACTTAAGTAAAAGTTTCATCACTGCCATACCCATGCATGTGTGAGGCTGTAAAACCCCCTTGGTGGTTTTTGCACAGTAGGCATTTTGAGGGCACTTCTGAGCAGTGTCATCCTAGTTAAACAAACAATACAGTCTCTCCATCATGGCTGCAGTCAGTAAATTTAACTATTTCTACTTTGAAAAAGGCCCTTTTGTATTATTTTAAGAAATCCAGAAGTAATAAGGAAACATTGAAAAACAATAAGTTAAAGAATTCATTATGTGCTGCAAGAGTGAGTCTGTGGACACAGCTGGTAGCTATCAATTATTCTTGGTTATTATAGAAAAACCTGACTCCTTCTGTGATCACATAAAAATCTGTCAACATTGCATAGTACTTCATCTTTTACCAAGTGTCAAAAAAAATTGTGGAGGAAGGGGTAAGTGTGGAATTTTGACTAAATATAAAGGTAGTAATTGTTAGAGGTGATCGGTTTTTAATATAAAACGCTCTTTAGAACAAATTTCTTTTTCATCTTGCCAGATGCCTCAGTGGCAAATTATTTTTACATTAAATACTTCTCTGTAGTTTAGTGCAGGATTTTCTTAAATCCTAAAGTTATGTGAGGTGTCTGGAGCAAGATGAGTTTTGCTCAGGACAAATTTGCTGTAGAACAGCAGGAAACCTAGAGAGCCTGATTTACAATTTCCTCATTTTAATGCTCATTGTATAAAAATGTTATGAAAGTTCTAAAGGAAGCTCATCAGTTCCTACTGTGAGCTAGGTTCTGCCCTTCATGTGCTGATCTCATCTGCCTTCTAGAGGGCTTCATGCTCGTAGGTAAGGGCTGAACTTGAGGGGAAGCTGAGCAGAGCTAAAATTTAGTTGTACTTTGGCCCATGGTCCCTTTTCACAGTGCTGAAATATTTGCTTTTCTACAGAGGATGTGGTGTCTATCCAGCCTACAGAATGTGCTGCCAAATCAATCAAAGTGGGACACAGTTCCAGTGTACAGTGCCTCTCTCACACTGCTTCCAATTGTATTTCTTAGGTTACACCTGGGAATATGCTGAGTGGAGTCCTTGCTCTGCCACCTGTGGGCATTCAGGAACCAGCTCCAGGAGCCTGCAGTGCATGAACACAGAGAAACAGAAAGTAAATCAGTCCCAATGCAGAGAGCTGCAAAAACCAAGGATTGTTTACCAGCCCTGCAACAGAGAGGACTGCCCTCCCAGGTAAACTCCCTTCTGCTCTATTTCCATGAGCTCTTTTTGTCTGAAAATGCACTCACCACCTCCTGAAATTGTTTCTGTGTTTATGCTCTGAGTGTGGGATGTGGGGTTTATTTCATCATGAACCTTAAAGCAGGAGAGATGTGGAAATGGATCACAAGCAAGTAGGGAAGTGCTTGATTCAGCTGAATAAATAAGAGCTGAGGGTGTCTCCATGCTGCTGCAGCAAGTCTTGCTGCTACCACACCACACCTCAAAAGCTAAGCTGGAGCTCTCTCTGAGGCACTGGGATGTGCAGTTTTGTGGAATCTGTGCCACCCCTGAGGGATAACTTGTGTTTAGAGTGGCCAGGGTAACTCTGTGTTCACCTGCTCTCCCTTGTGCCGGCAGAGCTCTCAGTAAGATGTTTTCTGAGGAATGCCTCATTTCTCTCTATTGCCCCTCACCACAGAGCTCCCTGAATGTCCTTCCCTGCCAGATTTCTGACTGGATCAGCTGGGGATTATAGGGCTGAAAATACTTATATCACAGACAGGTGTATCACAGCATCTGACTCCAAAGGCCAAAACCACACCTCTGGACTGTCTGAGCTGCATTGAGCATTCCAGCTCAACAGGGTGTTTCTCCAGGTTTTCTACAGGAAACCCCACAGGATCTTCAAAATAGGTGCTTTTTGTTGCTTTAAAGAATTTGCCATCACTATCAGCAGAACTCTGGGGGGGATACACACACTTTAGAGTTGTCTCTCACTGGAAAATGTTGGCAGGGAAGTGTTAAGACCTTAGCTGACATTGTGAGAGTGCATCTTGCCAGTATGTTCTAAATTCTGTTCTAAATGCAGAAAACCTAGCCACAGATATGTATCAGGAGAAGTTGTTTGTCTTTCATTATTAGCAGCCAAAAACCAGATTATCCTAAATTGTGATACTGAACTCCAGCCAGCCCAGAGAAAGCTAACATTTTGCCAGTAGAAAAATACTAAAATCAAACTAATAGTTTGAAACACAGCTTCAGTTGCAGGTTTCCCTCTGAAGCTCCAGCATTTGGAGCAGATGACAGGAGGGTGCAGGGGGTCCTGGGGCTCCTCTGAGCAAGGTCATGCCTTTCAGTGGATTGCAGGCATGACTAAATAATCTGGTTATCACTGGCCTTGGAGTATTCACAATATAAACAAACTGGTTCTTTCATAGATCTAAAGAGAATGGGAACTGAATTGTCTTTTTGTATGCTTATATTTGTTCTGCTTTTAATTTGCCTTTATGTAATCACCAGTGGAAGGCAATTGTGTGTATACTAACATAATTAACTCTGCCTCAAGCCATACTTGTATGCTGAAATATGAATTGGTTTTCTTTTATGGAATATTCCATGCTTTCTATACAGGAAGAGCATCCCAGATGCCTGGAAAATAGCCCTGTGTACATTTCTTGGTGCCTTTAGCCTCTTGCCCTCCCTGTGATTACTGACCTGCGAGGGAAGTGCAAAATGTCCTTTCCATATCCCCACTTACTGATTTCTGCACAACCTTCTCATCTCAAGGCAGCTCTTTAGAAAGCATCCATAGAATTATAAAGGCTTTAGATGTATGACCTCAATTATTCAAAGAGTTTTGCACGTGTTTAGTCACTTCTCTGTGTCACAGTGGACAGCTAGAGTTAAGCAAATATAAGGCCTTGAGTATCTACTTAATTTGTGCTTTGCTGTGCAGGCACTGCACCAAATGTTTGCAAAAGCACTTCAGCTTTAAAAGGGAGGAAAAGACAAGGATGCAGACTGTAAAAGATTAATCTTCCTAGAATGGATATAAGCTGTTTGAGTGTAAGGAAAATGAAATAATTGCTGAAGAAAATAGAATTTTTTCCTGTTGTCACTGTTGTGATACATATAAAGTCCATTTTATATTTCTAGCCTGGATTTATGCAAAGAGCAAGGCAATTCGATTGTATTACCACCTGCTGCCTCCCCAGTATTGTTCCTAGCTGCCAAGAGTGACTAAATATTTTCAATTTCTAATCAATAAATAACATGTTCTGCTTGAGTCGTTGGCTGGTGAGATCTCAATGTAATAAATTCGGGTGAGTTATGGCAGCTGTCACTTCAGTACCAACTAAATTGTTACCATCCATTATATAAGCAATGGAAAAGTACACTCTCCTTCCTCTGGAATGCCACATCCAGCAGGGTCTGTAGGGCTCACCTGGTAACAGATTCTGGTAACAAACATTGCAACCTCTGTTAGCAAACAAGCTGACATCAGTTAACCACGTTAAGAAGACCTTGCTCAAGTGAAGAAGAAGCTGATTCTAACCATTCTCGCATCTAAAACTTGCAAGGACAGGTTCCTTTGCATTTTCTTTGCAAACAGTTGCTGCTAGCTACTCCAGGACTGCAATAATTGCTGTGAATGTGTATTCTGTGCATCCTGTAGGTGGGTAGCTGGGCCCTGGTCCGAGTGCTCTGCATCCTGTGGCAGCGGGTTTCGGCACCGACGGCTCTCCTGTCACCAGGCCACGGCCAGTGGCAGTGTCCTGGCCCTGCTGCCAGGGGCCTGCCCAGCCAGGGACCAGCCTGCAGCAAGGACACCCTGCCCGGGGCACCCCTGTCCCCCAGGGCCACCACAGGCCACCACACAGGTAAGTGGCAGCATTTGTCTGCAGCCTCCTTGTTTTATGGAAGTGGGACAGTGCCATCCTCTGATGAACTGCCTCAACATCTGTCCCCTCGTGCCTCAACATCTGTCCTCTTGCACAAGGCAGGAGCTCTGTGGTTGTAATTACCTTTCAGACCAGACAATTAGAAATCTTGTTTTTTTTTTCATTTTATGCTCTCTGAGCAACTGTTTTGGTTGAAGACATGACCTGACACCAGACTATTAGCTGCAGTGTATTTTATAAGCTAAGCCATTAAGATGTATTCCATTTTCCAAGCTAGTTTATTGCTTTTATTGCAGTCATGTTAGTACACAGTTTGCCTAGTTGTACTTGTCAAGTCCCCCCAAAAAAATATATGAATGTGCTTCAACAGCACATTGAAGAAGTTGTTCAATTCACAGAATGCACTGAAGTCTGTTTTCCTCCATTTTCTATTTCTTCCTTCATGCAGCAAACTTGTGTTCATCTTGATAAGATTTGTATTTATTGTTCAATGTGCAAAGTAATTAATTAGAATTGCTGTTGCTGCATTCCCAATACAGGTTTTAGCAAGGCAAGTTTGTAATGGGCAGAGCTACAGAAAGAATTCTGTAGCAGTAGGGATGTGGCATGATGAGAGAAGACAATGTATTTAGCTTTAGGAACAGGCAGGAAAGTCTTGGCAAAACTGCACAGAGAGAACCAAAAATATGTAGGCCTTATCCACTCTGAGGTGTGACAGGGCTGTACAAGGCAAGATGCAAAAAAACCATGGCTGGGCTGTGTAGCTGGGTAACTCCAGGAGAATAATTCTGTTGTTACTGACTTGGCTGTTTCTTTTTCTCTGCCCTCACCCTTTTCTCTCCACTGCCAGTGCTCTGGCCGCTGTGCTGGCCGCCCTGCAGGCTCACAGCACCGTGAGTCCAAATGTCAGCTCCAGAACGGATCCTCAGTGCCAAACTCTGCTTGTGATGAAAGAAAGAGGTAAACAGTGGGGAGAAGTTACAAGTTAGATTCTTTAGATGATCACATTGAAGGTACAGGACTGTCACTGCAGTACAAGTAGGCAATTTCTTCTGTGTCAAACAAAGGAAAGGAGATACAGTCATCCCTTTGTGGACCCTGGATGAATTCAGGAATCCGGGAGAGGTTATGCCTGAAGAACACACAGCATCCAGTATGGAGTGTTTCAGGGTCAGTTAAGTTTCCTTAAAGGTGAAATACCTTTTCTATTCCAGGGTTAAGAAACTGGTTTAAAGAAACATGTTTTCTCATGAGTGAGAAGGCAGGATGAGTGAGCACAAAATTAAATAAAGGGAATACAACTTAAATATAAGAAAAAATGGAACAGGTTACCCAGAACGTTGCGGTATCTCCATCTTTGGAGACATTCAAAACACAGAGACAATCTCGAGATCCTGGTCTAGTTGGCAGTGCTATGAGCAGGGGCATGGGGGCTGATCATTTCTGGTGTTGTATGAATAAGGGTTTAGCCCAAAAGCAAACCTTTCACTGCTGTTTATTTCCCTGCACAGCCCTCCTGCCAGAAGGAACTGTTCTTCAGAGGGGTGTGATGTGTACTGGCGGCCAGGCCCCTGGAGGCCCTGCAGTGTGGGCTGTGGCACTGGGTTCCAGTCCAGAGCAGTGTCCTGCGTGCACAGGCAGAGCAACAAACCCGTGGCTGAGCAGTTCTGCAGAGGGAGGAAGAGACCAGTGACCTGGCAACACTGCAGTGTCACATCCTGTGGCAGTATGTAAATGTTTATTTAAATATGAGCATAGTAATAGTTTGTAGCAGTTATATTAGAAAATGACTCACAGTTGTACACTATTGATTCTACAAGCATTTGATTGTACATCAAAGGTAAAACTATCCTCTCCAAGGAGCACTTCGTCATGCTGGGGTTTCTTTTCTCTAAGTAGGCCAGTTTGATATTAAAGCCTCAAAAGCACTTTTAGAAACAGGATATTTAGGAAGTTTTTTTGCAAACTTCCCTACATGACTGTGCCAGTTGTGACTCACAAGTCTCTGAGCGAGCTGTTAATGCCTCCAAGCTGGGGTTGTGTTCTGAAACAGACAATGAGTAAATGAGTGTAGTGAGATCACACCTCTTACTTGTGACCTTGTTTAGCTTTGAATCCACTGCTGCCAGAAATGCAGGCTAAAATAATTACAAAGCTAACAGGAACCCATCAGTTGTTTACAATTACAATGGCAAGCTGTGCTATTTCTCTTTTGCTTGTTATAAAGCCTTGTAATGTTTAAATATATTTTTCAGAAGGCGAATGCAAGGATACAACTCACTACTGTACATTTGTAAAGCAACTAAAGTTATGCTTGATAGACACCTACAAAGAAAGATGTTGTCAATCATGCCAAGAAATATAAGTCCTCTATGGCAAGTTCATGATGCTGCAGTGAAGAGATGAGAAGAGTGGTTCATTAAACTAACCTGCCTGAGGTATACTCTTGTAAATGAGCCATTAGTTGTAACAGTTAAATGGCAACGTGGGGCTAATGAAAACACAATATTGTGGATTGATGTGCTGGATAAGGTATTGTTTCTGGGAGCTTTCATTTTTCATTCTTTGCAATGGAACTTCTAATGTTTTAAACACGTATGGATTAGCAAGATAATATTATGGCATATCATCTGTAAAATTTTCCAGGCTATCATTTATAAATTTATCTGTTAAAAAAAACATTACCTTAAAGCAAGAAATACTGGTTACTGTCCTTAACTTATGAGGAAGAGTCACAAAAACACTTGAAAAACTTTTGGAAATGCAGCAACTATTGATTCCCAAGATTTTGGTTTGGGAGTTTTTTGATCATATTTAACACCATTTTAAATTTACAGAAGCTGTGGCTTGTAGCTGTAAAATTTTGGCAGCAGCTTCATTTTCATAAACAGCTTGAGCTTAAGGGTTGATCTCACAGGATGTGCTTTACAGATACTTGCTCTCAGATGGATACACAGAAGTACATTGAATTTTTCCTGCTTGGATTTCTGTGTATAGAGTAAGAAACTATAGATCCTTGTACAATTTTCAAAGCAGCAATAGATCTCTTTTGAATAAATGAGGTGTCATTTTTTATTGTTTCTATTCTAATTCCAGTCTCTGAAGTACAATCAAAGTTCTGGCATGGCTATACTTTTGTACTGATATTAAATGGGACAGAGGCTTCCTTGTCAGAGCTGGGAACAAACAATTGTGAGCACTGGTCTCTTGCACATCAAGTCAAATGAGGAGCCAGTAACTGGCCAAAATAGCTGTCAGATTTCTTGTCTTGAATAATCATTCTATTTTTCTCCATTAATGGGGAAAAATGTCCAAGGAAGAATTACTAATTGTGAAGATAGACAAGTGCAAGAAATCTATTTTGAGCATTTTTCCATCAAGATGGTTTTTCCATCATGACCATTAACCATCTGAGTCGTTTGCAAGCTGATAAATTCTTACCATAATATTCCTGGGTAAATTATCTTCCACATTGCAGATTGTCTGACTAGGGCTTTAAGCAGAGAGGACCCCACAGGAGGCAGAAAATAGATGTTTTTTTGCTTTTGTAGTTTCCAAACTACTGCTCATATTGGAGGCCTGAATGCTGACTTTGACTTGGCTCTCGTGTTCCATCTCTGACCTGTGCGACAGGCAGAGAGCTGGGAGTGCTGTGGGGGCAGCTCACCCACAGCATCCTGCACAGAGGGTTTGCATCACTGAGAATTAGGGTAGCACTACTGTATAGAAAATGTTTAGGGTGGACTATCGTGTCCAAGGCTGATTGCAAGGAGAGGATATTCCTGATCATTACGTTTTTCATCAGCAATGGGTCTTGATTGTTTAAGCAGTTTTTTAAATTAAACATTTGTAAGATACTTTTGTAGATATTTATTGTCTGATTTTAAAGTGCAATATTTTTTTTTGTACAGTGTTTAATAAAGATTTTTGGACATATATTTTTTCTTATTACCAAAATTTCTTATTCATGTTTTCCCTTTATATTTAAAGTTTTCAAATGTTAACACATAGCACATTTTTTGTTGCGTTAACTTTGGTTAAGTATGCATGCTATACCAAAGCAGTGCTGTAAATGTTTGTGATTGCAATTGGCATGACATTCCTCTGTAGATTATTTTATTGCTTCTCCAGTACCTGAAGATTTTAGCTTCTTGAACGTAGTTTGGATTTTTCTGAAATAAAAGTATAGTTTGATTATTCACCACTGTGATTACCCTGAGATTGTTTATTACCATGATTTGCATGGTAACCATGCTTTCATTCTTTGTTATTTTCTCAAATTACTTTGTCCATAATTCTGAATTCTTCCAAAGCCTCGGATTAGCTCTTATTTTTAACAGTCTATCAGACATATTGTCAATTTTCACTGCAGTCTGCCTTGCACTACTATTAAGAGACAACATAGATATAACCTGACTGAAAAAGTGGGAAGATAATTTGCCAAGATCCAAATGTCAGCTCTGATTCACTGAAATCTAGAATCAGGATTCTTTTAAGGGTGGAATAATAATTCATTTCTTTTCTGTGTCTTCCCCAAGCAGAGTTCATTTAGATGTGACAGAACAGCTCCATGTTTTCTATTTAGTGACTGATGGGAATACCTCCCTCAAAAAGAAATTGTTTCAGAATATCCAATATGTGTAAAGAGTCTTTAGAAAGAATAGTCTAAGAAATAGTATGAACAATAAAAACTTTAAAGAAAATTTTATTAAATAGAAAATAAATGTATAACAATTTAATGGTGGCGTTTCAGAGTTATCCTAGATAACAACATTGGCAAAGGCTTAATTTTCCTTTTGAACTCCAGTTGTGCAGTCTTTAAAAAAAGCCAAGGCCCTGTACAGCAGTGCTGTGGAGCCTGCTGCTGGATGGCAGAGTGCACAGAAAGCACTCTCAGAATAGCAGCTGAATCCATGAATAACTTTGCTGCTTTCACATCTTGGTTTAGCATGACATCATAAAATGCTCTTTTAACAGCTGTTATTTTGGAAAAATATTAGTTTTCCAGCCGTCTCTTCACTTGGTCTGCATTTCAGTAATTTGTTGCTTATGAAAAGGTTGACGTCAGGTATTGAATAGTGTCTGAAGGTTTATAATATCATTTGATGCTTTCCCTGGAAGCACAATCAGTGTGTTGGGGCTTGTTCAATTGTAAAGTAATAAAGGCTTCTCTCTTTCACTATTAAACTTAGGGGAAAACATTATGGACAAAATGAAAGGAAATATGCCCCTCCACCCTGAAAAAGCCTTTAAACACATCTGCAGAGGAACTGTTAAATGTATCTGAATATGCCCTCCACTTCCCTTCCTCTCAAAATGTTTGTACCGTGCTGGTAGGTGGCAGCAAATGACTTTCCATAACTTAAGGGAGGGAAGTGACTTCAGAACTGAAAAAACAGCTGTGAAAATTTAAAAAAGCATCTGGGCTCCCTCACAGGCCCAGCAGAAGAGCCATTTTGAGCAGAATATGCAAGCACATGTAACTTCATGGATTCAGACTGCATTTCTCCCTCCCTAGAGAGGAGAGCTGGAGGGCATTGGGAGCTTCTGTAAATGGCTCCAGAGGTACCAGGACTGTGTAAAGCATGTGGACCTGGGTAGGTGTGACTGTGCAAAGTTTTGGCTTTGTTTCCTCACTTGTGGCATGACAGAGAAAGACTCAATAGAGTGTATTTTTTCTTTTGTGGTACAGAAAGATGACAATCAATTAGACTTTTTCCTGTCCTGCTTTTAGGATCTCACAGATTTACATCATCCTTGTTCATTCGGTCTGAGCGAGGTGAATAATTTTCAAACAGAAAAGTAAAACTGATTTGTCACGTCATTAACAGAGTAAGTGATACTAAAAAATCACAGTACAAAGACAAAAGTTCTGTAAAAGTGACTGGTGCTATAATAATATTTGGATCCTGCCATGCAATGCTTTTGTGCACAGCTGATTTGCTCAGTTCAGCTTTCTTGCTTTCAAATGACCAAGTTCCTGCTTTAAAAATGTTCCCATCATTGATCTTAGCCCTTTAATAAGAGACTTTGTTTATGAAGTACAGCCACATGATTCTGCAGAACCCAGATACTGTTCTACACCACAAGATGTGCAATACTGAGAAAAAAAATCATACTGGAGTGGTGTGGTAGAGCATGACAAGACAGTTAATTACAGAACTATGAACTGAGACTTGCTTAAATCCTGAATGTGATAAAACTAAAATTGATTCATCTGGATTTTTCAAAATCAGCAAAAGATACATAGAGAAAATACTAACTATTTCATACAGAAGCAATTTCATATAAAATTTCTGTAAAAAAAAGGTGTCTGTATATTTGGAACAAGCAATTCTTTGAAGAGCAGACAGACTGAAGCCAGGCTGCCCACAGATTTCTGCATCTCAGCTGGTATTTCTTTTTTTACCTGAGTTTACTCTCTTTTGTGTAGATCTGTGCAGTCTCTAAATGAGATTTGACTGAATTTGCACACTGGGTTTAAAGATGATTCAGACATGCACTAAGTTTATCAGTGTGTCCAAGGAGCACCAGTTTTGTTTTCTTTGGCAGTAAGGCTGAAAGAGCATGATCAGGGAAATTAGGGAACGGAGTCTAATGACATGCTACTGGTGGTTGAGTGATTTCAACTGTGTGAACAGAAAAAGAGTGAGATTAGAACCTGTTAATTGCTACTAGAAATTACAGTGGGACCTTTATACTCACTTCAGATCTGAATGAAGTTAAAGTAGTGATGACTACAGCTAAAAGCAGGTTTTTAGAAATGCCTAGGTGTCATAGGATGCTATCTTGTGATCTGAGCAGCAAAATACAAAGAAAAAAAATCTTGCAGATTACTGAGATTATGACTGATTTGTTAGATTATCTTAAATAGCATTATTTGCTTACTGTGTAAAATACTTTATCAGCAAAATGCACTTGTTATTTCACAAATACAGTAATTTGATTTCAGAAAATATCAAATAACTAAATATGTTATAAAAATGCTTGAGATGGAGCATGATGAAATCTGGAGAGTCAAGAAAACTAGAATGCACAATCAGAAAAAGCACAGATGCTATGTAGGGAGTAGTGCTCCTTCAGCATTTGGCAAATCTTTATTAGTCTTGCAATGGACTTTGGTTTAGCTTTGGCTTTCTTCAAACTTCTAAAAGCAAAATTTGCAGTATTTAACTTGCTTCAGTCCTAAAGAGAAAATGAACAAGTTGGTTTCCAATTACTTAACTAAGGTGCTTGAAATACTGCAGGTAAGTATTATGAGACAGCAGGTACTTCCTCTGGGACAGGGCTGCAGTCTGAGCCGGACCGCTCTGGGGACTCCCGGCGGTAGAACCTGTGACCCTGACAATCTGTGCTGACATAGACATAACCCGCAGCATCTGGATTCAGTCCCGGGCAGACCTCGGGCTTCTTTGGCGTATACTCAGTGCGATACAAAGTTTCATCTTTAAAAGGAACTCCAGGAGGTACAACCTGCACAGGTTTGAAACTTTGAGGTGGATTGGCCTGATGAGGTATGTAATGGGACCTGAATGTAGTTAAACTAGCAAATTTTCCTGTGGGCTTTTGAATTTCCTCTTCTTTCTTAATAGGCCCTTGTGGACAAACTTTCCAGGGTTGATAGTCTTCTTTTGTAGTAGTCTTCCCTTGAAAAGGGCCAGTGTTTTTTCTTCCAGGAGCTGGTTTCACAGGGGCTCTAGGAACAACTTTGTGTTTAATGTAATCCAGACGGTTTGAAGACTTGAGGTCCATCTTGTCTGTGGGTGGAACGTACTCTCTTGGTTTGTGGAACTCGGGCGCGGTGACCACATATGGCTGATAGCGATCCTGGAATTCAGTGGTTCCTTTAAAAGGATCGTCAGATCCATGTTTTCTACTTTCAGGCTTGCAGCTTTTTGCTTGTTCCCCAGGCATCCCTTTAAAATCTCTCTGGTGGGTTGTGAGATCTTCAAAGGGTTCGTCGCTCGGCTTGTACTCTTCCCTTGGCCTTACGAACAAGGGCCCCAACTCATGGACGACGTACGCCGTGCGATGGATGGTGTTGCCATCAAAAGGCCCCTCTGGCAGCTTGCTTTCACAAGGTTTGCAGCTTGGGGGGGGATTGGGCTGCTTAGGGATGTAGTCATCTTGAAACGTGGAAGGATTTCCAAACCTCTCCAAAGGTGGCTCGTAGTCACGCTCCACCTTACAGGATTCTGTTCTTTGACTTTTCCATAACCTGTAGTGATCTGTAAAGCAAAACCAAAATTCCACCACATAGGTGTTATTACTTAAAACCAGTCCTTTAAAATGAAGACAAAGTCTTCTGGAATTAAATCTTGCAAAACAAAGAAATTGCATGTAAGTGAAAATAATAAAATTATCTGCATGTTTCTGATCTGACAAAATTGTCACTATTATAGTGTGTGATAAAACCAGACATGCAAAATGGCACCTGATGCCGTATTTTGACTCTTTGCTCAACAGAAATTATATAGCAAATAGCCCTATACATGCTTTAAATACAATATCTTCCATTTTACTTAAAAGATTTAGCACCTTTGCACTAACCATCAAAATAGAATAATTTGTGTCAAGACAGATCATTACTAGGATGATGGATATGTAAGCTATACTGTACACAAGTAGAAGCCTAAACTCCACTTTTGACCTACTCTGTGGAAAAATAAGTGACATGAACTATAACGATCTGAAAAATATACTGCACCTTAATTTCCATCCAGTTTTCCCTGAGATAGCCCAACCAGGTGCATGTTGGAATTTCCTTGTAGCTGATCAAACCTGAGAGAGGGCTTTTAGCTTAGAAGCAGTAGGTCTCCTCTCAACAACTGGAGTGCTGAATGTTTTAGGGCATCATCACCTGCTTCCTAGTATGTTTTGCTCCCTGTCCCAAACCAACAAATCCAGTTTCTAACATAGGTAATTCCAATGCTACCTTCATCTTGGTTACTTCTTTTTCTGTAGGGGGCACCTCTTATTACCTCGGTAGGTTGGGACGGTATCCACTTTGGCATCTGAAGTGTGTTTCCTCTCTCGAGGCCTTGCTAATGTCACTGGCCCTACTTTATGAGGATTGTAATCTCTCTGGTAAATGGTTCCCAGGTCAATCTTCCCTGACTTTGGCCTATATTCTGCTTGTGGCCGAAAAGGTCTCGGAACAATTTCATATGGCAAATAATCAGACCTGAATTGGGGAAAAGAAAACACTGGTCAAAAAAATATTTTCTTCCTTCTGAAGCCACTTCTGTATTTTTTCCACTATTTGGAGAAATAACAAAATGTTTACTCTGTAAAAATCTATCAGACACCATATGTTGGAGGGATAGCACAAAGGAGAGAAAACCACAGTACATAAATCTAGGGTCTCTGATGCATTATAGAGTCTTTACTAAGAGGTAGATGGTTTTTTAACACTCCAAGTCCCATTCATGTTTTAACAATATTATTTAAAGTGTCTGAAAGGAGATTTACAAAGTTGCTATAATTTTGCAAAGAAAAATGATCAGAAAGCAGAAGCAGAGCAAAGCTCAAATTACTGCAAGTGGTAGCATTTACTGATTGCATGAGGAGAATGGAATATAATCAGAAACAGCATTTCACTGTTTTCGTATGGGCACATTACAGTAAAAGGATGTATATTACATATGTGGGTGTTTAAATAGACCATACAAGCACATGACCAGTCTGGCAGAATAGCATTTGGCCTTTCTATTTATGTCTCTTTTTTCTGATGAACAAAGAAATTTCACCAGATTCCCTCACAGCTTAAAAGAAAAACAATAATAATGGAAAAAGTAAACATTGATGCTGCTGTCACATCACTGACAATGAATGAGTGATATTTTTTTTCTAATTCTTTGAAAGACGCTCTTTAATTCTGTAAGCTTAAAATCAGAGTCTATGGACAGATATACTGAACCCCTTTACAGTTTGCTTTCTTAAAGCTAATAATTTTCTTAAATAATCTGAATTTTAAAAATCAATAAAATAATTCCTTTTCTTTTTTCTTAAGATTTCATTATCTTGGATTCTACGTATATATTACAGAGAATTCCCCAGTTCACCAGGTTTTCCATGAGACCTAAATTTCCTAACAGGCTGAAAACAAGACCAAAATCTTTGATTCTCTTTACAGGTCAAAGGCTGCTGTAAAGAATGCAAATCTTGCTGGATGCACACTTTGCTATTTTTTACAACCTTTTTGTGGTAACTGTATATCTATACTCAACATTTATACTTTAAATATGCAAAAAGTGCAAAGGATGCAATGACTGCATTTTGAGAAGATTGCAATACAATGTTAAGCCTCCACTTAAGTAACAAAAAATGAAAAATTTGACAGACTAACTATAAAACATGGTTTGAAAATATTTACTTGAACGTAGTGGTGCCATCCATTCTTGCCTTATCCTCTTGGAGCTCTGGTTTTGGCTTACAGCTCTCAGGAGGGCAGATGTTGCCATAGCCAGGGTAGTTCTCCAAATACTCAGTTTTGTGGCTCGGCTTCGCTCCATCATCATAAATCTTTGTGGGTCTGTGGCAGCAGCGGTGGCGTCTGGGTCAAACACATCAGAGCAGAGAATTTTGAATTGTTTCATTGAAGAGGAAAACCCATACTCTGTCTACTGGGAGTGAATAACCACTGGGGAAGATTGAACAATGTCAGTAGTTTTTGTTTAAAATCTTTTCAGGGTGATAAAGCCACAAAATATTGCTGATGGCACAGGTCCCAGGGCACATCATGCTAATACAGTAATAAAAGCACTGCCAGCTGGGACTTAGTCCTTGGTGCAGAATACAAGGCATGGACAGAGTTGATCTCAGTCCTCTAAATGGTGCTAGCACCAAGATGCACTTTCCTCTTGTCTGTAATGTTTAATGATATTCCTCCTTTTATTTGGAAAAGTAACTAACTATGCTTCATTTCTGTCTCATATTGTCTCTTTTTTACTGCTGTTACTTCATTGCTTGTCTTTTTATTTCTGTACATCTCACCTGTTTTCACCACTACTGATTAACACTTTTTGATTAAAATTTTATGGTGTGAAATCTCATGTGCCTTTCTAGTGGTCTGCAGGCCATTTATGAACTTTCAACTCTTTTTTTCCTCCACAGACTGACTAAATTCTTTACCCAAAACACATGTTTATTTGAAAGTAATGACATCTCTTTTTCCTAATAGGTTTTATTTCAATTACTCCTGCTTCTCGTTGATGCTTATATCAATGACACCATTGTGGAAAAAAGGGAGGTATATAATGATAATTCCTTATTTATGCCTTGTTGTTTTCAATTAATGATCCATAAAATTAAAATTTAAATGTTATTGTTTTGAAAATCTTGTTGTATTAGTTCCAATTTGCACAATGCGCATCTCTGGCTGACCTCAAGGAAATATATAATGACAGGTTTTCCTCCTACTTATGGCTGACAACTTGTAATGAAAAGGGAAAAAACAATAAATATTTTTTAAAATGAACAAGTATTGTAAAATTCTGTGATGAAGAGCTAATTATCTGAACCCCAAGAAGGGGAACATTGTACAGCTCTTAGTAAATAGAAATAAATTCAAGTTTCAGGAAGCTAGATATCCAAAGAACATTTCAAAGGTCTGCAGAGAATTTTAGCTAGCACTGAATACCATAAAGGAAAAAAATAAATTAAAGCAAGGTAAAATAGAATACAGAAACAGACATGAAGGACTCCTGCTGGGAAAATGAAAAAATGAAAATGAAAAAAACACTGAAAGAAGTTCTTGGAGACTGGAGATCCTAAACCTGGTATTAGTTTGTGCTGCCTGATTTTGCCAGCTCAATAGTTTAAAAAAATGAGAAATAAAGTAGCCCTGTCTAAGAACTCAGATCCTTTCAAAGCCTCAGGTGTTTACTCCTTTTCAATCAAGTAAATTAACAATTGAGAGACCTTTTCAAAACATAGCAGTAAAGAAAAAAGGAAGAAGAGGGAAAGAACAGGAAAGGTAGGAAAACAAGGAGGTAAGTGTGTGCTATTTCTCACTACAGTGTTCGCCTGTCATTATATTTGTCATGAAATTCACTTTCACCTTAGTAATGTTTTCTTCAGCAAGTACAAACAGCACATGCTGTGTCACATAGCATCTAAAAGTAACAGCTAAGCAGAAACAAAAGACATTGAATGGATGGTTTGAAAGCTGATTGAAATACAGGTTACCAACTTATAATGTTCTTCATGTATTTTTTGGCCTAAAATTCAAAGGAGCTGGAAACAAACATTATCCATCTGCAAAAACTTCACTTTGACAATCTTCAGTTTGCCGTAAGCTGGTCTGGAAGACCAATCACCAGTCAAATCACCTTCTGTGTTCTGGGGTCACCATTCTTTAAGGACTTAATTCTGAATATTTTTAACAATGTTGTGAATATATCTCATGTACTGCTGAATGGACATGCTACAAACTGAAATAGATACTAGAAAAATGATTCCTGCAGAATGAACCTGTAGTTCTTGGTAAATACAAAACAGAGGTGAAATCTACTCTTTTCAAGGAAAGATGTTTGCAATTTTATTAGAATTCATTGTTGATCCCAAAATGTCCTTCAAACCACTCATTTCTAGTGCACAAAATAATTCTGAACACACTCTGTGCACAAAATTACTGAGAATCACATGATATTGTGGAGGAAGTTCCTACATCCTACTCTATGTTGTGAAAGTGCTTTCAGTCAGCCTGAAGGGTAATGTAAAATTACCTTGTGAATTTGACTTGGAGAAGAGATTGGGTTCTTTTTGGTTAACTGATAAATCTGCTTTAGGATGTTGTCAAATTTAGAATGTTGTCCAGTTGCTAAACCAAAATTTTTCATTTAGGTAACAATTTTATAAAATTAATTCTATAAGGCATCACATTGCTAGGAATCATCAGAGACTACAGATTACAGCTCTGATACACGAAATATGTTGCTTGGAGTTTGGCCCGCACTCCTGGAGGCATTGTTTATTTTTAACTTCTTCCTTTTATTTATCATAATTTCCACGCCAGAGTCACTGATAATTCAAATGGGTTTGGTGAGAATATCCCTTTTCCCATGCCTGACTGGCACTTGCTTTGATGGATTATTATTCTTTCCCTTCTTTGTGGTAGACTATCTTGTGTCTTGCATAAGGTTTGAACAGAATCTCAGCTAAGTAAAAGTGACAGTACATCAGCTCTCTTGTGCCAAATGCTCTTGTTCTGGTTATTTTAACAGAATGCTGATGATTTTAACTTATTTAAGGCCTGGCATATGTACTTTTTTTATACGATGCTAGCAAGATGCTTGAAATTCTACCGCAAAGCATTTTCCTCTCAGAGAACTAGACTAATAATGACAAAAACTTAATACTTTACATAATAGAAAACTTACTGCCCCTCCACAAACACAGCTCAAAGCTTTTATTTTTACTTTCTTTTTAATTTTGCCAGTGCATACACTATGGTCTGGAAGACAGAAATGATGGATGGACACTGTTTTTGAGAGTCATCTACTCTCCTGTCCTTGACAGGAGATCTGGTAGTTTTTACTGGGTTTGTATTTATATGTAGTCAGTATGATAGCTAAAGTAGCCCATACTTTAGAGAAATCTTTCCTTTTAACTTACATTTATTCAGGAATATAGGTTTTTTATGATAATGATAACAAAAGGCAAGAAATGGGGAAAGGTTGACAGACTGAGAAGGAGATATAGCAGTAGTTTCTTTTCGTGTCTCAAAACAACGTTTATGCTTTTGTAGGCTGTGATTATCTTTTGTAGCAGACTAATACTATTCTTGAGTGCAGAAAGTTCAACTACCACACAGGCTTTATTCTTCTTTGGAAGCCAGATTTACCATCCTGTACTTGAGAAAGCAGAATGAAGTTCTGTCTTACTGGCTTTGCTCCCCTCTAAGTTTTTCAGTGTTTTTTAAATTCTGTTGATAGGGGAGATTGTTTCCTTCTATTTTATTATTTAGAATTAGGCAGTAATTATATTTCCTGCAGATAGCTAAATGATAATATCTACAAAACATTAGATATTTATAGTTGCTTTGAAGTCTCTGCTAAGCTGTGTATGCATTCCCATGTCCAGGTAACACTGCCAAGTGACCAAGCAGCCTTGCCCTGACAACAGAAACTCTGTACACTGAAGAAACACAATGTGCTGCCTAAACCAATAATGGCTTAAGATTTTATAGACTGTAAAAACTTCAGTGAGGTTTATTTTAAACCACAAGCTTTATGCATATTTAATTAAATTATTCATATTATTGAACTCAGTTTTGGGATTGAGAATTTTTGGTTGAGTTGAAGCTCATTTTGTGCTGTCTCATTGTGTTATCTCACCATCTTTGTACTTGAGCCTGAGCCAGGTTTGTTATTTCATCATGAAAACATTGTATTCCAACTCTCCATTAATCTAGGACTTAAGAAACAAATTTATGGGGCAAAATTCACCACAGGCTTGGCCAAAAAGAACACGAGGAGCTTTACTCAATGCCTGCCTCACACCTCTGTCTACAGATGACAAAAAAAGCGGCTGATGAACAGATAGACTTCCCCCACAGAAACACATGGAGGGGGCCTGCTCTGCAGACCTTGATATGAAACTTGTGGGTCATGGTGCACTTTGCCACCATGGGGTTTGCTCTATACTTCCATAAACATTGAGCACACCTCTGTGATGTTCTTGTAGTTGTTAGATTTATTTTTTTTTAGTATGAATTTTTGAATCCTAGGGTGATTATTTTTTGTGATTTTTTTTTTAAAGTAGACAGAGAAGAAATTGAAAATATTAACAGTTGTGACTCCAACCTGTAAATTTATATATGAATTTTGAAAGGTCCAAGTGCCTTATTATTTTGGGAGACTTTTGTGCGCTTTTCTTTCACCTATGGCATGGATAACATTGCTTATAGACCTGTAATATAAATTTTCCCTTAAAAATTGCCTACTGTACCCTCTTGTGCCAGACTCCCTGGGTCAGAGAGGCTACAGGACAATGATGAACAGTTTGTCTCTCTATGGGATCATGGAACATAAGGCAAAGCGGTGAGTGCTACTGGATGTGATGGCAGAAGGGCAGATAGCTGAAATCTCTTTTGAGGGCTGCAGTGCTTGCACAGGTTTCTGACAAGGTTGCTAGAACCCTTCCAAAGGTTCTCTGGTGCAGTCCTTCAATGGGAGCTGGCTCTGGTTTCTGGAAAATCCTGATTCTGATTTAGTCTGGGTGGCTTTTAAAGACTGTCTCCATTCTGTTTTATTTTAGTCCATTTAAGACCTTCTTTCACCCTTACCTGATTTATATATATATAACACTACTTCACTTCTACTGAGAGCATGCTCATACTTGGGTCCTACTCCCCAGGGTGCTGCTCATGTTATCAATGAGGCTGGAAAAGGCCTCTGAGATTATCAAGTCCAACCTGTGACCAAACACCACCATGACAACCAGGCCCTGAGTGCCACATCCAGTCTCTCCTTAAACACCCCACGGGACATGGGCAGCCCATTCCAATGCCCAATCATCCTTTCTGTGTAGACATTCTTTCTAATGTCCAATCTAAAGCTCTTCTGGTGCAGCTTGAGACTGTGTCCTCTCGTCCTGTCACTGGCTGTGTGGGAGAAGTGGCTGAGCACCACCTGGCTGTGATCTCCTGCAGAGGGTGAAGGCGCCTCCTTTTCTCCAGGCTGAACACCCCCGGCTCTGTCAGCCACTCCTTATCACCCTTGTGCTCCAGACCTTCCCCAGCTCTGACTGACTTTTCCCTTCCCTGGACATGCTCCAGCCCCTCAGTGACCACCCTGAGCTGAGGAGCCCAGAGCTGGACCCAGCACTGGAGCTGTGGCCTCGCCAGTGCTGAGTGCAGGGGATGCCCACGGCCCCGGCCCTGCTGGGCACCCTGCTCCTGCCATGGCCCGGTGCCCTCGGCTCTGCTGGCACACGCTGCCTCCCGTCCAGCTGCTGCTCCAGCGCCCGGCTCCTTTTCTGCTGGCCCTGCCCAGCCCCTGTGCCCCGGCCTGTAGAGTTGTGTGGAGTTGTTGTGACCCAAGGGCAGCCCTTGGCCTTGTTGAACCTTTTACCACCGGCATCATTCCATGGGTCCAGCCTGTCCAGGTCCCTCTGCAGAACCTTCCTACCCTACTGCCACCAGCTGCCACCAGCTCGCTGTGGCGGCCGAGTGTGCCAAGGGAGGGCGGCGCTGGCTCGCTCGGTGCCCGCCTCACTCACCCGCAGTTGCAGATCTCGCAGATGCAGCGCGGCGGCCCCATGCCCGGCCCTCTCGGCCGCTCGGCCGGTAACTAGGGACGCCGCCGCGCGCGGCACCGGCGGCGCCCGGCCCGGCCCGGCTTCCGTCCTGCGTCACGGGGCGGGCCCGGCAGCGGCCGAGCGGGGCGGGCGCGGCTTTCCGGCAGCGGCGGCGGAGCGGGCGCAGGTGCGTGTGCCGGTGCGTGTGGCCCGCGCCGGGAGGGCTGGCCCCGGCGCGGCCTTCGCCCCGCGGCGAGCCGGAGGGCAGCGCTGTGCCCCGCCTCGGGTGGCCCCGGGACAACGCGGCCGTGCCCGCTCGGAGCGGCGGGAGGGGAAGGCGAACCGGGGGAGCCGTGAGGTTTGTGCCGCTGCGGGTAGCTCGGTGTCCGCTCCTTGGGGGCGTTCAAAGGGCAGACACGGCCCGTGGGTTCTCTCGGGTGTCCCCGCGGCGGGCAGGGTTCGTGACGCGCCCTACGTGTCGCGGAGCTTCCCCCGAGGAGCGGCTCTGATCGCATTAAAAACCAAAGCCTTTAAAAACCTAAGCCTTTCCTCAAGCTGACACCCCAGTAAAACAGTTTGCTCCCTTCGCAGAATTAGCCAGCCATGGTGCTCACAAGCGTGGGGAAGATGGCTGGCCTCCAGAAGAAGGCGTCCGGCATCAGGAATATCTGTATATTGGCCCACGTGGATCACGGTACGGCAGGGGCTGGTGTCTGCTCCTCTTGTGTGTGTCTGAACGGTGGTGACATACTTTGCTCACTGTTCTGAAGTAGTAGGATTTTGTGTATTTAGCCTTAAACTGTCTTGAACATGATTCAGGAAAGTGAATCTGCTTTATGCGCCTTTTTCTTGGCCTGATTCAGCTTGTCTTACGTAAAAGAGCATCACACTATAATTGAAATTGAATGAATAGTTGAAATTGAATGTTTGCTATGATGGTGAATGTTGGCGGGAATTTAATAGATGTTTGAGAGGCAGAATAATATTTTTCTATGTTTTCTTAGTAGAACAAGTTTGTTATGTAGGTGGAAATAGTAAGCACTTATTTTAGAACACAGATACTTTGTCTGATGGTGTGATACAGTGAGGTCCTGATGTACTGTTTGTTATTTCAACTGCTCTTCTGGTCATGAGAGGTAAATTTGCACCCACTCTTCAAAAATAAATTTGTGTGCATGTAACAGGGGTAATTTGATTTGTTTCTTGAAAGTTAATTTGTACTTTTCGTGGTATTTGATTGTCTTTATTAATGTTGATCTCTTAGGATACTGTATGTTGCATCTTTGCCATTGTTTGTATTCATTTAGTGTAAGTAATTTATTTTTCTTTTCAGGCAAAACCACTCTAGCTGACTGCCTTATATCTAGCAATGGAATAATCTCCAGCCGTTTGGCAGGAAAGGTAGAGTTACACTGCCACTTTTAACACAATTCTGGTCTGTACATGCTGGGATTGTAAACTCTGGATCATTAAGGAAATTCCATCTATAGTCTTGCTAAACCTCATTTTCTCACCATCATACTCTGATGATTGATAAGTAAATTGTGAAGATGTTTCTGCAGACTTACTATCTTTGCTCTTGCTTCTGTTCTCAGCTGAGATACCTCGACAGTAGGGAAGATGAGCAGATCCGAGGAATAACAATGAAATCTAGTGCAATTTCACTGCACTTTGTGAAAGGTAAGTTGTTGATGCTGGCTTGTATCAATTTTAATATACATTTCTGTTAGTTTCCCCTGTCTCTTCGTTGTTGCTTTTGTGGTCTTTGTGTGCAACTTTGGCTTTTGTGTTTCTCAGTGTTAGGCTCTAATTCTGCAGCGACTTAGGCAAGTCAGTCAGGATAATTGAGTTCCATCTCAGGGTCAGGAACAACATTTTCAATCATATCTCTGAGTGGAGGCCATGAGAATAGTTGCCTCATCTTTTATTTTAGATATAAGTATGTATATTTTGATCTTAAGTCTTGAATCACTTAAAGGCAAGACCTTCTTTCAAAAAGAACTCAAGTTTTAGTACAGTCTTACTTCTTTGTTGAGATACCTGTTACACTGTGCTGTAAGGGTTTTTATAGTGTGTTAGTGTCAGGACATGAAAAAATAATAGCTGAAGCAGTATAACTGGGTGGCTGGAAGAAATATCTTTGAAAACTGTTCTGAAATATTAATTTATTGTTTGATCCTAGGTGATCAGGAGTATCTGATTAATTTAATAGACTCGCCAGGGCACGTGGATTTTTCTTCAGAAGTATCTACTGCTGTCCGACTCTGTGATGGTTGCATCATAGTGGTGGATGCTGTTGAAGGAGTCTGTCCACAGGTGAAATAAAGTGTATTAAGTAGAGAAAGAGGGAAGTAAGCAAAGTTTGAAGTGGGTTATATAGAAATAAAAGATAAGCTGTCTAAGAAGCTTTGCAAAATTTCTAATAAATGACAATACAATTGAGCTGTTAAAGTGAGTAGTAAAAATAATAGTTGTGCTGAAAAATTGAACAGTGCTGGTGAAGGGATGTAGAGAAGCAGGGTTGAAACAGTGGGTGTAATGGAATATTTTGATAGAGAAATAATTGGATATATTCCCATGGGCTTTCAGGGTTTGGAAAAGAATACACAAAATGAGGTTGCTTTTTCCATGGCTTACTTTCTAAGTAGTTTGGTTTTTGTTGTTTTGGGTGTTTTTGCCATGAAATCCCACCATTCTGCAGAATTGTTCAATAACTAACACTGTATACATTGTGGGAGTCAAACTTCTGGTTTGAGTGTCAGCCTGTCCTTTACTATGTTTGTTAAATTTTAGAATTATATTTGAGTTTTTTAAATGTTCTTTTTGGTGCTATCAGGCTTTCTGTAATGGGTTTTTTCAAAATTCTTTCCTTCTCAGACCCAGGCAGTCCTGCGGCAGGCATGGCTGGAAAATATCCGTCCCGTCCTGGTGATTAACAAAATCGACCGCTTGATTGTGGAGCTGAAGCTCACCCCTCAGGAAGCATATTTGCACCTTAAGAATATCCTAGAACAGGTATTTGTGCTGAGGTGTCATTTCACACAGCAGATTTTGTGGCGCTGTAGAGCATCCAGTCTGATTTTTAACATTGAGGTGCATCTTATTCCTGATTTGTTTTGAGGTTGATTCAGAATGCCTGTGATGGAGAAAAGGGTAGTAAAGGCCTCTTGACAGGTCATCAGGAAAAGTCTTCATTTTTAGAAGTAATATGCTGAATGTTTTGTTCTTGTCTTAAATTGCTTAAATTTACTGGAGGTAAGACTGTTCCTGATATTGATGGATTTATGTAGGAATAATGTTGTTTCATCTTTAGAATTGTAGTTTAAGTTGCCCTCAAAACTTCTTTCCCACCCAGGCTCACTTGGGAGCGTTTATCTGCCTGGTTTCCCTTTGCCCTCTATTGTTTGCTTTGTTGGCAGAAACAAGTTCCTATTTCACCACTTCTTGTTCTGAGAGACAAAGTGTGTTACATGTGATACTTTGATTCTGTCCTGGTATGGCTGACTTGGAAACTTCAGGGTGTTTATGTCAAAACATAAACTCCCGTGGTCTTCAAATGTGTAGAATTAGGTGGGGTTTAATTGCCAGATGAATCACAGGCATGCTAGCTTGTTAACACAGCTTCTCTTTTTATGTTTTCAAGGGTGGGAAAATTGCATTTTAATTGCAGGGGTTGTGAAAGAGTGAATGAATCTGAGGGTGTTTTTACATATCTTTCTCTAGATCAATGCAGTCACTGGAACACTGTTTACCTCCAAAGTGTTAGAAGAAAGAGCTGAAAAAGAAACAGAAAGTGAAACCCTTTCAGATACATCACCAGGAGATCAAATTTATGACTGGAGTACTGGGTTGGAAGACACTGATGATTCACATCTCTATTTTTCACCAGAACATGGAAATGTGGTGTTTGCCAGTGCAATTGATGGCTGGGGTTTTGGGTAAGTTTGAGATTTAATGACTGACCTTTTTTTTAAATTGATTACTGCCGTTCATCTTAAAGGATTTCAGGTGCATCATGTTTCTAAAGATGTTTGTTAGATTCTTCTGTGCTCTGCAGCTGTGTATAAATTATCTGGGTGACAGGGATCCCTGATTTACTTAAACAGGAGCTTCTGAGCCCACAGTGGGCTCCAGGCTAGCCTGATAATCATTATTTTCTTACTTGCTGGTATTGGGTAGACTGAAGCAGTCAGGGGCAGGAGCCGGTTCAGGGTACTCTGTTTGGTGGGGAGGGCAGCAGGGTTTGAGCAGTGCCCGTGTTCTGGTCGCTGGCCACGAGGTGGAGGCGTTGTCTTCGTCCTGAATTGTAATTACAGGGATAGCTCGGGTGTGACACAGGGAAGGTCTTGGGTACTGCAGAGCCCTTACAGAAAATCATCTCCAGGATTTTTAAATCCAAGTCAGACTGTAAATAAGGTGCCATACATAGTTTGTTGTCCGACAGCTCTTGCCCCTTAAGAGGGAAGGGAAAATGAAATGGGCTATTTTAGGTTAATTATCTTTCAAGGCTGTTTTGTTTCTTCTGATGGTCAGGCCCTGGCTCTGATAAATCATATAATGGAGAGGGTAAAAAAGAACGTTTTTCTTAATTACTTTAGAGAGGTTTTTCTGGACTACAGTTTTGTGTGCAGAAATATGGATCAGTGGAGCTTTTTTTTAATAATGGAAAGTCTTGACTGCTGTTTCTTGGTTGTGGGTTCTTTTCCTGAAGGTGATAGCAGAAAAAAATTGTTAGGCAATGCCAGCCTCATCCAATGTGGTAAGTACATATGCTTTTCACACAATTCTCAAGTATTGAAAAATGGCATTAATATATATGCAGGAGCTGCTGGCACAAAAATCTTGAAAGTTCTCCCTGAATTGAGAGTTTAGGTAGTTTCTGGAAAAGAAATCTCTTTGGGCTTAGTTGAGAACTCGCAGCTTATGTGTTGCTGACATGGATAGGTCCTTTTTTTATCTGTGTAAAAACTTAAGAATTCTGAATTTCAAAGAAAAGGTTACCAAATAGCACTGTTCTGTAAACAGGATAGATACGGTTATAACTTTGGCTTTTTCTTCTGCATGCACAGGGAGCAAATATGTGGAAATATTTTTTATTACTGCTCATAGAACATTTTCAGCAAGGAAACCATAGCATGTTCAGGACTCCCTGTCTGGGCTAAGCAGTCTGCTTTTGTTAACTCATGGGGACTGCTGAACAGCACAATTGGCTTTACAACATAGTTATGGCATTACAGTTTGTATAATTTTCTTGGGTTTACTCATTAGTAAAGTAATGATTCAAACAAGAAGAATTTTCATAAGTGGTTAATTAAAAATAATTATCACTATCTGATGGCTGAAGTGTGACTCAAAAGATTGCTTGGTTTTTAACATCCTTCTATTCTGGTCCCAGAACATAGTTAAATGTGTCATGGGAAGTCTTTCAAAGAATAAGTTCAAGAGTCATCACTAATGTATTTATAAGATTTGTGTTATACTTTTGAGTTTTTGATGAGGGGATAGTACACAAATGTTTATTTCAAGTAAAGCCTTGAAGCTGACTTGAAACAAAACAGAGCCATTCAAATACTGTTGATGTTTTTGATCTCTTAGGACCAAATATTTTTACAGGTGTAAGTTGTAAATAAACAATGTGAACTGAAGACAATTGGAAAAGTGGGAGTAAAGGATCTGAGATTTTTGTCTGATTTTCACATAGACTGTTGCTGTAAAAAACATTACACTTCCATCAAAATATGTTTTCTTTGCTTTCAGAATTGAACATTTTGCCAAACTGTATAGCCAAAAAATTGGAATCAAGCCTGCAGTACTTCTGAAGACTTTATGGGGAGATTATTATCTAAATACTAAAGCAAAGAAGATAATGAAAGGTGATCAGGTATGGAAGATGTCAAAAATATAACCTGATTTTTATTTTGGAGTTCACTTTTTTTCTTACCTAATTCTGTTCCTCGTAGTATATTCTGAAACTTGACCTTAGTGCCTGGTGATTTGGTGTTACTGGAGGTATAAAGTCACCAGGACAGCCTTGCAACAACTCTTGGAGCATAGAACATTCCAAAGTTGTCCACTCAAGGGCTGCATGGAGGAGATCTCATCTACCAGTGCTCACTAAATAAGGGACACTGCAGCTTCAAGGTTTCAGCATCCAGTGAAACACACAAGATGAAAGGAAGATTAACAGTGTAGAAGCAATAGTTGTGACTGGGTGTCTGACCTCTGTGAAGAGCTCTTCCAAAGCTGATGGTTTAGGATATTCATATTTATCTCGGGATTTAGGATTTAAAAAATCTTTTTTGCCGTAGGGAATTTCCATTGAATGCTGTACTGAAGCCTTGGTCTGAAAACTGCACTTCTCTAGCATTAAACATTTTCACCTTTAAAAGTTAAGGGAGGAGAGAGTAGTTTCCTTATTTTCATGTAATCATGATTTTTTTTCCTGTTTGCATAGGTAATGATTAATAGTTATAAAAAGGGCAATAAGTAGGCTCAAGGTAGTCACGTGCCATATTTATCAGGTTCTTTTCTGAAATAAACCCTTGTCCTCCACTTTTAAATTTCATGTTTGTTTTGTGCCTTATACCATTCTTAAAATACAGACTTCTTGATTTTGAATAAAGGTTTTGCATGTTCCTAATGAAAAATGCAATCATAAGCCTACTGAAAAAGTGAGGAATTGCTGGTAATGAGCTGTTTTTATCTTCTACCAGTCAAAAGGAAAGAAACCTTTATTTGTGCAGCTGGTGCTGGACAACATTTGGAGTCTGTATGAGGCTGTTATGAAAAGGTGAGAATATCTATAAAGTTTTCATGGCATCTCTTTCCATGTGCTTTGGTGATTTTTTAAAATACTCAGGAATAATAGATGCTGGTTGTATATTGCTTCTGTGGATTTTTAATCTATTTATTATTTTCCTTACAGAGACAAAGAAAAAATAGAAAAGATAGTTACCTCTTTGGGACTGAGAATTGGTGCTCGGGAGTCACGGCATGCAGATCCAAAGGTTCAGCTAAATGCCATTTGTAGCCAGTGGCTACCAATATCTGATGCAGTCCTCTGTATCCTTAAAAAAAATACAATTTTTTTTTCTATTGGCTGTTCTCAGACTTCTCACATATTTCACTGTGTGATTTGGTGTAATTTGGTTTTTTTCTTGTAATGTCTGTGCCTAAGCTACCTGCACCTTTCTTCTTGCTTATAACGTTACAAATTACATATCTACCATTACTTTTACATTTCAGCCAACTTTGTGCTTTTGCACATCTTATTTTTAGGAAACAGAGTTATGAAACTGGAGGTAATTCGACAATACACCTTCTTTATGTAGTTTTATATTCATATTTTAGTGGTTTTCCTGGAGTAGAAACTGATCTCCTGTTTATAATAGTGTTATAGGTCTTCCATCTATGAAGTTCTGTAGATGTCTGGTGTTGTTTTAGGCATAAAATTTCTTAATTCTAAATCAGCCTTTGCTGTTTGTCAGCTCTGCCCATTGTTTATAATAAGATATGTCTTATCTTATGGTAGATGTGCACAAATTGTTGATGTATAAGTACTAATTAATTCTCTAAATCTTACCCCAGTTGTGCTGTTTTCAGCTTCCCAGCTGCATCTAGGGTGGGCCACCCCTCCTTAACTCTGCCCCTGATAAATAGCAAAAAATAGTTGCTGACCTGAGAGGGACCTGAATGCACTGTGACAACAGAGTTGGGTTTTGGATCTGCTGCTGCTGGCAGTTAGTGCATGGGGCTCAATTAAAGAAGCATTGAAAGCATTTGTGTTGCTGGTTGCATTCAGTAAGAAAATACAAATATGTATCCTTAACAATGTGTTTTAGCCATGGTGTGTAATAAGATTCCCAGTCCTCTGGACATCACTGCAGAGAGAGTGGAAAAGCTGATGTGTGTTGGAGCAAGAACATTTGATTCTTTGCCACCAGAAACTCAGGAACTGAAAAGTGGTGAGTGGGTGTTCTCCCATTAACGTGAAGGTTGTTTCTGTCCTGGTGGTTTTGTTTGTCTTTGGCTGGTAAGATGTGTAGTAATCTGCATGCAAATTTATAAATATTCTACTTCCACTAAGTTTGTTGATGTTTGTTATTGACATGTCATAGTTTTATGGCCATGCATTTTTCTTCCCTCCCATATATTCCTGGGTTTTAGACAACTTAAGCTACAGATGATGTTAAGTCTGAAACTGGGAGTTCTACAAGAATACAAGGGTAATACTTGTTTTTAGTTCTGAGCTGTAGAAGTCATTATGTAATTGAGAACTGAATATTTTGCTAACTTGTGTATTAAAATCATTAATTTTTAGCCAGCAGTGGTTTGAATTTGAATTTAATTTTTGCAAGTGTATTGATTAGCTTTTAGTAATTAATAATGAATCATAGCACAGTGCTTTAAGGAGAGCTTCATGGAATCTAAGAGAATGTCAATTAAAAATGAGATGTGAACGTCAAATTGACAGGCTGTTAGGAATTGTTTCCCAGGGGTGACAAGACTGGCTTTTCATCCTTTATTGAACATTTTAAAACATGGTATTCTCCAGACAGTATTCAACACTGTATTAGCGTAAGTTAATGGGAAGAAATTTGCCTCTGTAAACTTGGATCTTATTGCTCTTGGCTATGAGCAAGTAGTGGACTTCCACATTTAGTGAGTATTTTGCTAATTTTTAGTAGTAGTCTTGTGCTTTTGTTTGTCGTAGCTCTGTGGTCTTTTCATATTTCAGCTAAAAAGGAGAAGTGTAGGAGAAGATGATTCAGTTTCTATGTTAGAAGTTTTGAATGGTATTGCCTGGTTTGAATTTCATGTGTTTCAAGTTGGATGGAAAAAATGGTTACTGGGAATTTCCTATGTATTGAATGAGTTTTGTGTGAATCTTTCACCTTTCGAGGGATATCTGTTCTTGCAGTGAATTTGTTGGGATTGTGTGAGCATCTGGACATTTGCAGGACTTCCTCCTTTAGTTTGAAAGGAAGGAGAATACTTTGAGGTACTGAATAAATAGTGTCCAGTCTTAATCCTGTGCTGCTCTTTGGTTTCCATTGTGATGTAAATCGGTCTGTAAACTCAAGTTGTTAAATTGGGGTATATGTATTTTTTATCAAGAGTTCTGTTTTTGAAGTTTTGATCATTTTATTGTGAAACACACTTTAAGATACAGGCAGTGTTATCAAATGATTAGTCCTGAGAAATTTTCTACTTTTTCTTGTTGGTTTGTCCTTAGCATACTATCTATTGAAACTGGAAATAAACAGTAATGCCTACAAAGGAAAAAAATGTGAAAATAACTTGTGTTTATGTTTTGTTTCAGCTTTTATGAAATGCAGTAGTGAAGGAACAGCCCCAGTTATTGTCTTTGTTTCCAAAATGTTTCCTGTTGATGCAAAGGCATTGCCACAGAATAAACCAAGGTAGGAAAATGTAACATTTTATTTTCTGATCTGTGTTAGTTACTTCTGCGGAAAAAAAATATGCTGAAGGCATGGATAAATTGACCATGATCAAAATGGTCAATTTATCCATGAGAAAATAATGAATGAATTCTTGAAATGTAGTCAAGTCTTTTCTGCTAGTAAAGATTTTGTGAATGAGTTGAGGAGGTGATTTGTAGTTTTAGAAGATGGAGCAGATCTGTTGGAGAATAGTACTGTTGTCCAAAGGTGGTATCCTAATGTGTGTAGTGTAAGCACTTTCAGGATGCCTGGTGGAAATGATGGAGTTGTAAAATTTCTTGGTTTTTCAGCAAGGCTGTGTTGGCATGATCGTAGCAGCTTGTGTTTGTACCAAGGAATGCGTCCCATCAAACAGCTCAGTGATTATCCTGTCCATTGCAACAGCAAAATAAAATGGGTTGATTAAAGTAGTCCAAATCCTGACTGACTTTTTACAGTGATCTGAAGGGCATTAATGCCCTTCCAAAGATTTTTTTTCTGGGAGGTTTGGAAGATTTTTTTGTTGCAGCCTTTTGTTTTTTAATAGCCATCCTATTTTCTTTGAGGAGTAGGTCCTTCTAGATCTCATTTTCCTGGCACACTTAACTGTACTACTTTAACCACCAGCTTTTTGTGCAGAAGAAATGTTGATGAATTTACAAGAGTGAGGTTTACTTTTCTGATGACTTTACAAGAATGAGGTTCATCTTAACCTTTCATCCCTCCAAGCCTCTGGATTATTTTCAGTAGGCAACTTCTATGTTAACTGGCCATTTTATGTTTTTGGAGGAATTGTCACTGTACAGCAAAGTAATATAGAAAATGATAATTTTCCTGCTATATTAAAATGTGTTTAATCTTTGTGTGAAAAGCAGTTCTGCTACTGTAGTAATATTTGAAAGCTTTGCTATTAGCTTTTTCTTGAGCTTGCTAGATTTATTTCAGTTTTTTTCTTAACAAGGTTATCTACTGTGAGTATTCCAGCAGGAATCTTCCTTGCAGTGTTTGAACTCGGGGAGAAGATGCTCCGTGTGCATAGGCTGGGCAGACACTAGATGGTGCAGTTTTGCTTCCAGTGCTGTCCTGAAGTGTCTCTGGCATAGGAGCTCTCACTCAGGTGTGGCACAGCAGCGCCATTCCTGCTTTGTCTCCTTTCCTGGGGATGGGCTCCAGTTATCAGAAGCTACTGCACTGAGGCCATCACTTTTTGGCTGTTCTGTCACTGATAATGACCTGGGTTTTTATTTGTTGGGAGAATAAAGAGTCTTTGAGGTGATGAGTATGTGAAATAGGGGCAAAGATGGCTTATACATACACCAGACAGAAATTTTCAGTATTGTAGTTACCCTCCTTTCTCCCTGTTCATTCAATGCACTGAAAATTTTAATGTGTTGCTCTTTAGTTTGTGTGAAAAGTGTCTCTTGCTGGCCTTTGTATTAAATAATTCAATTACTAATTATCTAATATTAAAATGAAATTACATGTGTGTTTTTCTTGGAGAGAATGCCATTATTAGTACTGTGGGATTTTTGCTGATTAGGTAATGTCTGAGATGTGTTCTGAAGTGACAGTTGGCTTCCATTAATTGAAAAACAGCAATAGAGCTAATGTGTATTTGTCAATACTTGGTTTGTTAAGATTCTACAGGTAAGCAGTTCTTGAAGGAATTGGAAACGGAGGTTAGTTCTAATGAAGGAAAGCACTCTCAAGAATTGAAGTATTTTAAAAACACAGCATTGTTTGCCTGTGATTCTTGAGCATGTGTTTAATTGTATTGGTCATTGTGTGCTATTTACAGTTACTCAGTGAAGATTGTGCTTAACAGAATTGAGTGATGGCTGAGTGCCGCATGTGAGATGCAGTATTTAAACTGGCATTCCATGAGGGTGCTCCATAAGAATGTCTGAACATGGGGAGAAATAGAGAATATCTACACTATGTCTATTACCAATTGTTCCACATTTTCCTATTGAAGAACATTAATCCATGTTGTGTATTTCACTTACATGTTAATTTAATTTTGAAGAGCCATAGCTGTGCTCTTGTGTATCTTGATGTTTGAATGCTGGCCTCACCTAAGATTATTTGCATCCCATGAGAGTGGGGAAGGACTGATTTTAAGCATGCTAAAGCATGTAAAAAAATCTCAGTGTTCTTCAGATTTTTTTTTTTTGCAAGATTTGTCTTCTCCTTCCAGAGGGAAAAAATGTAGATCTACGCTAGTGTCTCTTTTTTCCTTTTGTGAGGCAGTGTTGGGTAAAAAAGGTTACCTTTTTGTAACTTTGCTGGAAGACTCCAGCTGACCTTGTCCTTTTTGATAGTTTGCCTTATTTCTGCCATCTGCTTGTAATACTTATTAAGCATAAGTTGGGAAAAGCAAAAAGCTCTTCTAAGTCCAGGGTGTACAGTAAATGATAACAAAGGATGGATTTTTAATTAAAACAACCTCCTTTGAGACTGCTGTTGGCAACTAATATCTCCTTGAAGGTCACTTTAAAATTAATAGATTCTATATTAAAGCTGGTATGATTTTGCTTTTACTGTTTAGATAGCAGAATACATGGTAAAATTGTTAGTTGTCAAGTTAAAGCAGGTTGTCAGCTTATATTTATCTTGCCTTGGAAAGATTTGTAAATTGTCTTTTTGTATGGTACTACTATGTCATTAATTTTTACCAGGTTTTGTAGAGAAAAGAGGATTGCAAGTGTTTTGTCTTCCAGTTTGTTCTGTCTGATTTTATGAAATTATTTGCTAATTCCCACCAAGTCAGGCAAAAATGTAAATTGTTGGTTGGGCGGAGAAGATGAACAGATTAGGGCCCCTCCTCCACTTGCTTCATGTAATGGTTATTTGATGATGCCTGTGGTTATTTATTCTAAAGTATTTCTGTGTGCAATATGAGGTGTTCATTCAGCATATGCTGTTTCTTTCTCTGTTTTCTACTGGTGTGTGACTTTGAAGCCCAGTCTGAGACAGAATGCTCAAGTGTAGGTGTAGGAATAAAAGCCAAGCTTGGCATTTAGGTACAGAGTATATAAATGTACCAGTTTGCTTTTCTTGAGATTCAGTGTTCTGTCTTCGTATAACCCAGTGTAAAAGAGAAATATTTAGTAGTTAATTGAATTGCTTCCAACTAATTGCTAGGGGTATTGAATGTAAAATGTTTAGAAAATATAAACTGAATATCATATGTTTGTTATGATGAAATCATCTACTTACTTAGTAAAGCTTTATGTGTTAATCTTGCAGTGATATAATGCCACGTGAGCAATAGGAAGCAAACCTTTTACGTTACATCAAGTCCATCTTATAATCCTGAATAATGTAAATAAATAAAGTGTACTGAAGAAATTCGATTTCTACTTTCCAGTGGTAATAAAGAAAAGTCTATTCAACAGATAAGCTAGTGCACTAAAATTATATTTCATTACAGCCTGGGAGGTATAAAACCTATAATACCTCTATTATTTTCCTCCAGATAATATGAAAGGTAGTTCTTTCTCCTCAGTCAGCTTGAAATCAGGACTGGTTTTTTTCTTAGGGGTCACCCTGAAAGACACTGTCCATACAATTCTGCATGAAATTACAGGGATAGTTGTTTCTTTGTACTGTGGTACAGCTCGTTAGCATCTCTAAAACAAACAGATTGTAGTGTGTTTCATTTGTATTCTTTCTAATGTTTTATAAAAAGTGTATTGGGAAAAAAATCCTGTGATCTTTGCCAGATCTTCAGCTGAAATGACATTGATCCAAATGAGAACCTGTATAAAGCTCCAAGCTCTGTAAGAAATGACAATCTTCTTGCAAGTAAATTAATTTCTGTGTTTAAGGCAATATGACTTGAAGCAGCTTCAGTGTGATCAGATCTCATCATCTTTTGTTTTCATTAGCATTTTGTTCTAAACTGCAGTTTGTGCACTAGAAATTAATAGAATATGTATCATCTGAATGGGCTGTCAGATTTACAGGTTAGCATCTGAATTTGGCATCCAGTTGCATAACTAATAAATGCTTTTCAAAAATTAGAACCCCTGTTAGAGTTATCATGAAATAGATTTCAGTAATAGTATACATTTGAGTCTGGCTAAGACCTTGGCAACTGATCCAAGAAAGAAATACAGAATAATGGTTGAAATTTGAATCTCTGGATATATTATAGTTTGTGTAATGGTGAGCTTAAGTGAGTAAAGCTTGCAATGTTTTTGGAAGAGTTTTGCTTCACGTTTCTTTTTTCTTTTTTGCACATTCAGCATATGAGATAAATCAGAGGTCTCTCTATCAGTCTGGAGTGTTTTTCCAGGCAGCTTGGGATTGATACCTTATTTCATTACTTGTCTCAGAATGAATATCTGCTATATAATGTAATACAAACAGTTGAGTATTCCCTGTTTGAAAGAGTCCTGTAAGTCTGTTGTATGAAAATTTGTGTAAATTGTGATTTGGATATTTTTCAGTTGTTCCTTTTGTGTTAACACATTTACTTCTACTGTGAATTGTGTACCAGTCTCATTGCAGTAGAACTGATAGTAAATGATCTGAGTAGATGTATGTTAGTTTGTGAATGGAAATTGTTCCACAGACATTAAGTAGTTTAATTCAGAAATTAATGAGCTTCTAAAGGATGTGGGAGACCACTGGACATACACTGTACTGAGATACAGCAAACTGCACTTGACCATGCTGTCCTTAGGGATGCTGCTGACAGGATTCTTTGAGTGCCAGGTGAGCAGAGCAGCAGCCAATGATTTCACTAGAGCTTAATTCTGAAGAGCAGAGTCATGAATAGGATTCTCTATTAATTACATGGATTTAAAGATGTTATCAGGAGTTACTACATCCACACCTTTTTCAAGTCAAACATCTGTCTGTGAGCTCATGCAGTTTAAACTGGAAAAAGCTGTATGGAGAGAAAGCATTCTCAGAGCTTGGAAACCATTGTTCATGGCATGAGAGATGGATCACAGACATTTGTTGGCAGTACTATTAGTCTTTCAGAAAGCAGTTATGTTTTGACTGTGGTGTTTCCTTTTTAAAATGGTCTGGAGGTTAAAAACATAAACATAACACTTCAGTAATCGAAGACAAATTTATCTTTGGCAGTTTTGTTCTGGTTATTCACTCTTTCTGAGTGAATTTTTGAAGCCTGTCTTCAATAATGTGAAAGAGTAGAAAAGCTGTCATGTTCAGAGGATTGATTGCATAAGGAAGTTTAGTTGTCATTCAGTTTGAACTAAATGCGTTATCCTGGGGGAATGTGGGAATCAGAGAAGTCAGCAGGAGCTTGCTAACATTACCTGAAATCTAATGCCTTTAATCAGCAATCTATTAAATGTCAATAGCATGTATATGATACCCTTTCCCACATTATTATTTCCATAGCATTTGTTTACCACATGTTTGAGGTTAAGATGAGTTGGTAATGGTGTGGTCACCCTTCTGTGCCAGCTCCATTTCATTACTTGTGCTAGGGTGTCTGGGTGCTGTAGCATTTCTCTGGAGTCAGGGAATCTCTTTTCTACAGAATTTTTATTTTCTGATTTTTGTGTGACTGCATGTTGCCATTTTGCTTTCTGCCAATATTATGAGGCTGTTGTTCCTTTCTAATGGAACGGAAGAGGGGAAGAAGAAGAAGAACCAAGCTTTCTTTTGGTGTGGGCAGCTTTTGTTCAAAATTTACTTCTGATTTTACTTCTGATTGGTTTTGCCAGCTGGAGAAGTTGAATAATTCAGGGTATAATTTGAAACTGGTTTAATTGCAGATCTAGTGCTTTATGTGAATTAATCTTGTTCTGTGTTCTGCTTGATTGTGTTACAACTCAATATAAGTATTTATTTGACAACTTTATCTTTTTGTCATTTCTAATGGTACTGCTGGGAGTGACTAATTTTATAGAAATTGATGGTGACAGAAACCAGGATGGAAGTCTAGGCTGTACCTGAGTAAAAGTCCCACCTATGCTCAATCTGCTTTTTTATCAAAATGAGAATATTATTGTTTATATATATTGCAACTTAGACCAGTGCATTCAGAATCTTAAGGTACCTTTGATATTTGTGGTTAGGGCTATTTAACACCTAAATATACTGATATTGGAAAATACCATATAAAGTGGAAAAAAGCAAAGAAACTTTTTTTCTTTTACTCTCAGGATTATTTACAAAAATAATAGGTATTTTTGGACAATCAGATGTGTTGGAATGCATAGTCTCTGTATGTATACGATGCCATCATTTATAGACTGTGTTTATGTCACCCTTGGCACTCTGATCTGTACTTTCCCTATCAATCTATCTCCTCTAGAAATTTTTCTGACATTCCAAACCTTTAAATAACTTTGAACAGCTGCCTTCAAGAAAAAAAAAAATCAAAAAGTTTTCTTCTCCACCATCTGCTTTGCATTTTGTATTGTTAAGCTTCACTCTCTTCAACAGTAAAATAAACAAGCCAAGCAGAAATACCACAGTATTTGAAATTTTAGAGATATATATTCTTAATTCTGTCATGACTGTTTAAGAGACAGTTTTTTCCTTTAAAAAAAAAAAAAACAAAACTGAGTTGCTAAGAAGTTTGAAGTGGTGATTTTCTTATATTCTCCTTTTCCATAACATTCAATATGTCTGTCCCAGATTCTGAGTTCTAAATGTCTATGCTTCAAATTCTGACATTTTATCCTGGGGGCCTCTCTTAGGTAATTTTTAGAGAGATTTTAAACTTCTATATAGTTTCCTTACTCTTTCAAATTGTACATTTGGGTTCAAGATAAGTATGACAACCGTGATTTCTTCAAGTTCTATGAAGAATTTTGATTAATGAAGTGTCTAATTGTTTAAATTGAGTCTCTTGCAGAAGGTATTGTATGCAGAAAACCATCCTGATTATGATATAAATAAAAACCTTACTGGCAGTGAGTTGGTCTCAGCCATGTAATCTGTTCAAGACTTCCTGCCCCTAATTAATCCAGTTAAGAGCAGAGTAGGTGTCTAGTAACTCTTTCTACTGACTGCACATAAAACCTTTGACCTGTGGTTAATAGGGTTTCAAAGTGTGCAATAGTTGATATAGCAAAGTGAGTCCATTTTTTGTGCCTTTTTTTAATTGAGATCATATTTATATGGTTTTTCTGTAAATAAAAATTACTGCTGTAGTACTTCCTGTGGTTTTCTTCCCCTTATCATTCATTGCTGCTGTTGCTGTTCAGGAAATCTTGACCTGTGTTTGTAAGTGTGGAGGCTCAAGAGGGGAAGTAACTTGTCCAAGGCTACTCACCAAGCTAAAACTACTAACAGGGCACTTTTTGTTTTAATGCTGTGTGCTTGGTGCAGTTGACTGAAAAAATCTTAAACCATCTTTACAGTAAGGACTGTTGGTTTTGTCTCCATCATGTGAGCAAATGCAGTACAAATCGTGTAGGTGAGGTTTTGCTGTGAGATTATGTTCTCCTTCTTCAGCTGAAGTCATAGTCCAAGACTTGGGACTTGTTTTTCCAGTTGTGATGTAGAAATGCATATTTTATGGTAGAAAGACTTCTGTTCCTTCTCTGGAGTTAGACTTTCAGTAAGAATAGTAATATAATATGAAAAATACATAGGTTTTTATTTTGGAAATTTTTTTTAATGCTGGAAAGCAGTTTATATGTTCATTGCTCCCAGTGGGGAAAAAAAAAAAGACAAAACCAATATTGACAGCATTCTGGTTCCATTAAAAAAATTATGCCTACATAACTTCATTATTTCTTCTGCTTTTAAGTTACAGCACTAAAGATTATTTTTTAATGTAGGCACATAACAGCACATTACTTTAGAATTTGTTGATATGAAATTAGTAAGCAGAATAGATTATTCATAGAAGTATCTGTAATAATTAGGTTCCTCTAGTTTACATGGGAAATTAATGGAAACAGAGTAATAACTGAAAAGAGAAGATGACTAGTGTCTGAATTTATTTTCAGTTTTTAAAATAATCAAATAGAAGATAACATCATATAACATATTTTTATTTAGGACCAGATTTAAAAATCAAATGGACAGTTTTGGGCAATGCTGTTAGATTTCATATGTGTGTAATGAATATCACTTTGCTGTTTGAAATGCTTGCATTGACAAACAAGTCTCTTTATATTGCCTTACGTAAGAGTGTTGATAGATAATATTCTTTATCTTATTATTTATTGCTCTAAATCATACTTTGAAGCACTTTGCTTTAGGGCAGGGTGTACCAGTGAGTGGATGGATGCATCAGCCTATTAGAATTATTTTTTGGTTTTGTTGTCTGTTTTAAATCTTTTGCCTTAATGGGCTTATTCAGTTTATGAAAAGGAGCATTAACAAGCAAAGACTCTTCTCTGCATTTGAGCACTTGCTGTAAAGATTACCTTAAAGTAATAAAGATAACATGAGTAATTAAAAATGACAGTATTTGATCTCTGTGTTTGGAAGAAAAAGGAAAGTCTAAATATGGTAGAGGAAGAGTTTGCTAATTTTAGCTAACTTAAAATTACTGTATTGGGGGACAAAAGGCATTCTGCATGCGTTTTTACTTATGTCAAATATAGTATTCTAATTACTGTTATTGAATTTGTTTTAAAATAAATGACATTACCAAATCCTGATGTTTTAAAATACAATGTAGGCCATTAACTCAAGAAGAACTTGCTCATCGGCGGGAACTTGCCAAACGAAGGCATGCAGAAAAACTGGCAGCAAGTCAAGGGAAGGAGCTCTCAGAAAAAACACCAAGTGAAAATTCACCTGAAGTAACTGGGAACACTGGTGATACAAAAGGTGTGTGGTACCTGAATAGCTGATTTTCTAGGAAAATGTTTAGTAGTGCTGCCAAGGGGCATCTTACAAATCCACATTGTGAGTTATCCAGTCTAAAGTGCAACACATGGAGCTGAACCAAGAGTGAGGAGGGATTTGTAAGAAAGCTGACAGGTCATAAACAGTAAAATAGTGCCATAGATTGATGCTCCATAGTCTGAGAACGTGTTTGATCTCAGTACTTTGAGTCATTGAAGGGAGATGATGCTTCAAGGAGATGCTCTGCTAAAAACCTGAGTCACTGTCAACGCCAAAATTGGTACAAAAGCAGGGTGTGAACAGCAGGACTGGATTGTGGTAACAGCTGTGGGGGTTGGTCTTTTCTCCCAAGTAACAAGTGGTAGGACAAGAGGAAATGTCCTCAGATTGTGCCAGAGAAGGTTTAGAGGAGAAATGTCTTGACCAGAAGTGTAAAGCATTAGAAGGGGCTGCCCAGGGAAGTCATTGAGTCACTGTCCCTGGGGGTATTTAAAACTTGTTACACAAAAGAACGTGAGTTTGTGGTGGACCTGGCAGTGCTGAGTTGGACTTCAGGATCTTAAAGGTCTGTTTTAACTGGAACAATTCTGTGATTGCCACATGTGACAGTATAATATATAATTTTTTTTTTTCCTCCAGATGATGAGGCAGAAAGTGTTTTTATGCTTAATATATTTTTTTTGACTGGTTAGGTGAAGAGCAACAGCTCCCTGGTGAAGGAGACAGTGTGACCTCAAAGGCAGTGAAACAGGAAGCAGACAACAAGGAGTATTTCATTGCATTTGCCAGAGTGTTCAGTGGCGTGGTGAAAAGAGGGCAAAAAATCTTTGTTTTAGGACCAAAATATGATCCTGCTGAGTCTTTGCATAAGGTAAGAGCTGACTGTGAACTGTTGTAGGAACTTGGGATTCTTTTGAAAAACTGATAACTTAATTTCTTACACGTCTCACTCAAAAAAAAAAAGAGAAAAAAAAGTTCAAGTTAATAATTCCAAAAAGTATCAGAGTAATTTAGGTAGTTGTGCTAATAGCTGATTGTGTCTGTAAACTCATTATAAACCGTAATGTTTCCAAAATAGTTTTAAGTACAGTGTTGTATTAGCTAACCATAAATCCAGTATGTATTTATTTTATTTTAAAATAAAAATGTGAAAGAAAAAGCAATTTTTTAGGGAAGAGAAGGTCCACAATAGTATTGGGAAAAACTGGTGTTAAATGTTTCGAGGTTCTGGTCAAAGAAGTTCATTACTTTTGAATTTACTTCAAAACATTTGTGTTTTCAGTGATAATGAAAAGTGAGGTAGAAGTAGTATACACCTAAAATTTGCCAAAGAAAGCATTATTTTTTATCTTCTTGGTAACATTCACGTGTTTGCCTCAAGTGTGGATTTTTGGGACTGTGTTGGTTTCTAACGTTTGAGGTTTGAGATGAAAATGCTTTGGATTGTATTTTTAAGCTTTGGAATGCGAGGAGGTTTTGTGGGAGAGGTTTTTATCAGAGCTAAGTGATGAAGATCCAAATGCTGGTTTTGTGCTCTGTGTAGCTGTCATCCCAGTGCTCTGCCCCTGATGATCTGCCAGCAGTCCCTCACATGACGTGCTGCACTTTGGAGAACCTCTACTTACTTATGGGAAGAGAGCTTGAAGATCTTGAGGAAGTGCCTGCAGGAAATGTTCTGGGTAAGAACTAGGATTTAATTTCCTAGAGCCTGAATCCTTATGTCATCCAAAATACGCTGAAGTTGGTTTAATATGATTAATAAATATGAAACCTTAAATCCATGAATATTTCTAAGCACGGTGTATGTGCAAAAAGGGAAGGCAGTCTAATTAAATTGGGATTTCTGTACACTTTGAATAGGAGAAAAGTACAGATGACATTAGCCTGTTATCTTCAGGCTGGGTGATTGCCAGGTAAGCATTGCAGCCAGGAATTGCCAAAGGCAGTAGGAAATTTCCATATTTCATAGATTGCAAAGATTATTTATAATATTTTCCCAACAGTGGAAGTTCTTTAATGTGACTTTACTAGTGATGTGGATGAGTGTAGTTTTATTTATGGGTCTGTTTGAACCCTGGTGATAAAAATTACTTCTTTTATGGCTGTGGCAATTTTTTCACTTTCTCTGTGGACAAAGTTGTAAAAGTCAACCTAATCATTGAGTTATGCTCTTTTGTGCCAGATTCTGAGCTGCTTTGCTCTAGAATGAGTACTGCCTAATTTTTAGAAATTTATGTTGTATATGTGCAGTAAATGAAAAATATGTGTACTCTGTAAGGGTTGAAATAATTTAGGCAGCTAACCATGGTTTGTCTCTTTTATCATGGGTCTAGCATTCAGAACATTAGCAGCTGCTGAATTACTTTTATTTGGAAGCTTAATATTTTAAAATTTGGAATTTTATCTTTCTGTAGTGTGATTCTAGTTGACCATTTGCAGTATAAAAAGAGTGAGTGAGTGTGAGAAAATATATTAAGTATATGGTCTGTTTACTTCAAAAAATGATTAAGAGTTTGGAAAAAAATAGGGAAATCCATCCCAAAACACTTTACAGTAAAGAATATGGTCTTTGTGCATAGCAAACAGTAAATACCCTTGGAGCTGCCTCCAGCAGAGAAAAAATGTATTGTAAGGATTTTGTTGTGTCTTCAGTGTTAAGAGTTGGACCAAATTTTAAGAAGGTTTTTGTAACCATCAGATTCTACCAGAGTTTGTTGGTAGTCCAGTACTGAAGGCTGCTCTTCAGTGAGGTCTAACTTTTCCATAAAGAAAAGCAGTTTGCTTGAGTACTGAGAGTTCTAAATAGTCATATTTAGAATAATTCATTAGAATTTTAAAATCAGAATTCACAGACAATCTTAGCCAGACTATGTTTGGTATCTCATCTTTTATCATCACATCATTGTAAAGTGATCAAGCAAAGCAAGTTTTCATTTTTACCTGAAGCATACAAGCTCAAGTCTGTATGTTGAGTTTTTAAACATAATGTAATTTTAAAGATTTTTTTTTTTAGACTAAAAATCCTAAATGCCTTTCCTTTATTTCTCCCATTTCCCTATAAGGCTGCACTGTTAATTTACACAAATTCAGTAAGCTATTTAATGATTTGATGATGATTTATCACACTCAGAAGAATATGCAGTGCATTTATATGAAAGGAATGTGCAACAATGGTGATGCAAGTCTTTTATTATTCCAGTTAGCAACAGTGATTTCTGTTTGTAAGGCCATTTGTCTTGCAGCTTTAGTGCACACAGCAGTGATTTCTCTCCAGCCATATAAGGAAATTGCTTGTGGATTATCCAGTAAATTAAGGAAGCTTTTCTGAAAGCTCTATGGTTTCACTCTGTGTAATTAAGTTATTGCCATAAGGAATACACAGTTAATCATGACTGCCTATTTCCACTTTAAGCTTCATGATATAGATTTTTTTCATCAGTGTTTGGGGGGTTTTGCTATTATTTATTTGTTATTTCTTACAAGGGAGGATCTGCTTAGTTCTAGTAAGTGGCCTTTTCATCCTTTATACTGGCTTATGGAAAGGTTTAGTGATCAAAGACAAAACTTGATACAGAGGTCATTTTACTGAAGATGGGAAGATGAAATCCCTTATTCCTTTGGCTCAATTAAAAGGAGAGTAATATTAATATTTCCTTAAAACACTCCTCTCCTTTTAATTGATAAAAATCTGAGATTGCCAAACACCCCAAGCAGAAAGGGCAATGGAGCATAGTGTGTTTGTCTTAGAGACACTAACACTGGCCTTTGTTTCCATAATATCATCTGTGCAAATAGCAAGCTATTCTGACTGTCCCATGTTCCTTAAAGGCTTGTCCTTCTTTCCTACAGCAAAAATGTAACAGAGGAAGAAGCTTGATGTAGACAATCATCTGTCTATCCAGAGGTTTTTAGCTTCTTCAGTTTAGTGAGTGTTATAGTAGCTTAGGTTCCTGCTGGGACACTGCCCTTGGGAATATCAGTGGCCCTGGAGGTTCCTGCCCCATGCAGACATCTCCAGAGGGGGTGTATTTAACAGGAGGTGAGCCCTGGCTGTAGCCTGAAATCCACTGCTCTCTAATTTGATTATCATAGCTGTCCTTGCTAGTGCTTGGTTTCTCTTCTGAAAAGGAAAATTAGAAATGGTTAGTTAGAATGCAGTAATTGATTTAGTTTGGATGTTGAATGTAAGACCTTCTGTTTGCTAAGTAGTGTTAGGTATTGTTTAACAAGCTGTAGAGACTGATAATGCAGGAACACAAATAGAAGAATTAACACTACCATAAACAATTTTTCTTTTTCTTTTTTTTTTAATTAATGAAAGTTGTGGGGAAGCAACACTTATTAGGTCTTTCCATGAAGGAAAAAATGTGCCTTCTTTACCAGGAGGCAAAACAATAACTTAAATTGAAACAGTGTTGAAAGCTCCACAAAGGAAATTATTATATGCAAGTTTTAAATAATTTCAATTATGTTTCTATGTTAAGAATATTAGTCTAAATTAAAACTCTGTTTCACACCGGTAAGTGTCTTGAACTATTAATAAGTCTGAATTACAGGGAATGCAAGAAGATGGGATGGTTGATGTGCTTGTTCCCATGTAAGAAGCTCTTCCCTTTATGTATATAAATACATTTATTTATTTATTTGTTTACTTTATTTATTTGCTTGAACCACTCAAAGAAAAAGTACAATTACAGGAAAAGCATCACTTTGCAACAATTGTTGTGAAATTCTTGTGGTTGAAGACTATAAAAAGAACTGAGTGATCCCCAAAGTGACAAAGAAATAATCATGAGGCAGTATGTGAGGAAAAAGTAATTTGGGCTCATAAGTAAAGATTTAACAAGTGCATGCCCTCCAGACGCCCAGAATAATAGCTTCTTTTTTTCTCCCTCCCTTTTTAAAAATTTTTCTTGTTTCCGTCCTGTAATTGAAAACAAAATACCTTTTTTGTTCTCTGCAAAAAAAGGGTTGTTGGAGGTAGTGTAAAGAAGTATTTAAAAAAAAAAAAAAGGGAGAAGAGGCAGTGGTTTTTTTGTGATCATATCATGCACAGATGAAGGACTTAGGATTCTCATACCATTGAGATACTGATTGACCTTCCTTCTTAGGAAGGTGCTGATGTAAAAAACAACACACATTTGAAAACACTGGTTGAGATAGTAGTGTAAATGAATGTGGGATTTTTTAAAATTGACTCAGTCTCATGTTTTTCCTGAATGAATAATTGAAGGATCATTCAGTGATACATTTTTGTTAATTGGGGTAGAGTTTATCTCAAGGCATGTTGTGCATGCACACACACAAGTTCAGAGTGACATGCATCTGAAGTTATTGATCTGTGTGCTGCTTTTTATCCACAGGTGACACAATGGACTTGTGTTTGCTAGTGTACAAAACCTAGATTTTTCTTAGAGCTGCCTATACAACTATTGAAGTGCTTTTTGTGTCTTGTTGAATACTGTTAAAAGCAAAGCTTTCCCTTGCCACTAGATTTGTAGTGCTTTAGTGTAGGGCTCATAGGAGGCTAGATGATTTCCTGAATGTTTTCAAATGCAGTTAGCTGTGTGAATATCAAGAGTTCTACCAAATTAGGAGCATTTTGTTTTTTAACTTACCAAATGACATTGTTAAAAGCAGCAATCTGGAAGTCCCTTCTGTTGCCAGCTCACTGTCAGACTTCCTACATGACACACTGTTGTGTACCTTGGTGTTTCCATTTCTAAAATGCTAGTTTTCCCATACAGTGTTCTTTCATGTTTTAGTTATTTATAAAGCACACACGGGATTCTTGACATGGGAAAAATGTGGTGCAGGAAATGTGGGTGATGATGGATTCATTCCTCTGGATTTTTTGGTACCTTTTGAAGATAGGTGCTGTAGCACTGCAGTAGCATGAAGAGCTGGTGTGAAGGAGTACAGCTAACCTCATTACAAGGTGTCTCACGAGCACTTTATTCCTTTAGGACTTCATTGAACAATTTAGGAGCTTTCAATAAGCAGTCTCTGTTAAGAGCAAAGAGCAGCTGCAAGCAGCAATGCCATTTTAAAGGCCCAGAATGGCTTTCTAGGCCTGATGCCAGCTAGCAGGCATTGCCACCTTCTGTGAGAGCACTAGGAACAGACCTGCTGTTCACCAGCCTTGTATTTCTGTGCAAACATTTGGTGGGCTAATTTCACTCTCTGAATCAGTAATGTGATTATTTAAAAAAAAATAAATAAATAAATAAAATCGCTAGCTTGAAGTGATTCCAGCTGCAGGGGCTGTCTCAGCCCAGCCTGCTGTGGTGGGTGAACACAGGAGGGCAGTCTTCCTCCAGAATATTGCTGAGCTTAGCCCAAAATGCTGAATGAAACAAAGAAAACTCAAACCTTTGTCTTCCGTTTTGGAATACTTACAATTTTTATCTCTAACTGCCATCTTATAATGTCTAGAAAATAGCCTTCTAAGGCTAAAAATAGCATTTCTAACTTGTTTTTAGTAATTCAGCCCTGTTGAGGAAAAGGTATATAATTTAATAGATTTTTGTTGTTGAATGACATTTGATCTCCATGGACTGTTGCATTTACCTGACACCGTAGTATTTATATGATTTTCCTACCCAGTTAGTGTTTTATTAATAGTTAAATTGTTGAAAAAATTGAATACGTTCAGTTTGTTTGTTTGAGTTAAAGACATAATAGTTAATCTGTTGCTTGGCCTCTTTCAGAGCTGGAAACTGAAACCATTTTCTTTAACTCCATTTTTGCTGTAGTGGGTTTAGTGCCTTTGCACTTCCTGCCCTTTGCTTTTCTAACAAGGCAGGCTGAGAAATTTGTATTGCTTTGAGGGCAACATTACATGACATAGTGCACAGCTAATGAACTAGCACCAAATGAAATTAGAAGTGTATTTTGCTGATCATCTGCTGAGATTCCTCTGCCCTGTTTGCCTTTCCATTTCATATGGCTTACTTTGGGGGCTTTGACTTGACAAATTTTATTGCAAAAGAAATAAGGGATTGTTTTCAAATCAATATCAAGATATCACTTGAGAGGAAAAAAATATGCCATGTCTTAGGTCAGAGTTATAGCACTGACATGTGTCTTTATTAACTCAGCTAAATTTTTTTTGGAAGCATACTTTGAATGGTTAATAGTTTCCTTATAAAGCCCTTTTTGTTTAGTGGGGTTTTGGTGGGTCTTTTTGGTTGGTTTTTTTTTTTTTGAGAATTTAAATTGCTTTTTGAGTATTTTTTCTGTTTTTCTGACTGAAGCTTATTAAGACTATAAAAGGAAATCATAAGTGTAGTAATCCTTTCTGAGGAGAAACACTTTAAATTCTCTAGTGCTTCTGGAATGTTCTCTGCTCTAATTTTCAGGAGTTGATTATGAGGTCTTACAAATGTTTTTAGTCTTGCCACTAAAATACAAGGGGTTTTTAAATGGTAGTTTAAAACTCAAACTGTATAAGACTATTTAAGCTAAAGTCATAATACATTCATCTATAACAATACCTGTAAATTTGCTCTTGACCCCTGCTGGATTATAATGTCAAAAAAAAAGCAAATTATTAACTTTTTGATGAAAGGGGAGAATGCAATGAGACATTCTATGCCACTTTTATAGCAACTTTTAATTTTTATAATCTGTAAAAACTGAGTTTTTCTGTGAATGGAAATTAGATCTCTATATAATTTCTCAAATGTGAGGCAAGCACTCCTGATTCTTTGGGGTTTGCAAGCAGACAGCTACTTGCTGCTGCTTGAGGTTTCCCAAATAATACCAGAAGGAAAACTGCCCAGACTTGTCAGTGTTGGTTGTTGCTGCTTTTGTGCCTGTGGGCAGCAGTGGGGCTAACAAGAATCAAGACAATTTCATAGCACTGCTGCTTGGAGGAGCTCAGAGCACAGCAGCAGCCACATGCTCTGCAGCTCCTTAATATAAACATCCAGAAATAGAGTGGGCACAGGCTCTGAGGTGCAGGCAGTTGTCTGTTTATCACCCCAGAGTTTATTGCAAAAATAAATGATTTTTGGTCATGAGACTTCAAATTTGTCCAGTGCCTGTTATCACACTGCTATTCATTGTTCAGGATTCAGGGCCAGTGGTAGAGGGGTCTGACTCCTCTTGTGTCAGAGTGGACAGTTGACCCCTGTAGTCACCCCTGGGCAGGTGTTACTCAGCCTTAACTCTGGCTTTAGGTCACAGGTACTACCTGGCTTATCTCCAAAATCTCCAAATCTTCTCTGAGTGCTTGGATGGGTGTAATTTTGCAAGTCTCTTTAAAATGAAAAGACAGGGATTTCTCCCAGTATCTCACACCTTACTGTCTGTAAGTCAGCATCAGTGTACTATTTTCAGTTTCTTCTTCTGTGAAAGTGCATGGAAAAATAAAGGGAGAACAGTTATCTACAGAAATATCCATATTTATTACTTGGCTAGTGAACCTCTTTTCCAATACTGTATGAAAATAAGAAGTTACAGTAGTTAATGTAAATTATCATCAATGTAAAGTGGTAAGAGAAATCTTAAGGTGAAGTTTTGAGATTATTTGCTCAGCTCACATCTGCAGTGTTGCATTTGGGATTTTTTACAGCACACTGAGATACGTCAGTGATCATTTGGGGAAATGACCTCATGTTTTCATTTGAAGAGCCTGAATGCTATGCCCCTTAGTCTGCTTATAAAAACTGCTTGGAGCATGCTTTTTTTCTTTGGTGTGTTGTATTTTTTTAAAGCCAGTATCCTCTTTAAAACTAGAATGTCAGCATTTTTTAGTAGGTGTCTGTAGTGTAGCTGTTTGCTTCCTCCTTTCCTCTGATGTGGTTCTAAGGGAATCCATCTAAATTGCCTTGATTGGTGGAAAATCTCTAAAGAGATTTCAGTATCCATTACTAAATGAGGAATTATAATAGAAGAACCACAGTGGCTTCAGTTTGATTCTCAAAGTTAATAGCATTCCATTTCTAAGAAAATCTTGCCTGTTGGTGCAGCTATGAGATGCTGGATCAGGAGTGGGAATCACCAGTTTGAAACATCAGGGCATTAGAGTCAATGTCTGAGAGATTCAGCAAACAGGCCTCACTTGAGGAGTTAGTGTTTGAGGCTCAGTTTTTCACAGAGGTGTAAATTATCTGATTTAACAAGGCTCTGTATTTAGACTCTATAATTGAAACTTTTGTACCCCTGTACAAAATGGCATTGGGCTTTTCTTCCTTCTGAATTAAATATGTTAGAGAATTGCCTTTCCAGAAGTTGTTGCTATAGGACTCAAACTTTCAGAAAGCTGTTCTGAAGGAACATTTCCTTTATTTTATGTGACCATAGGTTCTCTAAAATTCAGACAGAGCATTCAGTGTCATTTCAGAAATAGGTGCAAAATAATTGCTTTAAGCACAAATGGGTTTGAAAATACATGCCTTTCTGCATGTAAATTCATGTATAGTCATTCAGACATGAAAAATACACCATAAATCAAGTCTCTTTAGGAATGTGTCCAATTACCAATGCAGAAAAGAAGTTCTATTCTAAAAGGATTTGGAGTTTTGCAGTGTTATTTATGGAAAATACATCTCTTGCTACTGTGATGGTGTACATGAATCAAATCCTGACATCTTTGAAAAGATGTGTGTACTTTTAATCATCTGGCTATTCCTTTCTCTAGTTTTGGCAGATAAAGTTCAATTTCCATCAGATGAATTAAGTTGCAGCTTGATTGCAAAAGTAGTCAATTCATGTACTAAAAGGTAGTTGTGAAATGGAGATGTTTGTCAGTATCAAGTCATAGTATACTTGGGGGCAGGTAACTAAATAAAATTACAGCTGGAATACTGCCTTGCAGGTGTCATTTAGGCTGGACTTTTACTCAAGTGTGCAGTTGCAAAGATACAGAAGGCTGTAAAAAATGACCTTAATCATAAAGTTATCCATGTGGATAATGTGCTTTCTGTTTCATAGAGATGTATTCCACATGTGTGTGCACCTCTGTTGCTAACACAGCTTCTCTCTTGCTAGGCCTCAAATACAGTCCTGCTTCTTGATCTTTGCAGTCTCAAGCACTGTGCTTTTCCCAACACAGCCTAAATAACTCAAATAATTGTATTAATGATAGAAAATATTCTCATTCCTGGTGTTTATACTGCTGAAATTTACCATGTGTAACACTTTGGGCAGGGGAGGAGAAGCTTGGATCTAGAATTTAGTTTAGTTGTCTGAAAATGTTATCTTCTCTGTGCCCTGAAGTGATGGATAAATAACCATGGTTTTTCTAGGGAGTGTAGGCTTTGTTAGTTACATTTAGTTTGTCACTAATTTTGCACAGTTACTCACTTCTGAGTATTTTCTTTTCAATCTTTCCTTTTTCACCTTTAGTACACCATGAGGTTGCTCTCTGTATATGTGTTTAGCAATAAAAGATTTACACTTCTCTTGAACATCTAATCTTCTCTGTTTGTGTATAAAATCTTTTCTAAGGTTCTGCAAATTTCAAACTCTTTAATGTGGATTTGATTGAATAAGGCTTTTTCCCATCTTTATACTATAAACAAGTGTCCTGTGAACAAAACAGTTCTAAAGAACAAATTTTGTGGTTTTCTGTTTTTCACTGAGTTTCAGTTTCTTGAAACATATGTACAACTCTCTGATAAGGATTATATTTTAGTTTGTATAGTAAATATCTCAATATTCAGGGCATCTGAGTTATGATGATTCCTTGACAAATTAGGGTAATTAGAGAGTTGTTGTGTACTTTTCCATGTTTCTTTACAAGAATTGGCTGTAGGAACCAGTTATCTTGTTTTAGTCTTAAACTGTTTTCTTACTCCCATTTAATGTGAAGCCAGAGGGCACTGTTTTTCATACAATACAAAAAGTTCTGCTATTTCAACTTTGGATGAAAGTCTCTTATGTATTCACGGTACTGTCAGTGTAGTGGAAACTTTGGATTATAGTTTTTAATGTATATTTCTTCATGCAGAAAATCTACAAATGTTTTGACTCTAAATTAAATTAATCTCACTGAGTAGCCTGAGAGCCAAAAATCTGCAATCAGCATGGTTCCTACTTATGAACTCCACTTGGAAATGTACAGGTTTCAGAGGCAGTGTAGTGTTGAGTAAAGCCACTGCCATGAAAACGTTTTGTTCAGCCTCTTTTTTTTGACACTTTCTTTGTCCTGAGAAAAGCTACTGTTTTTTGGAAAAGGAGCTCCTCTCTGAATGTTTCTTTAACTTTCATGGCTACACTAATTGCCTTCTGCGCAGAGTAATAGCCCGACTGTAGAAATTAGGCTGGACCTCCCTCAGCTGTTTTTGGAGTGTTAACATGGCTCTGAAATTGACCCTTTTCCCCTAAGCCCCCCAGCCCAAATCTTACTGTTAACCTCTTGTTTTCCCTTTCTATTCCACCTTTCTCTCTGTATTTATGTTATTCTACCTCTGCTTTTAATTTGTATTACCTTAGTTACCCATGTCAGTAAAGTAAGGCTTTATGAGAATATTTTAGTTAACCACAGGCTAAACAAACGAAAACTCTTCTTTTAACTGGCATTAAAACCACTAATGCAAAACTCTTCTTTTAACTGGCATTGTTTATGCAAAACCACTTATCTGTGAGGGCAATTTACTTGAATGTGTTCCAAATTCCTGGAGCACTTCCTAAAGTGAAGTGTAAGGGAGAGAGGAGCAGGATTCCTGTTTCCCCACCTGCTGTGGAGAAGTGTTCCTCTTACTGCGTGGTAGCCCTGGTGTCTGCAATACACAGCATCCTTACAAGAAATAAATAAATAAATTCCATCTGTGGCTGTGAAATGCCTCTACTTCTACATTTGGACCAGGCACAGAAGCCTTCATTTATTCCTTTGGGTGTTTCTGCTCTGCTTCCATTGTCTGTTGTAACCAGAGCTTCTTCAAGGAGTTCAGAGAAAGCAGTGAGGGGTGTCTGAGGGCACGGGAGTCAGTGGGGAAGACCAGTTTGGAGTCGTTTTTGCACATAACCCCACTGAAGGCACACAATCCACAGAGAATCACAATCCTGTGTAACAAACAGCAAGGTTCAAAAGTCAAGAGACTGTTAACAAGGGCTGTGTTTCAATGACTTATTTTCTAAATATTATCCCAGATTTGGATGTTGTTGGTGTCTCAGCTGAAATTGCAGAAGTGTTGTGAGGGTTGTTTGGCCTGTGTCAGGCTGTGAGTCATGGAGCTGGCTTTGTCTGGGCTGTGAACTGTGGGGGGGACTTAAGGCACAGCTATATTTAGGATTATCAACTGATGTCAAACTGTGGAGCACTGCTAAACAACTCTGTTAAAGGGGCAGCACTGGATAGTTTAGGCTCAAAGTTTAGGTTGTTTGTAGTGCTTTTTGATGTAGTAAATAATTGGGAAAGTTGATATTTACTAGAAGTATTCTGCAAACCAAACAGTGTAAGTTTCAACTCCATTTGTATTTAGGTAGTAAAAACTATTGTAATTTAATGGACAAAGTGGTATTATTTCAAAAGAGCAAGCCTAGATGGTACTTCTAGTTTTACATGTTTCAGAATCTGAATGGGTAAGAACATTATGTATAAAGAATTGTTAATTCCAGTCACAGACAAGAAATAATGTTTGAAGGGCTGGTAACATTGAGTTTATGTCTTAAGATGCAGAGCACCTGCTCACCCTACTTGATGGTATTTAAAATTTTGCCATTAATGCCTGGGACCAAATTTAGATATCTTTTTGCATCTAATTAAGACTAAAAGAAGTAGGGTTCTTCTCTAAACCTTCTTGCTCCTTACTACCTAATTCCTTCCAGTGAGGTCTGTTATGTATAGGAGCAAAATTCAAGAGTGATTTTTAAAAATTCGAAGTTCCACTTTCCAAGGCTGCTCCTCTTTCATGACTCTCATGGACTGTAGCTAATGTTTTTTTGTGGGGTTTTACATTTGGTAACCTTCCTTTTGCATGCATGTCTTGGTAGATAATTCAGCTAATTTGGGGGAGAGAATTTTATATTGCAATCTTTGCTTCTGTTCCTTGTCTGTGTGAAAACAGTGAGATTGAAGTAGGAAGACTGCAGAGAGTATAAGGACCCCAGCTGTGATGTGAGTCAAAGTTTTTCTGACAGGATAGAGGTAATTTCTGTCATCCCAATAAATTTGAAGTTGGGAAGTTTTTCTAAGACTCTTGATGTTGGTTTAAGTACACTTATTACTGACTTGAATGTAGCCAGATCTGTGCTGAGACAATGTACTGGTGGAAAAATAGAAAAACTCCACTCTGAGTGTGTAAGTTTTACAGTTGTTTAAGTTAATGTGTGGGACATTAGTCAGTCTGTTACTGACATTTTAAGCTTCAATGAAATGGCAGCTTTGATACAAGTCTGTTTCAGTGACTAACTGCATTTCTGAAACATAATATTGAGCAACTAATACTCTTCCAAAGGCTTGATGTTTTCCAAGTGTCATATGTTAGGATTTGTACAATATTGAAGTATTGGGTCACCAACTGGTGTGAGCTGCATGGCTCTGAACCCGTTACTGTAAATGAAAATGCAACATGCTGGTAGTTCTTGTTCCATCAGGTATTGCACTTACACAAGGACATTGATGCCCATTCCCCACTCTTTAGCCTGCTGGAGCTGATGAGGACCAGGCAGTTGAAAGCACACACGATTGAGAAGCTCTCCGAATGGGATGTAAAATGTCTGGAATCCTGATGGTTATATTTTTCGGAGCTTTTGCACAAAAGAATAATTGTTTTGTGATGTTCAAAAAGAAAGTTCTCTGAGCAGTGTTACTAACAAAGCCTGGATTCCTGTGGACTGATGTCCTCAAAATCCTCAGCTCCCCTCTCTGCTGCAGTTGTGTCCCAGTTGGCCGCCGGGCTGCGCGTGCTGGTCGCCAGGCAGCTGCTCCAGGCGGGACATATAATGATCGTGTTTTGCCTGCCCTTTCTTCAGTGAGATCACCAATTTTGGTCTCCCTTCAGTACTTAGCCAATGATTTTACATAACTTGTGGAAACTTAATTACACCTGAACCCTCTGCTCTCTCTCGCTGGTGAACTTAGTGGAAGTTGACAACATGTTTAAAAGTTGTTGAGGGGAGCCTGTGTGATTGCAGGAGTTGCGTTTACTTTGGAAATGGGACTAAAAACATACTCCATTTTTAACAGATTCTTTTGTGTCCACAGTGCCATCAGGAAGTATGACACACTGTGTTGAAAGCCTTGCCTCTAAACCAAAAAGAATCATTTCAGTGCTCAGGCATTTTTAGCAGAAATGCCTCTCATTTTTAGTGAAAAAGGTTTATCTATCTGGAACTGTTCCAAAGTGTTTAAAGCTGATACAGAGCAGTGGCAAATGGCCACGTTTCTTCTGTTCAGAAAAGCAGCTGACTTTTTTTTTTCCCCCCGTGTGTTTTAAGTTTTTCTTTGTCTTGAAGCAGCAGCCGAGCCACTGCTGTTGCCTGTGGGTGACACTGGATACCTCATCTGTGGGCTCTGCTGCTTAGGCAGCACAGTGTCAGCCAGCCTGGCCTCCTCTGGGAGGGCACAGAGGTGGGGCATGGACACAAATGAACTTTTTTCATAGCCCAGAGGTGTTAAACTGCTCCCTGTACATAGATGGTAAAGAGGAAAAAGATCTCTCAACTAGTTTTTGGAGATGCTGGTTGTTTAACCTGGTGTTGTGGTTGGTTTCATCATGCCATTGGGGTTTCACTAGGATTAATGTGTTGAGTTTCCTGTTCTTGGACACAATGTCAGGAGCAGCCTCTTAATTCGTTGATAGTTGAGGGAGTGCAGAATTGCTTTTTATTAGATTTTACTCTGTTTATTTAGTGTCCTGAATTGTCTCACCCAGAGTCTGACAAATGCTGGTGCTGGGGAGCCAGAAGTGGGGACAGGCTTGGTGTTTTAGGGGACAGCTGGCTGTGGGTCATCCCAGCAGTTTTTGGGATGATGTTCTCAGACTGCCTTCTGGGGTGGGGTCCCTTTTCCTTTTATCCTTGAATGCAAATGAATTGATCAGTGACTGGTGATAGTCCTGTAAAGAAGGGAATTAAGACAGGGTTTTCTAGATGGGGGGGATGTTAAAGGTCCAAGCTGCCTCCCTGGGATCTTTTGTCACTGTGAGGCTCGTGCCTGTTTGTAGCAAATGAAGACAGCAGTATTGGGGATGTTCTCAATGCATATAGACTCGTGTGATGTAAATAAAATTAAATCTTATTAGTTGTTTTGTTGGGGTTTGGGTTTTTATAGCAACAAGGCATTAAAAATCAAGATAAGTTCTATTTAATATCTTCATTTTAAAATAGAGGAATGTTTTAAAGCTCACTTTAATAATGTGGTCCTCTGCACTAGTCCTAAGAATTCTCATACCTTAGGAATGATCTCTATTTCTTTTCCATTTTTTTCTTGTCCTAGAGCTAATAGAAGTTAATATGTTGCAATATTTTAGGAAGTCAAAATTATGCAGACTGCAAATTACAGTAATAACTCTCGATGATACATTAACTGAAGTAATCAGAAATTAGGGTGAAAATTACAGTCTTCTTTCCTTTGGGGGAAAAAGGTTTGGAGGGATAAGGAGGATAAATAGCATTCCTAACTTTTAAGGTTTTTTTACATTTTAAATACACTTGATTTTGGTATGCTTAGTTTACTCAGACTGGCACTGCTACTTAAGGTGAAGCTGACTTTTAAAATCCATTATTTATATATAATTTGGTGGAAAAATAAGAATTATTTTCAATCTGAAGTCAGTATTAATGGCCCCGTAACAGGTTTTCATGTGGCAGCAACTTTTTTCATTCTTTTTCTTACAATTTGAGTGCATTTTCTGTTTATTTTTTAATTAGTTTAGCTTTTAAACTGGGGCCTGTGATAAATAACTCATTATCAATGACTTCCTAGGCTGCTGATATAACAAGTGTATTTAAGACATCCCTGTTCCCTCTAATGCCATCTGTTTTACACCCGTTGTGTCAAATAGTCCAAATCTGAGACATTTGCAAGGTGCTTTCTTTGGTTAGAATCCTTCTGAATAATTATTTCCCAAAATATTATTGCTTGTGTAACTACAAATGAGATACTTAAAGATATCTTTTAGCTTGAAGTGGAATTTTATATTCTTCTTTATCCATCTTGAGAATTACTGTATTTAAAGTAAACATCAATTTCTGTATAATGCAGGCTGAAGCAGTCCATTATTCATGGTGCTTTGGAAGACTCTAAGCCATATTTCCCAAGGCAGCAAAATCAGGCAGCATAAATCACTTATAGACAGATGTGTTGGGGGTGGGGAGGCTGCCTTTAAAAGAGAACATTAGGCATTGGGTCAGGTCTTGGAAAATTGAATTTTAATTAGTTATTGCATGTCTTACAAGTTAACAGGATAAATGGTCAGTGGCTCAGGCATTTCCCACAGGATATTGTACACATTTGGTAGTCAGTGTGCTGCTTCTGCCTGTGCTATCTGGAATATCCTCATAACTGGTTAGTCTGTATTTGCATTTATCTGATGTATTGGATGATAAAGGCCTTATGTTCTTTCTTTAAGTAATGAAATATAAATCACATACATTGGGAGTCTACAGTTAAACATAAATCAGCACATGGATGGATAAAATTTAATGAGCTTTTGAACTAACTGCCGTTGTCCTTTGTAATTGACACTTCCAGCAGTAGGTTCTAAATTCCCTGTGTACCTGGGATATATAATGCAAAATTTGTAGGAATATGTTCATGTAGCTTTTCCTAGGCAAACATGACAAAACTTCGAAGAGTGCTACAGATTAAAATGAATTCTTTGCAAGATGAGTGCCTGAAGGCTTAATTAATTTTAACATCTTATAATTGGCTCTAGGAAGTAACAGATGTTAGTTATATTTTACAATCTTCTCAAATCTACTGTTTAAGAAAACAGGATATACATGAAGTCTGCCCATTTTCAGGAGGCATTACTAAAACTGAATAAAGCCTAAAGTGGCATTTTCTCTTGGGTGGTTTGTAGACTATGCTATATATAACTAGTCTGATTTATGAAGAAGTCTTTTGATGTTATTGATCTATTAGCTGACATTAGTTATTTTGCTCTGTTACGGGAAGTGTTTGATCAAGAAATTAGAATTACGTTTTCTATTGTGCTGAAACCCCTAATGAATTTTAGATCTTTGTTCATTTGCATCTTGCTTCTAGTACTCTCATAAAAACAGTAAAATATTGTATGGGAGTTTTTGTCTTCCTGTTGTCTGCTTAGAAATAAATATTGAGCTTTGCTACATGTTCAAGTGGAAAGGCTTTGCCTCCATCTCCTTCTTTTCATGTTAAGCACTTTTCATGCTCAGTCAGATAGAGCACAAGTGATTCCATGCTTCCCTTCCCAGCCTCAGGCTGCTGCCTCCCTCTCCTCTGCCTTCTGAACAGCCATACCTTTCAATGTAGGTGAAATATTCAAAAAAACATTGAAATAAATTGAGAAGTGATTGTTTTGATTAATACTTCTGATAACTGTTCTCTTCATGATCCTATAACATGTGATCCTCTTTTAATAGATTTCTGGAACTGACTATATGTGCACGGCTAACATTTTGATGGTGGTCCTGCAAAAGATTGTTGTACCTTTTTCTAACGTAACTAGCCAGAGAAGTTGGTTGTAAATAACTTTGTCTCCTTTTTTAAGTTTAAATTAGAAATATCAAATGTGTCTTTGCTAGATGACTGCTGGAGATTTGTCTTTTTCTTCTGCTAGCTTGAGGGAAGAAATTTGGATCTTTTGGTATATTTTCCTTTTACAAACTTAGATATTCATATTTAGCTTAAGTCTGAAGTATATTACCATAAACTTCAATGTTTTGTTGATGGATGAGGGTGTTGTCGTTGTTGTTGTGGTTTTGGTGTTTTAAGTTTTTTTGTTTAATAGTTTTCTCATTTTACCAGTAGGAACCAGCAGTGGATGGCCGGCATGTGTGAGCATGCAGGGAGGCCTCCAGAGCTACACCTGAAACATTTCTCATCTTCACAGAAAGACACATAGATTCTTCAGAGAGTATAGTTAAAGCTATGTTGACTTGAAGACTTCCTTTTTTCTTAGAGGATTGCTGGGCAACTTTTTTCCCTGCATAGGATGCTTCATAGGAATTCAGCTGATCTGTTTTCCAGTACAGCATGCAATTTCATTTGTTTATTTATAAAAGCACATTTACTATTCCTAAATAAAAACCCCCAACAACAAATCAGCATTTCAAAAGACTGGTAGATTATCAAAGTAAATATGTTGGACAGCTATTCCTAAATTCCATGTGTTTGGGACAGCAACCATTCTCAACTGGTGCTGAAGTTCTGGTAGTAATTTTTTTTAAAAATTAAGTAAATTCAGATGTGTTGCTGTCAGGTCAAATTAAAATAATCTATTTAAAGTAATTATAAATCTAAAATTTGGTTTGTGTTTCAGAAAGCCTTCAGAGTTTTGCATGGCACTAAATGCTTCCCACATGCAGTAGTAGAAGCATTCATTTGACATACAGGCTGTAACTGCAGTGAGCTCCAGTGCCTATGTGGTCACATTGCACAGAGATCTGTCCTGATATTTACTGTTCTTCAGGATTGCTGCTTTCAAGTGATGTCAAGTTAAACTGGTGCGTGGAAAGGAACTTTAACGTGTGGGCTAAGGCAAAATATATTGCATATATATTGCTAAGGACAGCTACTGACCATTTTATAAAACCACAAAAGGTGCTGTTCAGTGCCTTTATCAAGAATGGTTTACAGTTAAAAGGTTAAAGTCGTTTTAATTGGAGTAAAGATTTTTTTTTTCCTTTTGTTTTTTTTTTTTCTGTGGAGCTACAAGTGCATTGATTTCATAATACACAAAGATGGATGCAGGACTGTTACAGATCTAAGTACAAAATTCCTAGGTTTGTGTGCTAAAATGACACTTAAACATAAATGTTGAAAAATTGAGATCATTTTCTTCAGTCTAAGCTCCAAAAATTAGTATGGCATGATAAATGAAATAATTCTGTACCGTAAGAAAAACATGATTATTTGAAATACTTTCATCTTCTGTAGTTATTGGTCTCATTAAGCAGCTTAAGGAAATCAATATTTTATCTTGACTACAACAGTTTGTAAATCCAGAATCTAGTTTTGGAATGTTAACAGATTTTGGTTTAATTCTGTTTACTTTAAAGTAAATTTGTATTTTAGCAAGCAAATCTCTGACTCGGCTTTGATGTCAGCTGATTGATGTCAGACTGATTGCAGGTAGATCTCAAGCCATTCACTGTAACATTTTAAAGATATTACTGTTTAATGTAAAGGGTATTTTTTACAGTTTCCTTGAAATTGTTCATGGTCTCATCGGAAGAAGTATAGCAATGTTCATAATTAGAATTGTAGCTCAGTCAACACTTAGGGAAATGTGTGTTATCATGCAGTCTCAGGGCCTAGTGAAATCTATGGTGTTTTTTCCCAAAGACACTCAGCAGAAGATAAATGAGGCTGGTTTACTCATTAGGTGTGTTTGCAATCCCTCTAGAAACTATAATCTAGTAATGGGACCTGTTAGGGGAACGTGCTGTTGGAGTGTATTCTTGCTCTCCTTGCAGCTCTGAAAGCAGACAGCTTTGTTCTTTGAACTGCTGTTTTTTTCCTGAAAGAACCCAGTGGGGTGCTCCAGCACTGTTTCATCTTTCACTTCCTGAGGATTCAGTAGTAAAGCACCGAGTGGCTTCTTGTGTCAAAAGCTGCTTATTGCATTCAGTGTCTTAGCACAATCGTGCCCCTTGGGAAGAGGGAGTTTGGTTGTAGCATTATTTGTAATATGGCTGAGTTTTCTCTCATGTGATCAGAAAGTTAGCCTCAATTTCCCCTCAGCTGCTGTGAACTGAAAAGTAACATTTCATAATGAAATTACACCTGAGCACTTTGGTATTGAGAAGCTGAATTCATGTTAATCTCCAGTGCATCCTCGGGTAGAACTTGTGTTTTTGAAACTCAGGAAGGAACTGGGGCAAATGGTTCTGCAGTCTGTTGGATTCTGGTGATTTTGAGAGATTCAGCTCGAGGAAAAAAATGGGAAAGTGGAAAAAGAAAATGTTTAATTAACCTTTCTGTAAACTGATTGGAACTGAGAGCAGCTGAAAGCATGCACATACCTTACTATATTCTTTTTTCCATACAAACAGTTTCACTTGCCTAGAAACAAGAACTGAGGGGGAAGTGCACAATTAGGGTTGAGAAGGGGAGGCTCACCAGCAATCTGTGCTAACATGTGGTGTGTATTATGGAAAAAGTTGATGAAATCTCAACTAGAATGTGGTCTGTGTCTTGACTTACATTCCCTTCTCTTCTAGAAACAGTTTCTAATATAGAAAGGTCAAATTCTGCCCTCAGATGTCTCTCTGCAGTGCCCATGAGACACAAGAGAAACATGCTTAAAATCTGAGGTGATAAATGTAAAATACAAGTTATTCTTAAGCCATAGTAGTTACTTGCCCCTGCAATTACAGTCATATAATCTCAGTGATTAGTAAAACCTTTTAAGATTCCTCAAATGTAAAGCCATACTATTGTAACTGAGTTTAATCCTACCAAAAGCCACTTTTTCTTTCCAAAATCCCTCCTTTCCTTTTTTTTGGTGTTTTTTTTGGTTTTTTTTGTTTGTTTGTTTGTTTTTTTTTGTTGTTGTTTGTTTTTTTTGTTTTTTTTTTTTTTAATGAGAGACTGAAAGGCTGGAGGCTGATTCTTAAAGTTTATCTGGCTGCAGTGAACCAGTGTTAGTCACCCAAGAGGTAACAGTGTGCTAATGGTATAATGTTTTGTAGTCTTCATCTAGATACTGGGAGAAGGAAAATTATTTGCATAGATTTGAGGAAGAATGATGATTGCTATGGAAGCATTTTCCTTGATTTTTTTTTTATTTTTTTAATATTATTTGGCAAATATAGTTTGTTCTTCTGTTTTGGTCGACCTTTAGACTATTTACTTCAAGAATGAACTGGAAACATCTAGAGCCAATCATCCTTTTAAGGTGGATTTGTGAATTTGTTTTCTCATACATATTTTTTAAATCACCTTTTAAAGATGTTTCATTTAAAATGCCTCTCACAAGGCACAATAAAAGTATTTGTATTACTGCTCCAAAAAATTATAGAAGTGTCATTGTGTTTGTACAATCCTGTTGAAGCCACAGGCACATGCTCACTTGGAGATTTCAGATTGAGTAGATTTACAGAAGTTTGCCTCACACCTACATAATTCCCATGAATTATGGAGGAGCTTGCATGGTCTTCACTGATCCATAGTGAAGTGCATGGAGCATTTAAACCAGGAGGCTTTACATATTGTAAGGTCCTAATCTTTCTAAGGAGGTATCATTGATAAGAAATGATAGATTTCAGTGGAGACAGAGCCTTACTGGGGAGATTAACATCAGCTCTCTGCTTTACTTAGTTCTTATGGTTAGTCCAAAGCCTGACAAGTCTCCATTCCAAAGCAGCCCGGGATTCCTAAGTGGTGATATCATCAGTGAGAGAAGATAAAGATCGACTGAACTAATGTGCTGAGGCTAGTAACAATGTGGCAGAAGTTAAAATTTAAACAGCTTTCATTCTTCTTTGTTTGATTTTTCACACTGCAAACTAAATTATTCCCTTATCTGATTGAAAACCTTTAGCATGGTGGTGGTGTCTGCCTCATTTTTTTTCAACTTGAAAGAACGTTAAATGCCTAAATCTTTCTACATCAAGAGAAACTAATTACAGATACCTTGAAGTTGATCTTTTATGTGTTCAGATCTTTATAGCTGAATTGAGCTGGAAAAGCATACTTTAAAGGCAGCAAAATTATTGTGTAAAGTGTAGTGGTTACCAGCAAGACATAGAAGTGAAAAGTAAATTGAGACTTGTCTTACAACTCCTACTCCTTTTGAAAATTTGTCATGATGTTCTTATCTCTTTTTATCATTTAGCTTCTATCATATGCTAATATCTGGTGATACAGGTAGGTATATACTTGATTTAGTATTCTTATCTTCTAGGGCAAATCAGAGAAGGGACTAAATGAAAGAAGAACCTTTGTAAATCTCATATTTCACTCCCTCTGTAATAATTCTCCCTGATCAATCATTTGGGCTACATTTAAAAGCACAAACCACCAACCTCTGAAGGTCTTACTTAGCATTATCTCCCAGGCTTTTTCTAAGGCTTATTTTTTGAGTGATTTTTCTAAGACCTTTCAAGTATCATATTGATACACATTTGAGATCTGTGATCTCAAGTAGTATGTGCAAATTTCAGTGGTCTGAACAATAACTAACTTGAAGATTTATGTATCATCATAATTAGTGGAATTCTTCCATTGATGACATGTGGTACTTTGGAATCAGTTATGTTACCTCTTCCTTTAAAATTATTCAGAAAACACATTAGCAGTTACTTAGTAATCACGTTGTGCAAAAAGAGTATCCAAAAATCCTTATAGATTTTTCCAACATTTGTTAATAAGCATTTTTAAATTAAATAGATTCAACATGCCTGGACAAAGTTCTCTGCTAGCTCACACACTTCAGCAATTAAAACACTCAGGTTGTAAGCCTAACAGATTTTCATGAAAATTGACAGTTTTTTATTTTTAGTGTATTACTGGTGCCAGACACTTATATTTCGTGTATTTTTGCCTTCAAATATGAAACAGAAGAGCAAAAAGCTTCAATTTTTCTTTATGACAGTAAAAGTACAGGAATGTGTTAAGAAAAGAGTGAGTCTATCTGAAGTAAGATTTGGTAACTTTATTTCTCTGGTTCACATTACACTGTGCAAAGAAGCTGTTCACCTCCCATTCTAAATCATTTTCATTTTACCAGCTGGAGAAGATCAGAATAAAATGGACCCATCCCTTTTCTCAGTCCCTGGTGGTGATGATGATCCAGCATTTGTTTTTCATTCAAACCACATGTTGAATAAGTGAAAAAGAGGAAATACATGCTGGTCATAGGTCAGGTGCAACACAGAGTTTATACAGATTTATTTTCTTTGTAGGATCTGCAATCCTGCATCTAAAGCCATTGAATGTTGTTCTGCTTCCAGTTATTTTGAGGCAGGTTTTCTTATATAATGACATTTTGGGTTTTAGATTACCCTGCTGGCCAGGCATCCAGCCTGCAGAGCTGGGGGAACAGGCTGATTCTGCAGCTGAATCTGCAGCAGAACTCAAACTCCAGACCTCAAACTCTTGCATGATCTCATAGGGTGGAAGCTGACCCTCTTTGTTTCTGGCCTCAGATGAAGAAAGCTAAGCCAAAAAAATATAAAAAACCTGGAAAAGTATTAGGGTGATAATGGGGAGTTGGGGTGAAGAACTCCTTGGGCATGTAGGAGAGAATAAGGAGGAAGGAGCACAAATCTACTGCAGTCTACAATGGGAATTGAATTTTTAAGCAGATATAGATTATGAGCTGAAGCTTTCAGTTTTCTCATAGCATTACAAGTTACATGCTCATTTAATTCATACTCCATTAGAACTGCAAAGCTCATTGCTTATGATTGAGGGAGCATCAGGAAAAGTGATTGTATAAATTGATATCAGCTTTATTTGTTGTCTTTATTATTCACACACTTCTAGTCGTGTTTTAATAGCTTTGAGTAAATTATGAATGATGTGCAGTTGGTTAGGAATTTGAAGGCAGTAATTTCACATTCTCTTAAATGTGCCAGCCAGACAAAACTCAGTATGCATTTACAGCAGCTATTTTGCAGATTTATAGCTAATATTTTTTTCTATATTTTCTCTTATCACTACAATTTAATCTGACTTTTCTTCAACTTGTCAGTATTACAATGTATAATAGAATGAGAATTAATAGCTTACAATGGGATGAATTCATTTTTACAAGAATCAAGTTGGACAAAAAGTGAATCCCAAATGGGCATGAGGGGGTGGAAAGAAAAAAAAAAAAGCATTCTTCACAATAATAATAATAATGAAGCACTGGAGGAGGTTGCCAGCAGAGGCTATGCAGTCTCTACTGTGAAAAGCATTTAAACCTTGAGAAGAAGGTCCTGAGCAACTTGATCTAATAGTGAAGTTTGGCCTGGATGTTGGACTGGATGATCATTGCCGGCCTCATGCAATCTAAATTTTTCTAAATTTAAACCACCAGAATTAAATCCGAGCTGTACAAAGGCTTGGACACACTAGAAGGGAAAAAATTCCTCATGTCCTTTCTCTTCTTCAGAGCTATAAACATGCCTTTTAAAATACTGAGGGAATGCAGTGGGAACTGTGAGACTAAATATCAAATGTCACACCAGAGACTTAAAAACCTAGTTTATGGACAAGTATCTTAACAGATACTTTATATGAACAGTGAGGAATTCTTGAATCCTCCTTTTGTAATTAGAATGATTTCACCTTTTATTAACTTGGTCATGTTTTTAGTCTCATTTAATATGACAGTTGGTGATTTTTTTTGTCATTTTGCCTTTTCTTCCCCCAATTTCTATTAGGAATAGGAGGCTTGCAAGATTTTGTGCTGAAGTCTGCAACACTGTCAACATCACCTGCTTGTCCACCATTTACACCTCTCAACTTCGAAGCTACCCCGATTGTGCGAGTAGCAGTTGAACCCAAACATCCAAGTAAGCTTCAAGAGGAATGGGGATGGTTCCACCAGCTCAGTGTGGCTGCAGTGCAGCTTCCAGCCCTCAGTGATTTGGCTCGTTTTTGAGCTAGCCCCTGAATCAGAGACTTGCCCAGTATAAAATAAACCTACAGGTTGCCTGGAGGGCAGTGTGGGTTCTTCCAGCTGCCTCCCTCGTGTCTCGGTAGGTGAGGAGACACAGGAGAAGTTGTTGTGCCCTTTTGTGACAGCTGTTCACAAGTCAGACACTCCATGGGCAAACAGTTCAGTGTTCCTTTACTGTGAAGGTGAGCAGATCTGTGGGTTCTGTCTGCTGCCCTTCTTTTATGGGTGCCAGTAAGCTTGTGCTACTGCAGATTTGCAGTACTGCTTCTCCTTGATGCCTCCATCCCACTTCCTGCAAAACAGAGTGGGATACCTCTGGCTTTGTTTGAATTTCAGCCCCATTTCTATTTGTTGTTGTAGCATTGGTAGAACCAAAATAACTGGCTTTTTGTTCAGTTGCAAAATACTCTGACACTGAGATTACATGTTTTTTTAGAGAGCCGTTAGACAGCTTGGCAGCTCTTTGTTTCATGTGTTTGAGTAACAGATAATCATATATTGTACATCCTACATTTGTTAAAGCAGTTTTGAAAGCATTGGAAATTACTGGTTCTGCAGATTGTAATATTAAGTTCAAAATATTAAAGGAATGTAATTCTAGAACTGCTGACCAGTTTGGGGGTAACTTTTGTTCCTTAAGAAATAAAGCTGGATCATTCTTGCACCATTACTTAGTTTCTCCTCCTCAGTAGCTCCTGTGTTCATGATCTGAAGTAAATTTTTAGGGGGCAAAAGCCTGAAAGGTGGTTATACCTGCAGAAGTCTCCTGAAAATCCACCATTTCTTGCAATAACAGGAAGACAAGCAAAATGTGGCCATTGCAGTTGCCCAGAGAGCTGTGTGTAGTCTTGAAGTGGCCCTCACACGTTGTCACATCTGTGCATTGCACTGCCACATCAGACCTGCTTCAAGTATGCATCTGCTTATGTTGAAAAATGACTCATATAAATTATTTCCTATGTACATTTTACAAAATTACTGCATGTCTTCATGCTCATATCAAAATCTTCCTGTAAGATTGCCATAAGCTCTAAAAGAAAAAAAAGTACTCATCAATCTGTGAGCTTAAATGCAGAGACAAAGTTGAAAGTCTGTGTTCAACTCTGTTGGCCATGTGAAATAACACTGCAGTTTCTCCACTTTTCTTTTTTTTTTTTTTTTGTTTGTTTTTCAAGGACATTTTTCTATTACACCCTTATAAGCTCAGCAGTAAATAAACAATGTCATATTTCTTTTAATAGTCTCCAAGTGAATGACAACTTTAATGTCACTCTTCCTTCTGAATGTGAATATACATTCCTGGAAACCCCTGGGGTATTCTCTTCTGCCTGTGTAAAATAAAAAAAGAATTCATAATTAATTTCTTTAAATGGTGTTCATTATGAAAGGCTGCTGACATGGGGTGTTTATGCATAGCTTTGATGTAATCTAGCCAAATTTGACTCAGCTGTGCTTGTTCATTCTCCATTAACTTTAAGACAGCTCATTTTAAACACCTTCGTTTTAGGGACAGCTGTGATTTGTTTCACTGAAAAGCCCTCACATTCCTGATTATTCCTCTTTTCAGATTTTCATTACTTTAAAGCTTTCTAGTGGCTTACAGCTACTTCAAAATCCTTCCTGTGCTTTATTTGAAGTTATGCCTTCTAAGTAATCCATATTATTACTTTTACTTTTGTTTTGCTATAGTTAATATTATTATTTATTTATTTGGAGCATTTTAAGCATTAGCAATTGCACTTAGTTATAAAAGATTGCAAGGAAATGAAATTATTTACTGAAAGATGACTTTAAAAAGTTGTCATGGATAAGAAAGGTTATAATTTGATAATTTGTGAAAATGAGGAGTGAAGTCCTGAATTTTTAAATCAGTTAATTTCAGTAAAATTTAGGGGTTTTATTGGGTATGAGCTGTATCTGAAGTTAACTCTGTATAGGAAGCAACCTAGCACAGTCATAGTCAATGGGTGACCTGTTCTACTGAACCTGCTATAAAGCTGTGTAAACAAAAAATGTGCAATCCATTGAAGTGTGGTGTTATATGGTTATATTTGTATGATGTGAGTTTTGTCATCAGTACATAAATTGTTGGTGACAAATGCTGAGTGCTGCTTATGTTTTCAGTTGGTGCTCTTAAACCACACTGCTCTGTGTGACTCATAAGCAGAAAATTGCCCACTGAAAGTTTTTGTGTATTCCTAAAATACCCATTTGTGTTCAGGCTTCCATAAAAATGTGTGTTACTATTTCTCAGTTTAAGTCTATCCTATTTTGAGTATTTCTTTCCCAGTATTCCTTTGTTAATAATACCCTGTTTTGCCAGGTGATATGCCTCAGCTGGTCAGAGGGATGAAACTTTTAAACCAAGCTGATCCATGTGTGCAAGTTTTAATCCAGGAGACAGGAGAACATGTGCTGGTGACAGCAGGAGAAGTTCATCTTCAACGCTGCTTGGATGACCTGAAAGAAAGGTTAGAGGGGCAAGGAGGAAGAAATATTTTTAGTTCAGTAGGTGTCTGTTGTATTTCTCTGTCAGATGGATATCTTTGATTTATATTCTGTTAAAATAGAGCTTTATCCACAAACAGTTTTTACCATTGAGTCATAAATGTACCTTTTTGTAGCTATAAAATTATCTGTAGTTTGGCAGAAGCCACTAGTTTATTGCTTCTGTACATCTAACACAGACTTGGGGCAGTTTCTAGAAATTACAAATTGCAGTACTTTCAGGAGTCTAATTAAGAATGTAATGTAGCATTTGTACAAAATAAAAACTGAGGGGCCTCATGTCTGATAAATGAACTATAAAAAATCATAAAGCACCAAGGCCAGAATTGTATGTGCACACTCTCTCCTGTGCCTTTCCTCACTGATTTTTTTTCAAAGGTTAATCTGCTCTTATTCATGAGTAGTATTTTTTGCAAGCACACATGCATATATTTAGTATCCTCTAATGTCTCTTCAAATGGCAGAAGAATAGATGTCTGTAACAATCCCTTCCTGTAACTTCATTTACTAAAACATTTCTGATACTTCCGCCACATACATTTACTGGCATTTTCTTCCTAAACCAAAGAGCAAACCTGATGAGAGGTTGAATGTTTGTCTTACTGTACCCATGCTCATTTTAGTTAATATCAGGGAACTGTAGTTTCTTATTGAATTAGGCTGGATCACTTGTAAAACTGGGTGTATGTTTTAATGGTTATTCTCATTACAGTTTAGTGCAACGTATTTTACTGCAACTAAAAATGTAGTATTATTTATTGATACATTTTGCTCAAATGTAATGTGTTTAAGCAAAACTGGTTGTGCCTGTCTTTAGCTGCAGTTTGCTTAGCAGGATTGTATTATTGGCAGTGGTCCAAATCTGAAAAAAAGACAGTTAAAATAATACTCCATGACAGGGTAATAGGATTATAGTGAGCAGCTAGTAGGACTTACTTACATACATTTATGTACATTTTCATCCCTAAACTTTTGTTTCATGTACGTGACTTTGGAGGTTTTTGATTTGTCATCTAATTTGTTTTTTGTTAAGAGAATGATGGTCTGTCAAAAGTGACCATTTTGGACCCTGTGCCTGTGGCATTGTGAGCACAAACAAGAAACACCTGGAGACACAGAGGAGCTGGGCTCCCACCATTGTCCTGCCTGACTGTGGTTCATGATTTCTCAGTTGGGTGCCAGCTCCCAGAAGGAGTTGGGAGCAGGTGTTTTCACTCTAGAGCTCATGCTCCTTCTCAGTCTCTCAGGATTTGGCATATTTTAGTTGCCATCCCTTGTGGTGATGCCTTCAGAGGCTACCTAGAACAGAGCCTAGACAGAGTAAAGAAATAAAGTAGGTATTTATTAAAAGGCCTTCCGAGGACACAGCTTGGGCAGTACAAGAGCCTGGCAAGGGCTACACCCAAGATGGTCTCTGAGTCCTGAGTTTCCACATTTTTGTAAGTTTGGTTCCATTTCCATGTTGGGGTTAATTATCCAATTGCAGCTTCCCATCCTCCCAGATTGCTCTCCTCAGTTCACTGCTGTTTACACTGTTGTTTGGGCCTGAAGCTGCAGTGGTGTCCTTGGTTCTCAGGCTGGAAAAGGATTGTTTTGTCTAACTAAGCTGTGAAGAGAACTTGCTCACACTTTATATGAAGTTCAGAGTTATATACTAATGCAGTACAGAATCTGGAAAATATGAAAGCTAAACCTTAAGGCATCAGTGGGACAAGAATTTTCCCTTCCTTCTCTCCCCATTTTGTAGAAGTAAAACTCCAGAATAGGATTCTTGTCTTGCTCCATTCCTCATGGGTTCTGTGTTAATTCTGACAGTGGTAAACTGGCACTCCTTAACTATTACAGTGTGAAGGGGAGAAGTTGTGCTCTGAAATGTGTTCTTTGTTTCTGTGTAAATGTTTAACTTCTTCTAAGTGCACATAATTTAGAAAAGCAAATGGTGAACTAGGGATCAAGACAGCATATAATAACCTTAAAATGTGACCCACAAGTTTTTCCTCCAAAATACTGACAAAGGTTATTCAAAATGCTTGAGTCACACTTGAAGTAAGGGGGTAGGATCCTGATATTGGCATCTATCACAATTTCATCAACTGGGTTTTGCAGATTTGATGCTTTTGGACTCATTACAGCAGTTGAGGACGTTCTGCTGAATTCAAACTACATTGCATTGTCAAGATTTTATTCAGACTTTTTCGAAGGCACATATTTAATTTTAGCTTTCCCCCTGTGTATTTAGAAAATTATGTTCAAGTGACAGTTATTGTCAGAGATGTGGAGAGACATGGAAACAACTCAAAGATTAGTCATCTGTGTTCATCTAAATGATTAAATATGGATGTTCTGCTTGATTTCACCAAATTTATATTTTTTTTGTTCCCAATTAGTTCTTTTTGAATGGAGTAAGAAATTAGACCTTGTAACTTTCAACATTTTATTTTCTGCATTGTTCAATAGAAATTTTTAGAAATTTCTTTCCCGGGAGCATTGCAAATACTAAGCATGAGGGGATTAAGTTACCCTTTTCAGAATGAGAAACAAAGAGAATTAAGGTAGCGGTGACATATGGATGGGTTTGTGTTTGGTTTTTTGGTATAATGCAAATTCTTGAAAGAACTGCAAAAGGGATAAATCTTCTGGTTCTAACTCCCATAGAAATAAATCTTACAATTGTATTGCTTTTCCTCTGCAACTTTTTTTATCACTGCCAAAATTTACTTTATTTATTAAGTAAATAAATTTACTTTTTTTTTTTAATAAATTTAAATTTATTTAAATAAATAAATTTATTTATTTTCCAAATGGGAAATTTTGGTTAGTCCTTCTGTTGTCATTTAATGAACCTGCTCAGAGCTCGTGGATGGTTAAGAAGGATACACAGCTCTGATCTTTGAGTCAGTCAGATAATAAATAATTCCTCCTTTTTCCTTGCCGTCATTCACAGAATTTGACATGCCTAAAACGTTGCACCTGACTTTAAAGCATCACTTCATAGCATTAAGCTTTTATAATAGTGGTTATCAGACAAAGCTCTGTTAATCTTTCCCAGTGCTTCATCTTCTCTGGGCATCTCCCTGTGTGAGCAGTTGTGCTGGCTCACACCAAGTGTCCGTCTCTGTACCACGTCTGAGCAGTGTGGCCAACAGCAGGGATAGGAGGAGTAAAACTGGAGTAACTGGGATGCTTTCCCAGGCCTCTGTCATTTTCAGTCCAGGGCCCCTTGTGGTTTGGTTGACAGTTAATCCTGGTCAGCCTTTCCCATACCCCATGTGGTTTTGTAGGTCTCTGTTGCACCCTTGGAACATCTGAAGGCTTCTTGTCCTTGAGTTCCTTTGATCATCTTTATTCTCAGTTTTTTTCTAGTTCTGTTTCGTTTGAGGGCAGAGAACAGCACATACTTTCCAAGATGTGGGTGAACCAGTGATTTATGCAGAGGCATAGCAATGCTTTTGCTTTTATTTTCTTGAGTTCCTTTCCAAATATTTCTGAAGACATAAAAGGCAGTGCTTCTTTTTTGAAGTACATAAAATTTGAGTTTGAAATGCATTACCTAGTAATCTATGTTGCAATCAGATTTCTTCATGAACATCTGTTCCGTGTTAAGGCCATTGCCCTACTTCCCACCCCCAAGTTTGAATCTATTTTCAAGATTTTAAACTAATTCTTAAACTTTGTTTTGCAGGTTTGCAAAGGTGCAGATCAGTGTGTCTGCTCCTATTATACCCTTCCGAGAGACCATAACAAGACCTCCCAAAGTCGATATGGTGAACGAAGAAATAGGAAAACAGCAGAAAGTTGCTGTCATACACCAAACCAAAGAGGACCAAAATAAAATTCCTGAAGGAATTCAGGTTGATTCAGATGGGCTTGTTACAATGAATACTCCAAATAAACAAGCTACTCTCAGTGTGAGAGCAATGCCACTCCCTGAGGAGGTAACTCGACTTCTTGAAGAAAACAGTGACTTAATTCGAACTATGGAACAACTCAACACATCTCTGAATGAAGAGAAAAAAACACATGAGATAAATCAGAAGACTCTTGATAGAATCAAAGAATTCAAACAAAAGTTGGAGAAAAGTCTTCAGGGAAGAAAGTGGAGAAATGCCGTCAATCAGATCTGGTCATTTGGACCACGGAAGTGTGGGCCTAATATTTTGTTACATAATTTTGGGGGCTATAAAAGATCTGTGTGGCAGTGCCTTGGGAACTCTGTGAAAGAAGTAGGTAAATATAGAGACTTTGACAACAGCATAGTGAGTGGATTTCAGCTGGCTACACTTTCAGGTCCCATGTGTGAAGAGCCTCTCATGGGTGTTTGTTTTTCAGTGGAAAAATGGGAAATAAGTAAAGCTGGAGATAGTCTGTCAAATAGTAGGCAGGATTCAGGGAAACTGGATGCCACAGAACATCAGCAAAATGAAGATAATAGTCCAGCAAGCAGTTGCACTGCTGAAGGTCCCAGTGCAAATGAACACCAGGACAGGAACCAAAGTGGCACAGACTCACCTGAGAAAATGAGTAAGCACAAAGGAGAATTACCACTTGCAGATTGTTATGGCCCTTTCTCTGGACAGCTGATTGCCACCATGAAGGAAGCCTGTCGTTATGCTTTGCAGGCAAAGCCACAGAGACTCATGGCAGCAATGTACACGTGTGAAATCATGGCTACTGCAGAAGTTTTAGGTAAGACTGGGAAAATAAACCTTTGCCAAGAATTTGCCTTCTGTTTTCTAAGGTGAGATTTTATAAATGAGACTGAATCAGAAGGTATAGCTTCATTAAAGGTTTTGTCAGGAGTCTTTTATCATTCTCCAGTAGATTCTCCAATGACTTTCTAGTGCCTGTAATATTTACACTATTCTGAATGAGAATTCAGCATTTTTCTGGCTTCTCTGAGCCATAGGCATAAAGAACAATGCTGCACCTTTGTGAAATGCAAGATACAAAACATTGCCTTTCTATGGAGTTTCTGTAAGACCAGCTTCAGTAACCATGATTATCAACACTGTGCCTCATAATTGAGCATAAGTCCCATGAAGAGAAGGGAAACCTCTCCTGTTTATTAAGGGAGTGCAAGATCTTAGCAAATGCCATATCAAGGTATTTTAATACAATACTACAAAAAGAAAATCAAGAAAATGAATATTAAATTATTGTTGCAGTCCAGTTGGAAATTTTGTGTTTTTAAGTAGCATCTCTATTCTTCTGGTGTGCAAGTTGCTCAACCCAGTACATGGCAAATGGTGTCACTGATATTACCTTACCACTCACACCTACTTAAACTTGTTTTTATGACCTACTTATGACACCACTTAACTGTATTTATTCTTGGAGTGTTCCATGGGAGTTGCTTGCACACTGATTCTGATCCAAAGCACTGAGATTTTCTTAAAAATGAACTTCCAATGCATTTAAGCTACCAGCAGTTTTACTTTGTACTTATCATGGCACAAGTTGCAGCATATCCAACAGACAATAATTAAATATTTGGTTACTTGTAAAGAAATCTCAGCTGTTATGCACACAATCATACTGATAGCAGTCCAGAGACCAAAAATTACAGTTGTGATGAAAATAAATGGCTTTGAGTGAGCAGGTGTTTTGTGCAGATGCATGATCCTGCTCTTTGCTGGAGGTGCCCTGTAGCAGGCCTGGTAAAGGGTGTGCTGCCCTGGGCTTATGGGCACATTACCCTCAACATCCCCTACTGTGGCAGGGAACTTTGGCATTTCAGACTCTTTTCTAATGTGTAAGATTACTAATAGCTGTCAAAACTGGACTCTGTATTGTTCCATGTGGCTGTTCCAGAAGCACTAGGGCACATTACTTTTGAGTCTCTATATCAAGCTGTAAGCAAGGTACCAATTTTTAGACCTCAGGAACACTGTATAAATTGCTATTTCCCAAACTACTCGGTATCCAAAAGGCATGATTGTTTACACTGAAGTAATAAACATGCATTGGCTCATCTATTGTGCCATAAACCCAAATGGAAGCATGGCTTTTTAATATATATATATATATATATATATATATATATATATATATATATATTTAATGAGTGTAATTTAGGACTCAGACATGCAAACGAATTAGTACAGCCTAATGAATGTGAATTGTGTTGTAATAGCCATGGACATGCACTTAGTTCATTACAAATTCATGGGTTTAATATTTATTGTGGAAACTTCAGCTGATAAATTGCATGCTCATTAGGAGGAGTGAAAAGCAGGCCTTCAGTGCAGTCAGGCTTAGCAGTTGACATGTGTCAAACCACTGCCTTTTGTATCTTTGTTCTTTCCTTTGGCATTCCATACGTTGATACCCTGGGAAGTTTAATATATCTCCATATTGACCTGCTTCTTTCTGAGATGGTCACTTCTGCAAAAGTGAAGTCTTCTGTGTTCTCAGAATATAAAACTTTTTCCATCAAACTTTTCTGACAATCAGTAACTCAAACTGAAGCTGAGGAAAGGAGCAGGGAGAGGGGGACACAGTGTTTTTAAGTGGTTTTTTTGTGTGTTTACTATCTTGATCAACACAAATGTATTTGTTAGTTTTTGTCTGTGAAATACTTTCAAAAACATGATACCTACTATAAAGTCAAACATGGGCATTTTCACAGCTATTTTCATGACAAATACACAGTATTTCAATAGATTGAATATTAACTTGGAAAAGAAAATTGAAATTATCCATGACTAACTTAAGACTGAATTGATTAACAAACCAGTTGAAGTCATTAAGCATAATAAATATGTAGTATTTCAGATAAACTATTTTTTTGTGATTAGAATAGCTCTGCACTCTGAAACAAGTACCATGTAGGGATATGCAAGCAAATTTCTACCAGTGGCTTAGGTTCAATACCTGAAACACAATAATATTTCTTAGTAATGATTCTCAAATATTTGGTTATAAGGAAAAAAACAAGTTAGGCACATAATCTGGCAAAGTGCCTTTTTAAAACAGTCATATGATTGTATGAAATGGACATAGATGGACTCATCCAGCAGTAATAATTGATTAGATGCTACTCAGATGGCTGTGCACATTGTATGGCAGAATATGTTGTTTGAATTTAATGTGTCCATTTAATTGATTGACTTAAAAAAAGAGTTTTAGCAAAAAGAGTTATGCATTTTACTTAAAGCTGAGCCTTCCTCATTGATGTATTTCTCTTCATGGTGTATTCAGGATGTGATGTTGGTAAGCTGATGAGGATTGTGTCTCTGCAGGTCGTGTGTATGCTGTGCTGTCCAAAAGGGAAGGCAGAGTGCTGCAGGAGGAGATGAAGGAGGGCACGGATGTGTTTATTATTAAGGCTGTCCTGCCAGTAGCAGAAAGCTTTGGCTTTGCTGATGAAATCAGGAAGAGAACCAGTGGCCTGGCCAGTCCACAGCTGGTGTTCAGCCACTGGGAGGTAAAAATATCTATTTATTCCATCTGGTTTGGTGATCTATTTCCTGTAGATGTGGCAGGCTGGAATAATAAGCAGAAAAGGTTAAGTTTTGGTCAAGATATTTGATTAATTCCTTTTTGAAATGAGAAAAAAACCCTAAATTATTTCTTTTTGTAGATATACTGTTCAGAAATATATTTGTTTTGTTTAGATGGTATTTTTATTTCAACAGCAAGTAAGTATTCCATAAATGAAACTGTTTCTTTATAGATGCGTTTTCCTGTATTTATGTGCCCTTTTTCATGAGTTCTCTGGTAAACTTGTTTGGGGAATGGGAAAAAAACCAAAACCACAAAACAGCTCCAACCTACCACTAACAGAAAATAAATGTATCAGCAAATGTAATGCACATGAAAGTTAACCTCTTAAGGTCTAGCAGGCACCTTCCATATTCCAAGCCAACATAAACTTTCATGCTTAAAAGGCAAATCAAATAGATTTCAAAAAGATTTTTTGCTTACAAAATTAAATGTGTTGATAGTAAGTAGTGGTGACCTCAAAATCATTCCTTTTGGTCATCCTTGTCACTTAAAGAAATGAAGAGTTGAATGTGAAGGTGTAAATCAAGTGGGAAAACTGGTCAGGAGTGTCATCAGCTGAAAGTGCAGTGTAGTTTATTTCTATGATGTGGAGAGTAGACATTCAGGGGGGGAAATAAAAGGCTGTAAATCAGAGCTCCTTGTTCAAGACGAACACACCTGCATTGTCAGGCTCTTCAGAAGACTCCAGTGAAGAAACTAAAAATGGCTTCAAGGGCAGAAGTCAGTGGGTGTAAACTTTTCCCCTTAAATTTTTAAAATAACTTCAGAGTCTAGGTTTTTCTGGGTTGGGTTGGGGGTGTTTGTTTGTTTTGGTCTAGCCTGCCTTTATTTGGTGTTAGAAAACAATAGAATCTTTTGTAAATGGATGAAAAAAAATCTTTCGTTCTTTGTTTGATCCTTGATTTATTTTGTCACCTCAAATGTCAAGTCTCTGAGTGGAACCAACTGTAGATTTGGAGGTCAGTGACACTCCCTGCAGTTACCAGCTATGGGCTGCTTACCAGTGTTTCTCTGTATGTGCTACTTTTTCACATGGTGTGGATTCTTCATCCACAGCTAAGTTGTCCCCCTATCTGTAAAATACTCCACTAAGTATATTTCTTTGTTAGTAACTGTGGTAACTGTGTCAGAAATTTGATGTGGATGATAAGGGAAAAGGAGGACCTGTGCAAACTGGCCACGTGCTAGCAAAAGAGTTGGGAAGAGTACTTGAAACAGTTCACCTGGAAAAGCACATTATGTCTTGCTTGGCAGTGGTGCCTCACTGGTGTTAGTAAATGCAGGCACCAAGGATTTGGCTCTCCTCCTTTATATTGATTTATTTAATCTATCTTAAGTACACCTTCACATAGAACCACAAAAGGAAAAACAGCTGCACAGAATGCAGAAAGGAAAAAAAAGACCCTTCACACATGGTCTACACACCCAACAAAATAGATAAGCTGCATCTTTTAAGTGTAGAGGTTCTGGTTACAGCCAGTTACAGTTCAGGCACCTCAAACCAGTGAGTGTTGGCTGTACTGTGTACAGTAATCTTGTCAGTTCTGGATGGTCGCCTCTGAAGTGCAGCTGGTGAGGTTTTGTGGCTTTAGTGGTCTTTTGTGTGAACCTCTGACATCAGTGCCCTGAAGGAATATCAGCCAGTAGGACGTCAATTCCAGCTAACCATTGTTCTGTGCCAGTTTCTGTAGGATTTGTAGCTCCTGTGCTCCAGCACTAAGCAAAAACATGAACCCTGTGGCTCCCAGGCCTCCCCTTCTATCCCCAAGCCTTGGTGTGTGCATTCACTCTCAGATGTTATGAATTTCACATAAGAAAATATTCACACATAATTATAGATACTCATAGGACAGAGGGATTAGAACAACTGGCAGCATATTCTAAAACTGACCTCTGAGAGAGACTGTAATTGCAGCTAGTATGTTAAATGCATTGGTAGTAGGAAAATGACTGTGTAAGCAGTCACCTTTGCACCTGGGGGATCTGTCAGCAGGGGGAGGATTGGGGTTTTTGTCTCCATGAAAGCCATGCTCATATTTTTGTGATAAAATAAGCCTTTTACTGAGCTACTGGTAATGTTATCTCTGTGCAGTGATGGCAGAAGGAGTGCATGTTACTCTCACATCATCAAGAGAATTTCTAAATAAATACAATTTTCAGAATCTCTGGTGTTAGCCTGACAGAGAAACCATGAGAAATTATTTGTATCTCAGCTCCTGTTTCTTCTTCTCTTTGAATTCTGCACAAAGATGCATCAAGTGTTGGGAATGACTTTGACATTATCACTTTACTGATGAATTATGGTATATGTATCTACATGACAAACTCCAGCATTTTGTTTGAATCCCTGCTATTTAATGCATCGTTGTGTAAGATAATATGATGTGAACTTTGTGTAATCTTAAACTGGTTTTCTCCTTAGTGTTAAAACTGTGTTACTGAAGAGTGTGGCTGCTGCTTTAATTGCCCCCTCTCCAAACTCTTCCATGGCATTCTGAATGAGCTCTGTGCTGCTGCTGTTTTCTCACTGTGCTCAGGTCATTAGCTGAGTACCTGGGTCATGCATTTGTCTGCACCATTTCCTTCTAATGTGTTGTTAACCCCATTTTACATAAAGGGGAATAGACAGTTTGGGGGATTTTTAAACTTCCCAACACTTTGTCCCATGGAAATCACATGCATAGAGTGTGTTTAAATAATTGAGGTTTGAGTTCTCTCTTTTATTGTATTTCCTTACCATGATTTGTAGACTCTGAACACAGGAAAGTCAGTGATAGAGCCTACATTTAAATGAAGCCATTTTGGTCTCTGTGGAAATGATATTGCCTTTTGTTTTAAATTCAGTTAATGAATGGATTTTGTGTAGTTGGGATTGCCCCAGCCCCAAGGGATGCAGCAGTACATCTATCGAGGCCTGTCTTGTCAGATACTCCTTTTTTATTCATTTCTTCTGGCATGCTTATACAATTTATTCCTGCCTGTAAAGAACAGCACCAAGGAACCATTAATGGGAGCTTTCAGTTTAGTCCAGGCTTAAAAAAACTCATTTTAAAAGTTAGGCAAATGTTAGGTGTGTTGGGTTTACTTGGCAGTACTTTCTTTGATTTGAGTATAAACTTTCCTATTCAATTGTTAGTTTAAAATATTTAACTTTAGTATAATTATGAACTAGTTGTATTTTTTAAACTTTGAATTAATAATACACCTTCAGTTAATGTATGTTTTTGTTTAAGCCTGTTTCTTTTGTTCTCAGTTCTTTGCAGTTAAATCTTTTACTCAGTCATGCAATTTTATCTTAATCATAAGGTTTTGAACAAGAAGGTATTTGTGATTGCACAATCCTTAGAATAATGGAACTCTCATCCCATTTGGGAAATCTGTGTTAAAAATAAAAAAAAAAAGTGTAAAAAATGCATATGGCTCTATTCAGATGCTGATTGAGTTTTCAGCAAGAATTGTCCACGACATCTACTAGTTGTAAAGTTGTGAAATGTATAGTATTCCTGTTAATTCACATCTTTCAATTGCATGAAGATTAACTATTAAACATACTTTTTTTACTTGAGGGGCCATGAGTGAGCTGTAAATACATTTAATCAGAATTCTTTGTTATTGTCCCTTCTAAGTAGAATAGTGCCTAGAACGTGCCTTAGGGCTCTGGAGAAAGCTAAGAGAAGGGCTGTGTGTAATAATTGCTAGGAATATGAGACTTCTGAATGTGGAAGTTTTATATTCTGAATTTTAATTCATGCCTTTTGAGTTGTAAGTCATTTCACAGCTCAGAAGATGGGGCTTAATGTAGAAGTTGCTGGATGAGATTGTTAGGCTTGCATTAAACAGGAAACAAGCTGAGGTAATGAGAGAATCTCTTCTGGGTTTGAACTCTAATTTTACATACATTATTGCACCAGTGACAGTTTGGGCACATAAATGAATTCAAGGAGTAACCTGGAACCTTTCAAATATAAAAAGCTCATTGTTTTGGCAGGAACATCTGAAGCTAATTGAAACAGTAAATAAGAGTGGTAGGGGTGTGGCTTTAATTCTGTTTCTCAATACATGTTTCTTAAGTAATAGGAAAAAATGCAGCAGTAGAGCCACACATCTCCTTTTTTATTTCCAGTTACCAAATTCCCATTAACAGCTCCTGGCTGAAGTCAAGGGTAAAGTTTAGCTGTCACTGTTTGAGACACAAACAAGGATGATGCTCCTGAGCCAAAATAAACTTGTATGAGTTTAGCTTACTGTGTAAATGTTCATTATTACAATATTTCTTGGAAGAGGAGTTCTTGTATCTAACCAGGCATTTTCAGGCCTTGGCAGTCCCCATTATATTGTGAGTGGAAGCTCTGAATTGTGGGAGAGTTTTGGATACTTCTTTTATTTGCAGGGTATCCACACAGCCAGTACACTCATGTAGGGTATTCTCTGTTCTGGAAGCACAGTGCCAGTACCCAAGTGGCCTTGAATTTGCTTATGCTCAGTGCAGAATCACTTGTGCAGCATTTCCCAGCATATTACATATGGTTTTCTTGAAAAACAGTAGGTAACTGTTCATATACCTCTGTATTCTTTCTCAGGGCTACTTCAGATATCTCAGACATGCATATCAGCTGTACCTTTCTCAGTTCCATAGTCTGTGTCTGTCAATGACATTACTAGGTGATGGACGCCACTTGAGCTGTAAATGCTCTTGAAATACCTTTCTGCCATCAAATTTTCAAAGGTAGAAAGGATTCTGATCCACTGGAGCCCATATCATCTTTGAAATTGTGCATAATAGTTTGGTGGTTTGTTTTTGTTTTTGTTTTTTTTTTCCACAAGAAAGAACTTCTGGCATAATGTTTTTCCTGGTTGCTCATGGCTGCTGGTGGTAGTGCCCAGTCACACTGAGTTTAGTGTTTCTTACTGAGCAGTTCACAAAGGCCATAATGTTGCTTGCTGGTCTTAAAATCTCTATGAGACAGAGTAAGATTGCTCTTTCTATTCATGGCCCAGCTAAGGCATTTTCCACATTGATGATATTTGGCTCAAAAGAAATTTTCTGTCTTCATCAGACAGTAAGGACCAGTAGGGGAAATGCTACCAGGAGCATGGCTGTGTTCCCAAATCTGCCTGACCTTTTGGATGAACTAGGCAGATCCCTTCTCTTTGCTTCTGGTGCTTCTCTCAACCTTGTTCTGCATAATTAGGCTGCCTTAGGCAGAAACTGTTTCTTACCATCATTTTGTGAAATACACTAGACAATGGGAGCAGGATCACTATTGGAGCCATCTGGGTGACACTGAAATGCAAATAATAAATCATCCTCAAATTAAGCCTTAAAATTCCAAGTCCTCTTGAATTGCAAGTGGTCTGCTCTAACTCATGTCTTACTGAAAAGCTTGATTAGCTAACATAATCATTTGTAGCATTAGTACACACTCTATCATTTATCAGTATTGACATAGTGTGCTCATAGTATTTCTGTTTTTATTGATTATTATTACAGGTATTCAGATTATGTCTCTCACAGAGATACAAGCATTTATATCTTGAATAATTAAAGTGTTGTTGTTAAGCTAAAAGAGAGTGACATCTGTTTTGCCTGTGCTACTCTGCATGCTCTTACTAAACAAGTCTTAGGAGACTTCATTGTTTGGGTGTGTTGGTTTGAATAGTTGTTATATTTAATGAAATATCTTGCTTTAGAATGGTTTCTTCTAAAGAACACTCTTTGCTTACAATATTTGAAGTAATCTCTTCACTTCTTTTGAAATACCTAATCCCAGCTGACTACATTATGAACAGTTTTATTTATACCTAGAGTGGGTTCTGCAGTGAGCAGTGGGACACACTTCATCTATTTGTCTGGGAGGTTTTATTTTTCTTTAAAGCATAATGGAATTCTACAGGTGTGCTTATAGTCATACTTTAAACAAGTTATATAACTCAAGACTTCTGGAAAATAAATCAATGGAGATTAATTTAAAATGCTCCTTAATTTCAATGCTCCTTTAATAGGAACATTTCCATCACTTAGGCATTGTGTTTGCAGTAATGGATTTAAGAACACTATCAGCTGCTGTGCACTGATTCATTTTCCTGTGTTGTATTTATATGGGCTCATTTAGAGAAAACCTTGTTGTGGAATAAATGCTGGTCCAGTGATCCACTGCACAGATCTTGATTTATAGTTCACTTTTAAAAAGAAATGTCTTTCAGAAGAGCCTTTCAGGTGTATAGAAATACTTGGTGGTGTTAAGGAGAAAGCACTTTGTTGGGTACACTTGGAGGAGTAATCGTGGATGTGCTAGGCTGTTTGCAGTTAAAGCTGATGTTGTCCCTGTCAGAGAATTCTGATGTTGAGTAATAAATAAGCACAGGCCACTGGCTACTTCATGCTATTAAAAAGAAAAATTCCCAAGTCTAGAAAAATTCCTGGAGAAGAGGTGTGCTGAATTTTCCAGTTACCAAGTCAAGCTCAGTGTGGTGGTACTTGAAAATGTACTTAATCATAATGCTGACAATACCATAATGTCATTGGTTTTACAGATTCTTATTCCTAATGTTAGTGCCTCTTGATGTCCAATGTCTGTTAAACTTGGGATGTAAGGTTTGGCTGTGGTAATTTTCTTTTCCTCCCTGCTCAGTGGTTCCCAGACACCCAATACACTGGCAGAGAGAGAGAGGCAGACCTTTGATAGAAGGTTGACTGAATTGCTTCAGTCCCTTAAAGATTTTCCAGCTGTGCAAGGCATATTATTTTGAATGTCCAGTTCTCTTTTGATTGAAGGTTTTGTTGAGGAGTGTAGCTTTTTGTAAAAGTGTTGTTAAGATGCTATCACATTTCTGATTTTAAGGGGAGTGTCTTAGGCTATATGTTTTAGTTTAGTACTGAAAAAGTAGTACATAGAAACATTTAAATAATTTTAAATTAAAAGTGGCATGCAACATAGAATAAATAATGTTTCTGGGTATCTGTTCTTCTTTGAGCCTGTGGATTTTTCAGGATCCAAAGTAAATGCTCTCTGTGAAATTACTATACCATATTCCAGAAGGAATGGTCCATTTAGAATCTAATTCATCACTGAGGGCTTCAGTCAGACAAAAACTCAATTCCTGTTACAAATTCCAGAACCATCCCTGTGTGGTTCCCATGAATACAAACAATAGCTCAGGACCTAAAAAGCTTCTTAGCTCTGATTCCAGGAAATCCAGGCCCACCATTCTGACAGTTCCCATTGTCAGGAAATTGATGACAATGCTTTGGGACCGTTCTCCTTTTGCATGCTTGCACTGTATTAACAGAGCAGGAGAATGATGGATTCCACCTGCTGTGAACATTTGCCTTGATGCATTTATGTGATATGAGTAAAGAGGAACAGTCTGGTTTATGTCTTTGCCTTCACTCACAGAATCAGAACTTTCAAAAAAGAAAAACTTCCTACTTTTTTGTTTGGGTCACTGTGTCAGTAACACCCCTGTGTGTCATAATAGGGTTACAGTGACTTCTTCAAGATGATGGCCTAGGTTCCTTTTTCCCATTGCTTACCACAGCATGGTAACACATCTGCTGATTATTTCATCTTTTATAGTGGATCTGCACCATTTAGGTAGGTGTAGTCCTCTAACAGAAATTTTCTGATGTCACCAGATCTTGCTCTAGAAGCAGTGTGTAGTGGCTGAATTATTTAGACAGGTTGATAAGCCAAGCTACTCCTGAGGTAGTTCTTTAAAACCTAATTAACCTCTTTACTGCACTGCTCTGCATCATGTAGCAGTGCAAGGTTCACTCAGGATTCTGTAACCCTGGGCTGAAATAGCTTTACCCTTGCTGGCTAATAAATACTGACTAGTACATTTAAACCTGCTGTTATGCTGACTTCCCTTAGACCTGCTGAAGCATAAAGAATTCTTGTCAGTGAAGAAATATCCAGTGCAAAACTTCAGTAGAGCAAGTCTTTAATCAATTATTAAAAGAGCCAGTCTGTCAAACCTGGGGATTTTCTTCAACATCCATCACTACAGTATCTAAATATTTACAGGTAGATTAGATCTGTAAGTTCAATTTTGTATACTCTTGGACTCCTCTGTTATATTCATTCTTCAAGAACCACTGCCTCACTGCTTCTCTCTGGGCATAATTTCTGTGTGTTACACTTCTTGCCAATTAAATCATCAAAGGGCATAGAAACAGTCTTTAACTAACCAGTTTGTAGCTGTAGAACCTCCCTCAGTAGTACAGTCTGAAGCAAATCCATTGAGCATCAATCACCTTTTGTTCTTCATGTGTTCTTAGACTTGGAAATTGTGGTTGGTTCAGTTCTTTAGGGAAATCATGAAAGGGGAAGTCCCTTGTAGCTTTACATCATGAAGATGTTCAGGATGAGCATCACAGCAGCTTTATCAAGTCAGCATGCAATCTTCACTGCCCTTTCTCTGTACTTCTGGTGCATAAAGTAATGGTGGAACTTTCAAACTCTTACAGAGGGGGGACCATTCTTTTTTTATAGATGTAAGCTCTCAAGGAATTACTTCTAAGTTTCTGTGCATTGGTTAGAAGGCCCTGTGCAAGACATTAGAGTGGGTATGACTCTTCTGTGGTTAGACAGTCCTTACGTTTATGGTGAAAAATAAACACAGAAAAATTTGGAAAGCTGAGTTTCAGACTGTTTATTTCTGAGCTCTACTTGCTTTTGGTTTTCAGCCAGAAAACCCTGTGCATAGTCATTTCCCATGTAAATAACTGAGATTGGCTGTCACTTTCAGCACGAGTAATACCCACTTAATTTAGTCTATGCATGTGCTTAACTGTAGCAAACTAGAACTGTTTCTCTTGGTTTAGCTTTACATCCCATTTTTGCAAGACTGAACCTACAGTATTGCCTGATACAAATTAGGCTGCCATAGTCATTCTCCTAATTCCCCATGAAGTGTAATTTGTGTGGTTGTGTTAGGAGTTATTTAACATGAGGTATTAAATTAGGAGTCCACAATTGTCAATGTTTCTGGGGAAAACTATCCATCTTCAGTCACCGTTTTTTAATTCCTCTTCTTGTTTGTTTGTGTAACCTGAGCTTTAGGTTATTTTGCTTAGGTTAAAGTACCATGTGGCAATTGAAAGAATTTGTCAGAAGAAAAAGTTTGCAGTGGTAGAAAAGGCTTATAGCATTAAGCTAAAATTGGTAATTTAGGAAAATTTCTTCTCTTCTTGTCAGTTATTAGTGCTAGTGCTAATATTTCAGAAATTATAGAGTAATATGCTCAGATGTTACAACTGTTGTGGTACTTGCATTAACTAATACATGTCTGCACTGCTTTTTCCATGCAGGTTTTGTTAAAGAAATCAGTACATTATTACCTTTGGGGTTTTTTAGAAAAAATATATTACCTGTAACTGCCTCTTGTGAGGAAATCTACAATCAAGAAAAATTAGTATTTTTGAAATCTGCAGTAGAACTTGTGTAACACTATATGGTCAATTCCATCCCTTCCCAATGTTCATATTTAGGGTTCTCTGTAATACCCTCTCTGGTAATCCCACAAGTGTGGGGTATATATGATGAACTGGAAATAGAGGCATGTCCAGTTATTGTCTGATCATGTTAGATCTAAAATCTGTTCTAGAGAAGGGCTACAAAACTGTAAGAACAACTCTGCTAAATATGTTAGAGCCAGAAACAGTGATTTTTAAACCATCTGTCCAACTTAGGCTTGGGATTGGAAAACATAGGGCACAGAAATGAGCAGAAATCTTCAGTTCTGATAAATTCTACTACAATTGTTGTGTGGTAATATTCTAAATAAGGAGTTCTCTCTTGAAAGTTGAGAATTTTCTGAACATTATTTAGCACTGTTTTCTGATGGGCAGTTGAAATTGCTTTTAGAAAAACTTGTGCAGATAATTGTAGCTGAATTTGAAAAGTTATTGTGGGCTTCTTGGGGCAAGAGCTGCAGAGTGTGTCTGACCTCCTGTTTTCTGCTTCCATGGCTAATTGCAGGATTTCCAGACAGCTTGATCTGCTCCACTTTGGTTTCTCTGCTTCTGCAGTTGATTGCTTGAAATATGCTAATAAACTTTTGTTCTACTTTACTGGTTTTTTGTTTGTTTCCTTTTGTAGATCATTTCCAGTGACCCATTCTGGGTCCCCACGACTGAGGAGGAATATTTGCACTTTGGGGAGAAGGCAGACTCGGAGAACCAGGCCCGCAAGTACATGAATGCAGTGAGAAAGAGAAAGGGGCTCTATGTGGAAGAAAAAATCGTGGAGCACGCTGAGAAGCAAAGAACTCTGAGCAGAAATAAGTAGCTGTGTCTGCCCCCTTTCTCTCTGACACAGCTAAGTGTGGGTGGAGTGTTTTATATGCAGCAGATGCAAAATTTCATCTGGACTTTGTTCTTTGATACCATTTTTCTTACATGCTTTGTCTCTGGCTTATGTTTTAATAAACTTAAGCCTTTCCAAGTTTTGTACAGAGAAAATAGTTTATTTATTGAAATAAAATAGAAGTATTCACTGCAATTGTCTCAATTTTTAAAATTTAATGCCCTATTGAACATCCTGTCACAAGAATTAGGAACTCCCAATTCAGTTTGTTTCTTTCTGATTTGTCACATGTAGTTACAGTAAGAGCTGGTTAGCTAGCTTCTTGCAAATAAACCATGCACTGAATTTAGCTCTTTAGTGGTTTTGACTGTTTTTTAAATTCATTTCTGTGATGTATTTGTTTCTTTCCCATACCTTTCATAGTTACCTGTATGCAAAGAGATGTAGGCCTGTTAGGAGTTTCTAAACTATTTGTTTTACTCTATTCCTCACGTGAGCAGTTATTTAAACTAGTAAGATATCTTTATATCTTACATCTTTTAATATATCTTTAAATCAGAGGGCAAAAATAGCATATGTGGAAGTCAGCACTGCAAAAAGCTGAGCAGGATTTGTTTTGTTTTCCCTCCTTAGAACACACCTTATTAAAAACTTCATTTCCCACAGACTAGGTGAAGGGAATGAGTATTTCCAGTATAGATGAGAAACTGGACATCAATTTTCTTCCCCTACTTTATGCAGATAGTAAAGTACATTGTACTTGAAAACTCTGGAAGTAAAACAGCACTCTCAGTTAGAGAGGGCTTCCTCAAATATATCTGTCTGAAATGTTTTTTCATATTTAAACCTAGTGCCAGACAAGTGCCATTTACAGATGGGACTAGAAGCTTGCAGGTCTGCCTAAAACCTCCCACAGTGTGACTTGGCAGCAGAACTCGAATTGGGAGCTCAAGTGACTTTTCTCCTGGCCCTGATCATATCAACTTAAATTCTTCAGGGAAGGTATCTGATAGTTTTGCCTCTTCTATTAGGCTTTCTCCTTTCTGACTCCAGTTTGCTTCAGAATGCTGTGTAAATTTTTCTGTGCTTCTTGCTAGTTTCCTTTGGAAACAGAAACAGAGCACGCGGAGGAGAGGATGTGAATGAGCTGGACTATTTTGTCAGCACCATTTTTTTTAATGCATAATTTGAGTTCTCACATGGCTTCTGATTCATTTTGATTCTTGTTCATACCAGACTCCCTGTGAAAGCCCAAGAGTTGAAACTAGGCAAGAGAGTGTAGTTTTCTTTGTTGCATCATGTGTAGGAGAGGGACAGTCATGAAAACAGAGATAAGGGCTTTTTAGTACCTCTTGTAATGTTGGCACATTGTCCTTTGGTATTCATAAAATGTTTTGAAATTGGAACTTGGAGTAGAACCTCTTATTTAAAACCATCCATAGATATGTTGGGGTAGTGATAAAAAGTGTGTGCTTTTCATATTCTGTTATTCTTTACCAGTGTTACTTCTCAAATCTGCAGTTTCTGTGATGTGCTGCTTCAGTACAGCCCTGAGAAGGAAAACACTTCCAACATGAGTTGTCTGTGTAGGCTTTGCTGATCTTACTGGTGTTGAGACAAATAGTTTACATGCAAGATAAAATATTTACATGTAAATACCAATTTGATTTAGCAGCGTGTCTGAAGTTTGGGCTCTTATCTACTTGATGTGGCTTAGTCATATCCTCTGTTGTGATTTTGTGCTTTTTGATTTGTTTTGTGCTACTTTGGATCTACTCAAAAGTAGATAAGATAAAAATTAGTATTTATTTTTATAGCATCTATTAATAAACTGAAAAGGTTTTGGTTTTTTACAGCTGCATCATTCCATGGTTCTAAAACTCCTGCAAACCATGACTAATGGGAGGAAAAAATAGATACCATGAAATAGTGTGGTTTGGGCTGTTTGACAGATATTTGCTATTTCAACAGATGCTGTTTTCCTACAGGAGCTTGCTTTATTTATTTATTTATTTATTTGTTAATTTTTCCTTTCTTCCCCTCATCCCTCCTCCTTAATTTCCGCTTTTAGCAAAGATCCAACTGCATAATACTCCACTGGTTCTTTAGAGGAATATTTTTATAATCATCTTACTTCTTTATACTGAAACTGCTTATCTTTGTAAAGACTTGCTGATTCTGGAATTTGAACCAAAAAAAAAAGCCAAATTCAGTAGTGTTTTCCTGTTAGCATTTTCATGGCCTTGTAAAAGCCTTGTCCTTCACCCTTAGAAAGTGACATGTCTCACTGTGCTCCAGTGAGACATCTGGATGCATTTTTTCTCCCAGAAAAGCTGCTGGTGTAAAAGGGTAACAATAAATAATAATTTGCCCAGGCAGCAAAAATAAAACTTTAATCAGGAGCCCTGCATTTCCTACATGCTCACACAGGTTTGCTGCCCCCTGAGCAGGAGGGGAGTTCAGTGCTGTTACAAGATTTTTTTTTTTTTTTTGTGAACTGGCCACTGAGCACAGCTAAAATCTGCATCTTCTCAGGTGGAATTACAAATGGAAGGCAGATTGTTCATCATCACCAGTTCAGTGCTGGCTTTTTCCCATCTCTGGAGAGCTCTTTCCAGTTTTTTTCATACGGTTCTTTTACACTGTAATAAGTAAGGTAATGAATAAATCACTGTTACATCACTGCTTTCAGAATGATTTATGCCTGTGCAAACTGAACTGCTACCCTGGAGTATTTGCTCTTTTTTTTTTTTTTTTTTTTTTTTTTTTTTTTTTTTTTTTTTTTTGCTATAGCAGAGGCCTCAGAGTTAGGGGAGACAAGCCTTGAGAAACTCCTGGGCTTTAGTGATGATTCCATGACAGTTATATGGTTCATTGTCCCCTCTGCCATATTTTCATGAAAACAGTCATTCTGGATTATAACTTTCCTAAAATAGAAGACAAAGCCCACATTGTTTATCTAAAAAGGTGTCTGTGGAGTAAGCAACAGGCTTTTCAGAGGGCTAGTACAGAATAATCCCTGGCCTTTTTAACTCAGTGGGATATTTTTATGGCATTTGGAAAACAACATTCAGCAGTCTTCTCCTTGTAGGATTCAAGGAAATAGTTTGGAGTGGTCATCATGCAAGGCTGCCTAAACGCTGTCTTTGTGGAGCTGTAAGAAGGTTGATCATGAGGAAGAGACACATTTAATTATGCTTATAAAGGCCTTGACAAAGTCCATGACAGCTTCAGGAATTCTAATCCTTTGCTGCATCTGAAGGCAGTGTATCTTTTTGGCTAGACTTACCTCCTGAGCACTCTGAGATATTATTCCTGCTTTGTTCAAAGGGGAGGATGCAAAGTCAAGGTCAGTCATGTGGGAGTAGAGACTAAGATGACAAAAATCCCTCAAGGAATTTTTATGGCAGGACTTATACAGCCTTTTAGTAGTGGTTTTTGGTTGCCTCTAATACATGTGTGTGACTGTAAGTCCTGGGTTTTTTTCTTAAATCTTTCTAAGGCTCCTTTAAGTGATGATTTTATAACAATCAGCCTAATTTCAAAGGCTGGTTCATTTGCTGGGGGATACAGATACATCAAAAGCCAACTGGTGCTGAAATACAGTAGCAGACATGCTATGGAGCATTTTCTGCTTTTCATCTCTTGTCTTGTGGTAGCATTTACCTTTAGGAGATGAAGAGCAAGGCTCCTGAGTAGGAGAGGCTGGCAGTGCTGCTGTGAGTGACTGACAGCAGGAGCTGTGTGAGCAGCAGCTGAGGCTGCGCTTCCCCGGAGACTCGGCACAGAGTGCTCATGACAAGTGCTGCTGCCACTGCTCTGAGCACTGAAAGCTGATCCTATTTATGAATCCATGTCTTCTCCTTGTAATGTTGCTGTCTTGCAGTATGAACAGCTTAGGAAGGTTATTTTAAATTAACCTTCCTGTGTTAAAACAATGTCTAGTCTGTTCCTATCACATCCAACGTTGTAAGCATCAAGGCCAGCGAGTAGTTCGACTGCAGCTGGTGTGAAAGGGGAAGGCTGGAAGGGTAATGTAAAAATGTTGTGGAAAAAAACCTGTCACACTTGCATAGATGCCTTTATAGGAACTGTTTTCATTGCATAATGAGATTGCTTTGTGCTCTAGAAGTGGTCAATAATAGATAATGTGCAAGTGTGCTCTGTGGAAGATTGGCTGCCTTGGCAGGCAGAGTGTATTAGCAGTCAGAGCAGCCCTTCTGTGTAGCCTTGCTTCTGTGGAGGACTGTGTGAAGAAACAAGCCTCTGTCTCCTTTACTGTCCTGTAACTTCAATAAAAAGATTGTGGCAGGCTCTTAATTTTGGGAGCTTGTTGGAAGGGAGCTCTGCGTTCCCAGCAGCAGCAATTCCCCAGCTAGCAGTTCAGTGGCTACAGAAAGCAGCTCTAAATAACCTTTTTAATCCCATTTCTGCCAGGACCTCCCACTGAATCATGGCTTCTGGTGAATCTTGTTGCTGGGACAGGTGGAGCCTGAAGAACGGAATGGAAGTGTATTTTGCAGGTTGGTGTTCTGAGATCCACTGGGGATGCAGTTCTGAGACTGCCTGAAGGTGGGAGGCCCAACATCATGAAATTACAGAACTTACTCTTTCTCAACTAAAAGAATATTGTAAGAGAAGTTCCTTAATTGTTCTTTTGGTCTTGTGATTCTTGGCTGAACACCTCAGAGCACATGAAGAAGCCTTTGCTAACCTGGGCTGGCAGAGTTGGGCTATAAAAAATGGAAATACAGTAACCATCCTGCTTTCTGATAGCTGCCATTTGTACTTGAGTTTATCAGCATCATTTCTTCCAAAGAGAAATTATTAAAACTGTGATTAACATCACCGTGTCACAGTTACTTAACTGTGAAGACAAAGAGTTGGTGGCTGACAAGCTGAGCTCTGCTTTTCCTCTGGAGCTTGCAGGGAACACATTTCTCTGGTCAGAAAGAATTAAGCTATGCATTTCTTCATAGGTGACTAAAAAAAAGTCAAACAGCTGCATTTTCTAAATATGTCTGAAAGGTTTCCTTGCTTTTGTGTATAAACAGATTTAGTATTGATATTAGGAGTTAGGACTTGAGCAATGTCATTGTGATATTATGTATGAATCACTCTGGAACAATCCAAAAAGAGCCACATTGCCCAGTCCATGCTGTGGGGATGTGCTAACCCCCAGAGGGTGTCCTGTGAGCAGGCACACGGGGGCCAGAGGAGCTGGAGGTGGATATGAGCTTAAACCTCAGCTTGTGAGGAACAAAGGAGCTGTTCAGTGCAGGAAGGCACTGAGCAGTTGGCAGAGTCAGTGCAGAGTCTGAAAATCACATGTACAGTGTCAGAGACACCCCTCAGTGAGCCAGGACTGGTGTGGCAGGTGGATATAGAAAGGAATGGATATCCCTCCCTTTGCTGCCCCTCCCATTCCATGTAATACAGCAGAGCCTTTGGTTCTTAGGACTTGAGGATTTTTTAGGACTTGTACAGAGTTTTAGAACCAGAATCTCATTCTGAGTAATTTGTTGTTTATGTGACTGCAGTTGAATCCTGTTTGATTTCTGCCAGATGAGGATCTGGGTTTTGTGCCACTTTCATTTTGTTCTTGACTTAAAAGGTGACAGGTATCTGTGATAGTTGCTGAGCCCTTTTTCCTCCTAGGTTTGTTACTGGAGAGCAGAAATATGTCTGCAGACTTGTGAGTGCACCTATAAATAGCAGGCTACTGTACATAAGATTGTTACAGTTGCCAGCCCTCTCTTTTTATGGCAAATCTTGTGATACTTTGTTTTTCCTAAAAACCACAGGTCTTGTATTTCATCAGAATCTTGGTTTTCATTTAAAAAAAAAAGTTTCCAGTTTGATGTTGGCACCAAATTAGAGAAAAACATGACAATGTTTGTAGCTTCACCATGATGGCAGAAAAAACAAATGCATACAAGAACTCCCAAATATAGTATTTTACTTTAAAAACAACAAACAAAAAATCCCAAACCATCAAGCAAATTAAAGACCTGTGGTTTTGAGAGACAGACTCTTAATGTCTGTGTTGTGGTCTTTTACTGTAACTGTAAAAATGACTTTTGTAATACTTTTTATAAAGTGGTGGTGTGTTTTTTTCATTGCAGATAAGCTTCTTGCAAAATCCTTATTGAAAAAGAAAAGATGTTGCATCCTTTGGAAACATTGGTCACTTCATAAAACAAAGAGCTGCTAATAGTCCCTGAACAGATGCCTTTTTCCCTAGATGTGATTCTTGATCTGAGTCTGCATGATCCAAAGCAGAAGGGCTGGAGGCTGACAGTAAATCTGCTGAAATATCGAGCTGTTGTGGAGGGAAGTGCCAGTCTTGCTTCTTCCCTTTTTGCTCAATGTATGCTGAGTTATCCCTGCTTTTCATCAGGGTAAATGTTTAAGGAGAAATTTGTTCTGTTGTCATTTTTAGACGTCAGATTTCACTTTTTGAAGATTTTCTCATGATAGAGCCCTCCCTTAGCCCCCAGTCTGACTCAGCAACCCAGTGTGTGTGTGCTGTGCTTTTCCTGGAGAAGTCTCAAGTCATCACTTCCTTCAGGTGCTCAGGCTGAATCTCTGTGGGTCTGGGCACTGCAAACTGAACTGGAGCTCTCCTCCTCTCACCCACTCCTGTGAATTGACCACTCTTCTTTTCACAGAGAGAAAGATTAAATGTTTAAGTCTTGCATAACATAATTATACAGCACTCCAACAAAAGGGAGAAAAATGGCAAGTTGTTGTGTTTGATATTTCAGATGTAAAAATCAATTTGAAATTACTCCAGATCAGATTTAATCATCCTGAATAAGTAATGAAAGGGCAAAAAAAGTCATTGAATAAGCTTTTCACTCTGCTTTTGTTGACAATAAATGCTGTTACAGATGAAGCAGTTATCAGGGCTGAAGAGAGAAACATGATTACTGGAAAAATTGGCAAACTTCACTTTTGAGAATTGTGCAACCAAAGGTAAGATTATGGAAGAGAAAATAAGAATTTGGTAAGTTCAAAGGCCTTTTTGCTACAAGAAACCTTCTTTTGGAAAGGTTAATGGAGCTGTTGCAGAGGAGGTTAGCAGAAACAATGATTATCTGATACTTAAGAGATTGAAATTTTGCAATGTTTGTTAATTTTGAAATCAAAAGATATTTTCCATGACTTTGAGCTATGTTGGTTTTATGTTGTTATACTCTAAAAAGCTTCTTTTTGGAATTACAGCAAAGTAAAGGGAGCTAGTTTATTTTCTATCCCTTTTACTCCATAGATTTAACCAAATCTTATTAATTATAGATATATTTTCAAGGCAAACATGTGGGCTTCCTCTGTCATGCCATGTTTCCTTTTCTGATGGTGCTGTGTCAAACTTCTTGGTGATGATACTCAGCACTGACTTCCAGTGCCACTCTCCAAGAGCATGCTGCTTTCTCTAGAGATATAAAAACAGGGGAGAATATCCCAGGAACTCACCAAGTCAGTAAAAAATGTGTTTTCTCATTCTGCCCTGACAGATATCTTTGTGAACACTACCTGTTTTTCTCTACAATGTTTAAAAAGCGAAGTGTGTACTTGGGGAAGTGCATGATTTGTGACTGGTGCAGCAGTGGAGGAGCTGGTGGCAGAATCTGGGGTGTTTTTTCTGTGCTGATTGCTCAGGGATGTATTATATTATCTAATCAGAAGTCATTACCGGTCTGTGCAGCATTAATTCATGCAGCCTTCCATACATACCCTCTGTTTGGTCCCCCAGGGCAGGATGGCTCTCTAATGGATCACATTCCCCAGATCAGCTGATAGGGCTGCAGCACTGCCCTCACCCACACAGAGGAGCTGCAGAGTGAGCTCACGTGGAACTGCCCAGGGAAGAAGTCCCAAACTGATTTTCTACACTCACATTTCAGCTAAAGAAACAACCTTCGGCTTTCTTTGTTTGTTTAAAAGAAAATAAGAATAAATTGTCCTGGTGTTCTAGAAGACACACCAGGAATCAACAGGTTTTGTAGATGATGGTTTCCTCATGATGGTTGTTCTTCCAGCACACCCACATTAGTAGTGGAAAAGACCTGATTTTACAAACTCAGGATTTCTGTGCTGGGATATGTGGTGGCTTCAGGTGGGTTTGGTGTGAAGTGTGTCTGGCACTGAGCACTCACCCTGAGCTCAGTGTGCCATGGAATGTTTGCCAGGCAGAAGTGTTGGGAGTTCTGGGACAGGGCAAACAGGAGTGTGAGGGTTGCTGCTAAGAAAATATGGGGGTTCAGAGGTGGGGCTGATTTCTTTCCTTTTATACACATCAATAAAATTGATGTGTATAAATTGATTGTATACACATTGTGATTTTATTGATGTGTATAAATGGAAAGAAATAAGTTAATAATTCCTCTTTTTAAGAAGGATGTTTTGAATACTGAGAAACTCCTTCTCCACAGCTGTAAGATGCATTTAAATCACCCAGCAGAAGCACTGATCTATATTCATGTAAATGTGTTTTGATGTCCTCTTAAAAGTTTAAATGAAACACCCACGTCCAGGAAGCTGCTTCTCTCATGTGGGAGCACAATTGCAGTTCTTCCTTAAATGTACTGGTAGGACATCTTTTTCACTTCAGAAGCACTGAACTTTGGCAATTTATATTTATTTGAGATGAAAGAGGCGAGCTAACAACTTGACACCACTTCTAAATAAGAGGAGACCTTGGTTACAAATTCATTTTAAGCTTAATTTTTGATGAATTGCTCATTCCTATTGCAGATGATTAGCAGCACTCTGTTCTGTAAAGACAGATTTTCTTTTTACCACAGCACTGCAACTTTTACCCCTCATATCCACAGGAAAATGTTGCAGAAGGTAGAACAATAAAAATGTGGATGTTTTCTCAGTATAAACTTGTGTAATTTTTTGTCTTGGTAGCTAACATTAGTTAGCCAGTGTTGCAGCTCTTGTAGATCAGGGAAGTTTAAGTATTTATTCTGCTTGAGGGTCTTAGGGGGATTTTATTCTTGGTGCAGATTGGGATCTTGAGCAGCCTTTAGGATTTCAGTGCAGGGAAAAGCTGTGTATTAAACCTTAAATGAAAGGTCAAAGACAAACTCCTTTTTTAATGAGCCCCTTTGTTTAGTTCTGTGTAGGTATCAGTGCTTCTATTTGAAATGGAACCAGGTTTTTTATTCACATGTGTGTATGAAATTTTCTATGTAATGTTTTAGGGGAGAAAAAAGGGATTGAGACCCTTGCAGAATAAGTTTTTTCATGAGTGAAGCTCAGAACAAAATCTACAGCACTGTGCTGTATTACCTTGGGAAAGTACTGCCTCTGTGGCTTTTATCTGATGCTCAGCTCAGGCTCTACATGTAGGTCTGTTTGATTATTGCCCCTTGGAGCAGATAAGTGCAAGCAATGATCTCACTCTGTTGTTACGATAATTTCTCTTTGGGGATTCTGACCTTCTTCATATTTCAGTGACATCATCCTTTTTGCAGACTGTAAATCACTGATGCTGACTCCTGACCTTGCTAATGAAACCTGCAGAAATACAGTATGGAATAGCAGAATGCTTATATTGATATTGTGGGATGTGTAGCTAGCTTTTAGCTGCTCAAAACTACTTTTTAAAGGTAGTAAACTTGGATAATTGGAGATAAACTTGAATATATAACCTTGCAGAATCATTTTTTTCCTAACATGTCTGTTCTATGCCAACCCATGTACTGTGCACATGTGCATCTACCTCAGATGTAACTTCAGTGTTTTCTTTTAATTCTGTGAACTAAATACCTTTATTAATTAGCCTGAAACACAGCAGCAAAGGGAAACACTTTTCCACAGTGACCAACTTTGAAATTGCAGAAACACTGTAAAAAATAGACATACCACTTTAGCCACAGCAAAATGACCTCAATTCATAGCAAAGGCCAGTTTCACATGAACCAACAAAGACAATTTTCTCATTTAACACAGCAGGGTTTTAGTGGATGCAAAATTGCTTTCAAAATACCTCAGAATGATGCCTATCAGTTTCTCCAGTAAATACCTTCATGTCGGCATCCAGGGTGCTGCAGGGGGTGCAAGACTGTGGGAACTGCAAAGAGGCTGAAGAATTGAATATTCTTGCTGCAGTTCATTGCTGGATTGAAGCAGAGACAGCCTGTTTCCTTTGTCAGCCCTTCCATGTGTTGATTTTTGTGCATTTTACCTTTTGAGCAATGTAGGTCTTCTATGTTGTTGGTATTAATTTTTAATGCCCCATATAATGGCATTAAAACTCAGGTTTTCACCTGATTTTTGTGTCTGAGATCAGTTTGTGTACAGTGACTTTGACTATTTCTCCTGCACGTTGGGACAATTTCCTGTTATGTTTTGTGGCTTTTTACATGCAAGAAGAAAAGTTCCTAAGAGGATGGGATTGCAAAGTACACACCTGGATAGTTTGGGAGCTAGTTGGAAGGATGCAGAAATTACTTTTTCTTTTATTTTAGGCTAGCACATATAATTTTTGGCTTGTTCATGTGGTCTGTGTCCTAAACTAAAGGACTGATGGGCAGAAATTGAAGCTGCTTGGCAGTAGCAGTCAGTGTGTACAGTGATGTGCAAACACAATTTCTGTGAAGTTCCTGTCTCTGGGATGCGTTTGCACAGGAAAAGCATCATTCCAGAAGCCCTGCACTTGTAATTGCTAATCACAGTTTTAGTAGCTGCATCTCCCCTTTGAGTCATGTGTCAGCTCCAGGTCTCCAGTGGTGTCATAAATGTTTTAAAAAACTTGACTGGAGTAGTGAAATCCAAGTGAAAGAGATGAGGTTTGGTCCCTTCCTCTTTCCCTTCCCTCCCTCTTTCCCTCTTTGCCCATTCTCCTTTGTTCCTTGTTTTCTTGGGAAGCTCCATAGCTGTAGAATAGAAGTCAAAAGACCAGCAAGATTGCATGTGCCAGTGTACCCTGTACTGGTTTCTTTTCAGTCCTCTCCCCAAGCTAAAACTAACCTGAAATCATCATTCTACCATTTTTATTTTTAATGTCATTCTTTCTGTTTGTTGTTCTGTGGGGCAAATTTGCCACTTTTAACTCCTTTTAATGTTAAGGAAATACTGATAGCAGCCTATCTTTGTCTAGAAAGATTGAAAGGAAAGAAACTGATTATTTTTTTTCCTCATAAGTCGACATTTCCGTTCAGAATTACATTTCACCTCATGGATATATTTAAAATGATCTGGGAAGTTTGTCTTTGTTTTCTTTGTGCTCAGAATTATGTGCTGTAGACAGTGACTTCAGGGCCTCTTCGAGCTGCAATCAGAAGGCAAATGGGAGAGAAATATTCTGAAAAGGGAACCAGACTGGAGTCTGTTGTGCTCTTTATGTACTTTCCAGCTGGTTTTGCTTCTAACGTTCAGTATTCCTCCTGGGACACTGATGCAAATCTGCATTCACGTTTTTCCCCTCTTTGTGTATAACAGCACAAGACCCTAAAGTAAAGGAGTGATTTGCAATATTAGGAAATGAGGCTCGGTGTCCCTGTCCCCAGTGTGAACGTGCACATTTAAATATGAATGAAAGTGGGCCAGAACCCCCTTGAAGCCTGGAGCTGAAGCACAGACTGCCTGTTCTTTCCGGTTTAAGTACTGTACTTTTTTTTTTTTTCCTTTGCTGAACAACAGCTACCATATGGGCTGAGCTTCAGCCAGTCAACTGCTAAATTACAAACACTCTTTTGACTGTAAATTGAATGGAAAAGGATGTCAGTTATCGCTTTCCTCCCGTGGCCACACCACAAGAGCACCTGCAGTAAAAAAGTGGCATTCATGCTCTGAAAGGCACCACATGCTGCTATTGTGAGCTGAGCAGGATCTAACCTTGGCTTTGCTTACCCTGTTCCTATCGCAGCGAGGAGATGGCAGAGATAAGAGCCTCACTTCTGAATGTGAATTCACTCAGAGACATGTCCCAGCACTTATCCACCCTATTTGCTTCCACTAAAGGAAGTAAAAATCTACTTAGGAAGATGGCTATCTGTGCTATCCTTCTGAGAGCAGTCTTTGACTTGGGCACGTGTTTACCATATTGATTTTGAGGTTTGTTATGAAATTATAATGCTCTTTCTCTGAAAGCTCCTCACTGTGACCAGTTCAGCTCACTCACAGGATTACCTGCTCTCCAGCCTGAATGCCAGAACAAAACTACTCTGGTTTCTCACCTGAGCAGAGATGGTCTGGAACAGGACCATCCCTCCATGCCAGGGCACACTGGCCCCATAAACAGCACCAATGTGTGCAAGGAGAAAGAAACTGCTGATGTCTGGAACAGTGCACTGGGCAGCCCTGTCCAAGAGACAGCTGCTGGGCCAGGAGAGGTTCCTGTGCTGGGACATGTGTCCTGACATGAAATGTGGCAGCTGAGCAAGGCTGCAGCTGCTGCTGGCAGGGGCCTGCCAGCCTGGGGTTCCAGGAGGGCCAGGGGAAGTCCATCATCTGCTGTGTCCATTAACTCTTCTCTTCCTAGACAGGTAAACTGAGCCAGCCCAAATGGTTATTCACTCTGTGATTTAAAATTATTGGGCAGTGTAATAATTGGGGTATTTCCTTACATCTGCTGGAGCCTGCAGCTGCATGACTGGCTAAAGAATCAGTGTTTCTGTTGAGGTCCCCAGTTATGGGGATAATGTTAGATGCATTATCTGTCTTATGGCTTTTGCTCAAAGAATCCTTCAAGTTCAGCAGCTACAAACATAAACCTCACTCTTGAGTCACTAAGGGTTGTCCTTAGGTCAAGGCTCAGTGTACTGAAAAAAGTATTACAGTGCTAAAGAATTTGTGGGGTAACCAAATAACATTCACAGTACTAATTTACAGGTTTTTGGAGGTTGGAGGCCTTGAGCATTTTGGCCAGTGTTAAAACCCACAATGCTTGAACACAACCAAATAATTCTAGCATTAAGCTAGCTTTGTGATTCTGGTAATTATTTGGTAGCATATATCATAAAAGAGATAATTTTTTTTTATATATCATAATGTGTAGTTGCCCTTCTCCCCAGAAGTGGGTGAAAGATGCTGTTGCTGTTTGAATATTCTCAAAACCAAGATGCTGATGTTGAAAAGTTGTTTCTAGAACATGCTCTATATGTTTGGAGGTTTTTAAAATGCTTTCTTTTGAGATAGTAGATGGCACCTTATGTAATGAATACCATCAGATGTTTCATCCTTGGTTCCTCTCCTAGCTCTGAGCCACCTTTTAACATTCATGCATATTGTGACTACTTTAACATTATAATACATTTATTAAGCTTAAATTAAATGTCATTTTTACTGTTTTTTGGATATCCATTGGTGCCCTTTTTTCCTCCCATCTGTGCAGCACTGCAGATTACCAGCCCACATTCCCATTACCTGTAACATTTATGAATGTTTAGCCTTCACTCTTTGTTTCTAATTAGAATGGTTTTGTACATAAATCAGGCATATGTATAATATTTGTTAATTTTTAATAGAACCTGTAAGGTTTCTTTGTGTGATTCAAAAAAAGATTGGGGAGATGCTGTAGCATAGCTGGCAACTGGAAATCTTGTAGCTGTTTCACAGTCAAGGTTGCACCTTGTCTCTTGCCTTGGTGAGCTTGTTTTTCACAACTTTCCTACATTCTTAAAAAATAAATATGGGATGTCTTCTAGGAAAGCAAGTCCAGGTTTGGGAGAGGTACATGAATTTAAAGCAGCATGTCTATTGCTGGCTTTTCAGCATTTCCTTCCTGACAGCCTCTCTATGGATATCTCCAAAATGTCTTGAGTGACAAAATTCCAACTGATTTTTCTTTGCCTTCCATATCTGTGTGGAAACTCCTGATGAATTGTTGCAAAGTTGTCTTCAGGGTTCACCTACATGGTAACCACCAGAGCATGGACCTCAGAGCAGGGAACACTGTGGAAAAGAGGTACAGGATGGTGCAGAGGCAAATGAGGACAGGAGAGTGTGAAAAATGTCAGTGTGGGTAAAATGCATTGTCTCCATGTCTGCTGTCATTTGTCACCACAGTCCTGGGCTCATACCCAGAGAATCAGAGAGTGGTTGTGGCTGGAAGGGACCTTTGGATGTGACCTTGTCCAGCCCCTGCTCAGGCTGCCCTTGGCAGGATTATCCACAGCTGGGTTTTGAATCCCTGCAAGGATCTCTCCAGTGCTCTTGCATTTATGCCCTTGCCAGACAGGCCAAAATCCTTCAGAAGGGAGATTTCTCCAGAGAGGCTTTGTGAGACCTGCTGGACCATAGAAAGTCCTGGATGTCTGTCCTAACTGAGGGTTGGAAGGGGGCAGAATTCCTAAATAAACACAAGAAAAAATGCATGTAGGGAGGAAAGTGAGGAAAACAGGTGCAAATGTGAACATCTGTTAGGTCTGGTTGTACCTTCACAGAAGTTTCTCCTGTTAACAAGAATTCTCAGACCTTGGAAAGTCTCTGAAACATGCAGTTGAATTCAGAAATTCCTCTGCTAGAGTGGGAAATGTGATATTTGCTTCTTAATTGTGCTCTAGGAACAATGTTAGGAGAGATAACAACTATTCCTATCCCATGTCTTTCGATAAGGTCAGTGGGAGCTTATTCTGAATTTGCTTTTGCTTAGAAGTATTTTGGAGTTCTCAAAATTTGGGGTTTATGTGTCATGTGTGGCCATCACTTACCTTAAGTCAAGCAGCTGCTTTTATATCCTGTTTTTCTGTCTCTTGCTAGCTCTGTGCTTGGTATGGGCCATCTTGCTGCAGTCCTGCTTTGGAGGTGCCAGTTATGTAAACAGAGAGTGGGGATAGGTGTAGCTTCCCCTGGACTGAAAGTGGTGCTGGCAGCAGACAAAGAGTTGGGCTGAAGTGACTTCTTTTCATTAGAATAAAAATCTGAAAATAAGTCTGAACTGCATCTAGAGGTAAGCTGACTGTTTCTTTCAAACTCCAAAGTGTGGATCCTTCCTCCTTCCCTCCCCAGAATTCAAGAAAATATGATTTGTCTTTGAAAATGGATGGGTCGAGGTTTTTTTTAAAGCAAATATTTTTAAATGGGTGGTTTCTTTGGTATGCTGAAAGAAAACAAATACATTCACAAGGGCTGAGACTTTAACCCCAGGGAAGTGCTGAAGGAAAGCCAGACAAATTCCTGTGCTGACTCCACAGCCCTTGGAGGGCAGGTTCAGCACCGTTTGCTCAGTGACACCAGAGCCATCACAAGGCTCTCTGGGCTTTTTCCAGGGCTGTTCTGAGGAGCAGCCAGAGCAGAGCCTGCCTGAGCTGGAAGTCAGGACACCCTGATTCAGGCTCTGCTGCCACAGGAGGAGGGGAGAAGCCAAGCCTCTGACAAGTAACACCTATGCCAGCAGCTCCCACAAGGCTTTGCTTTTGCTCCTGCTTGCTCTCAGGGAGCTTTTCCTGCCTTTCAGTCGTCAGCCCCTGAACATTTTTTGTCTCTGGCCTCTCCAAAACCCTCCCAGCTACCCCAGGGGATTCTAGCAAGTAAGTGAGCAGCCTGCAAGGGCCCCTTGCCAGGCCAACCCTCTGGCATTTTAACCAGATGTTACCTACATCTCCCTACTCACAGTAAGTGTTTCTCCATTTGCATTCTTTTTTAGGTGTAAAATACAGAAGTGGAAGAAACACTAAACAATCAATGAAATAATTGGTTTCAGTCTCTGCTTTGCATTGTGCAACTCATGTTGTCTTTAACTTAATGCTTAAAATAGGCTTATATAGCTTTTCTTAAAAAACACCTAGCCTTGGAAAGACTAAAAGAGGTGGTCATGGTGGCATGGGAGGCTCTAAACTTCCATGTTTCCTTTTATGACATCATTGTTTCCTCAGATTTCTTCCCTCTGTGTTTACAGTATTTCTCCTGACTGCTGAGAAGAAAAGTTTCCAAGGGCTCAAGGTTTTTTTTTTCAGCAGCACCCAGAAGTCTGGCACCTTACCTAACCTTGTAAGTCTGCAAAACTGGCCTGGAAATTAAATGGAAACAGACTCTCTCTTGGGAGTCCAGCTCCCTCCTACTCCTGATTGGTCCAGAAACACTGTGAGAACAGACAGATTTTCTAGCAGTATCCTGGCACTTTCTTACCCATTTCTGGCCAAAACCAGAAAGTGTTAATATATATATATATATATATATATATATATATATATATATATATATATATATATATATATATATATATAGAGGAAGTGGGAGGAGAGGAAAGCACTGTATATTTTTAAAACACAAATCTCATCTGAGTTTTGAGAAGAGACTTTGGGGTCAGTTATTTTGTCTGACTGGTTCATCTACCCCCTCTCCTAATTCCTGTGTTTACTGCAGAGCTTTGTGGTTTCCTTCCTCTGGTCCCCTTGGTTATCTGCATTGGCACAGAGCCTGGGATCTGCTTCCCTTCCTCCCTGCACACCTTGGGTCCCCAGCCACTGGATCCTGCCAAGGCAAGTCTTGATTCTTCACACTTCATTTTTTGTGATTTGCAGCTGCTCAGGGATGCCCTTTGCAGGCTGTTGTGCTCAGCCCTCACTGCTTTGCCTTCAGCTTGGCCCATGGTTTTTTGGTTTCTTCCCTTTTTTGTTGTTTTTTGTTTTTATGGCTGCTCTGAAGTGCTCAAAGAGCTGCTGACAGCCCATGGAAAACGCAGCAAACATTCCACACAGACCACTTGCCTTTACCATCCTTTGCTGTGCCATGCTCATTTTTATTTGGGATAGTTGAGCAACCAGGACTTTCAGGCTTTGGCTGATCTGCTTGTGCTGCTTTCAGACAACATGCAGGTCTGGACCTACCTGCTCTTGCTGCAGCAGAGGCCAGCTGGAACAGCATTTCTGCTGCCTCTAGCCCAGCCTTTTAGTCCTGTGACTGCTTCCACTGGTTCCTCATCAGGAACTTGCTCTTCAATCAGCTGTACCAGTTTTATCCAACTGCTTCCAGCTTTCCCTGGTTCTCTTTTTCACCCCAGGTTATCTAGATAGCTAATCCCTCTCTTTAAGTTCAGCTGCTTCATTTTAATGATTCCCACTGGTTACTTGTTCCTTTTCTCCCTTGTTTTGAGAGGTCTGGCAGCAAAGCCTCAGATATTTGAACACTCAGATGATTGAGGATTTTACCTGGTAGGTAAGTAATGATTTTGTAGGGAGGTGAGGGGGCATCTTCTAACATGGGCATGCCTTGGTACTTGCTCAGCTCCTCAGCTGGCCAGTCCTGCACCACCCCTAGGCAGTGTTAAGCATTTTACTGTAAACCACAGTTAAAAGGTTTTGCAGCTGAGAAAAGGTGATCTGAAAAGTTGCCCCTGCCCTGTCTCAGGCTGCCTTGTGTGACAAGCCAGGAGAGGGGGCTTCTTTCCTTATTAAGGAATTTCAGAAACTCATCTTTAATTAGGAAGTTTTGCTTAGTTCTCTTCAGCTGCAGTTGTCACAAGCAGCTCAATGTGGCCTCAGGCAAAGCAGCAGAGCCCATCTCTTTTCAAATCCTCCCAAATACCCTGGGAGGCCATTCTCAAGAGCTTGCTTAGCATGTGTTGAGTAGGGTGAAGTCAGCAATCTTGAAGTTTTGGAAATCTTGCCCCTGATTTCTTGGAACCATGCCAGCTGCAGGTACTTGTGAATACTTGTTTTGGCCACATAGCTGTGAATCCCTGAGGTACCTTGCTTTAAGGTGCAGAGATGTCCCTTTATGTCACTTCCATGTTAGCACTAAAATAGCCTGAAGCACAAGAAGCCAGTGTAAAAGTGCACTGGCAATGATTTCAGAAGTAATTTTCCAAATGAGGAGTACTTCTTTTTGAAATCCAGTGGGTCCTTTAGATGCCAAACTCAGAACCAGGTGGCTGCCTCTGCATTTATTTCTACCTCACAATATTTTCTTCTTGTTCTGAATTCTGCTCTTCAGATCTTTATTGCAATGGTAGAACTTCCTTGATTCCATCATTAATAACTGTATTGGATTCTATTTTGAAAATGTTTTCTGTATGTGATCCCATCTCTCAGATTTTATTCCAAAATAGTTTTAAGGACTGCAACCCCTGCAGGAGTCCCTACAAATCTTATGACTGGATCTCATGACAACATCCTCTTCAATGTTGTTGATTAACCTTTGTTCTCTTGAAGGTTAGGAAGTTTGCACAAATAAGAAAGCCCTCTCTATTACTTAATAACCAGCCCAACTTACATCCTGACACTTCAGTGGAAAATCAGACTCTTGTGGGCCAGAAGAATCTAACCGTGTTACCAAAGGCGTTATGCAAGACTAAATGAAGTTTCATTTTCTTCAGACTGTTCAACTCTCTGCATAATTCACATAGTATTTTAATCATCTTTTGAAGAGTCCTTACTTTGTGAAAGGTCAGAAGTAGCCTAAAAATAGTTACTATCATCTGATGGCTGCTTTGCTGGATATGAGCCTTGATTCCCAGTGGACAAGGTTTTCACGTCACAAGCCCAGAGTTATCCTGGCAGTAATTAGCATCCTTGCAGACGGGCTGGTACAGAAATGCAAAGCTTCACTCTGAGCTCCTTGCTTGCAGAAAGTGCTATTTATATGGAAAGCTCTTTGGGGCAGGGACTGTCTCGTGTTCTGAATGCTTCATACAACTGAATCTTGAATAGGTTGAGGCCTGAAGGCACAAATGTAATTCCAAGAATAGTATGATTGAATGGCTGTGGAGACTGAGCAACTTTCTCAGTTCTAGACATGACGTCAGAAGGAGATTGAGGTGGAAGTGGGAGAACTTGTACTGTGCAGGGTATCTGCTCTTTGGATGGGAACAGGACTTCATTCTCTGGGCTTGTCAATGGGTCTCTGTTAGTGAGAACTCCCAGTTCACTTCAACTTTAAGATCTCTCTGACTACAGAAATTGCTCTTAAAATCTCACAACAGTCTATTTCCTTTTTTTTAATACCAGTGAGAGAAACCTTTTCCCTGCTTTGATTCTGCAGTGGTTGCTGTGGTTGCTGCTGGTTGTTGGTAGTGAGGACACTTGCAAAAACAACTGCCAAGCTTTAAGGTTACTGTAATCTTAGGATGAAGACACTAAGTGAGCCAGATCTGTTCACAGGAAATGAAGAACTCTTTTCTATACTTGTTTTGACTAAAAGAATAAAATCCAATCTTACACAACTCTTTGTTCCTTGATCAAGACATGTAGGAGAAATGAAGATAGACCTGGCAGGCAACCTTATGAACATTAATCTTAATCTTAAGAGTTGAATGCCCAGATGTGAACTGGATCCAGAAAACTGATAAGTATCTTCCTGCTTTGAAACTGAAGTGTGGTTATTTCTACTGACCAAAGTCTTGCTGTTCACCCATTACTGGCAGAGTAGAGCGTTAGTAATGAGGAGCTAAGGTAGCCACAAACTAGGAAGGCCTCTCAGGCTCTCACTACCATCCTGCTCAGTCTCCTGCACAAGTGCACCTCAGCAGCTTATTCTTTGAAGATCTTTGCTTAGGTCCTCACAGGCTGGAAGTTGTAATCATGTTTCTAATATTTATTATCTAACCTCACTCTAAAGATGCTATTTCCTTCCCTTCCTCTTCCTTTGCACTCAGCTTCAAGTGTGGAAGGAGGAAATCAGGAAACCCAGCTAACATGTTTTTAACCCTGGCCAGATGGGAAAATGAATGCCCTGGCTCTGGCAGCTGACCTGTTTGGTTCAGAAACCTGCTCAGACACTTCTGCTGCAAACACCCAGTGGGAAAGGCTCCTTTAGCAGGGCAAGCAGCTGTGCCTGCAGGCAGTGTGGGAAGAGAGGCAGAGACTGAGGCTGCTGACATGCTCACAACCCTCTGCTCCAGCAGCCCAGCTGTACTGGGACTGCCACAGGTCTGCCTGGACCAGCATCTTGTTTCTGATGGGGGTCAACCACTTATATATATATCTATTACATATTTTAATATAAAGAGTTCCTGGACTCAGGCAGAATGTTCCCATCTGGCCATGATTTCTATACATATATATTAAAAATATTTTAAAAAATATAAAAAGAGAGTCAGTTTCCTAGCTCTTGTGTCTCTTTTGCATCTTCTTAGGAGAAGGAGGAAAGGGAGATGATCTCATCTTCCAGTCCAACCAAATCCTAAATGAGGACATACAGTCAGAAGGAGGTTTTTAGCCATGGATGAGTTGTTTATGAAGTTTGGGTTGTTGCTGTGGGGAGATGCCAGCACTAGTGGTGACACAGCTTCAACAGAGACATCACCAGCCAGCAGGAGTAGCTGTAGGGAGGTAGTTTGACCATATTGGGACAGATTTTTGTTACTGAGAATGTGTCTCTAGTACATTGTGTACATCCTTGAAATAGGAATAAATAAGCTTGTGTATGGATTTGGAAAAATAACACGTGTGTGTGTTCATGACAGGAAGTTTGGCCTGGCTCCATCTCCTGCTCAGCTACACATACAGCTTCTTGTACCTCTTCAGTGTCCCTTATTGCTGTCACAGGCTTTATTAGAGCCACAGTGTGGACATTTTCTGTACTCTGGCTCTGTAAAATAGGTCATGTTTCAAAATGTATTAGTACCTGTGGGTTAATGAGCCTCCTCTCTCCTTCCCAGCTGTGTTCTGCTTTGAAACTCATGCTTTTTAGCACTTTTGAAAAATCTCTACCTACACCTGTCTCTTGGCTCCCCTCCTTTCTCAGGCAGATCACAGTACTTTTAACACAGCTGAAATAGCAGTACACTGAACATAAAATTGGGTTTAATGCTGTGTTTGCTTCCATGTTTGGTTGTGACCTCTTCTAGTCTGGATGAGACTGCAGTGAGAATGGAGTTTAATAATGAAGTGAAATTACAGGAAGATAGAGAAGATGCCACTGTAGGTAATTTTTGTGCTATGCTTTCATCTGGGCAGGACTGAATATAACTCTGATTCCTATTCCTGACAGCCTGTTTGACATTTCTGTCTCCTGCAGCAGTTAGACTGGTCTGTACTCACACATTTGTGCAATAGCTTCTGCTCAGTTTAAAAGGAACAGAAAGAATAGACAGGAGTCCTTGATATGCATCTAAGCAATAGCTGGCAAACCTCCCTGGCACAGGTCACTAGTCCACACTCAGTGTTGGGTCTTGAACATGAGCAGCATTGAAAATTTACACAGCTTTTCCTCTGCCCTGAGCCAGCCAGTTTTCAATGACTTTCATGCCTGCCCCTTCTCTTTGAAGTGCAGTGGTTAACCCTTGTGACAGAGTCTCACAGTGCCACCTGTGCCACTGCTGCTGGGCACTGCCAGGAGCAGATCTGCTGGTGCTTCCCAGGGCAGGAAGTCAGCCACACGCTCAGCTGTTTACATTTTCCTTGTTGTTACTGTTTTAATTGTAACTTGAGGGTTTTTTTCATTGGATTTATCATAGTTTAGGGTGCAGGGAGATGGTTTTTCCCCCTCTACTCTACAGCCATGTATGAATGGTGCATGGGTATGTCCCATTTCTCCTGGAACCATCCAGCTGAAGGGAACTGTCAGTACCTCTCTGGGCACTGGTGCCAGCTGGTAGTATATGGGCATATTTATCTTCATTTGATGCCACTTTCACCCTGCCCATCCTGTGGTTTTTGTTTGTTTCCTCGAGAAAAATAGCCATTCCACAGTCTTGGGCGTTCTGCTGTTGCTGTTGTTTGGCAGTATAAAGAGTTAGAAGGGTCTGCAGAAGAGGTTGTCAGAGGAGTTAAGCTAATGATCCCTAGCAATCTTGACTTGGTTTGGCAGAGGAAGCAATTTAGGGAGTGAACTGCTTATTACAATGACCTTTACTGCATGTGTCTGTACTCAGTAATTGATACAGATTAGCCAGGAGTTAGTGTAGCATTTTATAATGGATTAATCCTGGAAAGCTGATTTTTTTTTTTTTTTTCCTTGGGAGCAGCTCAGAACAAGTCTGTTGTTGCTTCAGGCTTCTATGTTCTCTGTCCTCTGCAGCATCCCCTTAGACCCACTCCCTGAGGGATCAGTGCATACAAAATCTCTGCAGGAGACATGCACTGAGCAGTTGGAATGGTACCTTTTAGCAGAAAATGCCTTCAAAACAGAGGCACAAAGCCACCTACCTGTTTGAAGGGGAAAACAGCTGTGTTGTTTACAATAATAGGGAATCTTAATTTTTTTGTTACACATGTAAGCACACCAGGATGGGCACACACACCTTGTCTAAGGGGTGTCAGCAGCTCTTTGTGTGTGAGTGCTGATGTTCCTAGGAGTGCATGCATGTACCAGCAGAGGGCACGCAGACTTCATTAACTGGGGACACGTGCTAATTAATAAATCTCAGAAGCAGGTAGGGATCTACCTGCATCTGTGTCATTCCCAGACAAAGTGCTCATTCAGCTGTGCAGAAACTGCCCGTTCCAACAGAGTGGCCTTATCTGAAACAGGCAGGAAGTGAGGGGGCATGAAGCATATGTTTGAAATTACATAATCCGTAGTCAAACTGTGATCATGTTTCATGTTCATGCTTAGTCAGACTGTGGCAGTGATTAGGGTTGACTAAACAGTTACTGTAGCTCCCATTTTTTCCATTGTGTGGCATCTGCTAGCTCTGTTCATCGTTCAAGTCTCAATCCAGGCAAGTGACACGGAGTGTGCATCAGCCATAATGAACCAAAGAGAGTCAGGGAGAGACAGTCAGCAGTTTTTGTAATATATTAGCACAGGATTATTGGGAAATGTGAATTTAAAAGGAAGGCTATCTGCATTTTAAAAACTGAATCAAAGCTAAACTGTACAGTAGACTCCTCTGTTCTAGCCTGCCTATGCACTTGCAGTACATTCATAATCTTCATAAAGGAGAAAATGAATTGGTGAAATAGGCTGTTTTATGATAATATCCCATATGTTATCAGATTCATGCAGGCAGAATCACACTAATGAAGAGAAATTGCAGTTTATGTAGGGCTTGCAGGCCTCGCTGAGGCAGATGAACAGTGGCGAGGGTGAGAGGCAGCACAGTGCCTTGGCAGGCTGCCCGAGAGCTAATCAATGCAGATGGAGTCAAAGGGACTGCCAGCCTGATTCCCAACAGTTTCATCTGGGAGCAGGAATGACTGTATCCATCAGTGCTCCTTGATAAGACAGCCTTTAAGCTTGTGGTAAGAATGAACCCATTTGGGGAGGCAGAGCTGAGCAATACTAAAAGCAGTGACTCCACATGCGGTGCAGAGGAGAGGTGGGTGTTTAATTTTAGCTGCTGACCTGATTTCATGCTGAATGACAAGTATCTATAGGAATCCTCAAGGGCCAATCAGTTGCTATGCTAGTGAAGCTTTTGGAGAAATGCATTTAATTTTATTCAAGTGATGCCTTTAAGGAAGCAATTATGATTTTAGCTCTCAGAAGTTTGGACTCCTTCAGGTTGATTTCAGCTAGTGCTAAGCTGAACTTCTTTCATGTTTCATGTTGCTGAAACTGAAGTGGAACTCAGTTGTTTATTTAACATGACACATGCTAATGATCTGGAATATCCCAGTTTTCCTCTGCTGGTCAATCTTTTTCACCAATATAAGAGCAAACTTGGTGCAGAATCAAAACAATTGTCCTTTTGCCATTTGCATGCACATCCTGAAGTGAGGCTTAGAAAATAAAGGAAAAACAGAGCTTTAACATCAGGGAACTCCTTTGCAGAGTGCTCTTCATGCCTTTGTGCTTGAGGAAAGGGTACTTGGGGTGACCCAGGAGAGGGCTTTCATTTTTCAAGAAGAAGACTGGCAAAGATCTCAGTCCACATATCATGAAGTCCCGTGTCATAGAAGGCACTCTTGAAAAAAATATGGGAGTTGGGCCCACACGTGGGGCAGATGCTTCTCTGTGCACTGGTGATGGAATCCTGGCCTGTTCCAATCCTGGAACATTAGTCACTTGGAGCCTTTCCCTTGGGGTAGTGTGTTTCTGATCAAAAATGAAGGCTGCAGTCAGCCATGAGCTTAGACTCAAATTGTTCAGTATCATTGAATGTTTAAATATTAGGTGGTAGGGCTTTTAATATTGTTAATAATGGGGTAGGAGCTCAGTTGTTGTTCATACTCTCTTCTGCTGTGTTTACTGGCTTATGTAGGTAGGGTATGGATCCAGGTTTGGTTCATGCCCATCTTTCTACAGTCATATTGATTGATTTGAAAGTTCCTGTTGGAGATCACTTTGAATTATTCTCTCCCCAGTTTTGACTTCAGTGAAAAATGGCTGAACCCAAATGCCAGGCTTTGTGGATGGGATTTGTTTGTTTTCTGTGGCTAGCTGCTGACTGGAACCTCATCTGCATGTTTGTGTTGGCTTTTTATTTTCACTTGTCTCTGAATCTGTCCAGTGATTAGTTTGTTGACAGATGGCTTTTCCCTTGAATAAGATACAGTGAGTAGATGTTCTGAATGTCCCAGAAGGGCTCTGGCATTTGTCCTCATGACAATGAAAAACACCCTGGCATTTTCTGCCTTCTCTGAATTTGCCTTTCATTTGTGTCTTGTATAGATTCCTCTAAGGATAGGGAAAGGAAAATGTTAAAATGTGGTTATGACAGGCAAAGTGACAGGTCAAAAAAGCCTTTTTCTCAGTATAAGGAAAAGGATTTTCTTGCAGTTTCTGTGTATTGCAGTTCACACTTCCTTGCTACACTGAATAACTGTGGGGTTTACCACTTTTTGAGGTAACAGCAAAAAGAAGGATAGGTTTGATTCCACTTGCCTTGTTCTGACTGAGTTCCCATCCCTTGCACCCATGCAGATGGTTTGAGGCTCTGAGGTTACACAAGCAATGCAGGCAGTGCAGTGGGAAGACATCAGCGTTTTCACATGGATCTAGTGGGAGCTGTGGGACATTTCCTTGGTGATGTGCAGGGAGAAAAGAACTTCATCCAACTCTGTCTCCAGTTTGAGACTGGAGATAGAGGGTTGGCATCTGAGGGAGAGGAGGAGCTCTCTCCCTGTTGTCTCTATGTTGCCCAGTCTTGAAATGGAACTGTTGAAATGCAATCACTGAAACACCCTGAAACCAGGCATCCTGTGATGCTGGGACTGGGCCCTTCTCCAAAAGGAAAAGGATCTCAAAATTATAATACTTTATATAATCTCTTGATCAGCTTTCATGAAACAAAAGCGTCCCAAGAGCATCCTTCCTTCAACAGCTACAGGTGAAAAAGCCTCATCTGAGCAGTGCACTTGCTGAGCCCCTGTGCTGCTGAAGCTGGGTGCTGGGGACAGACTCACCCTTTTCCCACCACAGGGATGTGCAGAAATCCACAAACCCTGCCTCTGCTTTTTCTTTTCCCCTGCACCAAATTCTTCAATTCTGTAGCATGTGAGTCAACTTGTAAAAATGACTCACGAGCTCATTCCAGCCTTCTGAATTGGGAGCCCAATTAAAATACTACTTGCAATGCATATATTGAAGAGAACGAAAAGTGTCTGTTCTGAGTGTCAGGCATTAGCACAGCATATCTGAAGGCCTGTCTTGAGCTAGTCTGATACTTGCCAGCAGGAAACCTGGTGTATAATTAGGATTCAGCTAACAGAAAAAATGTTTTGAAAAATCAACTCAGGTTAAAAAAAAAATCTAATTAAACTATAAATTGTATTAATCGTAAATGTATAAAAGTTTATTAATTTTGAAATGCCATTCTTGGATGGAATGATTTATTTCTAAGATGCTGAAAAATGGTTTTCCTGCAGAGCTGCAATAGCTTCTTTTGTTGCTGGTTTGACTTCTGAGTAGGCATTGTCTGGGGTTTAACGTGGTGTCGTGTGGGCAGGTGCCCTTAGAGCTGCAGGGACAACTCTTCTCAATCTCCATCTTTGGCCTTCAGGGAGCCTTTACATCAGGGCCAGCCAGTCTTTCTGACATTGCCAGCCACATACCAAAATCCTCCCTGGAAGCTGATCTCATGCAAGAAATGGCAGCAGCAGGACTGAGATCAAGTGCACAGCAGGTTGGAGCGTGACTCAGTGGAGTTAGGCCTGGCTTTCCTGGCACATTTTCTTTTTCTGAGGTGAGGGCTCAGTCAGGCTGCACATTGACATAGTCCCAGCATCAACTTTATATTCTGAATGATGTCCAAAATGAAGCATCATCCACAGCAGCACCACCTCAGCAATCATGCAGAGGTCTCCTCTGAGAGCATGGAGGTGGAAAATGTCCCCCCAGCTCAGCCAGGGTGATGTGTGTGGTGTGCACACCAGGGCCTTCAAGTAACGTACAAATCTGGCATATAAATCACAGCACTTCTGCCTCCAGGATATTTCTGTGACATTACTGTGAACCTTAGGGCAAGAAGGTGAGAATTGCAGCAAAAGGCAGGGAATCACCTGAGGAAAAGGTGTTTCAGAGTGTCATCTTTCCTTTGTGTTAGCTCCTCAATCAGCCATGGTCCTCCTTTTCCCAGGCTGCTGCGTGACTGGGGCAGAAGAGTGGTTGTAACCAGGAGCAGCACTTGCCCAGGTTTCTTCCCTGGTCCCATACCACCACTGTAATAATTTATGCCCCATTTCCAGGACAGTGGGTGTGAAATGGGAAGATCTGTAAGCCTGGTGGGACCACGTTACCAACTTATGGATGGGCCAAAAAAAACCCAGTATTACATTACTGGCAAAAATAACCACCTTAAATGGGAAGTGTTTCACTAAACAGCTATTCTGGTTTAAGATCTTATTGAAAAGAAAACAATAACTAGTCACATGCTGTGGGAACTGCATCCACAGGAGTATATTTTTCTTCAAGTCTAGTAATTGTAAAGATGAAGAATGATCTTTGTTCCAGCAAAGTTCATGCAAATTAAATGTGCATGTATTGTTGCTACTTATCAGTATGTAAATAACATATATGAATAATTGCCAGTAGGTGGTAGTGTGTGTTTTTCAGATAAGTTTGTGACTTAGTACTGCAAGTGTTTCATGTTTGAGGTGACTTAGAAAGATCCTGTCATCTTTAATGTATGATTTCAAACCCTCATTGCTTTGAATTTAGTCCCCTGGTTTCCCTGATTTGATAGCTCTGTTTCACAAACATCAGCCCATCTCAGAGAGACATATTTTGATTTTCCTTTTTATACTTATGGACAAACCTAACTGGAAAGATTTTGAAAAGTGCCAATTAGTGTGAGCCTGGAGAATTCAAATGCATGTCTTCATTGGAATGATTGGATTGCTCTCTAGTGTTTCATTTTAGGAGAAAAGCTTTTGATAAATCAATGCATTATTTTAGTGATTTATAATCTTAGAATTGCTCTGTCATAGAAGGTGTCTTGAGAATTCCTGGAAGAGCTCACTGGAAAAGGAGCAATTCAGTTACTGGACATCAGATTCTCTTCAGTGCCTCATCATGCTTTGTTGGGAAAGGAAAGAAGTGACCATTTAGAGAAGATGAGGGGTTTTGTTGGAACCCATCACTTCCTTGGCTCCTGTGTTATTCCTTGCTCAGAGTAATCAATACAAAATCCATGCTCTTGCCCCAGTTCATCACACAGGAAGAGATGCCCACGCTCCCTCCTGTGAGTGTGTGCCTGGTTTGACACTGGTCCTTCCCCAGGTGAAGACCAGGCCACTGCTGCAGCCTGCCTGCTCTCTTTTCCTGCCTTTGCAGAGCTCTGGGAAGGGACTGCTTTCTTGTTTGGCAGAAGAAGGGGATGCCAGTGGTAAAGATTCTTTCTGTGGTGTTGCCTGCCAGGAAGCAAGGCAGAGGTCGGGAAAGGCGCTATAAATATTTCTGCAGTAACTCAAAGGCAGTGAGTGTTTTGGTTGATTTGTTTTTCCTGGGGTGTGTGAGACTGCTCTCCTCTGTGCAGGTGTCTGATTCATGTGAGGCTTCCTTTTTCTTTCTTTTCCTACTTGTTTCCTGCCTCTGCAATTGTTGCTTGCACTTGCAGCACTTTTACTCAGCCCGGCAGTCCCACAGAATGCAATTAGGTTATTTGTGCAAATGCTTTTCATCATGAATACGGTCTGCAGAGTCAGACCTTTTGCTTCTTCCTTCTGCTTCTAACCTGTCCCTCCCAAGTTTCCTTTCTCATTGTTTTTCCTTTCACTTATGTCTGCCTGCTGTTAGAGCAAGCTAGCAGAGAAGGAAGTGGGGGAGGGCTGTTTCTGCAGGGGTTTCAGTGCAAATAGCTGCATGGCTTATAATTTCTTGAGCAGATTAGGCTGTTCTTGGCATGCACTCGGGCTGAGAGAGAACTGCTTATTGCCAGGTGAAGTTACTGTGTTTGTGCCACCAGTGTCCACGAGCTGCACTGGCAGGAATTACAGTGACTGTAAGGAATGGATCAGTACTTGGCCCTTCCCAGGAGCAGGACTGGTGATCCCAGAGGAGCTGTGCAGATGAGATCTGTGTCTGAGGTCAAACAGATCCCCGCTGAGCTTAGGGAGGTGTGGCTGTCCTGCGTGTAGAGGAAGGCTTGGGCATACTCATGGCCAAACCTCCAAATCAGAAAGCTTCCATCTCTAAATGAGTCCTGGTTCCACTTTATTGCAGCTTGTTTTGTATTTCTATTTATGTAGTTTTTTTGGTCTCAAAGTAATGCTTATCTCCAGTAATGAAAAAAAATGTAAAGTGGTAGAATAGGTGTTGGAGGTGATCACACAAGCTTGCAGCCTGCTTCCAGTCCCATGCAGCCATACACAGCCACTCTAGGACAGAGGTGAGATGTAGTTAACCTGCCCCATTTGCCTTTCTGTGTTACCTGTTCTTAACCTGCTCCTGCTCCCTTGAGATCTAAGCTGACTGTGTAAAAGGTGGGATAAAATCTGATTTTGTGAAGAAATATTTTTTATTGACTGGAAGTGAATGATATCAAGTAAGCCATCCAAAGCTGGAGCCCATTTGGAAAATGCTGAGCTTAATATTTCTGTTCTGCTTTCTGTGGTTTAAATGGCAACTGCCAGAGGCAAACTCAAGTGAGAGACATGCATACTACCCACATGTATGTCCTTTTATAAATATACCTGTGAGTAAACTGATAACAGAAAACAGATTAGTGAGAGTTGGTTTCGTGCTTGGAGATTGAGTTTCATGAGAAATGTAGATTGAAGGGAGGAAATCTCAGGGTCGGAAGCTGGTTGTGTTGTGTGGAAGGCAAGAAACCACAAACTCGGTAGGAGAGAAGCGTTGCAGAAACAAGAATAGAGATGTTAATTTAGCAACTGAAATCAGACATGCCAGAGACTTTTAAATTGTGTTTTATTTTATAGAAACAAATAGTCCCTCCTGGAGCAACAGGGTCTCTGGACCCTGAATGTTTCTGTTTCTTCATACTGGGTGCACTGGTGACAGCACCATGTGTGGTGATAGGTCCCAAAACTCCTTTGAGTTTTCTGTTTGGAATGAAGGAGAGGAGTGGGAGGCAGCTTCACCTAAGTGCACACAGTGTATAATCTATGAGTGAATACACAATGAGAGCTAGATGGGACATTGTTCCTGTAATAAGACCAACACATCCATGCTTCAGTACTCTAAAGAGATAATCCTTCTCAAACTACATGTAACATGGGCTTGTGCTTAGAGATGTACCATATACCAAACACACAAATTCCCTTGACTGTGGCTGAACTTTGTCCTGGTCTAGACAGTCCCAGACTGGGGCCCAGTGCTAAGGAATTTCATCTAACTCTCAGAGTGCTTTCCTTTTGGATTCAGTTTTCCCTTTTGAGTCAACATGGTCTGAAAAAAACAGAAACAAAGACATTGAGAATTGTTATTTCCATCTTCCTTTCAACGTTTTCTTTCTGCTAGGAAGCAGAAAAGCATGAGGATGACACACTTCAGTTCACATTCTCACTCCAGCTGCAAGACCTGTAGAAGCTGGGGGCTTTGACAAGGCAGATGTGGTGAGGCTGAGCTGGGACTTGTTCCATTACAACTTCCCTCTACAGCTTGGGGGGAAAATCCTGACTGGGGAGCCTTCAACATTGATGGTGATGTGCAAGTCAGAAGGATGTGGACAAACCTCCAGCTCACTCGCTGGAAGAAGGAAAAATAATTCTAGAAATTCCATCAACTTTCACCCAAGACCTTTACTTCCTGGTGTAGACAGTGCAAGTTAAAGGTACAATTGAGAGTTAGGGTTCTTTAGATAAAGTACAATTTTGACTGGGAGTTACTAAAAGGCAGTAAAAATGGAAGCATATTATGCTTTTTTCAGAGTCCCTTCTTGATGATTGCCATTTGAGGGATGAGAATGTCCAATTTGCCACATTGCATAAAGTTATGGCAGCTGTTCCATATTGCTAGATTGGAAATTAAAATGGAGATCTATTTAAATTGTCTGACACTACCAGCAAGCTTGAAAGCAATGCTTTAAAACATAACAGATCTCTAATCGGGGTCCTGAGGGGTAGTCAGTAACATTAAAAGCAAATGTCTTTTTCCAAATGGCCTTTAACTACTTTGTGTCTTTTCCTTTTTGTTGCTAAATTCTGCTTTTCATGGCAACCATTTGATGAAGTGAACAGAATTTCTGAGAATGTCAAAGACCAAATCCTAAGTGAGAACATTTCAGCAGGTCTAGTCTGTTATGATAATAAATATTTTCAGGAATTTTTAAGCTATGCTAACCTTTAAAAAAGAATGGCTCACATTTCTATTTTCTTTCTTCATAAATGTCCGGTGCCTGAAACTTTTTAACAGTTTCTTCATCTAAAGATAAGACTGGGTTTATCTCCACCTGTAAAAGGTAATGCAATCTCTTAGTTTAGGAATTTCTAGAACCTTTGCCTGTCAACACACAATCAAATCTAACTTTTGATCCTAGTGCTGCTGCTTTAGCAACACCAATTTTATATAGACTGGAAAACCTCATAATATAGGGAATTGTTCTTTGAATCACGTGTTATTCCAGACCTGTGCTTCAGAACTCAGAATTATCCAGTTTGATTTGTTGTCACCATAAAATGTTGGTTAAAAGCATTAATGTTTTTAATCCAGTAATTCTTAATCTACAGAAAGAATGTGCTGTTGACATCTCTGCAATTTTTTGTTGCCCTGAATATGCCAGTTCATCTCACTCATACTGAGAATTAATCACTAAATGTAGCATTGTGATGTGTTCAGGAAATATTTGAGGAGGCTTTAGAAAGGCACACCATTAAAAAAGAAACAAACAAGACCAAGTAGATTGTGTTGTTCCTTGTGGGTGAAATTCACCTGCCTAAAGCTGAAATAAATACGTGACAGACTCTTGTGCTAAGGCACCTCCAATTCCACTGCTCCTTGTGTTCTGTTTTGCTTCCCACACATGCTGTAATGACGAAGGTACTCTGTTCTGAAATACCATTTGCATTTCCAGGGGGGGTATACTGGAAAGTATGAAGGGCACAACAGACCCTGGAAAGAGCAATGTGCTATTGATTAATCTGTCCTCTGGATGAACCCTGGTAAAAACCTGCATTTCCAAAATTCTGAAATAATCTGCATACAAATAATGGCAGGATGAGTTCTCTCTGGGATTATATGACTACATAAATAAGCAGTTCTTCAGTGCAGCATGTGGTTTTCTAATTTCCAGTAAAATGGAATGAGTCACACATGACAACAGCATTGCCACTAACCAGTGTGGCGTGGCATCTGAAAAAGATAGCACTGGAAGGGTGTGAACTGCAGAGCAGATGATGGGGCTTGAAACATCTTGTTTGCTTTGGCAGGGCAACCAAAATCTTGATGCTTTCCCACAATCTGCTCCAAGGATATAGGTTTTGCTGTGCTGTATCAGATTATTACCCTGGGAATTTGTGTGTCCTGCCTTTGCCAATGGACAGTTCTTGATGCTTCAGATAAAGATAAATGCCTGGACTCCCCACAGGGGAATTCCAAAGCTGGATGGTGTGTCTTCAAGTAGGGTTTGCATTACTGCAGATTACCAGGGGAGGGTTTTTCTCTCTGGTACCAAATCTACTCAGGCAAAAAAAAGGCCCCATACAGCTCCCAAGTGCAGGCTCACATACCATACATATTATTTATATGTAGGTACATGTGTTGGTATGGTTAGGCTGAGTTCACTCCAGAGAGAGAGTCTAGCCATAGTCATGTCTTAGCACAGGCCCAGGATTTTCTTCCTTGTGTCTGGAGAGTTTTTGCTTGGCAGCACAGCAGCACAGGAGCAAAGCATCCTGTGGCTGCTGCTGCCATTGGACCCTGAGTCTGAGAGGAGGCATGCAGAGTCTCAAAAGATGAAGGCCCAAATTAAAGGGATTGAAAGCAAAGCCCTTCCCTTTACTTCTGCACCTCTAGAATTGGGGATCAAATATTCTGGTGTTAATAAATTAGAAACTCAGAAAATGTTCAGTTCAAAATCAGGATGGAAATGACCTAGCACTTGGTCACTGTTACAGGGCATTAAGGTTGTCAACTTTGTAGTCATGAGATACTTCTGCCTTTTTGGATCTATTATATGAAAGTGGTGTCAGACACATTTTTCTTTGAATGTTTCTCTGAAGGAATATTTGTTAAAGGAGGGGTGGGAGAAGGATGCAATTAATTCTTTTTCTTCTCCTGGCATATCCCCAAACACAGCCATATTTAGGCAGAGTTAATGGTGTTCTAGGTGCCCAACATTACATTTTCATTGGTTTATGCTGCCTCCTCCCTGTCAGTATTGTCCACAGAAAGGGCTCAGGGAGTGCAGTAGTTTAAGCTGCAGTTTAATTCCCTGTAGATGGAGATTTGCTGTGACAGAAATGCCTGCTGTCCTGGCAGTCTCTCACATCTGCTGGAGGCAAAAGAGTATGTCAAACAATAACTCGGCCAGCAGATGTGGTTCTGTAGGGACAGTAGTGTCTGTGGTACGAAAATTCCCTCCCAAAATACAGATCTGTGGGGACAGTGAGCGTCTGTGTCAGTGACAACTTTATAGCATCTGCTGGGACAGTAATGCCTGTGATACGTAAATGCATCTCTGCATCTGCTGGGTCAGTCAGAGAGAGATGTATTGTATATATCCAGTTCTACATGTGAAAATCTCCTTCTCTTTAGTCTGGGGGATTTGTTTGATTCCCTTTCCCACAGAGTTAATAAGAATGATTTTATGTAAGAAGAGCTGAAGGTATTTGTGAGTCTTTTGCACGTAGGACAGACATTGCCACATTTCAGCTGCCAAGAAATGCTGCTACATTTTCTCCTACCATGGTATTAATCATTAATGGCTTTGTTCTCAATGAACAGCCTGAGTATCTTCAATGATGCTCTTGTGAGTGCTAATGCTTTGTGGTTGCAGTGAGAGCATCACATGAGGAATGTGTTTGTTCAGAGAGGAGGAGATGCACAAACACAGCATTCTGACCCAGACCAGATTTCAAATATTCCTAAGGACAGGTGTGCACAGATAAAGATTTTTAATTTGGCCTCATCTCTAGGTTAAGCACTGGACCCATGTTTGGAAGGATTGCAATGGGGACAGTCAATTTTCCAGCAGCAGCAACTCCATTCAGATGTCAGGGTATTTTGCTACAACAAAGGCTGATGTTGACATTTTTTCTTGGATAGAGACAGATGCAAGAGCTTCTGCCTCAAGGTTATCCATTATACTGTATATTAACTAGATGCTTTAACACGGGGCTTCCTGCAGAGACAGCAGTGAATGATGATTAATACTTATCAATTAAAATCTAATCTTTTTCCCATGTGTATTTATATGCTGAACTTCAACCTACAAGGCAATTCTGTGACAGGAATTAGATATTCTTTTGTTGGAGAGCACTGGAATTATGGTCAGAAATATATTATTTGCTCGTTTATTATGAGTATTGCATTTCTGCCTGGTTTTTGCCTAAGCATTGTATATAAACATAGTCTTTGTGAAAAGGAGTTTATAAACAATTACCATTAAAGGGACAATTATTTTCTTTTTCTTCATGTAGCAGCTGTGAGTAGGAGGTGAGGGATGGGGGAGAGAGGAAGCAAAGGTTGTACATGTTTTATGACCATAATTATAATTAACTATTTGAGAGATTAAAATGATATTAAATTTTAATTATAATTTACTATTTGAGAGATTAAAACTGATTAAAAAAGACTCAAGGTTATGAGGTACCTCACAGATCTATGAGTTATCTAGCTCAGTCTAAGCAGATATAAATATATATACAGATATAAATCTTCCTTTTTTGTTTTGTTTTGTTTTGTTTTGTTTTTTTTCCTTTTTGACCCAGCCCAGCTGAAGAGGCAGTGCCCACGAGTGCGGTGGGTGCCTCGCAGCCCGGAGACGCTGGCGCTGCATCGCAGCCGCAGAGCTGGCCCACGGGCCATGGTAACAAAGAGCTCCAATCCCGCAGCCGCGCAGCGGGAGCGCTCCACTGGGAGAGAGGGAGAGGGAGAGCTGCTCGCGGGAGCAGACGGGAAGGATGGGCTCCAAACACGTCGTGTGAAAGCAAAGGAGGGGCAGAAGGGATTTGAATTTCGAACTCTGTTTGGCACGGTTGTTAAACACCACTCCATTCAGATACACCGTGCGATAACGCTGCTTCACGAGCGAGAGGCAGGGCGGAACAATAACTGTGAAGGAGGCCACTCACAAACCCTGGTGGAGAGCCTTAAAGTGGGCAGGTGATCTGGCTGGTTAGTTCTGATTTATTACAAAGGCATCTTTATGCTTTTTGAATTCCCTTCCATCACTCACGTTAAACAAAACTGCATTCTTATAAGGCACTTCATCCCCTCCATGCATGCACACGCTCATCGCTCATGTCACACTACCGGCAAAGGCATATGAAAGAAGTGCAGTTATGTGATGCCTATTACAAAAATCTTTTTTGTTTTATTATATTGGAATCAAGCAGTTCAGTAAAGCTGCTAGGAGCTGGTTCAGGTTTACGGTACTGTATCAACATATTAGACTGATGGTGACTGTTAAAGGTGCAAGACTTATTCTGGTTTGCAGCAAAATTGCTTTTCATGACTTGTCCCAGAAGATCTTTGTTTTTAAAAAAATATTTTGCAAATGAATTCTGTAGCAGGGAGAGGTGTGGAATTATGGGAATGATAGTGCTTGTGGAAACATCATCTTCCCATTTTGTAGTTTTTGATGTGACATTCCTTATCACAAGGGAAAGAGGCACTTCTGCAGCTTCCCTACCCCTGAGCCTCCTTCCCCCTCAGAGAGGGGTCACAAAGCCACTCACTACTCAATCTCCATTTCATTTCTTGTTGTTTATTAACACAACCGTACTGTTGTGAGAGCTCGGCCCATCCCTTAGTAATAGCCTTCAAAGTGGCTGGAACAACTGGTGAAAAAATGATAAACATTTTCAGCTGAAATTGGTCAGATTATGGATGAGTTGTTTATAAACATCTCATCTAGAACTGTCAAGAGGTGGAGCTGACATCATTGAAAGATGATAAATTCTGACACGGTGCTCTGAGATTTCACTGCCACCGAATATAGGTTAATATGGGATTCAATAGGAAATCTGGCTTGTGTATTGCTGCATATTACAGGAAACGAAGGAACTTGTCAGTTGTCTGCAGATTGCTAATTGCAGTTTATTGCACATGCAAAAGGTTAATTTGGGTATGTTATCACAGTAATCACATGCACTGCCTCAGATTAAACCATACCCCTACACTAACTGATGAGCTGGCCTATGGGATTTGGGACATTATTTTGTAATATTATGGCAAATAAGAATTTTGAGTAAATGCTGTAAGAGTGGGCAGCAGTGTCTTTAAGTAAAAAAACCCCAGAGTTACAAGCCTCTGGTATGAAATACTTTCCCTTAACCCTTAATTTAATTATTCCCTGAGATGCATGTAATTTATTCTTTGTGATAATTGAAAACAGAAGACTCATCCATTCTAAATGAAAATTATATCCTATTCTTATTATTGTTAATGCTTTGTATTTAGAGGAGTATTTAAAGGGCTGAGATGAATTCATGACCTCTTCATGCTAGGTGCTGTATATATACACACAGTAAGCTCACTGCCCCAAAGACCTTACACTTTAATTAAATAAAGGTTGGAGGAAGGAAGTTTTATTACTTCTGTCACAAATGGGAAATGATAACAGAGAGAAACTAAAAGGACTGAGAATTACACTCCTCCTGCACCGAGTCCTGTATTTGCCTGTAATATATCCTCCCTTCCTGCTTTTGTTAAGTTGCTGTAAATTGCTAGGTGGATGGTTGGTCTCTCCCCCAGAGATGGAGTTTAATTCTGTGCATGTTTCAAGGTTTTATGGAACGAAAGGCGTTCTGGAGACAGATAACACTTTAATTTAGACCTGATTAAGTTATTCTGAAGCAATACTTTTGTGGAGGGAGTAGATTTGTATGAATCTGGTGCATGTTTATTGTTGCCATATGAACATACTGCTGCATAGCTGCTGTGCTCCCCAAGGGCTGCGCTCTTGGCACATGGGGGTTTTAAGGTACACCAGTATAACTTTTTAATTGTTATTATTCCCTCTAGTTTGCTCTTAAATGTCTTCCAAAATACTAAAAAAGTAATAGTGTTTGAGATGTTGGAGCATTCCACAGGATTCATGGGGCTCTTGGAACACCAGTGCAGGCTTAGTCTCCCAGAAATGCATCTTCTTCTCCCCCTGCTCCCTGGAAGTATCATGCTCATTCTGAAGTGCATTTTAAGCATTTTAAATTAGAGCTTCTAGCTTAACATTAAAAATAAAGCCAGCTCTGCCTGGAATCTTGCTTTGGGAAATTTTTCCATAGAGGAACATAAACCTGATGATAACTTGTTTCTCTTTTTCTCCTTGTTCAGTAAGGTACAGTGATCTGTTTAAGCAGATGGGGTGTGAAGAGGAAGGAAGAAAAAATTGACAAGTCTGGTGAAGAAACAAAACAAAGAACAGGTAAAATCCAAGCACAAGCAACCACTCTCCTCATATCCCTGCATTTCATTACTTATGACTTTCACTGTTGGATTCCAACAATACCAATTCCTTACACTGATGTGTCTTTCCCTCATCTCATCTCATCTCATCTCTGTCCTGTCCTGCCCTGTCTGGTAAATGGGTACAGTGATGTTCTGTCTCATAGATTTTAGACTCATTGAACTAAAAAGATTGCAAAGAATTAAACTTTCAAAAAATTATTTAATAACAAAGAGTATTATTTTGTTGTAAGTTTTAGGGACCCTTGAGCACTTATAAGTGACCTCTTGTTTACCCTATGGAAACCAGCCCTGCTGCCTATGCAAGTAAATCTGTATAATAAGTAATCTTATAAATATGAAACTTCAGTTTCCTTAGTTGATGGGACATGCTCAGCACTTAGGAAAGCACATCACCAGTGTGTACCCTTGCTGGAAAACAATCCACTGGAGCTTTGTTATACAACATTCAAACATCCTGGCGAAGTGACAGTAATTTGCAATAAACACTGCATGTAAACAATTACCTGTGACTTGTTACACTTGTTTGTACAGGCAGCTGGCTAAACAGATCTGGGTGCACTTGTAAACGTCAGTCCCTGTCATACCTGATACTGGAAAACAATTGCTTGTTATATGATTACTCTGAAAAAATCAGGGCTTTGTACCTGACAGCTGGCAAGGACTGAGTATGGATGCTTACGGACGGAAAAGTGCCAGAGCAATCAAATGTGATGCTGGTGGTTTTATGACAACGGTGAGGGCACTTTCATGTCTAATACTCCCATCAAGGGAGGTCTTTGTGACAGAGTACTTGACAAAAAAAACCGCTTTTGCTGGGTGCAGGGTCCTGTGGTAGAGGTAGAGGTGAAGTCATTTGGTCATACAAAGTCCAAGGAAGAGGCAGAGGTGATTTATTTCCCAGTGGTTTAGCGAGGCGGTGTAAGATGCTGGTACGCTGGAGCAGCTGTGCGGGAGGCGTTCCCATCCTTCGCGCTCTTTACGAGCGGACGGAGGTGTCAGGGCGCTCCGGCCGGCAGGCGCTGCCGGGGCCGCAGGCCGGCACCGGGACACGGCCGCGCTCGGGTCACGGCCGTCACCCCGCGCCCGGGGCGCGCCGGGGCAGGGCGGGACGGGGCGGGGCCGCGGCTCCCACCGGCTCTGACCCCGCGCCCGCCGGGGACTGCAGCGCCCGCGGGGCGGGCAGGAGGCGCCTCCGCCGGCGCAGCACGGGCTCGGGGCGGCGGAGCGAGCTTAGGGCCCGGGCGGAGCGGGCTGAGGGCTCGGCCCGTCCCGCCCCGGCCGCGGCCCCGCGCGGGCGCACTGCGCGCGCCGGGGGAGGGAGGGGCGCGCAGGCGCGGGGCGCGCGCCGGGCGGGGCCGCGCGGGAGCCGGCGGGGGGTTCCGCGCGCCCGCGGCCGCCGCCCGCGGGGCCGGTGAAGGGGCGGCGGCGCTGCCGGCGCGGGGTCGGGGCCGGTGCGGGGGCGGTGCCGGGGGCTCTGCGGCGCTGCCGGCAAGCGGCGGCGCTGCCGCTCCCGAACCCGACGGCGCACAAAGGGCACCCCCCCACACCCCGAACCAACCCCCCCGCCGCAAAAACGCACCCCAAGCGCGGCCCCCTCCGCCGGCGCTCAGGTGGGGCTGGCGGCGGGCGCTCGTGGGCGCGGGGCGGGGTCGGGGGGGGGGGAAGCGGCGGCCGGCGGGCCGGTGCCCGGCATTGTTCGGCAGCCGACAACAAAGAGCGGGGCCGGGCCGGGCCGGGCCGGGGGGGCAGCGCCGGCCCCTCCGCGCCGCCCCGGCCAATCGCGGCGCGCGGCGGCGGCGCGCGGTGACAGCGAGCGGCGCTTACGCTGCGGCGCCCGGCGCGGCCCCCGCTCCCCGCCCCGCGCCCGCCCGCCTCTCCAGAGCCGTCTGGCTGCAGCAGAGCCTCAGACAGAGGAGGGGAGAGGAGGAAAAAAAAAACGCTGAGTGAGTGGAGTGGAGCCTGGGAGGGGCTCCTTAAAGAAACGCTGCCGCCGCTTGGCATTGTGGCCGGCGAGGAACTCGAGGGGGGGAAGCCATCGGAGCTCCTCTCGCTTATCCTCTTCCCACCCCCCCCACCCCACCCCCAGCCGACAAAAAAAAAAAAAAGGAAAAAAAAAAAAAGCCAACCGAAAAAAAACCTCGGGGGGGAGTCGTGGGGGGGGTCCTGAGAACATCTTATAAACCGGATTGCACTGAGAGGAGGAAAAAAAAAAGCAAAAAAGATACAAAATATACAAGCAAAAGGCAACAATTCCCTGGTCTCCAGCAGTCGCCCACCCTCCCTTTCCTTCTCTCCTGCTGGCCATCTGCCTTGGGTTCTCCTTTGTGTCTGATCTCTTACTACTGAGCCGAGCGCAGGCGGAGGGTGCACCACACACAGGGACTATGCCCAGCTCGCTTTTTGCAGACATGGAGAGGAACGGGAGCGGCGGCGGCGGCGGTGGTGGTGGTGGTGGCGGGGGAGAGACCCTGGATGACCAAAGAGCCCTTCAGATCGCCCTGGATCAGCTCTCCCTGCTGGGGCTGGACAACGACGAGACGGGCTCCATTTACGACAACGAGCCTCGGAAAAAGAGCGTGAACATGACTGAATGCGTCCCGGTGCCCAGCTCGGAACATGTCGCTGAGATAGTGGGGAGACAAGGTGGGTGCCTGCATGCGAGGGGGTGTGGGGGCGCGGGTCTCCCCTCCGCGCTGCCGGGCGGGCGGCTCAGATGCGACACTGGCCATTCCCAGGAACGCTGCAGCCGTGCGGCGGTGGCCAGTGCCGGCTTCCCCCAGACAAAGAAAGTGCAGCGGCAGACGTGATGTTTCCGAGGAGTGTTATGCATCAGTTTCGAGATGCACTTTCAGCTGCCGGGTTGGGGAAAAAAATCAGGAGAATAATAAAAATCTGTCCTTTCCTCCGGCTGCAAAAGTTAAGATTTGCAAGAGGAAACGGGAGGAAAATGGGAGCCTCGGTGCTTTCCCCCTCCACCACCCCAAAGTTAGAAATCGTGGATTATTTTTAAGGAAGAGAAATGGAGTGGAGAAGTGGAACAATGGGGTTGGAATAAAGCATCCGCAGTGGGGAATATGGCTCATTCGGTACAGCCGCTGCTCCTCACCTTAAGAACTGATTTTATTTTTCCAAAAGGAAAGTGCTGAGCAGGAATGTGGACTGGCGGGTGTGTTGATTTGTGAGGGCTGCTTGCATTTTATTTTTTTTTTTTTCTGGCGGTGCAGTTTTCCTGCACGGTTTTTTTTTTTAATTTTTTTTTTTTTTTTGTCGCTCCCTTTTTTATTTTTTTCTCCCCCTCTGTTACCGACCCTGTGAACTGCACGTTGGTAGTTTTGGGGCAGTTTGCATGGCAGATGTGTCGGTGGCCACTTGCGATGCCTTTGGGCGTGTGCCAGGGCTGTGGGCTGACATTACTTTACACCGTGACCGAGGCTCCCGGACGAGATGCCAGCGATCACCTGGGGTTGGGGGCAATGTGTTTCGGGTGGGTGTGTATTTTTTTTCCCCTCCCTAGCTGCACCCAAACAATGGGTTGTAACCGGTTCTCCCCCACCACCTCCCCTTCCTCCCCCTCCCCTTCGCCCTCCATCTCCGCATCTCGTTCCCAGGTTGTAAAATCAAAGCTCTGCGGGCAAAGACCAACACCTACATCAAGACCCCGGTTCGCGGGGAGGAGCCGCTCTTTGTTGTGACGGGCAGAAAGGAAGATGTGGCCATGGCCCGCAGGGAGATCATCTCTGCGGCCGAGCACTTCTCCATGATCCGAGCCTCGCGGAACAAGAACACAGCCCTGAACGGCACCGTTCCCGGCCCCCCGAACCTGCCCGGCCAAACCACCATCCAGGTGCGGGTGCCTTATCGCGTGGTGGGCTTGGTCGTGGGGCCCAAGGGGGCGACCATCAAGCGCATCCAGCAGCAGACGCACACGTACATCGTGACCCCGAGCCGGGACAAGGAGCCGGTCTTTGAGGTGACAGGCATGCCAGAGAACGTGGACCGGGCCCGGGAGGAGATCGAGGCACACATCGCCATGCGCACCGGCGGCATCATCGAGCTGACGGACGAGAACGACTTCCACGCCAACGGCACGGACGTGGGCTTCGAGCTGAACGGCACGGGCAGCCTCTGGAGCAAGCCCACGCCGCCCAGCATCACACCCACCCCGGGCCGCAAGCCCTTCTGCAACTACCGCAACGACAGCTCCAGCTCGCTGGGCAGCGCCTCCACCGACTCCTACTTCGGGGGCGGCACCGGGGCGGGCGGCAGCGCCCGCCTGGCCGACTACAGCCCCCCGAGCCCGGCGCTGAGCTTCTCGCACAACGGCAACAACAACAACAACAGCGCCAACGGCTACGTGTACGGCGGGGGCGGCGGCGACGTCCTCTCCTCCCCGGACTGCTGCTCCGAGCTGCCCTTCGACTCGCCGCCCGGCTTCGACCTGGCGCCCGCCCCGCCGCCCGGGGCCGCCCTCCTCTGGCCGCAGTTCGAGCGCGGCCCCGCCGCGCCGCCCTCGCCCGCGCCCTCGCCCGCCGCCGCCGCCGCCTTCCCGGGCGCCGCGCCCGCCAATGCCAACCTGGCGCTGCTGGTGAGCGGCCCCCGGCGCGGCGCCGCCCCGCCCCCGGCGCGGCTCTCCCCGCCCCTGCACGGCAGCGCGGCCGGCACCGAGCACCCGCTGGCGCGCCGGGTGCGCAGCGACCCCGGCGGGCGGCTGCTGGCCGCCTCCTACCCGCTGTACGCCAACGGGCTGGGCGCCCACCTGCCCGGGCTGCCCTCCGACTCCTCCGCCTCCTCGTCCTCCTCCTCCAGCTCCTCGTCCAGCTCCTCCTGCTCCTCCTCTGGCGTGCGGCGGAAGGGCAGCCGCGACTGCTCGGTGTGCTTCGAGAGCGAGGTGATCGCGGCGCTGGTGCCCTGCGGCCACAACCTCTTCTGCATGGAGTGCGCCAACCGCATCTGCGAGAAGACGGAGCCGCAGTGCCCCGTGTGCCACAGCGCCGTCACCCAGGCCATCCGCATCTTCTCCTGAGCGCCGGGGGCACGAACCGGGGGGGCCGGCGGGGCCGGGGCCGCCGCACGCCGAGGGGTGCGGGCTGCGGCCGAGGGAGGGCTGGGGGGTGGTGTGACAGCGGGTGCATGCTATAAATAATAACGGGCGACTCCATTCTAGTGCTAGGCTAGTTTTTACACTGTACTTTAATACGAAGCTTCCAAAACTCCCCTTTTTTATAAACAAACAAACAGAAAAAAAAAACAGAAAAAAAAAATTGAAAGTAGAAGATGCTTATGATGATGACAATGGTGTGTGGACTGTTAGTAAAACGTGCTGGTAGTTCTAGGATGCTTATTACAAAATAATTAAATCTATGGGTGGATACTTTTCTGAATGTTCTTGAAAGGGCAAGAAGTTCCTGTGAAAAACCATGATACTGCAGCTTTATCAGACTTTTAAAAAGAAAAAAGAAAAAAAAACCAACAAAACTGTAACATATCTCTTATATATATTAAAAACGTTTAAAGGTTTTAAAGATAAATTGCATTAATACAGATTGAAGTATTTTATTCTTTTTTGACTTGAAAAATTATATTTCATATTGCAAAGATGTTTACAAGTATTTTAATTTAAGTTCAGTGAACTTTTTGTAGCTGGGTTAAATCTTTTTTATTTTAGTATGGCCTTATGGCAAAGAACACTGTATTATTTTAATATCACACAATTGTGAACGGAATTACAAACCATAAAATGTGTAATGCTTTGAACAGTATTCTGTTGGGATGGAGATTTTATAGGTTCAGAAAAAAATCTTTTAAATCTGCTTCACCCAGCATATTTTCTATTCAGTGATATAAAGCATATTTTATTCTATATTATTACAAAAATGGAAATGTATAAACATATGTCAAAAGGAACTGTTGAAGCTTTCTAACATTTGTATAAATAGAATTCAGTGGAAATTACAAAAATTCTGTTGCACCACTATAGTTTTAGTATTTCTATTTTAATACATTTGTTTACCACTTGTTTATGTATATGTAGGTGACGTTACTTGAGCTTAAATGTACTTTACTGAGCAAAGTTTAAAAACAAAGTATATTTTATTTTATGATAAAGGGCCTTTAACCTCATGGTCAAATACTAATATTATATTTGCTGAGACAAGATTTGAAATTGTATCAAGAGTTTTATTTTTCTGACATTTAAAGTTCTACATAATAAAAGTAAAACTTAAGTAATGGTGCTACTTCATGTTTTTTTAAGTATTTCTATATAAATAAAATAAAATATTACAGAAAAAAAAGGGTACTCTGTGTGGTGATTTGATTTCATGTGCTGAGAGTTTTTTCTGGAATTTTTGTTTCCTGGTTGTATCAGTGAAACATGATGGGAGTTTAAACTGTGTCATGCTAATGTTGCTGGAACTCATGGAGGCTACCAGAATAACCCTGCCAGCTATCATACCTTATAATATGTTTTTAATGAAAAAAAAAAGAGGTGTGTTTTTTTTTTTTTTAATATGTGTTACATTACTGGGGTTTTCCACAGCACAAAGTACTATTTTTTTTTTAAAATCTCTAGTCATGAAAAGTACTTGGGTTCATGTGAATTGTTACCTTTGGCAGACAAAGCATAGGAAGTAGGAAACTGAAAAGCAGGTGAAGGAGGGAGCAGGGGATGCTCCTTTGTTGCCCTGTGCTGATGGACTCTCCTGACTCTGCCGTGCCCAGGGATCTCAGGACTGCATCCCAAACTTGGCACTTCTGGAGCAGAGCGAGGGCTGCAGTAGCCTCCCTGGGTCCTTGACAGTGGTATTTGGCAGTTGTGGCTGGGCTAATTGGCGTTGACAGGCTTATTTGAAGAAGATATTTATTGCCCTGTAAGGTTGGTTTGGCGTTGCTGGTGCCGGCAGTGGCGTTGGGGCGAGGGACGCGCGGCCGAGCCCACGGACACACCGGGCAAGCCCTGCAGGACTTGTGCTGCTCAGTGGAGTCCATGGGGACAAAGTGGCTGTTGGCTGATGTGTGTTGGAGCAGATTGCAGAAGGTGCTGCACATCCCTAAATGTTTCTCTTAGAGCTTCTATTGCCCTTTTCAGTGTGTGAGTGAAAACAACAAAGGAAACGCAGAGTGTGTAGCATATTTCATTTGCCTTACCTCGTGCTTAGCAGTGTATGGGCAGAGCTACTCTGCCCCGATCTCCTTTATGGACTCCAGAGCTGCTGGTTGGGTGGGAAGGGGGAGGAGGGAGGATGCTGCAGGGGATGATGGGATCTCTTTGTTTGATTTGATTTGATTTTTGCTTCTTTCATTGAACTGTGGTTGTGGTATCATCTGATTTGTAGAGCTAAAATCCCTCACTGAGTGTTGCATCTATGTCAGGAATCTTGAAGGTTTGGATGGGGGGCAGAAACCCCCCACCCTACGTCTGTGGAAAAGAATTCAGAGAGTGGCAAAGATGTGTTTAAATACATAAGCGGTACAGACACTGAAAAAACCCTAGGCAAAATCAGTTATTTTAGAGATCAGGAAGTTTAAGTCCATGTGTATATTGATGGTGCGTGTTTAGGAAATGCTCTCAAGATGTGTTGATCAATTTCTCATGTCTGTGTAAACATCCTGTGCAGTTTTCAGGGAGAAGTTGTGAAAATGACTATGAATAAAAAAGTGAATTTGATCACTTTGTTTGGTTTTCAAGCTTAGTGAAACCAAGAGGTAAAGAAGATGAACAAAATGTGAAAACTAAAGTCTACTCCTTTTCTTCCCTGTGATGTACAGTCCTGCTGTGTCCCCGGTGTTGGCAGTGCTGTTATGGGTGGCTGTGATCAGCCTCTGGAGAGCAGCCCCTGGCCAGCAGCTCATTAATGTCCTGCCATGGGCTGCCCAGCCTGTCAGTAAATCCAACTGGCCTCGTTGTCCATGGTCATCTTGCAGGACTTGCTGTTTCTTTACCAGCCTGTCGTGGAAACAAAAATCCCCTCTTGGTCCATGGCTCTGGCTGCCTTTTCAGCCCCTGCACACTGTTTCAACCCCTTTACGTGCTCCACGTGTGTGTTGTCTCGAGATGGAAAGATGGGCTGTAGTACCTTAAAAACTGGTTGTGTTCACTCCTCTTTGGGAATTATTTTGCCTGCAGAGGGACCAGTCTGGATTACTCTTGCTTTGTCATTCAGTGAGTGCCTTTTGCCCAGCCTTCCAAACGTGGTGCCCTGTGGTGGTGGCAGAGCCAGGGGGCTCAGCAGCATTCACCCACCCGAGGCACCTCCACTGCCTGGACCCTCCACTGCTGGCAGGGCTGGTGCATCCCCCTCTCTCTGTCGGAGGGTGTGCTGGCACAAACCAGAAGGGTCTCATCACTTGCTGTGTTGCCCTGGTGTGCTCGGAGCCCGGATCTGCTGCCAGTGTGGGGTGTAAATCCCCCATCCTCAGCTGGCAGAGATGAGCACGTGGGAGCAGGGCCGGTGTGGGGAGGAGTGTGCAGGCTGCCCATGTGCTCTGCCCCTGGATTTATGCTGTAGGTCAGTCCCTCGGAGTGCAGAGGCCATAAATCAGTGCAGAATTTGTCCCAGGGTCGGGAGCCATATGGTGTGCTGGAGCAGGAGAGGAAGAGGGATGCCCACACCAAAGGAGAATAAAGGCCTATGTTTGGGGCCAGAATATTTCAAAGCCTGAGAAAGGGGCAAAGTTCAGTTTCTAATTGAGTGCTTTGAAATATATAGATGTATATGGTCAATGTTTATCTTCCAGAACAAAGCTCACTCTGTTTGTCCAGTGTTTGTGTGTCGGTGCTGGGAGCTGTTCCTGGGGGTGTCCAGCTCAGAGCTCCTCAGTGCTCTGGGGCTCTGGGGCTGTGGGTGCCCCTGGCACTTGCCAGCAGCCTGGCCCTGCTGGCCCAGCACCTGCTTGGAGGCTCTGGTGAGGACCTGCTCGTTTCTTGGAGTTTCCTGGCTTTCCCAACACATCTGTATGGTTCCCAGTGCGTGTACACATCATTATCTCAAAACAGGGTACATTTACATATGTAAGAATTATTATAGACAAAGTCCTAAGTTTAATTATTCCTCTGTCCGTATCTTGTACTTCACAGAATTTGCATAACAATCAGACATCAAAGCCAGAACCCTATACTGGAAGAAAGGTCTTTCCACTATATTATTTTAATAAAATAAATTATAATGATCAATTAAACCTAAATTTACTCTTTACATTTTTTTTTCTGTGAATCCATTGAAATGAGAGTAAAAAGCAAACTTTAAATTTAGCAATAGGAATCTAACAAAGTAAGGTATTTAAATTGCTTTTTGTTTGATATTTCTCACTCCTCTCTGCCAACACCATCACCCATCTTTTTCCTCCATTCTCCTTGTCTTGCCATTTTGGAAGTTGAAATTATGCTTTGCTGTCACTGAAGTAAATGTGGACTCTGCTGCTGGAAGAGCTGGTGAGTATTGTGTTTAATTGATGTAGAAATAGCAAAAAGGAATTATTCACCCTCCCTCCGCTTATTTGTGTTTCCTGTAACTTGAGTTGTCTCTCTAGTAGAGATGATTTAATTAGAGAACAAAGATTATTTTAAATCTAAGGTGGGCAAGGGAGGCTTCAGTCTGTAGAATCATTTGCATTTCTGGTTTACCTGTTTATGTCAGTCTGCCTGCAAGCGCCGAAGGGCCCGAGTTTGCAGGTGGATATGAGCTCTGCCCAACGGTGAGTGATGTGGTAGGCACTCCTAACTCCTGTGCTCTCCTGCTTCATACTCAGGAAACATGGAGAGTTACAGATAAATGTGACCATATATCCCATATGTACTTGTGTACACAACTGACTGCATAGAATCACCCAGAGAAATCATCAGTTAGACAGCCTTTCCCTTTTTAGTGCCTTGGTGTTAACAGAAACTTGCTGTAATTATGGAAAAACTCGTATTGCAGTTTTATTACTTAATAGTAAGGTTTTTAATGAAGCTTTCACAGTTGGATATATGAAATAATTATATCTCATCTAAGTTTTAACTTTGATTAAAAAGCAAAAAGCTTATTTGGTATTAGTGAGATAGGTTCTATCACGATGTGCTTCTCCTGTGATGGAGCTGTATCAAAACTATCCAGGCACTTGGTGTATGGATTATTCTTTAATGTGATCTGTGCAGATACAGCACATGTAGCTCTGACTGTGCCCCAGGTATACACATGCATACATGTACAATACTGGGAGCACTACAGAGCCCTGATCTTTTAAGATTTGTGCAGTCTTGGGAAATAGCATCTATAATGAGAAATTGAATTTGTGGCCTTAAGGAATATCAGGTGGGGATGTGGCTACAGAAGCCATGAGTATCTGCCCTGGGTTGCATTTTTCTGAGTTTAGGCCTCCGTGATATAGTAGGATTTAGTTCCCTTCATAAAGTAAACTGGCAAATAAGGTTTGTTTGCATATATACAGTTATCCAGGGCACACAGGTAGTATTTCTCCCTAATGTGAGTTTCGTGGTTCTTTCGGTTAGGGAATTTTTGTTGCCCTGTTTTTTGCAACAACTTATAGCTCTCCACTGTTCAGATGATTATTGATTAGGAAAATCAGTCAGTTATAAATAAAAGTTGAATACTCTTGTATTAAATGTATCTTATACCTCTGCCATGACAAATGTAATTCATTAGCTGTCTAGAGAAATTTATAACCTTTGATAAGATTGCACCAAGAGAAGTCCTTTGTTAGCTTTCAATAGAGAATGGAAAGAGATTTTTGATGTTCCTCATTACTGGTTTTCCACTTGTGATGGAGATAAAATGCAGTAAAGTGCTTTTTCCTCTTATGTACGAGGGCTCTTCTGCCTTTCATACCTGGTAGAATTGTGTGGTCCACTTTGTATTAGTTTGAATGGCAATTGCCTTGCAAATGTGATGGCCATTAATGGGTGAATAGTCTGTCATCTCTTATTTTGTCCTTTGTCTTTATGTTTTATTCACTTTTACCCTCTACAAAAGAGCTTTAATTTAGACCTCAAACAACAGTAGCAGTGCTCCAGTTCATTATAGATCTAGTGGTAGTTTTATTTCATTTTGATGTTCTTTGTATTTTGATGGGTGTACTAAACAGTAGAAGCCATTTTAATCAAAAGAAAATTTCAATGAGAGCATGACCTGTAAACACTGGTTTTGTAAGAGTCACAAAAGTTTCTGTTACACATTTGGAAATTATTTCCATGATTTAACTGCAAAGGGCAAGTAAATCACCTCCCTCTAAGAGTTAGAAAGAGGAGTGTTTTTCAGGATCTTTAGTTCTGTTAACTGACTCATTGTATCATCTCAGCTAATTAATTTCACCTTTTCTATGCTTCAGGATTTCCATCTGTGAATGAACTAATGACACCTACTTACAGGCAGTATTGTGAAGATTAATGAATTGACATTACTGAAGTATCCTGAGGTGGAAGTCCTGATGTAAGTACAAAGTACTATTACTGATGCTTCCTAATTAATCAGTCCACAATCCAGCCTGTGGAATCACATTGATCTACAGCAAACAAACACTGGATTGTATTTGCAAACCGTGGGTGGGGTTTTTTCCCCAGATTTCTGGTTTTAAACGTTATTTGAACCACCTATTCTGGTGAGTGTAAGAATCTTCCATCCTCCCGTGGCACTTAGGGGTGAGATGGGCTTTATTGAGAGGAAATAGATGATCCCAGTGATACATGTATCATTCTGGCAGGCTTTGCTGTGGGTACAGAAAGGCAACTTCAGCCTGGGATTTTCTTGCCTCCTCTGGTGTAACATTAGTAACACTTTAAACGTGCTGCCCTTTCAAAAGGGGATGGAAATGTTAGTGTTACCAGGAACATCCAGCGTCCCAGCAGGGGCTGGATGTTCCTGCAGGTGAAGGTGGGTGGGAGGAGTGATGTTGTACGCCAGGAAATGTCAGAAGGGAATTGATGTTGTGAAATTGTTCACAATTTATGTGGATAACAGGGTCCATTCTTACTCCTCGTGGCTGGGCTGCTGTTTCCATACAAATACAGCTACAACTGTGCAGGTCTTACACTACATGTTTAAAAATGGAAAAATAATTTTTAAAAAAGCTGGAAACAGTTGAATTTGTCTGAGCCTTGTTCTAATTAAGTAGCATGAAACACGTACCTGAATTCTCACAATTTTGAGTACATAGTTGACAAAAGAGGTGAATGCAGTTGCTGCCTGTTTCAATTTCCAGAGACTAGTCACATTCCTAAATGTCCTGATACACTCCTTGTTGGAAATTGAAGTCACAAGATATTTTTTTGAGTTATTTGTAACTGTTACACAAGTGCAGACAGGGAGGTTTAAAGTTTCACAAACGTTTGTATTTCTTCCTACTTATGTCACTTCTTTAAAAAGAAGAGTCTATCACGTGCAATTATGAAACTGCTTCACGTTTGACACAGTTGAAGATGTTTTCAGGCCACAAAAATGAAATTTTCTGTGACTAATTTAAATTAAAACCCCACTCTGGCAGAACATGTCCTCGATCTTTGGAGTCACATGGTTCTTGGAAAGCTCTTCCTTGGCTGTGCAGGAGGTCAGACTTTTAAGGAGAGAGTCTGTGCACAAATGTGCAGTGCTGCTAATGAGAGGAATTTCACACTTCTCCCCTCTGCCTCAAGCTCCCTGTTCATCCTGCTGCCCCTGAAGCCTTTGGAATTAGATGTTATAATGAGGGCTGGGCCATCACTGAGCTGGTGCAGCCACATGCTGGAGCTCTTGCTGGGGACATGGCTTCCAGAAGGTAGGGTCACCCACTCTGCAAAAACAAGTCGTAGTTAAAAGTGGGGTCTCCTGTTTGTTTCTGAGAGCATCTCAGCTCTGTGGCTGCCCTTCCTCTTCCCAGTGGTGATTTTCAAGCCAAACAGCCCTTTCATCATTGCTCTGGCTTAGCAGCAAAGTTGTCTGTTGATAATAGCAGGCTTCACTTCTTCCCCAGCTAACTGGTAGTCAGGCAGCCAAAGAATGGCCTATCCAAAATTAGGATATGCTCAATGCACCATCCGCTGGTGTTGTTCCCATCAGCCTAATTACATGACTTTTGGGTCAGACAATGTCTCATTGTGTGGCCCTTGGCAGCCAGGGGATGCCTAATGCTGCATGAATGTCTAATGTGGAGTGTGATGGCTATGACCGAGGCTGCAGCTCCTCACTGGAATTGAAAACATCCGTGGAGTTTCCATAGAAAACCAGGTCAATGGTGCTGCCATATAGCATTAGCCCCAGGGAAAGCCATTGGTTGCTTGTTGCCTGTACAAATCTGTGCAGGGTGGGCAGTTTTCAGTGCATTTCTCTTTCAGGTAAATGACAATTAAGGAGTCAGATTGATTTAGCCTTTAGCGACCTAATTCAGAATCCTAATTTATGGCAAGCACCATCCCACATCCATTTATCTCTATCTTTTCTTCTATTTTGTGCATTTAAGAACACTTGTGAAGTGTCTTATGAACACTGCAAGCACAATGAAGATGGCTTTGTACCCATAGGTTAAAAGAAAAATCATTTTATGTTTTCTTTGACTGCAAAAATTTTAGGTAGAACTACCCTATCTTTATGCTTCCTGTAAATGCCTGCCTTTTTTAAAGGCTAAAGCAAGGTATGAATGTAAAACACAATTCATTGTAGATGAAGGCTGTAATATGCTTGTTCATTTCAAAGGAGAATGTATAACTAATTACATTTTAATTGAATCTCTAACGTCAACAGCTGTTTTTAAAGGATCTTTTAAAGCTACATTTATTTTTAGTATTTAGGATAAGATTATTTTTCTTTGCACACATCTCTCTTCATGCCTTATTGCCCTTTAGAAAGTTTCCCTTCTTTTAAAGTATCAGTTAACGTTAGCATACATTAAAGACTAAGCTGGTAAAACTTGGTTTTAAGATGCTTGGTGTGACTTTTCTGTCTGGAGAGGAAAAAAAATATGACAACACCAAAAACATTCTTCTCTTTTTCTCCCAGAAGTAAGAGGTTCCAGTTGCAGCCCAAAGTGCCAAGGCCAGTTCTCAGCTGCTGGTAGTTTATGTTGGCTGGCTGTTATCAGTTCCTCCACAAGGCAGATGCTAATTACAATAAATAGCAGAACCATCCCTTCAGTTGAGGGAGCTACACTGATTTAGTCCTTCTCTGATAAATCAACAGCAGCATCTGTGAGTATCCTTTAACTTCGAGGGATCAAAAAAACAATTAACTGCTGTTCATGTGAAAAAACTTTGTTAAACTTAGGGTTTCATGTATCAGGGCTTGGTTCTGTTGGTTTCCTGGGACATGAGTTGAAGTTAAACCCACTCCCCAACACCTTCTCTCTGCTCTCACCAGAGGGGCTGGTTCAAGTCCTGGTGGGTTTGCAGGAAATCTGTGTCTTGCTGGCCATGAGCAGCTCCTTCCCTACACTTGCTGGGATTCCTGCAGCTGTGGAATTTACTCAGAGGGAAGATACCCTCCTCTGCCTCTCCATCACCTCTCCTCTTGAGAACTGGATGTTTTTGTAGGGTTCAGAGTCTTAAGCACTCCAGAAATGGAGGGAATTACCTGAGAGATGATTTCTGTATTGCTGTGCAGGAATATGTAGCTAATATCAGTTTACTGTTTTCTGTACAATTCTGCAAATTCTGCTCTATTTTTCTGTAAACATCAAAGCCTAGTAATCATCAGAGCCCTGTGTTGGTTTTGGAAGGTAATTTCATTAGAGATTGAAATGGCAGTGTAGTTGCTAAAATTTCATAAGCAATAAATAAAAATTCATTATCTCTAGCAGAAAACTAGGCAGTAGGCTCAGAAAGACTTGACATCTGAGGCTAGGATAGTAATGGATGTAGTGGCAGTAAAATAATTGCAAATCAGGAAAACCGGTGAATCTTCTCGTTAACACCTGCAAATGCATGGTGATTATGTTTTCACCAGTAAATGGAGATTTGTGAAACCTGTGATTTGCAAGAGAAGAGCTGACCCCTTGTATTTTAGTGTTAAATCTCTCCTGTTTCCTTATAAGTGCTTTGCTTCTAATTTTGATTATGTTAGGCAAGTGTAAATCACAGTTAACACGGGTGACATTGCTGTAATTGCAAATATCTGGAGTCAGTGTATTTGAGAGAAAATCAGACCAGTTTGGTCAGATCCTTTGGAGGGGGAATCTCTGAAAGCAGAATGAATTCATAAGAATGGTAGGAGCTATCCCTATCCTGATGCTGCTGTAAATGAGAGCTGAATCTGACCAGCTTAGCACTGCAGCCTAAATAGGATTTTTAATGAAGCAGCCACCAGCTCTGACATAAAAAGAGCTTCTTTTGTTTCAATAGTGTAAAGCAGACTGAAATACTAAGGTGTGTGGTGTTCCTTCAGCACTCCAATGTCCACCTCAGCCATTCCTGGAGCAGCTCAAAGCATTTTAATGCACTGATGGGGCAACTGAGACTAAAAATGATCCTTGGGGAGTTTGATTTAGCTCTTAGACAGTCTGGGCTTGATGTATTAAGTTCCTGTGAAGATAAGTTAACTGCCATTAAAACATGTTTCAAATTCTGGATTGGAGAGCTCGATAGAAATGTGAAGCATCTTGTTATGTTAGATGCTGTGGAATTAGCACCATGGTTTATCCTAGCATTCAGCAATAATTTCTCTGTGCTGGGGCAGAAAAACAGATCCACTAAGAAATGTGCCACAGCTGGGCTGATGGAGGCTGCAGAGAAACAGCATTTTGATTTGTTGTGTTCTCAGAACTTTGCTTAATGTGTTACTATTTCTTCTGGTTAGAGCTGATTGTATCACATAAAACTGAATTCCAGGAGCTGAATAGCTACATGGCTTTGTATTAGGAGACATCCCCATCACTCCAGGATTGCTTTCCTGGTGTCAACAGCTGGTGCTGAATACCAACAGCACCAGGGATGTTCTTCTGTATGGCTGGGAAAACACACAACACTTTGTGCAAAATAAACATGTCTTGTATGCTGAGTTGTTGAAAAGTTGTGTAACTTGACTGGTGTCATTTTCAGTAATATTTACCAGTGGGCTCTATATGCTGACTCTTAGACTTACTGTCATGTTGGATTATCAGTTCTATCAGATAATGCAGTTTTTATTTGTGTGTGTTTTCATAGGTAACACTTGTTCAGCTCCTGTGTGGTGTTTTATCCAGCCTCTCTCTTGCCTTTCCCCTCTCAGCTCAGGGCTGTGTGCAGATGAGCTGCAGCAGATGGGCTGTGCAGAGGGACACTGGGGGTTTGCCCTGCTGCACTGAAACTCTTGGAGTGTCCAAAGTCACCCCCAGCTACCTGAGCCAAGGTGTGCTTTCTCTCTGATCTCAGTGGATCCAGGGTTTTCCTGCCATGTACATTTGCTGCCTGGACAGCAAGGAATTGTTTGGCTGCCTGTGTGCTCACACACATGAGGATCCATGGAGCAGGTGTGTTGTGTGTGGCTGAGAATGCAGGCAGCACGTGTTGCCCCTGTCAGAAACATGCTTTTCCTGCTCTGAGGGCTATTCAGGTTATCTGTGTATAATATCATGAGCTGGAAGAGAAAGGGCATTTGTGTTCTTTGAAGAAACTCCTCCAGTTTCTCTTCTGTCTCACTTCAATGTGATACACCACTATTTACATTTTTTTATTCATCTCTTTCCCCCACCCTCTTGTTGCTCCTATCTTTTAGGGAGTCAGAGTCTGGGTTTGGGCTTGCTGGGGGTTGCAGGTTTTCATTTCAATGTGTTACTGGATTTTTTGGCTCTGGAGCAGAAGCCTGCCTGTCTCACAATGGCTCCTCTTTGCATTAGCCACCACCAGGTCAATAAGTGCACTGATGCATTTATTAAAACCTTGGTTATTTTTTCATTTCCTCTATACTACTTTAGGTTTACACCTGGACTTGGAAATGATCAGTCATGTTTTTTTCATGTTGCCTTGCTCTTTCTATCCTCTTATATGGGAAACCATGGTGTTGGTACTGGAAACCACTGCATGACTCTGTATGAGTTTTCTTTCTGGATTATCTTTTCTGCTTTTCTGGTGAAAACCTTGAAGATGCTTTCTTTCTTTCTTTTCTTCTTGACTCACAAAACTTATATAGCAAAACTTTCCCAGACCTGGCAAGCAGCTACCTGAGTGTGTTGAGAACTTGCAGGCACAAAGTAAGAGGTGAAAGTCAGGGAAGAGAACTTTAGAGTTTTAAATAAAATAATAATAACTAGAGAGTTTTATTCCACAGGGGGGTGGAATAAAATTTTTGAATCCAGACCTTCCAGTCACACAGTGAGATGTGTTCTATGTCAGAGAAATGAGCATTTGCAATCACCTGAATCGTTTGCTGGTACCTATCTAAACAGGTGTTGCTAAACCTCCTAAATTCAAATAGTTTAATTTTGAGGGAAAACCTACTGGTACAAACCAGTCTGGAGACACTCTTCTGCATGCAAATGGGAGAAGGGAAGGCTTGTTTAGAAGTACAAATGTAACAGACAGAGGAAAAGGGGAGGAAGTGAAGAAAGGCTGGAAAAACAACAGAGGGGAAAGCCAAGTGTTGGGTAAAAAGCCTTCCTTGAAGAATTCACATCATTGTGGTGACTGCACTGAGGACCACCAGCACTGCCCTCTGAAAGCTGCTTCATTATTGGAAATGAATGGGAAATCCTCTGTCAGGTCAGTTGGTGCTTTGGATGGCACAAAACGAGGAGCTTTCCATGCTGTAAATTTAATTTGCCTTTTTTTTTTTTTTTTTTTTTCTTAGCATAAAATTTGATTAGACTCCAGGAAATTCCTTAGAATTTCAAGAGAAGGGATGGGATGCAGTGCTGGGGCATGGCCAAGGTGCATTTTCACAGGTGTTCTGATGATAAATGAGGGGCTGTTCATGATACAGGTTTTCACCTGGTGAGATAAATGTGATCTGAATCAAGAGGCAGCACAATCACACTTCTGTCAAATTAGCCTGGATGAATGATGCAAAGTTTATGCAGCTTTATGTTTCCAGATCAGTTTTATGCCTGCTGTGGGAGGACAGCTGACAGTGAGCCAGGCAAGGTTAGCAGCTGATCTGGTGTAAAGCCTTCCAGTACGGAGTCACCCCAATAAAAATTTTTAAAAGAAGTTTGCAAAGTGCATTTGCATTGGCCCAGTGGTCACAACGTTGTGTAATACCATAAAAGCAGATTTAGCTTCTCTTTAGGTCACCAGCACAGCTCCCTGAGGTTCAATTTTCTAGACCTAAGCAGGGGGATGGGTGACCCCAGGCTGAGCCCAGCCCATGGAGGGGCAGCCTGGCAGGTGCTGTGTGTGTGTGCAGAGCCTCATATCATCCTAATAGTGATGTTTTGTTAGAAAACTTTATGCAAGTTGTAATTCTGAAGAGCTACCTGCAGTTGTTTCCTGCAGGTACAGCAAGCTGGGGAAGAATGACCTCCCCTGACATGGCAGGTTAATATCTGAGTTTTTATCAATGCTGGTTGCATTCCCTGGAGCCAGCTGTTAAAGTCTCTGCTGATTTCCAAATGGGTGTTAAAGGCTTCCTCTACCCAGCTCCTTCTTCCCTCTGTGCCTCCTCCAAGGAAGCTCTGGCTCCAAAAGGGGCCCAGAGTTGAGGGACTGGATATCCCTTGTGGGATCACTAAGCCCAGCATGTTATTCTTTATTCTCTCAAAGATTGAAAGTCATTTAAAGTAAAGATGATGGATAAGTGGTGGTTAATCAAGAGCTGTCTTTAAGTGGGTTCAATTGTGAAGTGGCAAAGGGTTAGAGAGGCTAATTTCCTTGTTATAAATGGGTCCACTTAAATTGGATCATTGGGAAGGGTAGTCCATGTTTCGTGGAATAAGGAAATATCACTGCTAAAAGAGCAGACAATTAATTTTCAGCAGTTTTCCCCAGTTTTAGTGTTTGTGTGAGGAGGGGTATATCTCCTTTATGTGTGAAAGACAATTTGAAACAAATGGAGAACCTGTAAATATTGGTACAGCATTTTAACCTCCCTGAGTGTGGCCCTGGTGCCAGGTTTGTCTGTGGTTGCTCCCCTCAGTCAGGATCTGCTGGGAGTGTGAGCTGCTGTGATCACCCCCTGCACCAGGGCCTGGTGGGCTCCTCAGAGAAAGGGGCTGCCCTGGAATTGCACCCAAGGTACTCCTGGGTGTAGGTTACTCCTTCCCATGGTGTTCATGCTCATTTCTGACAGGAGTAACTGAGGAGGCTTCTCAATCTTCTCTTGTGCAGCTTTGGCCAAATAGTTCTGTCATTGGGTTAAAAGATGTTTAACACAAGGATGGGGTCTTCCCCCCCAAAAAAAAAAAACAGTGACTGCAAGAGAAATTTCTCCCTACAGTTTCTCCTAAAAAGCTTACCCAGGTGTGCTTTTGTCCCATGGCTGCTCTTGTTCAAACCTGCAGAGTTAAAGGGGAAATTGTGGCCATGGACCCACCTGCTTGGAGGTGCCAGTCTTTCTCTAGGTTAGCTGAGAGCTGGGGAGGACTCCTGGGGACTCCTTTCTCTTGCTTTCCTCATCTTCATGTCACAAGAAACAACTGCAGACGTTGTTAGAGCAGATCTCAGCCCTGTGTTGGCTCAGTTCAGGGTGGTATTGGCTTCCAAATTGTCTTTTTCCCCCAGAACATGCAGTGATCACTGCTGACAGTGCCTTGTTCCAGTGGAGCTGTTCTGCCTGTTCCTGAGACTCTACATGGCATCAGTGAAGTTTTCAGCCATGCTGGATGAAAATGGATTCTGTAAGAACAAAGTAGGCTCACCTATTAATCTGTAGATAAACTGATGTTTAAACCTCATTTTCTGCTCTCTTTGAAGTGAAAGGAAATCATCCAAACAAGAAATTTGAATTGATTCAGTTGTGTTTTCATTTTCTTTGTGATAAATGTGACTTTCCCTCTCTGGAGGAAGCCTGTCCCTCCTCCCATTGGAGTGAGGCAGCGCTGGCATCTGTGCAAACCTCCTCGCTCGGGTTTCCCCACTGGGAGTTTTCCACCCTTGCTGCCCACACTGGCTCTCTAGAAACCACCTTTCTTTCAAAATCCCTCAATTAACTGTGAATGGTGCCAGGAAAGAGGCTGACCCTGTTACACTTTCTCTGTGCCAGACCTGGTTGCTGGCAGAGGAGCTCTCCATATGGTTCAGCTTTGCCATTTTTCCTCTTCCTCCCAGATAAGCTGACTGACCTGGGAGTCCACTTGGCCCTGGCACAACTGAAGCTGTACATAATCACACGAGGACAGCAGAAGTGAAAAGCCAGTAGCAGTGTGGTTTCTGGGCCAGGCATTAATTGGGCTGTGGCAGAGCTGATTCCAGGTCCCAGATCTGCTGCAGCCATGGTCTGTCATTTTAGGAGGGTCACTTAATGCCTCTGTGTCTGCCTCCCTGGTCTGGCCAAGCAGAGGGAGCAGTCCCTGCTCAGTCCCACAGCTCTGTGCCACCCATCCTTTGGGGCAGGGCTGCTCTTTGTGCAAGGGCTGCCCAGCACGGCAGGGATCTGATCTTGCTGGAGGTCTGTGCAGTCTCCAGTTAGAGTAACACAGACAATCAGGTAACTGACTCAGAAACAGGTTCTCAAACAATATGCCTGTGAGCTTTCTCTCTTCATTGGATTTTATTATGATGTGTTCTTTGATTCGCTCTATACCTCTAGGAACATTTATTTAGCTTATTTATGACATGGTTTTCTTAGAAATCAGGGCATGCTTCTGAGTTGTCAGATGGATAATGCTTTTATTCATGTTGTTTCTCATGTAATAATTTTAGCCTTTACAAATACCTACTTCAGGCACTGAATGTATTAAAATTCTTGCAGTAGTCTTCCCTCTCTCAGATAGGATGAAATAACTTTCTCCTGCTGGCTGGATTTGGACCCTCTGCTCAGGCTGTGACAGCCACATTATTCCACACTCAGTGCCACTGTGATTGCCAGACTGCCAGCATGAGTAAGAGAACCTGGTTAATAGCAATTGTGTGCACTTTATTTTTCCCTTTCAGAGGTTATATCTGGTTACTGTGTGACTGGAACAATGAGACAAACCTCAGTTTTACTGTAACAAAGCAGCTATGAGCTTTCTGGGTAAAGTATATTTTGACTGACATACAAGTAGCTGTAGCTTTGCTGCACAATGGAGAAAATGACTTCATTTAACAGCTTTCTGTGCCAAGAAAGAAATAAAACAGTTCTGAGAATGTGGAAGATTTTTTTTCCTGTTTTAATTTTAAACCTAAAAGAAAAAGCTGTTGCCATATAAGTCCAAGTCAATGGAATGTATAAATCTTTAAAAAGGTTTCATAAAGTAATAATGATTTTAGTATATGTACCAAATGAGATTAAAGAGCTACATTTGGTTCTAATACAGAGTTTCACATTCAAAAAGACCATCAGTTTCCTGTTTAAAATCTACTTATATTGAACTGAATGGAGTTCAAACATAATGCCATTGTATTTCAGACATTTATCTTAATTTAAAACAGCTGAAAAGCATTAATAACAGGGCAAGGAGATGCAGAGGTATAGGCATTCCTCCCTCCCTTCCCTGCTTTTTAAAATAATGAACTCGGATGGAACATGCTCTGCTTCTGCTGTTCTGCCAGTCTGCAGAGCACAGGGAGCAGGGTGCCAGCCCCCTGAAACCATAACAGGGACATTTGGCAGGGCTGAAGGACATGAGGGAACCTTCCTTCACCAAACATCCCTTTCCAAACAACAAGGGTGGGTCAAACAATGATTTGTTGGAGCAGTTTTTACCCTGAACATCTTCAGGAGGCATTTGCAGTACAGGCACAGCAAACTGGAACTCCCCAGCCTGAACTTTCCCACCTTGTGGCTTTGATCCCAGTCTCCTCCTTCCCACTGAAAACTCTCCCTCTTAAAGCCATGCCTGCCTTTAAGCACACAACATGGCAGATCATGCCACTGTGCATTTTACATGCCTTTTGTATGAATTTCATCTTATCTGCTGTAATTCCACACAGGATTGCTAACTCTGTGCCAGTCGTGCTGTTCAGAATTGTTCAACATCTCGGAGCTCTGAATCATTGTCAATAAAAATCAAAGCTGATTTCTGTTTTCCTACTTGGTGTTGTTTCCCAGGAGGAGATGGTGAGTGAATAAAATGAATGGTAAGGGCATGAGAGGTCAGTTTTAGCACACCTACTAGAAAAATCCTAATGGGGGCTGGGTCAGTCTTGTTTCAGGTGCTGTACAAGGACAGAGAGGAGCCAAGTGCTGCCTCTGAAGGTCTGTAACATAAGAAACCTTTACAGTGATATTCCAGTGAGTTTTCACACTAGAATAAATTACCTCAAAACCCCTTCAGAATGATAAAGGAATCATCCAGTTTGATGTTCCTCTTGCATGGGAACACCTTTTCCCCAAAGATGCCTGATATCCCACCAATCAACCTATCTGTCTAGTGGAATAATGTGAGAATGTAGTTTTTATTATCGGGCTCTTCCCAGGGAGCCTGGGCTACTTTGTAGTGCTATATTCCTTGCAGTTCTCAGAATCATGTGCATTAAAGGTTGCTTAACAGCTGGTGAGTCACACAGCTTGTTCTTTGAGCTTGAATGCTCCATTAGGGCACATCCACTAGAGGTATTTTAACCTTTGAAAAAATCAATACAAGTGGCTTAAGCATTCTAGGTTTTAAGGGGAAAAAAAAAGGCAAAACAAACCAAAAAACAGAAGACTCTAAATAACAACAAACTGCCTGCATGATGTTTAATAAATTAATCTCTCTTCCAGTGGGTGTGTCTTAGGGGTGTAGCATTTGCTAGAGAGCAGCACAGTTCTTGTCTAAAGTCAGTGTGCTTGGGCATCAGACAAAGCTGAGTCTGAGGGGAGCAAAATGTCTTCTGAGTTATAAAAATCTCTAGTTTATTTTCTCAGCATTGCAATGGGGGACAGACAAGGCACTTGGAAGTGTACTCCCTAATTTCACAGGGGAGTTGGTCTTTTTCTTAAACCATGAACTGTATTTACTGCAGATAATTGCAAATATGGCTTATGTGTAGCAATCCACAGTGCTTGACTAAGTAGTCAGAATGAGAGAGGAATTCTGTGGGCAGTGTGTATTTCCCTTGTGTTTAAATGTACCTGATGTTAAACGAGTTAAACGAGTCCTGCTCTAGCCAAACTTCTAGAGGAAATGAGGTATATTCTCCCACTTCCCTGGTCAGTGCTGGAGCTTCTCCTGTGTGATATAACTTGGTGGAGAAACATTGATTTGAATCAAATTTGACTGTGAGATGAAGGGCTGAAGGATATTGCAGTCCTGCAGATTTCATAAGGAGAAGCAGAGGGAAAACAAATCAGTGCTTCCTTTGGGGAGCACACGGCAGAGTTGGCTCAGTTGGTTATTGGACACCTGAGGATCCTTTGCCATGCACACACATGGTACAGCTGAACAAAAAGCAGAATTCTGAAGTGGTGCCTGTGCAATGAATCCTTGGCATAAAAGGGCAGTGGTTTGATTTTTCTCTTGTGGTCTAACCTCAGTGATTTTATTGCTCATTATGTCCCCTTGGGATAAATAACCTGGCTGTATAATCCCCAGCCCCCTCTCAGAGCTCCTGGATTCTGCTTCGGGCTCTTTGGCACTGATTCTATCCCCAGTGTGAGGTGGAGAAGTGTCCCTGTGCATCCCAGCCCCCGAGGCAGCCAGGCTGGGATGTGGGCACAGCTCTGCTCCTGGACTGGCAGAGGATGGGGTGGTGGCAGGGCTGCCTGGGGCAGCTCAGGGTCACTGTCCCTGCTGTGGGCAGGGTGCAGCCCGGCAGGGAAATGTGAGCCAGCTGGGCTGGCTTTGGGCTCCAGCCACAGCCTCTGGCTGGTGAGCAAAGCCAGTGACAAACCCAGACAGGCCAAGCTGCTCCTTTCCATGGGCCAGAGCTGCCAGGCAGGCTCAGTGCCCCGGGTGTCAGGGCTCTCTGCTGGGAGCAGAGCCTGGGCTGTGCTGCAGAAGGGCTGGGAGTGGGGCAGAGCACTGGGAGAGGAGAATGTTCTGGAGCTTCGTGCCACCAGCCTGTCACAAGAGTTAATGGCAGATGTGGTTGTGAAAATGTTCTGTATTTTTAGACAACCTTTAATTAAGACGCTCTGTATGTAGCAGCCACCAAATAATATGCTGCCACTTGAAAGCTGTCAGGAGGGAAAAAGTGTACAAAGCTTCCTGATGCAGCCCTCTTAATTTTTATCTGAAAGTGAATTAGGAAACCTTTCCAGTAACAATAACTGTCCTTTCACATGAAATGATTTATTTAATGCACACTGTAAATACTTTGGGCATCTATATGGATTTATACTTAACCCCTTTCACTTCACATTGTTTAATCTAGCCTCATATTAAAAAGATTACATCTGAAAGCTGAATGGGTTTTGTGATCCCAGCCTTTTCTTCTGAGACTAATGTTTTATATAATTATTTTGATACAGCAGATTTTTTTTCCATCCTTTTGTTAACCTTTGTGAGGGGTGAATAGGCCTTTCAGGGATTTCATTTGGATTAAATGAAGAGAAAAGAAATGTACAGGGTACAATTCTATTTCAGACTTAAAAATGCCTTCATTAATACCATATTTATTTGCCTATAGGGTTAGAAAGATGTAAGATGATAGAGGATTCTCTAATAGAGCACTAGGTTCTTGCTTTGATATAACAAAGATAAAGTTTATCACATAAAATTGGGCTTTGATAGAAAGCAGTTTCAGTAAATCAAGATATAAGAAATCTGAAAAAACTTTATAAACATCATTTTGACATTCCTTGAATTTTGATACCCATCACTGTTTGGATAATCCCACTGTAAGTGGTAATTAGATTATTATTTAGCCAAGATATTGGGCACACTTACAGAATGAAATTGGTTAATACATGTAAACTGCTCCCAGCCTGCCTCCCAAACTCTGCAGAAGGATGACCAAAACCCACTCAGGCTGGGAGTGGAAGACAGTCTTAAAAATTACAACAGCAATAAATCATTGTGCAGGTGGATGTTCATTTACAGGCTTGTCACCTGTGGAATTGCAAAAGCTCCACAAGGCAGAATCAGGCCCAATTTTGCTTCTGCAGGGCAGCTTGTGTTCAGCTGGAAGTGCACCCGAGTGGAAATGCTGGCAGGTGTGCTGATTTGCTGCCTTTTCAATTCAGATTCAGCGTGTCTCCTTCATTCTTGTGTTTTGTTAATTTTATTGTCGGTAGATGCTTTGATATGCTAATGTGCAAGGAGAATTTGCCAGCAGTTGCACAGAGGGAGGCAATGCCTAAGCCTGGAAGGCTGATCAGGACATTCCTGCAAATTCACATTATTCTACATCACAGCTAGCAAATGGCATCCTGCTCTCTGCTGTCTGCCTGTCCCCAAGTCACTGCTGCCTTCTGTACCAACCCCCTCCTCGCTGGAAGCATCCTCAAAGCATCCAGATAACACCATTAATATATATTCTATAGCAGTACAAGTAAAGAATGCTAAGGATATCTGTAGTCAGCAGGGAAATTTATCTTTGGTTTTCAGATTCCAGCTCTTCTAGGCTCAGGTGCAAAAGCTCAGTGGAGTGACCCCCATGTGTGGGAAGGATTGTTGGAAAAGAGGAAAGTGAGACAGGTTCTCAAAAACAGAGGGGCTGAGGTATGTGCAGGTCAGTTGTCCCTTGTGCATGTGGGTTTTTGGAGTGTCCTGCATGTGAAGAACACCAGAAAAAAACCCCAAAAAGCAGCAGGAAGAACAGGTCCTATTGCTAAAAACCACAAAATCTTTATCATTTTTTAATTCAAAAGATTTCTGTAGTTCTGTAAGGTTTTATTTTACTTCTCAAACCCTTCTATCTTTGTCAGGCAAAGGACAAATTACCTGATTATCCTGTTTCCACAAGTTAATTCTATCACACCTGTACTTTGCAGTGGATCAAAAACCAGAAGAGGAAGAAAATGGAGCATCCATTTCTCATGTTATTTTTCAGAGAATCTCCTCTAATATCTCTGGGAAGGGTGCCACATATCACAAATATCAGCATCTGAACCAAATCTGATCTTGTTGCTCACACTAAATAGCACTCAGTTCTGGAGCAGACCCACAATAACACTTGAAAGGTGTTAGCCACAAACATGCTACCTCCTAAAACAGTTCTTCAGGCAGTGATATATTAGAGGCAGAAACCAATGAGATGAATAGTAATGCAGGTGATAGTGGCTGTTACCAGACACAGGAGAATTTGACCCTGAAAGGCTCCTTTTTGAGCATCCTGTACCAGTGGTTCACAGAGGTTAAGTGAATATTATTTCAGAAAGACACATTTTGCACAAGAGGTGATTCTCTTCTCTTGGACTGGCTCCTCCAGAGAAGCCCATGGTCACAGCTGTAGGCACACAGGGCTGATGCTTGGGCCCCAAGAACAATCAGTTTGTAAAGTACTTTTATTTCAGTGGCAGAATACCCACACTGCCCTCAGCTGCTGGTGGGCCTGGACTCAGAGCATGCTGCTTCCCTGTGCCACATGGGCCCAACCAAAATCCCTCCTGGAACAACAACAGGCACATGGAAAGGAGAGGGAAGATACAGACACATCAAACACTGGAACAAAGAGACACTGTCCCTGCCAGTTTTGGTAAAAAGAAACTGATAGAGCTGTCAGTGTCCTGGCTTGCTAATGAGTTGTGATGGATTGAGAGACCTTCATTAATTATCTGTGGAGGTGAATAGCAGAGACCAGCTCCTGGTGTGTGATCTCAGGGTAACCAAGGTGTGGGCCTGTGCCTCAGACACAAATTCATGAGCTTTATTAGATATTTTGGTGAGTTCACTGCAGCTGTAAAACCTCCTCAAGGAGCTGGCTAAAAACTTGTCTTTTGTGAAGCTGCAACCCCTGGGCTCAGAGCTGGCTGGGATAACATCAGGGGCAGCTGGGTGTGCAGTTGTTGCACCTTGCTAAGCTGTTACCAGCTGTGCCTGAATCCCCTCACCATGACTAGGGCATCTATTTTTTCCTGTGGTCACCTGAGCTGTGAGAGCAGAGCTGGAGGAAAGAGGTGTTAGTTGGTCACTTTGTGTTTTGGCTTCTCTAGCCAGCAGACAGTCAAATAGCTTCAATTACCTAGTTAAATAGCTCAATTACCTAGTTAAAAACGACTTGCAAGCTTGCAGGCAACTTTAGCCTGGTGATACTGAATAAAAAAAAGCTATTTATGATATTTTTCAGAATTTGTTGATATCACAGAGTGCTCAGGTTTGGCTGTAATTACATTTCTATGCAGCTGGATATCAAGGGGCTTTGTGGCAGCTGAAGGTGATCTCTGGAGGCCCCATGGCTTGATGTGCTTCAGCTGTGGGATGAGCCTGTACAGGGACCCTAGAAGCCTGAGGGCTTGCTGGGTGAGGGGTAGAGGTGTGGGGTGGGGTTATTTTTCCTTCTTCTTTCCTCCTCCACCTCCTTTCATTTTCTTCTTCCTTGCTTGCAGGGCTGTATGGTTCAGCTGGGTTTAAAAGCCATTTGCCATGTTCTTTCTGCCTTCATCCAGGCTGCAGTATTCCTCTGAGGATGTGCTTTTTAGTTGCTCTTTATTCTTATCTCCAGGAATTTTTTCCCTCAAAGAGAGGCTGTAGTGATTTTTCTGGCAGGATGTTGCTGCAGTAGCAGCAGAGGGCTGTGGGTCCTCACCAGAAATGTCAGCCCTTTGCCACGAGGCAGTGAGTCTGCATCTGCAGTGCCTCTGATGTGAGCTAGCATGGCTTGGGGAGGAGATTTTGACAGGAGACAGCACTTTAGAGGGTAAGTTAAAAGCAAAATGCACTTGCTTCACTAAACTGGAAACACACTTTTACTTACAGTACCTGCTAACAAGGAATTGCACTGACTAGTGAAGTGTCACCTGCTTGTGTCACACTGCACTGGGGCAGGGGGGTTCTATGGGTCACACTCAGCTGAACTGCTCTTTGTTAGAGGCTGCTGGGCTCTGCTTAGGGCTGGTCCTTGCTGAGCACAGCTTTGGTCTCTGGCAGCTCTTGGGCTGGAGAGCCAGGCTAAAATTTGAGATTTTCGTTGACAGGTACCAGAGATGTAGATATTTTGGTTATTCCCACTGTTGCTATTGTCTCTTCCACATTAAGCTTTTGAAATTCCCTCTAATGCATGCCTTGTCCCAGGGTCTCTTCCAGTAAACCTGAGAGGCCTTGGAGAGCAGTTCCACCAGGCTCTCCCTTGCCCAGGGGGATAGGAGCACACCTTATTTCCAGGTGGAAATTAGCAGACCTTTGCTGAGCCAAAGAGGAGATGCCTTTTAGCTCTCTAGGGAAGCAACCAGCAGAGAACAGCAGAGTCTCTACCTGACCCTGGAGGTATCCTTCTCACAGCTGGGTATTCTCTGTGTGTTCTTGCTGAATATGAGGTTGTCCATGGCTGCCCAAGGGGTGGTGGTGCATACATGGTGAGTAGGGGGCAATCAGTGCAGCCTGTTCTTTATCTTTGCCCTTCAATTTCCTTCATGACTGCATCTAGTCACCAATGTTTTCCCTCACCTTGTCACCCCTTCAGTGATCACTTTCTTCTGTTCAGGCTGTATTTTTAAAATATTTTTTGATTCTCTGGTCTCCTTCAGCCTCTTTACCCACATGGATAAGTGGTTAAGAATAGTTTGAATGATGCTGTACTGAACTTCCCACCTTGCTGCTTGCACAAGGGCTCCCCTCCAGCCTCCAAACGCTGTGCTTACAAGCACTGCCATCCTCTTCTATTGTACTGTGCTGCTCTGAGCTCCTTGCAGCAGAGAAGATTTTTTGTCCTGCTTTACCTGTCTGCTGCAAAGTGCTGCTCAATCGTGCGCTGTAAATCCTTCTGCTAGCCTGGGTCACAAAAGGGGACTTGCCACACTCCACACAGTGACACATGCCCTCCATTAGCATGGATTCCATGAGGTCACCATCAGGGAGACAGAGATGGGCCCTGCTGAGTGCCCGAGGAGGGAGCTGAGCTCCAGCCTGAGCTCTGGGAGAAGGGAGCGGCCACGCCAGCGAGTGCAGCTCCCTCCCTGCACTGGCTGGCAGCTCTTGGGCTGTCATCTCCCACCTTCCTCTTTGGAAATGCAGCCCTGGAAAGGAATTCCCATTAGCAATTTTGTTGTTGTTGTTTTTAATTTTTTTTTTATTATTTAATCACATTTGGCGAGTGGTTAGTAGCCAGATCACCCAGACTGCCTCTCCAAACAAACAAAACCAGATTTACTGGTCCATCACACTTCTTTTCTTTTTTTGCTGCATCTTCTTCACTTGATATGTACTTATGTTAATTTTTAAAGAAAATAAAAATCATAAATTTATTTAAGTTTTCCCTATATTTTGGCAGTGCCTACACACCCCACACATGGATCTGTTTTCCTCTGTGCTGTCAAGACAGGCAATAGTGCAGCTTGGAAGGGTTTACAAGATAAAATGATATCTGCTCCATCTTAACCTGAAATGAGATTTCTGGGGCTGAAGCTTCTTTCTTCTGTTCATTTATAGGGTGCTGGCTGCAGTGGGATCTCAAGCCTGTGTTTTACAGAAGCTACTGAATATACATCACAGCTCTGTATTGTTTCATGGGTCTCTTGATACATGAATTGCTGATTAAGACTTTTCAAATTGTTTAAAAGAGCTCTCAGTGCTGTGTTATCTATTCATGTGACCTTTCTACTTGCAGGCAAAATATCTGTTATCTCCTTTTAAAAAAGCATCAATTACTCAGTTAGAATTTTAAAAGAATTTTAATTTTTCAGCTGCAAAATTCTCCTTTAAGGATAGTCAGGAAATGGGTATCTAATCAGAGTGCTTGGGAAATGCCAGCATTCCATGGGTTATGGCCACCAAATGGGTTCTGTAGGAACCACAAGTGTGGAATAGGCAGGTTTTGACTTTCAAGCCTGGGAAGGACATTTGCAATAAGGTTTTTTTTTTCCTGGGAGGTCTCAGTGATCTTTGAGAGGTGACCACTGATGTAAGCAATTAGAAATTTGGTGTTGCTTGGGGATGCTAAATGAAAATAGGTTATTAAAGGTTTTACTAGAAACAATTTATGAATAATTATCTCCTGAATAATCAGAAACATTAAACTGAAAAGAATAGATACGTCATTAAAAAAAGAGAGGTGGGATCAAAAGGGATCTGGAATTAGCATTCCTCATTATTTTAATGCCAGAACATGCTTCTGTATTATTAATAGATGTTAAAGCTGCTGCAGATTTTTCTGACTGCATTTCTACAGCTTGAAGGATCATAATCATCCTAGGGCTGAATATCCCTTTCTGAACAATGGCACCTGTTTTACCTTCCTTAGTTTCTCTCTGAGAACAAAAAAGGTCCTGTAAGGTCACCTTTGACTCAATCCATAACCAGGGCATTTTTCTGTAGTTTACTCATCACAGTCCAGGCAGACAAGCTCTGAAATCTTTTGAAAATGGAATAGTCAGATAATATTTTTCCCTCTCTTATAAGCATTTCACAGTACAGCATTTTATTTCTTACCTCTTTTAATGGTATTTCCTTCCAAATGTATTTTTCTCCCTATGTAACATGTCATTAAACTACAGAGCATTTCAGCCTGGACTTTCCCCAAGTGTTATGGCCTATTCCCAGCCAGCCCTGTGAAGTAGACTATTATTCCTCATAGCAGGGTTTAAAAATAATTGCCCAGCTCCCTTTAGAAAGAGGCAGTTAGATAATGATTTAGTCCAAAAGTGTATTTATCTGTTTCAGAGCTGGGTAATGATCAAGATCTATTTGCCTATCATGTCACAACTGTGAGTGTGATTATTTCTGTGTGTTGGAGGGATTGGAGCCCCCAGGGGGTGCTGAGTGGGAGCACTGGGGGTGCCCATGCCCAGCCCTGCCCTGGCACAGGTGAGCCCTGCTCTGGGATGCCCTGGGCTGGGGGTTCAGGGGGTGCTTGAGCAGCAGGGCTGAAGGCTGGGTGCAGCCACTGACACACCCCTGTGAGGTAATGCCTTGTGGAGTGCTTTTGGGAAGGGGCATTCCTGGAGATGCACTCCTGAAAACCTTGCAAAGGAATGATGAAAAGGTTGGGGAAAGCAGCACTCAGCTGTGTGAATGCTGTTGGGCTTTTTCTGGACTGCTGTTTAACAGCTCTATTTTATTTGAAAGAAATGCCAGCAGTTTGGATCTGATGTAAAATCCATTGAAGATGAAGGGAAGGCTAATGTAGCATTGAGTGAGCTTTGCTAATGGTTATTTTAGAAGACTTTTCTCTTGGTTTATAAATTAATTCTCTTGGTCTTCTTTTTAATTGGTGGGACAGGAATTCGATGGGTTGAGTGGCACTGAATCATTCAGAATGTGTTTAAAATCTGTGTTTTCATGGAGAGGTGGGAGGTACTATCCTTTCCTGGTGCACTGAACTAATCCTGGAAAAATAACAGAAAATAATGTAATAGGAGGACATAACCAGGCAGCCACAGTTGAGAGCAGGTTGTTTTACTTACTTGCCTTGTGATTCTGTGGTAGAAATATGGGATCAGGTAATAAAAGCAGAACACACTCCCACTTAAATGAATGGAGCCATTCATTTCAAGGACAGCTTCAGGGTTTTTAAGATAGCAATGTAACTGACTGAATTCCCTACAGGCAGATGAACCAGTGAAGGAAAAATGTACAGAATAAGGATTTCAGGTTACAAGCTTTGGTATGTTTGTTTTGTTTTGGGTTTTTTCCATTTCTCCTTGAATGCTGAGGCTAATAACTCTGGTGGGGGTGGGGAGGTGATGGAGAGGGGAGAGCTGGGTTTGTTACAGAGGATGGTCTTTGTGGCCCCATCCCTCAGTCTGCAGAAGAAACTGAACCACTAGAGCTCTGCAGTTCTGAAATTAACCTATATCCAGTAAAACACAGACTGCCTTTTTCTAGGTGTGTGGCTGATCCAACAAGAAACTTCTGAGAGTGGGACCAAAGGTCTTGCAATAGAAACAATGAAACAATATTATTACACTTTAATATAATAATATTTTAGGGAAACAATAATGAGCTGGTTTCTCTGCTGAAGGCAGGTCATAAAGATAAGGGTTTCTGGAGCACTTCACTCCTTCCAAGTGCTGCTTTGTGAACAATAGCATCTGTGATGCTGAAGGCAGACACAGAGGGCTCTTAACTTGTGCTATTTCTGCAGGAGGCTGGTCTTGACTGTGGGAAGACTCCCACTCAAGACTAGAAGAGGCTTCACGTGACCCTTTCCTCATTCAGGATAATGGTGTTTTTCTCAACAGGTTTTGAAAGGAGGGGAGAACATGCTGTCAAAATAGACCATTGCAGGAAAATAAAGGTATTTCAGATAAGCACATCTGAAGGATGATGGGACTCTCCTGTGGGAAAGTCAATAGCAGTACAGAAACATGGCATTATCCTTTGCCAGCCCAAAATGCAAGCAGTGCATCATCCTCCACACCCTTTAGGACCTTACTTAAATTTGCTTTTGTTCATGATTGTGGGGAGTGGTGGATAAGTGGATGGTGCTTCACATTTTTGTCTGAGTCACCTGGTCTGTCCCCTTCAACAAGGGAGAGCAGAGGGAGTTGGCAGGGTTTTTTTGGATCATCTAGAATGTGAATCAGGGAGAAAGCATCCCACCTCTTCTTTCTGGAGGAAAGGAAAAATTATCTCGTGCAGTGGAAGCAGAGAACAGGAGGTATCAGATGGGCTCTCTCCTGCTATTAGACATTGCTGCTGCTTCACCAGGCAAGGGAGACACTTGGAGGCTCAGCAGTATTTATTTTTTTCTCCTCCCACACCGTGAACTCTCAGTGTTTCTAGCTCTGGTAATCTCATGTGCTCACTTTGTCCTCAGGGAAGGGGTAGAAAGGGTCCCTTCACCAAGAAGGGGATTGTGTGGGACATCAGCCCTGCCTAACATGTCACAGGTCTGTTCCAGGCCTTAGCAAAGGCTTTCCTCCCACTGGTGCTGCTGTCATGCTGTGTCCCTCCTGCCTGTCCCTCCCTTTGGAGAGCTGTCTCTCGTGCTTGTGGGCTGCATGATCTGACGTGGCCCTATGGCATCTTTGTAATTTCTCAGGAAATTCAGTTTGGACTTTGGCAATTGCTTGGCTTTTTACATGAAGCTGGAAAAATTGTGGGTTTTTTCCCTCTTCTGGGCACGTTTCATTGTGTCTGTGATCCCTCTTTACTGAGGACCCTAGAGAGGTATCATTACAAAAATGAGTGAGAACATGAGGAGAGAGGTGGTTTGACTTCTGACTCTATTTCCGAGTGAGTTTAAAGATGCTCATTTTGTTACCTCCAGGCATTGTGGAAGAGCAGTGATCCCACCCAAAACTGGGATAGAGGTGACACTCCTGGAATCAGAAGAATGGGAGAGCAGTTGCAAGAGCAAGGAGCTCAGCCTCCAGCTCCAGCCAGAGTCACTTATGTCCAAGTCAGGCCTGATGAAGGTTCAATGTGTTTTTGAAGCCATCCAATGTTGGTGTCATCCCAGCTTTCTCAGCAGCCTGTCCCTGAGTTTCCCCATCTTTATGTCCATAAAACTGATTTCTGTAACATCTAATATTTTTTCTGCAGTATGAGCCCATTTCTCTTTGTTTTATCTGCTGCACATGTGGTGGAAAGATGCTCCCCTTCCTTTTGGAAACGTAAAAATTGTATGTACTTATTCATATCAGTTTCTTCTCATTAACCTCCCTGTTCTCAGCCTTTTTTATGTCCCTCCTTTCATTTTCCTTTGTCTCTCGAAAACTAAAATTCTCTTTTCATCAAAAAGCAAAACCAACTGGAGGAAAGAACCCCCTGAATGCCAGATGAGTTTTGCAAGCCTCCGCACGGCGTCGCAGCCCTTTGTCTGTCTCCTCTGTTTAGACAGCAAGCTCTTCAGAGGAGGGGCTCCTTTCCTGTGTTTGTACAAGTGCTTAGCAGGCTGAGGCCCTGACAGAGCTGGGCTCCTTGGGGGCTATCATAGTGCACAATAATAATGAACCATATGTTGGGCTAGCCAGGAAAATGCTCAGGCAGTAGGCAGATTTTTCCCTTAATGAACCAGGTATTGCTGAGACAATGCAGACCATTTCCCCTTCTATCCCACTAATAACACATTTCACTTCCAGAGGAAGTAGTCCTAGGGATAGTGACGTGTTTGAAGCTTTGTGGGTCTTATTGTGAGTCTCCAAATGTCTACAGTATATTTAGAAGAAAGTTTCTGGAGCATATTTCAGAGCAGGCACTTGGGAGTTGTCTGTCATACCCCTCATGGGGCAGCAGTTGTGGTGTGGGGACAGCCCTGCTCTCAAACCTGGCCAAAGTGGTGAAATATCTTGACTTGGGCTTAGCATCCTGCCAAGCTTTATTGCATTTTGGATTACTTTTGGTTTGGCTCACTGGCGAGCAAGTTTTTGTCAGTCTGTGAAGAGTTGCAGAGGTGTACCCCCAGCAGCTCCCCAGGGTGATCAGCCCCCTTCGTGTAGGGAGCAGCCTTGCTGTGATCAGCCTGTTTTAGAGGGATCTGTCAGGTGTCACCAGGGTTGTTTGCTTTTGCAACTAGATGGAAACTCTTATTTCTAAAAGTTTTTTTTTTTTCCTTTCAGATCCAGAGGGATGTTATCACCATATTTTATTTCATTCTTACCAGTTCTGTCTTATTATCATCAAAAGATTTTGAGCACAGTTTTAGGTGTGGAACAACACTTAGAGATGTTGACACCAACAAGAAGCATTTAGACTTTTTTATTTTTGGAAAGAAAAGACTTGGAATTTTAATTTCATAGATGTTTTTCAAATTGTCCTGAGTTAAAAGCAAAAGGGATACAAGGTCAAGTTTAAAAAGGTCATGCTTAAAAGTATTGGAAAGGATATCAAGATGGTGCCTAAAGTTTTAGCTCTCATCTTTTTCAGATTCTGTGCTGCATTAGTATATAACTCTGAGTGTTAGCAGGTCCTCTTCACAGTTTAGTTAGACAAAACAATCCTTTTCCAGCCTGAGAACCAAGGCCCTCATGGCAGCTTCAGGCCCAAGAACTACAAAAAACAGCGAACTGTGGGGAGCAAACTGGGAGGATGAGGCTTCATTACCTGAAGCTGTAATTGAACAACTAACCCCAAAATGTAAATGGACCAAAACTTATAGAAGTGTGAAAATGTGTGACCTGTCATCCATCTTGGGTGTATCCTTGGCCAGACTCTTGCACTGCCCAAGGTATACCCTTGGAAGGGCTTTTTTAATAAATCCCTATTTAGTTCTTTACTCTGTCTAGCCTCTGTTCTAGGTAGCCTCTCAAAGCATCAAAGATGACCCAGCTTTGAGCCCGAGGCCTTGTAGGACACTTGAAGTTCCTCACTAGCTCAGGGTGAGCCTGGCAAGCTGGTGGTTGGTGCTGATGTGGTCACCACAACCACCCTGCCCTGGTGTGGCTCTGCTGGGAGCAGGGTGCGAACCTGCTGGAGCTGCCTGAGGCTGCCCCTCTCTGCTGCCAGAGCTCAGCTCAGCAGGAATCACTGGGAGTGGGGGGAGGGAAATGGAGGATTTGCTGCTTGGTAAATCCTCCCACTTGCCTCCTCCCAGTGGAGACATTTGTGATAATCATGGAGAGCGCTCGCACTTGAGCAGCAGTAACGGGCTCGGCGCAGCGCTGCGCCGTAATTGCCGCGTGCCCAGGGGAGGCACAGCGCTGCCTTCCTCTCATCGTTGTCCTCGCTGCTGGGCTCGGGTGATGCCTCCTTCTGTCAGCTCAACATTGCTCCTTATCATCATCTTCATTTCCCTCACCAAGCAACACATGGGGTTATTTTTAGGTGGGAGAAAGGACGTGCAGGGCGCCGTGAGATGCTGGGGTCGATATTTATGAGGAAATTCAAACAGAGCATGATCTGCACGGTCCTGTAAAGTGCAGATCTGTTTGAATCGAGAGAACTATTTTAGTGAATTTATTGTTGCCTTTGATATGCTTTTTATATGTTCTTGTCAGAAGCTGAATTAAAAAAAAAAAACCTGCTGCAGTTCAGTGTTAGGCTGTAAAAACATAAAAATCTGGCAGAGAAAGACCTGTCATCATAACTTTCATCATGTTTCAAATCCTTACTTTGCCACATCTGCTCATTACATGAGATGGGCAAGGATTCAGAGCAGCTGAGCTTTGAGAAATTCAGTTACAGAGAGTAACAACTGATTAAAAGGTCAGGAGATGGCTTCAAAAATATTCCTATGGCCTCTTAGATTCATGAATTTCATAAGTGGGCTGCTGGTAGACTGCATGGCTGTGTGTGTTTAGATATAGATTAGGCTGAGGAATGAATTAGAGTGAGGTGTAAAATAACTGAAATGTAAGCTGTGCAGCAAATGTACTTTTAAAAATGGTTGGTGTTTTTGTACAATAAAAGTAGAAAAAAGATCATGGCCATTTTGGGAGCACAGTGGGTGAGATCAAGCAGGGAAGGGTAAAGTTAATGGTGCTGTGGCAATTCAACTTAGCTGATGACCTTGCCTGTGGACTTTAACTCTGTTACTTGGTCAACAGATGCCGTTGTCGTTATTATGTTTAAGAGAAGCTATGGATTTTCAGTCAGAATGATCTTTGCTTTTGTTTTTGTTATTATTCTCTTTCCAGCTGAAATACAGTCTTGCTGCACAAGCACTGTTGGGCTGCATCTCCCCTCTGCTGCAAGTGGCCTCTGGAGGCAGCAGGGCAGTCCCCGAGGAGGTGGGTGGGTTCCCCCTGTGCAGTTGTGCTCCCTCGGGATGCTGCTCCCGGGGGCAGCAGGGTAAGCCAAGGGCTGCCTGCCTTCTGCTGCTCCGCCCGAGCAGCCTTCCCTGCTGCTGGAGGCTGGCAAAGTCCCTGCTAAGATTCTGAGATTAGAAGAATGTTAATTTTAGTTTGATGTATAATTTTCTCTCTTAAAGAGGTTTTAAGCAAAAGAAAAGAGGTAACATAATCCAAGGAATCCAGAAGTTGGGGGTTTAAAAAAAAATAAATCTCAAGCGTTGTGCTATTGGCTAGTTACCATAACAAAGGAAACAAGGTGTTGGCTGTGTATTTGTCTGGTCAAATGATTTCATAGGCTTTGTAGCTTGTGCACAGAGGGAAAAGGCTTTCTTCGAGGCAGTTTGCTGGCTGGATTTTAGGGTCTTTAGCCTGAGTTACCTGGACAAGTAACTTCACAGCTGGATGGTGTCAAGGCCACTTACAGCTCTCCCATGGCTGTTGGGTTTTAAGTGGTGCTGTACATAGTCCTGTGTTGCAGTTGCAGTATCCCCTAATAGATAATATTATAAAATGTACAAAGATACATTTGGTATAAATATAGCTCACAGCATGAGGCACTGAATAAAACATTTCTCTTCACTCATCGGGGAGGATCATGCATAACTTACTCTTGGATCTGCTTCATCATTCAGGCGTTGGAGAGTCACCCCTAATTTGTGAAAACATATGGCTTATTCCACCCTTCCACACTGAGAATTCATTGGAGGCAGGCTTGCCTGCAGTCTTGTGTTCACCATCTGGATCAACCTTCTGCAAGGCGAGGTAATTGGGAGTTACGGCGAGGGGGAGCAGGGAAGTGAGTTCCTCCTCCTCTGCTAAAACAGGAGGACATCTCTTCTGAATCTTGGCTTCATTACTGCCTGATAGACTGAATCTCAGAAAAAAATCAGGCACCAGGCAAATAGCCAGGTTACTGGAAACACATTTTAGCCAATAACTGTGAACTAACAAATAATTCAACTTTTTTTAGACTACATCTTGATTAACTTCCTAGCAACAGTGAGCGAGGGAAAACTTGCTGTGGATCCAGTAAGAAACGGTTTGGTATGTCACAGATCTATTGCCTGCCATCCATCATACCTCTGGGTGGATGGAAGCTTTGAACTCCCATTGCTCCTGCTCATATTTGATGGAATAGGCAAATCTTAGACTACATATGCTATAGTTAGACAGGAGTATTTCTTGGAAAAGCAGCGTGTGGCTTGTGCAGGTTTTCCCACTTGTTCTAATGCTGGACATACAGTTCTCTCTCCTGGAGGGAGCCTTGGCATGTGGTCAGAGCCCTTCTGTGTGTTGCATTCCTAGAGCATCCCTCAGGCTGGGCAACCCACAGAGAGCTCTGATGGGAACAGTCATTGCAAACCAGCAAGGTTTTGCTCTGTTTTACTGCAGTCCTTCATCTGCCCCTGTGGAACCAGTAGCTCATTCTGGTTTGGAATGCAGAGTCTGAAATGCTCAGTTCTGCTCTGAGGTGCTTAGTAATGCCAGTGTTTTCTCACTCTACCATGGACCCGACTGTGACCTGGTATATTCCCAAGCAGAGAAGAAAGTTATTATTGCCTTAAGTTGTCCTTATGCCATGGGAACTGGTTGCATGCTGTGTTAGCAGCAATGGTAAATGTTAAAGCACTTTTTTAGAAAACCATTTGCAGCTTTATCCTACACTGTTGTACTGGCACAGAGCCTTTGTGACACAATCTCTGTTTCTTTCAATAACCATAACTTCGTCCAGTTTCTGAAAAAAAAATTCATTTAAGTTAGTCTGGATCAACAATGGGTACAGAACTATATGTCCATCAAAATTGAAAACTAAAAAGCTTTCTTATGATGTTGTAAGCCCCTAATGGTCCATTTATTGTCTCTGTGTACAGCACAGAGTCTGCAGTTAAAGCTATTTTCTGTGCCCACCTTCTCCAACCTGTCTGGTTTCATCACCTGGAATTACCAGTAGTCCTTCTCATTTAGTACTCAGGCAGCAGAACAGTATTCATCCAAACTGTGGTGGGAGTTAGACTGGAGTTTGCCCATTGCTTGTGAATCCAGGCAGAATATTGAAGCAGGAAATGGGTCACACAGGGCTAAACTGGGGTTTGGGTTTCCATGCTCTCAGGTAGATGAGTTCTTGGGTTTTGTGTTGGAAAGAGTTCTCTGTGGCCATGTGCACGTCATGAATTGCCAAGATCTATCAAATACAGGAAAGTGGCCAGTTTAACCACACTGGATAAAGCCCCTGGTTCCCTCTTCACCACAGCTGAAAGAGTTTGTGAGGATGGAGCCTGTCCTGGAGGCCACTGCTGTGGGCTGGCTTTGAAGACGTTCTGCTGCGTTTTTTGGGCAAGATTTCACTACTGCTGCCTTAAGCTCCAGGCAGCTTTCACTCTTTCAGAGCTGGCTTTCAGGTCCTTCTGGGTCTGGGAACATTGAACACACATGAAGCAATATATCACTTGTTTCAAAGTTGAGAGAGATACAAAAATATTCTGCACTGGCAATGCCTCTGAATAGCTTTCACAATTTCCTCTCCTCACCACCCCCTCGTACTCTGTCTCTCCTGTGCCTTGCTGCAGGAATGCTGTGCAGCCTCTTGCGTTGGCTGTGTCCTCCAGCACCAGCTACTCCTTCACACCCCTCTGTGTCCCAGGGAATCACCCAGCACAGCCTGAGCTGCAGGCTGGCACAGGGAGAGGTGAGTGGAAATGTTTGGTGCCTCAGGACAGCGAGGTCTTTCTCACTGCTCTGGGGGTATTTGGAACATGAGCCTGATCTCAGCCTGGGATCAATTAAGGGTTTGTATGACAAGACTGTGCCTGTCCTGGTCTACCCTCTTAATTTGCTTCTCTCTTTATCACAGTGTTTGAAATTATTAAAACAGATTAAAATGCAAACTAGCACCATAAGCAAGCAGAATCTAATGGATGGTTTTCATGAAATAACATTAAAATAAAAGATAAATAATTTATGAATAAGTCTCTCATCAGCTTTGGGTAGCCATTAACCAACACTAATGAGCTACTGCCCAAACTTCAGGAATTAGAGCAGACAGGTTCTCCTCTCCAGGCCCCAAACCTGTCCCAAGTGACAAGATGTTTCATGTGCCTTACTTAGACCATCTTAGAATTTTTATGTGTGGAGTTTCAAAGTTTAAAATAGCCTCATTTATATGAATCTGAAGATTTATAGGGTACTGAAAATGTTCATTATTTTGCAAATGTACGTTTTTATTAATGAACAATTCTCACAAGCCACCTACATGCCTGGTTAGTCATACCCCTGGTTTATAGAGAGATACATCAGGGGAACAAAAGGTCGTGCAAAGTAGGAAGGAGGACTGACTCTGGCTTGACTGCAACCCAGGTTACCAAACACACTGATTCTGGATTATTGGTATTTCTGACAGGCTTTGGCACTAGCATTTTCAGTACTTGCAGAAGACCTCTGAGACAGGCAGGTCATAGCAATTTAAACTTGTTGGATTTTCTTTTTTTAGAGTTTAATTGAGCTGTAAATAAGCATCTGTACCTCCATCACAGAAAGGAAGAGTTTTGATGAGCCTAATGAATATTATCTCTAAATGGTATGGGTATGTACATAAGTGTAAATTTCATGGGCTGAATAGCCTGAGAATACTCCAAGAATGCTGGGAGAAGCTTCTCTCTGTTGAGATTATCAAGTTTTTTCTCCATATGGATGGGTGTAAATGGAGACTGATGGGAGGAGCTGTTGTTGTAGTGTCCCCATTAGGATGGATCCTTTGTTTCAGTATGTAGATGGCATTTTGAAGAAGATGTCAAGCTGGTTTAACCAAATGAGATGTAGAAATGCTTTATGCTCTCCTTTCTCATCAGCTTCTGCTCAGCCCCATGTTATTTTTCAGGAAGGGGTTAGTAGTTTGCAGGCATTACAGCACATGTTGGTGCTGAAGAAAATTTCAGTCTTCACCCACGTTTTGAATGGAAACAGCAATATCTGTCAAAAATATATTTAGTGAGAGAGGGGTGAGGAGATGATAGTTTGAAGGGTGCATTTTGATTTGAAACCTGTGGTTTGGCTTTGTCTGTCAGCCAGTGGCACTGCTCTGGGGCACAGGTGCAAAGCCACAGCTCCCTGTGCTGCTCCAGGTGCCATGCAGGGCCTGAGTGCAGCTCTTCCCTGCCCTCCCTCCTGCTGCTGCCACCGAGGGAGGTTCACTTCTCCAGCACATTTGGTGAAGGAAGGCTTTATGAATTGGCCAAGGCAGTCAGTCAGATTCAGTTTTACTCCTATGGGTGGTGTCCTGTACAAAACAATATTCTGGACATTGAGCTGAAATGGGGAACTTGGATTTTTTTTCTTCCCCACTGGACATCTTATTTGCTTCAATCTGCATGCTATTTATATTTGTAAAGTTAAGTGTTTGTGATCTGTTTACTTTCTCACCCCAGCTCATTTGCAAGCTGACACAGGATGTTGCATTCTAACTTGGGAAGCAATTTAATTTTGATACAAAAAGTAGATCGATTGTAATTCCCAGGATGAGGACAAGGTCACTAATTCTATTGGATATCTCAGAGCCACTTCTTGGTAGTGAAAATCTTTATCTTTTCTGCCACAGCCTATACCTTATGCTCAGGTTTTTTAAATTTTATTTTTACCCCTTAAAGATTCTTTGAAAAATACTGATGTCTCAGTTGGAGCACACCAATCAGTGCTAGATTTCTTGGCAGTGAAATGCTATTCATGCTGTGTACATAAGCTCCACATTGTCTTAAAGATTTTGCAGGTAGCTGGGAAAGACAAGACAGGCATTTGTCTTGTGAAAGAAGCTTCCTATGTGATTTTAGCTGAGCTATATGTTTTGGAGCCAACTTAGCATTTAAAGGCTAGGCACACTTTAAAAAAATCTAATTAGTATTTAGAATAAACGGTAGCATTAATTGCAGTCAGATCTCTATAAAAGGAATGAACTACCTCTTAATTGCATTTAAATACAGTTATACAAGAAGATACAAAAATGTATTTTGATCGGAGAAAGAAATAGTTCAGATTAATTCTTTTCTTTGGTAATGAGAGAAATTTATACAGAAAAATTGCATTATCCTGTGGAGCTGTCATTGGCTTCTTCCTGTAGCTGCTTCTCAGTCTTGAAATAGATATTCAAACACCCGTCTGTCATTTCAGCTTGGAATATTTTTCCTTCTCAGACAATGATTCTCTGCACCCAAAGTTGAAAGCCTTCCAGCTTTATGCTATCTCTGGTCTGTGGGGGTGCAGGTAGGAAGCAACTGTATAAGTTGGCAAGTATATTTCTTCATGGTATAGTTTGCAATCAAGTGAAAATGAAACTATTTCAGTTTTGGTTTGTTTTTATTTTTCTTTTTTTACGAATAGTTCAAACCTTTGCTATAAAAATTTCCAAGTGCTAATCCAGGAGGGGGCACAAAAGAAAGGACATGTGTCCCAAAGCCCTGTTAGGGAATGAAAGGTGCTGAACAGAATTATTTTCTGAAAGATTGAAACCTGGTGTGTTGTGTGAAGTCTAATTTTAGACCACATTATGCTGCAATATGGTATCAGACTCAAAGAGCAGCAGGTGTCAGAGAATCTGCTAGCTGACACTCCATGTTACAGCAGAAAAGCTTTATTAAATTCATTTTCTAAGCTGCAAATAGGACTCTGACATGGTGTGAAATTCAGCTAAACTGAACTTCTTCAGCTCCTGCTCTAGCATGTCATGGATTTTCTGTAATCGCCCACTGTGATCTGGCTGGCCCAAGTTTAGAAATGCTGGCTATTAGCCTTAGCAGGAAAATGCTTTCCTTTTAAGCACTGTGTGCTTCCCACCCTCAACCTAATGAATCCTCAGGGGGGTCTGAAATGAGACAAAACCCAATCCTGATCCAAGTGAGAACAGGAAAATCAGGGAAATCTATTTCACGCCTTTCCCACTGGAGATGGGTCTAATTCACTGAGAAATATTTGGTGGTGTGGCCAGGATGACCTGGATGAGAGAGCTATTTTTATTTTGAGTATCTGAAATATGGCTATATACTAATTTCTGTGGATGAGAGGTTTTTTTGAAAATGTAAAAGTTTTTTCAGGATAGAGAGAGAAAATATGTGGACACAACAATGGCAAAGTTGTGGATTTTTTTTAATTTTTTTTTTTTAATGCATGTTTTCTATCTCAGTGCTGTGAAGAGCAAAGCCACCCTGGCATGAGAAGGCCTCTGTCACCATGGGCTTTGTGGTGCCACCTCTCCTGCCCCAAAGGGGCCGTGGTGCTGGGTGGTTCTGGCAGCCAGAGCTCCGTGGTGCTTGCCCTGCAGCTCTGCACTCCTGCTCAGGAAAAGGCTGCAGAGATTTGGCTTAGTGGCACACAGGCTCACAATGTCTTCTAGACTTGGACAGAAAAGAAGGGGGGAAAAAACCCCAAACTTGCAGTGCTCCTAATTTTGGCAGTGTGGTGCCCTGATTTACCTGTGGCTGTTGTGTAAAGGGAACTCAGTGCCCATAGCAATTGGGACAGTGTTATGAGAAGAGTTGTCATTCATTTTGGGCTGTTCTGACTGGGTTTAAGCATCCCTGAAAGCGTGGAGAAGCAGCAGAGAAGATCAAAAAAGAGCTGTCAAAGCTCTGAGCCTGTGGAATTAATTTAGAGAGCTCCCCTCAGACAAAACAGTGTCAGGTAAAGCTGGTGTTTTATACAGATCAGATGTGATCAGCTGGGCATTGCTGGCCATCTCAGGGAGCAGCAGAACACAATAAAAGGGAGATGTGCACGCTGTGAGCTGAAGTCCTTTCTTTATTTTTTGGGAGGGGAGGATTCTGCCCTACCTCTCTTTTGAAGATGATTCCATGTCTAATCTCATAAAGAGTAAAGATATAAATAGATAAATAATTTCTAGGGGTGCTTAGGATTGATGTATTTTCTATTCACAGTTTGGGTCCTAGTCCTTGTTGGGAGTCTGAGCTGCCTTTAGCCTGTCAGGCTGCTTTGCTCAGAAAGCAGCAAAGGAATGTGGAAACAAAAAATTGTGCAGGGAAGAACTGGAAAGTTTAGGGTTTGCATACAGACCCCCTTCCCAGTCTGGCTGTTTCTACTACAAATTATGGGAGATCATGGTTTTGGACAATGCAAAACATTACTTTCTGTTTTCTCATTCAAATTCTGACCCAATAGCCTGATGATGCAAGTTGTGCACTCATGACTTTGACTGCCAGAGCTAAATCAAAACCAGCCCCCAAACCCCTCCACATGATTTTCAAATACAGCATTGATTTGGGTTAGAAATGCTTGTCATGGTGCACAGGAGGTGCAGCCAAGCAAGGATCTGATGCAGGGCTGGAAAATCAGCTGATGGCTGGGCAGGTGCAGTGGGACCCCAAAAAGGTGTCTTTGGCTTTGTAAGGGGTACAGGGACAGGAGCTGAGCTGTGTGGGGTCTGAACAGTCTGGATTTTGTTCCAGTGTGGAAGTGGGGTCAGGTGGCCTTGTCAGACTGTGGGCAAACACAAGCAGTAAGTTTGTAAGAGTGCAAAATAGTGCAAACCATTCAGCAAGGTTTTGAAGCTACTTTCAGTGTAACTGTGCTGCTCCAAGTGAATTACAGAATTTCTCTCTTTAAATTAACCTGAAATTCTAACCAAATCCTCAACTGGGGCTTTAAATATGAAGTTAAGAACAATATTTCTGTGTGACTCTTTCAAATTGCTTTTTTAATGTATGTTTGTGGTGTTCCTGCTACTCAAAATGCAAACTGGGATGCTTGCAAGAAGTAGGAGCCAAAAATGCCATGCAGGGGACTGTGGTACCACTTGATGTGTGCTGATAGGAAGGGTCTCTGCAGGACTAAGAGCAATAGCTGTAATTTTATTCCAAGAGGTAGAACCCCTTGTATTTGGGACAGGAGTTTTTATTTGATCATAATTTTTTACAAGAAAGCAAAACTTTGGCCTGGGTGCTTCAGCAGTATTTTGGAGAGGGACAGCCCTAATTTAATTTCTGGCACTGCTGGTTTGAAAACAAACCATCAATATCATAATAATGTGTTTTCAGACCATTTTCTGTCGAGGAAATCTGTAACTTCATCTCAGAGGTGACCTGTTAAGGAAACATTGAAATAAGCTCCTACCACTTCTTTTTGTTTTGCTTTTCCCTTTGGGTTTTAAAATGTTGTACAAAGGTCTGGGAAGCTTTGAATATTCCCAGATTTCTTCTTGGAGATTTTTTTTGAAATATTTAAAAATAACACTAAGTCTGCTGTTGCTCTTCCCCTCCCCCTTTTTTCCTTAGACAACTCCTTGGGGATTTCAAGGACAGGAAAGTGAAACATGGCTCAGCGAGTCAGAGGCATTTAGTTTTTAGAAGAATTTTTTTCTAAGCATTTGGGTTCAACAGGTGTTAGTGCAAAAATCAGGATATTGGACTTGAACCAGCCTGGCTTGACATTTCTTCTTTCATCTTCTTTTGCAGCTATAATTGCATGAGTTTTCATAGGTTTGGGTTTGGTTTTTTTAGGATAGGCAAATTATTAGCTTTTTAATATCAAAATATTTTCCCTCCTCTATAAATTATTTAGTTCCTTCACAAGTTTTTTTATGCATCACAGATAAGAGAAAAAACTAATTATTTTCTAAAAAAAATAATTATTTAGAGAAGCCTCCAGAAGCTCTTGGTTAAGAGCAAAAGTGAAAGGAGCAGAAAATCCACAACCTCCAGAATAAATACAGATATTTGTGGCTTCCCTGGTGTTGTGCAGGATCCAGTCCTGGGCAGCCATGCTACGGGAGGAAACCATCACTGTGTGACTGACAGAGCTAAGGAAACTTGCTTGTCTATGTGCAGCAGGAACTTTACATTTAAAATCAGTTCTGAGTGCTGGCTTAACACGCAAATTCAGAGAAGTGAAAGCCCTTTGTTGTCCCCAGGTCCCACAGCAGCGAGGAGCAGCCAGTCCCAGTTACTCCTTGGTTTTGGACCAGGCCAGTGGGGTGTGCACAGGAGGCTCTTGCTGGTCTCAGTCTGCAGCAGAGTTTGAGGTGCCTGCTGAAAAGGTGCTGCCTGGCAGGTGTGTGTGAACAGAAATGCTCAGCTGGCTCAGAGCCTGCTTCTGCTTGTGCCTTGAGGGACTGATGGAGAAAATGATGTCTGGGAGCAGACTGACACACAAAGCCCGTGGGTCATACCTGGCAGTCCCTCTGTGTTCTCTTGGCTGCCTGCTTGGGATGCTAACATAATGAATTTTAATTGAAAAAAAAAAATCCTTTTGGTGGAAGCATATTCTCAGATGGGGAAGGATAAATTACAGAATAATTCATGGACTATTTGCAGCTCTTGAGAATTCAGCTGATCTAAATAATGTATGTTTATACATACAAATTGTGTGTGTGTGTCCCTGCATATTTTGAATGTTTGATTGTTTCACATTAAGGAGCAAGTGCTTACTGTAGAATACTGGAACACTTGCCATTTTGGTTTTAATTTTTTGCTATTATTATGAATCTCACACAGATTTTCCTTGGTGTATTTTTCATACCTGCAATTATTGCTGGCCTAAAACCGTGCAGACATGGCAGGCAGAGAGCATCTATTTAAATCCTGAAGAGCACCAGCAGAGACAGAGCAGCCATCATCCCCCAGCTAATTAGGGATAAGACGAGGTGGAAGATCTAGTGCTGCCTCCTCCTCTGCCTGCCTGTCTGGTGGGCTTGCTCCAGAGCAGGCTGAGCTGCTGGTCCCTCACAGAGCATTGACTGGCATGATGGATTTGCAGTGCCTGGCTGCACTGATGGCAGCCTGGTCCCAGCGTGCTGGCACAGCCACAGCCCAGCTGCCTGGCAGCAGGGGCCCCTTCCAGCTGGTGCAGACCTTGCCCTCTGCAATATGCCTTCTTGTAGGTAAAGGAAGAGCTGCTGTCAGCTAGGAGAGCAGAAGATTCCGTGGTGTGCTCTGCAATGCCCGTGCACATGGTGCAAATGTCATAAGAATCACTCACTGCTTTAAACTGAGTGTGGGGAAGAGTTAAACAGGTGACACCAAGTGCTTGGACATGTGACTGAGCTCCTGGATGGGGAGGATCCAGTCACTGGGAGGCCCAAGCTGCTAATGGTTTGCTTTTATGGCTGTATTAAACTTCAGGCTGTCATGGACTCTGAAGGAGCCCCTGAAGACCAAGAGGATTTCACTGTACAGTGGGGTCAGAGGATTCCAGAGGCTGCTGCTGTGTGTAAGCCCTCAGCCTTGTCTTCCAGTGCTGCCTGGCCTTGGCTGTGCTCATCCCTGTTCTGATCAGGGAGGACAGCACATTGCTCTACAACCATACCCACACTGTGCTGAGCTGATAGGGCATCCAAGGAGGATATGTGATGAGTTTAAGAATAATAATGAATTAATTGAAATTAATAAGAAAATCTGAGGGGTGAAATGAGATCAGGTGTTCTTTGAGTACCTGCAGGTTCCACGTGCTCTCTGAGAAGGCCTGAATGGAGCAGTGATAAAGGAGGAGCAGCTGCTGGGAGCTCCCTGGTGCAGGGAAGCTGCACATCTCCCTGCCCTGAGGACATAAACAGAGAAAGCTGCCCCATGCACTGAGCCTCAGGAGCCCAGAGGTGCAATGCAGGGGCAGAAACACCCACGGGGGGTTCAGGCTGCCTTTGGATGATTGGGTAGAGCCCTGCTGCAGTGGATTTGCTTGGCCAATGTGGGAGCAGGGAGGCAGCTTTCTGAGGTGTACTTCAGGTCCAGTATTGTGCAGCAGTTTTGGAGAAGGGGTCCAAATTTAGGTCAATTTACTTCCATGTCAGGATAGCATCTAGTGTAAGGAATGAGTGAAGATGGGTCCTGGAGAGACCCTGCTGGCAGGGCAGGGGCAGGTGACAGCTGTTGGTGCTGGCTGGCTCTCCTGCAGTGCCCAGCTGGGACATGCCATGCATGAAGTGCAGCAGAGGGGGAACAGAACAAACTGACCCTCGGGGGGAGAAGTGGGACTTGTTTGAAGAAATGAGTTTCAGGTAATTTCAGACTCAAGCATAGGGGGTGAGGGTGACATCAGGCTAACAGGTGTGTGTCCTGGGCCCTGGGGTGGTGGAATGCCACATCTCCTCTGAGGACAGCCACAGAGATGGATGTCAGCACTGTGGCAAGGTGTTCAAACCCCAGAGAGGCTGAACCTGTGAGCTCAGGGTGCTCATGTCACTGAGCTGCCTCACACAGTGACTGCTTTTGGTCATTACTGATTTGAGCCAGATTCAAAGCAACAGCCTAGAGGCAATAGCTGGGATTTTTATAGGCCATGATGGCTTATTTAAATGCAAAAATCTGGCAATAATGCCTTCATCTTAGCACAGGAAACTATCAATAGCTGCCTCTTAAATAGCCTTGTATTTTAAACAAGATATTACTAGTAACCAGCGTTTACTATTAAGTGTAAACAAGTCCCAGAAGCACTGCCAGATCTGTGGTTTTTCCAAATCTGCATAGCTGTTAAAACTTCTTTTCTGCATTGCTGGCTAGCTACATTTTAGGGTTATATTTCTGTCACCACTGCTGCTCCTCACAGGTGCAGAGTTGCTTCCCAGAGAGATGGGCTTGCCACAGCACCCCTTGTACCTGGTACCAGCCCTGCCAGGGCCCCACGAGGTCCCAGATTGAGTGCTGGCTGTGGCTGCATGCAGATTGCACACAGAGTTCAACTACCAGATGGGGGACACTAAATCTGCTTTGTCTAGCCAAGAGCTGGCAGACAGAGCACCACTGCTGCTGTCAGCCAGAGAAATACTGAAAATTGCTCAATCAACATAATTGATGGAGCTTTGTGGCAGGTCTGCAGCCCCGTGGGGCAGGGAGGGAGTGCCAGGTCAGCCATGGAGCCCTGTGAGCCCGTGGCTCTGCTCCTTGCTTGGAGGACACAGCTGCCTGCTGCTGCCCAAGTGTGGTGGCTCTTGCAGAGGTGCTCTCAAGGGGAAAATACTGTGAATGACACTATTGCTCAGTAATTCCTGCTTTGTTTGCAGAGAGGGGTCATGGCTAAGAGCTCTGTCCCTGATCCCTTTTATGATGTTGCCTTAAAGCACTCTGAGGACCACGGAGATACTGGGCTACCCCACCCTTCTACCATCCCTGCTTGCCATAAACTACAGCCTCAAGGTGAGGGAGAAATAGCAAACAAGGTTAAATCTTTATGGGCAGAGCTGGGCAAATACTCGGGCAAGTCTCAATCATTCTTTCAAACAGAGAGAGGTTTAATCTGTGGTATTGTATTTCCAACCCTTATTTGCTCTTCATGCTCTCTAGCAGTGGGGTTTCCAACAAGAGAGCCTTGAGCAAATGGAGCCTTCAAAGGTCCTGGCAGCAGTGAGCAGTGCTGCAAGCTGTGGAAATGGGCTGCCTCATGGTGCTGAGCAAAGTGGGCACTTGTGTGTTGTGCTCAAGTGCCCAGCTAAAACATCTTCTTTGGTCAAAGAGTGGAATAAGGGGCTGAATCTGAAGAGAAAGCACCTGGTGTGCAAAGGGGAGCAGCTCACCAGCATCAGTAGCCCTGCACTGCTGACACAGTCAAATAGGTACAGACCAAACCTTGAATCAATTTAAAAATAATTAAATTGTACTTTTCAATCAGTAAGTGGTAGTATACTGTACTTTTGTACCAGTCTGCCTGGTATTTTTTGTCTTAAGCTGTAAATTATGTAAGCTGGTAGCTGCTTCTCTAGTCCTGAATCCTCCTGGAGATATTTATCCAGCATATAAGTGTAGGGGTGTCAGTGTTTGTAAACAGGCAGGTAAACCTGCATATATGTGTTTGCATTTCTCTGCAGCCCTGCTAATGGCTAGCAAAACTGCTTTTTAGTGTACTGTGTGGAATATGTCTTGCAAATACCCTTAAAGGTTCAATTACAGAGTCAATTCAGTAGCTATTAGTAATGAAACATAAATGCAACTTCACATTTTTGCCAGCTGGCTCAGGTAACGTGCTCTCATCATCTACAGAAGCACAGCATTTTTCAATTCTCTGGCTGAATATTAAAATCCAAAATTAGACTATAATTACCAAAGGGTTTGATGGCAGTCTGTAGCCAGACCAAAGAGGGCTCCTCCCTGCTGTGTGTCCTGCAGGAGCTCTGTTCTGGAGCCCAGATCTGCAGCTCATCACATCTGCTCAGGTGGGGCAGACAGCTGTCAAGAAATCTGTGTTTTTGCAGTACCAGCAGGAAACTGGTCAGGAGATTTCATCAGCTGCTTGATTTGTATGAATGAATGCAGATTTCTGTGCCTTAGATCATGGTGATAGTTTTGAATCCATTTTGACTTTTTTTCTGCTTCTGTCCATGGCAGCAACTACTGGTTTTGACTGCATTTCTATTACTAGACTTTGTGGGGATATAATATTTTCATCTGGTCCTGTGTCCATCCCCAAAACCAGTGTGATTTTCTTTCTTTCTGTCACCTACATGTCATACTAATGTTTTCCATGGTGTAATCCTCTACTTCATGCTATAACAGGGGAACACAGTGATGTTGTGTAAGTAGCAGTCCAGAGAACAATAGACTACTGCCTTGCTAATAGAGTATTCCAGTGAATAGAGTGGTAGTACAGTGTATTTGATTAGGTGATTTGTTTCTGTTAGTGGCCACTGGGTGGAGGAAAAACTGAAAAAGCTGAGAGCAGGAGCACAGCCTAAAGCGTCCTGATTTCCAGGGCATTCAGGGTGCAAGTCCTCCTGCTTTGCTGACAATGCACAGCAGCCCCTGAAAAATCAGAAGACTTCTTTAGGTGCCTGATTTTGAAATATGGGACTGGGTTTGTGATAGTTCCAAGGTGCAGTTTAGCAAAAAGCCAAGAAACAGTAAGTGGTGACTGAGCGAGGGCAGCTTGGGCAGCGTGAGGTTGGCACGCTGAGCCAGCACCAGTGGGAACAGGGCTGGGAAGGGAGCTCTTCAGGAGGTGCTGGCTAAGAAAAGGCAACACTTATGCTTGCTTTTTCTTTATAATTCTCTTCCCTATCATTTTAAGATCTGGGGAGCAGAGGATTTGCAAAAACCAGTGGGAATGTAACTTGGCCGTACAAATACATTTGCTGACTGTGGGGGGTATTGCATCTAGAAATTAACTGTGGGCAAAATAATTTAAAATCCTGTTCCTTTTGATCCCTCCTGTTGTATGTTAATCTGAGGTTATATGAAAGAAATTACTGTTTCTAACCTAGTTTCCTCACTCTCCTGCAGGCTGGGGATGAGACTAGCCCCTTAAGTTGCTGCTAACACTCCTGCAGCATGGGCTTAAAATGAAAATGAAGCAGTTGCTTGGAAACCCTCCTCCTCTTTGTGCCACTTATTTTACTTTCTCAAGATGTCTTTTTCCAGACTATTAATTGTAAGTGGCAAAAATATTACAGGCGGAGCTGCTGGTGTCTCTTACTGTGAAGATTGTGTAACAAGGCCCTGGTTTGATTGGCATTTGCTTTCCTAGACTTGAACCCTTTTGAACAAAATTCGAAGGGAATTTGCTGTGCTTAGTAACTCCTAAACTCTTTAGGAAGATTTAATCCAAACTTATGCCTGAGAATAGACGTAGAGAACAATACACTGTCAAAAAAAATGGGGTGAACTTTGAAAAGGTAAAATATCTCAGTGCTTTGAAGCAAGGATCTGAAATTTGGTGTGGAGGGTTTGGCTGGCTCTTGACTCAGGGATATTTTTCTTGCCATTTCTAATCTATGAACATTTGGTTAAGTTGCAGGCATTTCCTTAACTTATAATTTGCACATGTTGCATAGGGACAGCTTTGGTGTATTTAGCAGCTAAAACCAGAACCAATTTCAGCCACACTCTGGACTGAGCTGCAGTCAGCCCTCCAGGGGTTATACCTTATTGAAGGGATATGCAGAAAGTGGATAAACTATGTGCCAAGAAATCCTAATTCTAACATCTCTGAAACTGTGAGTACTTTGCTTTGCAACCTCAATGTTCTTACTGGGTAGTTTTGTGCAAAGTATATATTTATAAATTGGGCAATTTAAGCATCAACTGCACATATCTTAAAATTTCTGCAGTATGAGAATCTAATTTTTTCCACACAATTTTGTTACTGTCAGTCTGTTGGGAATGCCAGTGGGCATGGGATCCTAGATCTTCGAGAAGAGGGACGTCAGTGCCAAAGGCTGTGTGTAAAATTTAAAGTGCATGGATCCATAAAATGCCTCAGGGTTATCCCTACTATCTGTAGGAAACAGTCCCACAGAGAATACCCTGGGACTGGCTAACACTGGGAAGGCAGTTTTCCTGACACTGGATCAATGATTTATTTTATTTTGGAAGTCTCTTCTGAGCAGTAGGGTGGGGGCAAGATAACTCTGGAGGGTTTAGCAGCATGAGATCTCTTATGCAACTAAGCAAATAGCTGGGCAGTCTGGCTGCACAGAGTTTCAAAATACACCAAGCATGCAAAAGTTTTTTTGGAGTAAAATAGAAAAATGCTGTTTCTTTCAGTGGCATGCAGAATACAGACACACCGAAAAAGAATTTAAGTGGGAAAAAGCACTGGTGGGAAACCCTGGACTGTGGGAATTGTTTGCCTCTATATTTTTGGATGTTGCTACAAACCATGTTGTCTGCCCATGTGTTAATGCTAGTGCAGTGTAATTGGGTGTTTGGAGGCACAGAAGGATTATTTTGTGTTCAGCAGACTCTTGAGACTTTCTGGGGCTTGTATTTCTTAAAAAAGGGGAGCCTGATGGGTATGTGGAGGCTAATGGGGCCACAAGACATGATTTGGATAGAACCAAGAGGGGTGTGGGGCAGAAAAAGGATTGTACACATTTGGGGTTTTTTCAAGTGTGATATCTGGTTTAAAATGGATTTATTGCTTTATAGTCCACAAAGGACTGCCATCCACCTGAGCTGCCTGGACCTTCTTTTTTTCACCTGAAAATCTAATCTGGAAATGGAAGACCTGGGTGATTTTTGAAGGTTTTAAGCATCTGGAAGCCCTGGAGATGCAGTACCTTGCATGGACTGTGTTCCCAGGCAGATCTACATGGCTTGGAGACCCACCTGGCTGTGCCTGCTCTGCCCAGAGCACCTGGACCTGCTCCTCCCCAGGATGTCTGCTTAGAGGAGCTGCAGCCCTGGCCTTCCAGCCTGAGCTCCCACAGATGCTGTGGCTCAGATTTCCATATCACAGAAAGCTGGCAGGACTGCACATCAGCAGTGCTAAAATATGGCTGGGAGCTGTGTGCATCCATCGGGGTCTGTGTGCTAGCATTCCCTCACTCAGCAGGGGTGTGATGAGTTCTTCATTAATATTAGCTCTGGAAGGAGCAGATGGTGCCAAGATCTTGCACCTCAGAGCCAGAATTGTAGTTTGGAGCCAGCTGCATCCTTTTCATTAGCTTGAGTTTCACAGGCCCCTTCTAGCCTTCATTTACCTTTGTAAGCGGGATGAGAGTGCCAGCTCAATGAACTGATGTGTTAAACATGAATAACATGTTGAATGATTATCCTAAGCAGCAGCACTGACTGATGAGGTAGTGCCACGTTCCCAGCCTCTCTCTAGCTGATGGCATATGTTGCTTTCACCAATAAAATCTGTAGACTCTAGAAAACTGTCTCTCAAGTTGCCTGGAGAAAGCCACAAGCAGCAGCAGGAATGTTCAAGGGCTGGATGGCAAGGAAACCTCTGGCAGCTCTGCATAACTGCTTCTTGGATGGTGAGACTCTTGGGAAGGGATAGTGGAGAGGCAGCTGGGAAGAATGGATGAGATCAATGTTTTGTGCTTATATTTTTGTGTGTTAAATTGGTGAAAACTGCATCAGCACAGACAGGTTTCATAACACCATGATAGTAGAACAGAAGAGTTTTTTAATGCTGTAAAGGTTAGAGCTAAAATGAAGATGTCTAAATGAAGGTAAAGACACTGTGGTGAACCAGGACAGTGGAATCCTTATGGGTAGTGTAGGGAAGAAGATGAGAAATCAGAGGATCTTGATGAAAATTTCTTAAAGGCTGCTAAAATAGAAATCACAATGACAGGTTGCAGTGGTGTGGTAGGGATTCCATAGGCTGATTCAATTAACTCTGCTCTGCTTAAGCTCACCAGGAATGTGCTCAGACACGTGACTGAAGATTCAGCGTGTGTAGCTTGCACCAACAGCAAATGGAATTTTGAACATTTGGCTTAAATAAGGCAGCGTGTCATTTGCTTCCCAGTGCACTCTAATCTGCTTTAAAACACAGATGGGTCATCTCAATACAAACTTGAACTCTCCTGTTCATGGCAAAATAATTTAACTCTGAGAAAGGATATCTCCATCTCGTGTACGTTCATTTGTCTAATTGTTCCAGCTCTGGCACAGAGCTCCTCTTTTCCAGGATCTGAGCTGCATACAGAAGCCAATGGGAACATTGCTTTCAGCTTGGCAGGGGCTGTAAGCAGCACTGACAGAGATTATTGCTCTTGCTACACTGTAAATTTGGACAAGCTAGCTAAACAGTGCAGTCTTTTAAGTGGATGGTTGTGAAAGGTTTTTAAATCTTGCCTATTGTCCATTAATGACTTTCCCCTGTTTGTTTTTTCTTGTTGATCCAGTTGGTTTGATGCAAATGCAGTGAAACCATCCGGGAATACGAAAAAGTATCAGAAAATAACTTTCAGAACACTTAAAAAGGACTCTCTGAGACTTCAGCTAGATATAAAGGGCTCTTCTGGTAGCATTTACTTTTTTAAAAAAGGGACTTGTTGATTATTACTGTGCCTGGATTTAGCAGAGTGTAATTTATTCCTTTCCCTAACAACTGGCAATTAAACACAAAAGATGAAATGCATCCCACTGAAGTGAAGGGCGAAACTCCCACTGTCTTTGGTGGGACCAGGAATTCACCCAAAGTGTTCATGGAGAAATACTCAGCACACAATGTTATAATAAGCTATGCTTTGTGGTAGTAAAGAGCTTTTATTGAGCTCACAGCTCCAGATATTCACATGGTGCATTTGCGTGGTCCTTGCTGCACTGCTGCTTTCCCAGCTACTCAAGGGCACTTACAACTCGTAGTAAAATTGGAGTTGTTGGCTCTGTGTACACGTTTCTTTCAGGCAACAGGTGCTCCAGGTACCGGCCTGTGTCGGGTGTAAGGTGGAGAATACACCCCTCTGGTAAGGGAGGAAAATCTCTCAGCCTATAATTCTTTCTCCTGGGCCAAGGGAAGGCTTAGAAGCAGCTCCATCAGGTTTCTGCTCCAGCATTAGTCCCTAGGATTAACTGACACTGGGACCACCTTAACCAGGGGGGGCAGTGAGTCCATGGATCCAGACTGGTACCTCCCCTCCCAAGATAGTTACTCACCTCCCAGCAAGGCAAGGCACTCTGATAGGCACTTTAAAAAGCAGCTCCCCAGCCACATCACTTCTTGCTTGCTGAGGCTTCATTCAGAAAAGAACTATTGACCTCATCAATGTCTAGAAATATAAAAAATATAATTTTTGGGATGAGAGGGAGGAGGAGAGTACCTGAGGCAATTATTTTGGTTCAAACTCTGCTCTGTTAGCAAAGAGCCTCATAGAACTCCACCATGCTTGCCTGCTGCAGGGGCTGCCAGGGGTTTTCAGCCATCAAGGTCTGATGAGCAGGGAAGGAGGACCAAAGAATTCACTAGAAGAAAATCAAACACAGTTGAGCAGGAGCAGAACAGCCACTGCTCCTAGAACCTGGGAGCTCTGGGGATCTCTGGGCTGGCCCTGGCTGGATGGCAGGTACCCAGCAGAGCTGCTCTATCACTCCACTCCTCAGCTGGACAGGGGAGAGAAAACAGAGCAAAAGGCTCATGGACCAAGATAAGGGCAATAACTGGGAGAGATAACAGGCAAAACATCCAGCAGACAATGTTAAAGAATGGTTATAGGGAATTGTTGGTGTTCTAATTGTGGTGGAGGGATGAGTTGAGTGTCATTCTCCCCCTTTCATTCTGTGTTACGTTTTGATTTTCTTGTAGGAAATTTGTTTTTGTTGATTTGAGTGAAGATTGTGGATGAATGTGGATTTCAGTGGTAATGCTTAATATTTTACAGAGGTGAGGGGTGGAATGTGTTGGGCCTGTGTGGCAAAGTTTTGTGGTGGGGGGTTACAGGAGTGGCTTCTGCCAGAAGGGAGGGGTGGGGGAAGGTGACTTTATGATCTCATTTTATTTCTCATATGCTACTCTGATTTGATTGGTAATAAATGAAATTAATTTTTCCTCGAGTTGAGTCCATCTTGGTTATGATGGTAATTGCTGAGTGATCTCCCTGTCCTTGTGTCAGCCCAGGAGCCTTTAGTTGTATTTTCTCCCCCCTGGGCAACTGAGGAGGGGAGTGACAGTGTGGCTTTAGTGGGCACCCAGGGTCCAGACAGAGTCAACCTCCATAGACAATAACAGATTTTTCATTTAGTATAATACTAAAAGCTTACAGTATGGTAGGACAGAGCTGAAAAATGGTGTTTTTGTGATATAGTCAAGGGAGTAAACCAGGGAGAAAATACATTTTCATCTAGCAAGACTTGAAATATGCATCCACTTCAGGTTTTGTTAATAATGTTCTTAATTTGCAGTGTGTCATAGGAGGGCAGCATTAGTTATTATAATGCTGTATTTATGATCTTATCAGTAGCAGAGCTGCAATACAGTTTTCACCACAGAGCAGAACTCAGATTACTGGGGATTTAACATGGAAGTTCAATAACAATAATTTAATATGTACTATGTACAATCAGAATAATAGCTTTTTTTCTTTCAGGAGGAAATAATCGTGTTGGATCATTAAGCCCTGTTCTCCATTTAGAAAATAATGACACATAGAGGTGTCCATATCATTCTATGTATCATTCTATGCAGTTGCATTGGTTTTAGTGTTGTGACACTGATTTATGCCAGGAAAGCATGTCAAAGACACTATCTTTATGTGGCCATAAAAGTCAGGGAAGGAATCATATCAGCATATCAAAGGTATTCACTGTACTTTAGTATATTTTGGCAAAAATGGAAACTGGAGGATTGCAGCTAAAATCTATTTACTTTTTGGTCTTTGACTTCTAACTTCTAGTTCAGAGCAAACTGTCAGAGATCAAAATGTCACTGATTTCTGAAACCTTTTTTGAGTGAATGTATTGCTCCTGATATGTGCTAAATTAACAGCCTGGAGACTGAAACCTTTTAATTTGGGTAGATTTCAGGTTCCCACATAGAGCCTGATTGTTTCCATTTTTGGGAAGGGATTCTCTCTGTTTGTCCCTTGTACAGTCCCAGGCTTGCAGATGATGCTCAATAAATAATCATAAATGACAAGGAAGTCTAACAGGATCTGTGCAGCTGTCTTGGACAGGGCTTGGGGGATGAGACCCACCCGTGCTGGGTCCCAGTGCTGCTGCACCTCTGCTGCCTGCTCAGCCTGCACATTCTGCCCACGGACACCAGAGCAGCTGCTGGCCCATGCCTGGTCCTCTCAGAACTCTGCAGCCTGCTCCCTTTTCCTTTTCTCTGACAGATTCAGGGATCTGCATCCTAAAGGAAGGAAGGAGTGGCTTTTGGCCTGCTGCTAAAAGCAATTTTTAATCATCCCTTCTGGGGTAAGGCAGCTTTTTCTACACCTGAGGCTGGATGGTTTTTGATCACAGAGCTGCCACCACAGGTACTTGTCCAAACACTCGCTATGAACTAAAGAAAGAAAGAATTGGAAGGTGGAAAATTTCTCAAGCTCAGTATGACATAACAAATTGGAGCTGCTAGCAGTCAGGAAAGTTTCCCATCTAGTTTCCATGCAGACTTTAGGATCAGCCCTGGGCTGGTTGGAGAGCCAGGGTAAAACTCCAGGGAAGACTCTGCTCCTGTGAGGTGTCAGCCCAAACGTTGATACCTGGTGTCACCATGGGATGGTAGCACCTTGCAGGAAGCACACACACCTTGCAGGGTTGCTCTGCCAAGTGTTTCCCCACCCAGTAAATTCTCTGGATGTAGTCAGTGAGAAGTGACTTCAAGTGCCTTCTACAGGGGATTAATGTTGGCATTGGGCTGAGCTGTATGGCTTTGCTTTTAATACTAAAGTCAGGATGTGGGAGAAATGTGGAAAAGCTGAGCCAGGGTTTTGCCCTTTGAAGACAGGGAAAGGTCTGTGCAATAAGCTACCCTTTATAGCAGGCTAAAAAGAAATCATTCTTTCTCATTGTTGTCAAATTGGCCCAAAGTATCCCTGTGAATACATCTAGCTGTTTGCAGTTGCCTTTAGCTGAGTTAGATATTGAATATTTGAGTTCTTTATACACACAAGATGAAATTATCATGATTTTCCAGAAGGCTCACAATGCAGTATAAACTATTCAACTGAAGTAAAGTATTTATTAATAATCTCTGAAACACTGTAGAGATATTTCCTTGTCTGAAGCTACAAAATGCCACAGTATGTGCCTTCACAGGAGCAATCCTTTCCTGGCTCACAGGCACTTCCTATGGGAAGGCAAAGGGCTGTTCTCACAGCTTCCAGTGTTCAGTGTCTGCTGCTTCTGGGGATGGTGATTTGTGATAGTTGTTGGTATCTGTTGGTATCTTATTTATCAATGGCCAGAAAAACAGACATTAAACTTTCAAGTCCATTAGCAGGGCTTGGGCTCATGTGCTGAACTGATTGACACTGCTGCATTATTAGAACTGATGTTCTTCAGGTAAAATAAGGGAGATTTTTTAAATTTAATCTCCACCTGCAAAGAATTGCCCTGTTTCTCTATTATTAATGAAGTTCCAGGTTACTTTTTTCTCATTTTCTCCCCTCTGTTCCCTCAGCCTCCCACCCATTGCCCTGCCAGCTCAGCATATTTTGATTAACAGGAAAAGATTTTATCTGTCTCTAATGTGAAGCTGGTCTGTCTCTTTGCCCTTGTGGGAATCATGTGGGAATGAAAAAATCCAGTGGCATTAGAAAAGGAACCATGAAGACTCCTAATGTCATCCTGTTCAGCATTCCCCTTCTTAGTAAAACAAGCTTTAATATTCAGGGCATTGAATAAGCTGTAGGAAGTGCCAAATTCTTGCTTGTATACTTGTTGCATTGCCAAAGTCTCTTTGGCTCTCCAGCAGGGATGCACAATAGTAGAAATGAGGAAAGTGAAATGCCAGATCCAGCTCTGATCAAACTCTGGAGGAGTTTTTATTTAGATTTGAACTTTCTCACACCCATTGCTATGCAATACTTGCTGGTGCTTGGTGGCTTGCCACAGCCTGAACATCATATATTGAAATGTCTTTAGCTTTAGAGGATTACCTGGGAAAAAAAGTCTTTCCAGTTGTAATGCTTTAAAAGGTCTGTTTCAACTCCATCTTCCCTCACCCCTCCTCCCTCTCCTTTTAACACCTGCATGTGAATATAATAAAGTGCAGATTGAAGCTGGTCATTTACAGAGAAGGAAGAGCCCTGGCATGGTAATTGAGATGTTACTGCCTGCCTCCATGGCACATATTAGCTGAATAAAACATGCAGTCAATAAAGTGAAACAAAACAATAAAACTAAGCCCTTTGGTGCTCTATTATAGGGTGTTATGCAACATAGAAACCTGCAGTCATAAAACTGAGAATGAGAGAAACCTTACACTTTCAAGAACAAAGGCATCCAAGCATCAAGTTGGAAACAGCACTAAACTTCCACTCTCTCTGCACCTGGAAGCAGTTAGTTTTAAAAGCCATACTGGTTTATACTGTTCCCTTCCAATTTAAATAGGGCCTTCATGTCTTCTTGCTAGATGCTTATACAGAAACATGGTTTTAATTAAGGCATGCATTGATCCAAGTCCAAAAGATACATTTATTTCAGAAGATAAATTTGCTAGCCATAGGCATAAAGAGCTGGTGCTCTGACTGAGATGATTCCAGCCTGGGGAACGATGTTCTGTATCCGTTCTAAGTGTCTAGTGTGCCATGCAGCTCTGGTTTGCATGACATCAATCAAATATACTCTATCCTTAAGCTGTTTGGCATAGTTAGTTTTGAGAAATAAAGGCAAGCTGAAAGAAAATTAAGATGTATAAGCATGGGAGGACAGATGTTTTCAGCTGTCAGATTTCACTAGAATTTATCAGTAATTTATGTGTGATACTTAGCTATGGAAAATAAATCCTGATGAATAATTTATTGAAATATATAAGCAGTAAATTGCCCAGACACAGTAGCAAGTTTTCTGAATGTCTTTGTAGGTATTTATAGATTAAAGATATTTTTTCAACACTTCTTGGGGTGTAAATGAGAAACCTCTCAGGGACATGGTGTATTTCTCATCAGATGGGCAGAACTTGCTCCCTGGTCCTAAAAGTCAAAAAAAGTGTAATATTCTTCACAGCTTTTAATTTGTTAAAATTTATTCCACCCAAATATTGTCTTGTGTATATTCCTGCAACTTCGGGGGCTTATGGAAAGCATAAAATAAAAAATGTTGTGCAAATCAAAATAGTTGTTTATGACCACATCTTCACAGTGGTAAGTGATTAAAATGTTTATATAATTTATATAGTTAATGTAACCATTTGAAAGGAGAAGTTGCAAAACTGTTATGTAGAAAATTAGCAAGAGACAGAAATTTGGAAAAATCATGTTTTCTTCCTTGCTTTCTCTGTCTTCATCTTTTAGATAAAATTTTCTCTAATATGTAACATATTAGAGAAATACATTAAATGAATTAGATACTCAGAGTGGTGCACCATTTTCTGACAAATGCTCTGGTAAACTCTGACCTTTTTCCATGAACTCCTTAGGCTTGAAACCATTTTAGGCAAATCTATTCTTGACTATCCTGGTTCACAGGAATGGCCCCATCTGACTGCTGAGCACTTTCATGCCTGATGTTTTTTATGGGCCTGGTTTAGTGCTGGGGCACATGGCAGATGTGACACCAGTGAACCTTGGGCATGGCACCACCAGCAGGTTCAAACGCTCGCAGGCCCTGGGTCATTGCTGTGCCATCTGCTTTCCATGGGGCTGCAGGACAGACCTTATTGGAACAGTTAAAGGGACTTGGCTGCATGATCAGAAGTGCTGCTTGGTGACATTTATCTCTTCTTTGTCCTGCACTGAGCTAAAGAAAAGATTTTACATTTTACATAGTATCCTTTTCCACTTCATTGCTGCTGGGACTGTGACTGCACCTTGTTATCCACAGCCTTTCCTAACGTGGAGTTAAATAGTCAACGTTGCTTTGTGTTTCTTGCTCGGTATAAACCTACTGGACACTTTGTATCTCCTAAGTTTGTGGAGTTTGAGCAGTTCAGCACCAAGATTTTAGCCATGAAACACTGAAGAGGTAAATGAACCTCTGGGTACCTTTTCCCAGGTGTCTGTGAACGCAGCTGTCAGGGCTGGATAAATGCATGAACCCAAAACACTGAGTTGGTCTGTGTGATATTGATCAAGCCCATGACCTGAAACCCGGTGACATAAATTTTTCGTGTCAATTACCTTGCTGGTTCATTTGTTATTTTGGTTTTATATTTTGAAGGACTCTAAAGAAGAACTAAGCTTCTGTGTCGGAGATATTTTCTGTGTTGCCCCATTATTGATGTCCTTGGAGTTGTTTTATGTTCAAGTGACTCTTCATGCTCTTTCCTCTCTGAAAATTGCTCTCTCCATTAGTATAGATACAAACACAGTACATACATTGTACATTCATGTTCAGCATTGGACATGCAGTTAGCCAGTCAGCACGTAAATGGAGGTTACAGAAGGTGACTAAAGGATACTATGTAAAATGTAAAATCAAATAAGTTGAAGTTTTCCAAAATTTATTTTTAAGATCTCAACAGCACACAATTTACTGAATATTATAGAAGAATTTTATAGACTGAGTAATGGCTGTTTGTGCATGTAAGTGCCAGCATGCAGATTTACTGTGGTCAACTGCAGCATTTCTTCCTAGAGAAAAACACAGCCTTGGTCAACATCCTCCAGTAAAATAAGCATTTTTAAAGGACTGAAGTTACAGTATAATTTATAGTTATCATTTTAAGCACTGAATTTTCAGACCATTTCCCTCTGTTTTCTCACTGGTGAGGAATGCTCAAGGACCGTAATATCAGCATGTCTCCTATTACAAAGTTAAACTCCAGAAACATTTAACAAGGTGAAAGTTCTAAAATTAGCCCATTTTTTCCAGCCCACACATCACACACCTGTGGGAGAACGTGTACAGTATATTCCACACTTTCTTTCCTCATTACAAATCAAAACACTCTAACCTAGCATGCAAAACATGAATTGCCTATTTTCATTAAGTCAAGAGACCTATTAATTCCAGATGTAAGCCATTCCACTTATCCTTCTTAAAGCTGGAAAGGGCATTTTCCTCTGCCCATGTCTGGCTTTCATTCAGCATGTGATCCTGTTCTTCCACGTTTCCTGGCTGCACAGTGCACCCCTGAAGCTTTGCTGCTTCACTCGTGCAGCCTGGGCAGGGGAAAGGCAGGGCTGTGCTCAGAGAGTTCAAAGCTTTTACCTTACTCCAACATGCTCTCAAGGTATTTGGTTCATATCTCTCCCTATATAATGAGCAAATACCCTCCCCGAGTGGGAATAGCCCACTCTGGGGCTAAAATCTCCTCTTTGTCAGTGAATGTTCTCAAGACACGCATGACAGTTGTAACAAGCCCAAGAAAAAGAGAGGTTCTTATTGCTGGATGGTTCTGGGTCTGTGTTACAGCCAGAAAACTTTTAGGTGTTCACAAAAATGGAGCAGCACCGGCTCAGATGATTTGTTTTGGAAGTTAGGATCAGCTTAATCCTTTTGTGTGTTTGTGGATCTAGCTAATTTCTGTGTTTAATGATGGCTTTTTGCAGCTTTTTACCAGGTCTGTTGGTGGGAATGTCGTTGTGAGTTAAGAAAATTTCCCAGGAATCACTGCAGCTAAAAGAGTTTGGGGTGTAGCAGATTTGTCTGTAGTAGTAACTAACAAAAATCATCACACTGCTTTGTGCATTGATTTTTTTTCACAATTAATTTAAAGTTTTTTCAAGCATTGATGTGGTGGAAGCAATGATCCTTTAGTCAGCTAAGTGTGGGCAGATTTGAATAACTGAATGCCAACTGACAGTAAATTATCCATGCAAGAAGATTCTAGTCACTGTCCTTCTGACTGGAGGAAGAGAGAATGCTGCTCTTTTGTGAAGTGGGCACTGGGTGTGCCTTGCAGCCCTCAGAAAAACCTGCTAACTCTGCAGGTACCCGGCTGAGCAGCAGTGCACAGGAAATATATGGCTGCTGCTGCTGCTGAAATTTTATACCTGTGTTGATCTGCACAACAGGAAAAAATTGATTTTGATCCTGACATTAAAAAAGGGACACAGAATTGTGAATATATGGACAAACTCATAAACAGCTGGTCCTGGGTGTAAATTTTTACAGGAGGATTTTTCAGGTCAGGGATTGCTGCTTTGATGTGTGTTGTGAGGAGCACTAAGGGGTGGCAATCTGTGCCTGGGGCTCCTAAGTGCCATGGTAAGACAAACAACTGCAAAATTGCCCTTGCTGCTGCTAGGTTTGTGATATATCTGAGTATGTAAGTGTTTATAAAAATTGTTTGCTTCATATCTTTGCTTTCCTTGTATTTCAGGAGAGTACTTACAGAGACAGAGAAGTGGGCTTGTGAACAACCAAGTGGAATGAAATTGTCACTGTGTTGCTGGCAGGCTTTGCAGTTAAAGTGCCATGTAAATTTTTTTCCCTGCTTTTCTTTAAATAGGATTTCTTTTTTTTAAAGTGTGTCTAAGGTATAAGTCAAGTTAAAATTATTGTTTTTGTCAGAAACATGCTGGAAAATAGAAAATTAGACTGATGAATCAAATGATTCTTAGGTTCAGATCCAGAGTATGAAGTTGGGAATGGACTTCTGCCACTGCAGCTAAGAAGTCCTTTGAATTTTTTTAAGTGTTTCATTTGGCATACTGAAGTAAAACTAATAGAGGAGAACAACTTTTTTTCAAGTCTACTGTATACATAGTTTGGAGATAGTAATCTACAAATATTTCCAGTAAGAACTTCAGTTGTGTTGCTTTGGGCCTCATAAAAAGTGAGAATTTTATTACATTTTCCAGCTATCTGTTCTCCAGTGGACCTTAAATGCAAAGACTGGGAAAAAACCATCTCTCTTCAAAAGTTATTTCTTGCCATTGAAGCACTGAGTGTTAATAAATTAAAACAATGTTATTTGTAGAATTTATGATTTGATTAGTCTCAAAGATGGAGTGTGGTGCTTGCAATAGGACCTTTTTATTTTTTTTTTATTTGCATGGCTTGCAATGAAAAGAGGCATCATGTTACTCACATATAAAAGGAGCTGGGAGATAACAGGGCTAACGTTTTCCCCTGTGTTACTGCAACAATGTAAATTGGGAAAACCCAAGCTGTTGTTCATTAGGAGCCTTTCTTGTTACAGGCTGTCACTGAACATTCCCATCCAGTGGTGCCTGCAAAGATGGGGATTAAAAATAAGCAGTGGGCAAACAACAGGATGAGAAGGAGATGGAGGATGATGAAGATGTCCTGGGAGCAAATTCCATCTGCACGGTGCTCCTAAAGAGCTGTGGGCTACATAACAGTGTATTAGCATGTTAAAGTGCCTTGGAGAGGAGCCTTAAGGCAGGAAACTGCCTTGCTGGTAGCTACATGATCTGGATAAAGGTTTGGAGGGTCCAAGCACTGTGCCCCTGCACAGCTGGTGTTGGATGCCAGTGCTCAGAAACCTTCATGCTACTTTTGAGCAACAAGCGGGTCTCTACTTTGAATATGAATGAGTGAAGTCAACTGCCCCTTAATTTATACACATTGCCAGAGACTGTCCCAGGGTTTGGAATTAAATACTCCAGCACAAATCTCTTTAAACCTCTCCTAAATAAGAAATTATGCTAAAGCTCTTTAGTAAGGAGGTTCTCCCCCCCTGTTGAAATAAAAATCAATTATGTTTGCTCTGCTGTGAACAATGTCGTTCCCCAGCCTTGCTTTCTAATTGGGTAATGCCTTAATGACCTGCTGGGAGGCTGTGATGCATTGCTTTGGACCCTCTCTGCAGGCTCTTAGGCTACCAGTCAGATGTCAATGAAGCTTGGCTCAATAGGGGTTCTTTTTCTGAAATTCCATTATTCATCAGGGTTTATGCACTAAAATGATCACAAAATAAAACCTTGACATCAAGCAGAGTTAAATAGAATTATGGATGCTTTACCTCATTGTTAGACTTCGAGATTGTCACTGGATTAAAATTAGGTTCTTTTTTATTTGTTAAATTTGATGAAAACATTTTCTCGGTTTTGGGTTTTTCTGTTGAGAAGCATTGAAAGAAGCAACTTTGAAGGTGGGGGATTTTTTTCTTTTTTTAATAAGGAGGTGTATATGTATTTTAAATGAGTCTTATCTGTTCTTATTTATTTTAAACCATGAAACAAATGTTTAAAAAAGTCTTATTCACTGTCAGTGAGTGCTAAGTATCAAACCATTCAATAGCTATGTTGAATCATTCTGATTTTCTATCAGAACTGGGATAAATAAGGTTTAAAAAAAATCTTACATTTGCTTTTTATTTTCTTCCTAACATCTAAAGGAGACCAGTAAAGTGGAATTTTAAAGGCTGTCATTACAAAGCTGGTGTTTGAAAAGGAGAACAGCTGGTTCTGGAGGACTTCTCTTCCAGAGCAAGGACAAGGATTTCTTTCCTTTGCCTGGAGAAGATGCTTTCTTTCCATGATGGCAGCCTGAAGCTACATAGCTGTAAGAAAGGTAAAATTAGGCTGGGAAAGCATTTTTCCTATTAAATATGTCCATATGTACACACAAGGACGTGTATGCAATTTGAAAAGTAAAAGCAAATGGCATTTGTGTGTTTTTGCAGCAGCCTCAAGGAAAGTTTTCTAGTTATTTAAACACAAATCTGTTATGCAGTGACAAATTAGGAGTTACCAGGGCAACTGCAGGTAACAATTTATTCATACTACCTCTGGAACACATCCACCTTGCTAACGTGACTGGCTGATGTGTTGTGTGCAGTGCATGTATTTCCAAATTAGTAAGTAAGTCAGTCTTATAATTACCACAAAATTGCACCTTTCCCTCAAGTTTGTAAGACAAGGGAAATGTACAAAAATACCATGAGAAATAAGTGAATGTATAAATAAGTGAAAATTTTAATTTGCTTTACTTTTACAGGTCCATGCCTGGAAAATTCTCTGGTTTTAAGCTTTAACCTTCTGGTTTTAAAACAAGGCCAGAATTAGTATCTCTTAGAATCTGCATCAGTGAGAAATTAATCTTTCATCAGAACCCTCCCTCTTTGGAAAGATGTGAGATTTTCTGCACATGCTTCACCTGCATCTCTCACACTGAACTCACATTTTCAACAATCCAGTCCATCCTTTCTGTCAGAGCTTCCATGCCCTTGTCTCCTGGTTAATGCCATCACCTTCACTTTTTACAATTATTAATGCTGCACTTTGTGTACTTGTCTAGCATATAGGCACATTCTGTCATTTGCAACCTCTCAGTTGTAACATATAGATCTTCTCATCCTACTGATTATCTGTCAGACAGAGGGAAATGAATTGATGCTTCCTTCCACACATGAAGGAGATTGACACAATTGTTTTCCTAAAGCCTTGGAAAGCTCATGAAAACCATGATCCCAGTCATTCAGACAATACATCTTACTCCAGTATTTTATTTTTTTTCATGTTTATGAAGGTTTCAGCAACATCTGCATCTCTTCTGTTGTGAACTAGGTCATGAGATGCAGTCCTAAGTAGAGTCTCCTGCTAGCAACTTCTTAAGAAGCCCCTTTTCTCCTCTGCTTTTCATTGTTTAACCAGTCTGCCTAAAACACTGCATTAGATTGTCTCCATGGACCCACCACAGTCCCCACTGACTGCACAGGTTGTTCAGACCAGTGTTACCCAGCCCCCAACTCTGGCCTATCTCTACACCCACTTGTAATGGCAAGTGTTGAAATCTCAGAAATTGCAGTTTCCTAACATGAAAAGCCTGTAATCCTCACATGATGGATTGCACCCTGTCAAAAAAAAGTGTATTTGGAATAATTGGAGACTTCATAGTTTGGTATTGATCAATTACTTCTGCTGAGAGCATGAGCTGGAAATTTGAATACTACAGGCTGACCAAAGGTTGTTTTTAGGAATTTAGAGAGGCTTGTTATGGGTTCAGCCCTCATGTTTGATCTGTAAATGCTAAAAAGCTGTTCTGTTTTATTACACCATGGTCCCACCCCTCTCATGCAAGAACCATTCTCTGCACATCTAATTCTAACCAGTAAAGTAAATAAACTTGAACTTGGAATACTCTCAAGACCACTTGCCCATGTTTTCATAAACACTTAGGAAAGAACCCAAGTTTCTCATAGCTGATATTGAAGCCTCAGCTGAAATATTCCTTCTGGCCACCCCAAACTGGAGTTTCCTCCAGCCCACACTTGGAGAATTTTGGAACTCTGGAAGGTGACATGACACTCCAGAGGAAGCCATGAAGTCTTCTGGCACACAGAACTGCAAAACTCATTTAATTGCTTTATTTGTCATCTTTCTGGAGGTACCTTTTCCACTTTCCTCCTCTCTCCCTCCACCCCCTGCCCCAAATATCTCTTTGGTCATTGGCCATAAACAGTTGCATTTTCATGTTTTATCAGGCACAACAGGAGAGAAGCCTGGTTTCTATTTGAAATGGCACCAACTAACTACAAAATCACTCTACAAATTATATGATTGCCTGGTACTGAGCTACAGTTTAAATGATTATAAAAAATTAGTGGGTCACCTCACAGCACAGACCTATCTGCTCCCCAGGGAATGAAAAATTATGTTTAATTTTGATTTGCCCGAATTTTATGGAAGGCTACTCTCTTGCTAATGGTTGAGGCAATGGCAGCAGTTTGACAAAGCCAGATGTAAGACTTGTAGTCAGATCAAATCTTGACAGAGGGAGATTTTTACTTCTTTCCATGTTTCTGGGTGTTGTTTCTCTTAAATGTCACAAAATGTCTGTTTTATTGCCTGAGAATTTATATTCTGAAACAGTAAAACTCTGAGGGAAACCAGTGTTTGAGATTTTTCTGAGCTTGTTCAGTACTGAATTTCTTAAAATTATACTTAAATGATATCTAGGCCTGGTGCTGTCTTCTCTGCCAGGAGATGGGTCACCATGGAGGATCAGATGCTTAACTTACCCTGAGTAAAGGAAAAAATTGATTCAGACAGCTTTTTATCTACCTGTGGAGCATTCCTTAGAAGTCTTCAAAGGAGGAAAAAAAGGAAGTTTTAATGAGAAAATCTGTTAAATTCTAACTCTATTTTAAACATTCCCTATTTCTGTCTTTCAGGCTGGGTTTTGACTCTTCCATTTGCCAATGACAAGAGGTGAGATCTACCAAAAGGAAAGAGCTGTTGTGGATTTTCAGCATTTACATGGCTACCATCCCTTTTGTTCCACAGTCCCACAGGCTGTGAAATAATAAAGAGTCCTCAAGTGGCAACTTTTTCTCTCCTGAGCAGGAAGGTTGGAGCAGATGAAAAGACCACTGTGGTCCTTTCCAGCCTCCCCCAGTCTGGGACCCTGTGATCAGTTTCTACATGTTGTAGGAGATGGGGTTTAGGTGTTTAGCAGGATGAGGCTTTCCTGATTTGCATGCTGAGCCATAATCCAACTCCTTGGAGCTCTGAGCTGTCAGAGGCTGTGCACTCTGCTCCCCACTGATGTCCTGGGGGCTCCCAGGGCCCCAGCTGAACATCAGGGCTGTGTTACAGCAGTTCCCACCATGGTGTGTCCCATCAGGCCCAGAGTGGAAATTTTGTATGTAGCTAAAATGTCTGTGATGTCTCACCCATTGGATCTCTGGTAATTTTGCAGACTTCTGCAAACTTCTCTAATGTCTTAAAAATGTCCTCTTCCTTTTGTGTTGGACTGGGCTGGGACAGAAATGTTTGGGCTGGGAGCTGAAGGACAGCTTCTTTTCATCTCTACTCTTTGCTTGCAGAAATGACATTTTTAGCATATGGCTCCAAAGGATTTTGTTAAGTTTTCAATTAGTGGATTTGTAATGGATAGTTTGCATATGACATCACAGCTTGTTCCAGGCCAAGACACTGCTGTATGAGGTCATATTAAAAACCCTAGGCTGAATTCATAGTTATATGTTAACTCTTAAAAGACCATTATAGGAAAAGAACACTTTCCCATTAAAGTGCTGGCATTTCTTTGTCTCAGCTACAGTATTTGGTTTTGCAATCTCTCTGCCAATAAAACTCTTGTTGATATGTTTGCTGCAAGGTGGTTTACTATGAAAATATTATCTAATATCACCTAAAAGACACTGGGATGTCTGTGTATTAACACAGGAGATATCAATGCCTGCCTTAACCAGGAAACTATTGTGAAGAAATGTAAGTTCAGTGATTTCACAAACTTTCTGCTGTGTCCTTCCTGTTTTCTTTTGATTCATATTGTAAATGGTTTTCTTTTATTGTTTTTAATTTAAGGAACTGTTTGTGATTTGATGGTGTTTTCTGATGTTACCATGAGATGTCCTATGCTCTGGCTACATGAAGACATAAATAAGTGCAGTAATTGAAGATCAGTTAGTGAAGAAGTTTGTTCTGGGGCTTCTGCATCCACACAGCATGTTCTTTGAAGATTTTTCTTCTCCCAAGCTAAATGTCTACATCCCAGTCATGGTGTGTAGCTGTCCCAGGAAGCAGCTATTGGTTCAAATCCTTATGGTTAGCACTTGAAAATTAAATTCCAATTCAGTCCTCTCTGGATAAAGTTTTTTCAAATAAAGTGATCTTGCTGGGAAATAAAAAGACTGAAATATTTTAAAAAATGTTAAATTTGGAGAATTATTTCAACCAAAAGATAGAATTAGGATGACATTCTAGCATATAAAAGTATTTTATTTTATAGATGAAAACTTCCAAAATATGTTCCAAAATATTTCACCTTGGGTTGAAAGATGAAGCTGACCTTCTTTGTTTTGATTTGGTTTTGGTTATTTTGTTTGTTATTTTTGAATTCTTCCAAACAGCCAACAGCTTCTGTTTCAGATCTGTTTTTCACTGATTTCTTTTTTTTCTAAACCCCAAAATAGAAAAATCAATTTATTCACTTACTGTTTCTCATATGTTAAATTAATTTCAGATGTCAGATCCTAAATTCTAATTTTCAACAGGGTAAGGCTGTGTCATAATTTTCTGTAAAGGAGTTTTTGTAAGTCAAAGCATTACATAAATAAAAGGAATAAAGCTCAGACCATAACTGCTTTGTTGTTCTCATTACCAGCAGATTCTGCAATGTTTTAAAAGGATTCTCGTGCTCTGCTTGCGCTTCCAGCCCAAATCAAGAATTTCAGGCACTTGACAAACGTGGGGAGGAGTAAGTGGAAGTGCATGCTGGTGCTCCATCTGAAGCAGTTCCCCAGTTCCTGGGAATGGGATCTGATCTGGGTCAGGTCCTGCAGGGGCAGAGCCTCAGTGGGGAGCCCAGGGCTCTGCTGAGCAAGCCTGGGTGGCAGCAGCTCCCTGCCTGGCTGTTTGCTTCCTGCTGCCCTCCTGCCCTCCCTGGGGCTCCTGGGCCCTGCAAGAGGGACTGCCCTGCTGCCCGGGGCTCAGCCTGTCCCAGTGCATCCCCTTGGCCTTGGCAGCTCCTGCTGAAATGTCACCTCTGGAAAAGCTGGTCTGCTCCTGAGCGTGCCTCTGGAGGGGGGCTCAGGGCAGGGCTCAGCTGCTGGTCCCCTTCTCAGGACTCTCTCTGGCAGAGCCTGGATATTGGCAGCCTCAATTCAAGCATGTGAGCTCTTCTTTTTGCATCTGCAGCCTCTCTTTTGGTGTGTATTTTGGAAAGGTTATTTTGTAATTTACTGTACAAAGTACTGGAATATTTAGCAAGGAGCAGCTCCTCTGCTGTTAACTTGCAATCCCTGAACTGGAAATCAATCTAAAAGCTAATTCTCCCTGGTCCTTTAATATCTTCTACACTTAGAACAAGCTCCATTGTTAGAGGATATTGAAGTGCTTTGCCAGGGGGATGCTTCCTTTCTGAGGTATTACACAGATTTAGGTTTGAGGAGGTTGACTGATTTGTCCAATATCACAGTTTGGTGGCAAAATTTAGCTCCCAACCCCAGGTGCAACTGATAGTCTTTGCTATCTCTCTCAGGGCTTAGCTGATTTAAGTGAAGTGTCATAAAGCTGCATTATTTGAATGAGCTAATAATTCTGAACCACCCTGGAGTAGCTGGCAAATCTGCAGCAAAGAAAGAAACAAAGGGAAAACAGTTGTCACAATTTTACATCTGAAAAGAGATAAGGCAAACTGCACCAAGCTGATGAAATGGGTAAAATGGTCCTACAGCAGATTTTTACTGTGCAGTCCTGTTCCACATAATCCTTGCTCTTGGATTTTGTGGGAGCTGTTCCTGGATTTCATCTGCCTGTGAGGAGACAGAAATGCTCTGCCCTAGGGAGAACAATTGAAGGGGGAAAAGTGTTTCTTAAAATCCACAGTAAAAACCTCCCTGCTCTATCTAGAGCTCATTAGAGAGTTTAAAGAAAACTCAATGTCGTGTTTAAATGCTTTTCCCCCCTCAGTTTTATAGATGGTTAAATGGCACACAGGTTGTGCTGTCTCAGCCATCAAAAGCTAAGAAAGGAGGTTAAAAGACCCCAGGGATCCTTCACATTAATTACTACCACTGTCAGTTGGTGTGATACGTGTTTGGGCCTTTTAGAAAGGGAGAGTGTAATTTGTGCTTTCAGTTAGGGCTGAAACAAATCCTGCAGGTACTGATGGTATACACTCACGTGTAAAAATGACTAATTTGTTTACACTGAATTCTTGTAGTTAATCTGGGAAAAATTTATAGGAAACCCCTTCACCCTACCCCGATAATTCCAACTGAATTTTAGCAACCTGAATTGGCAGTCTGTAAAACTGTCTTGAATTAATTGGAAGCCTAATCCACGGAAATTAGCTAAAAAATGCATTATTCACTCCAGTGTAGCAGCAGGGAGGAGAAATGAAAGAAGCAGAGAGGAAAAGCAGAAGCAGCACCTAAGGCAAAGGGCTGTCATTTGAATTTCATAATCGAGGGTGAGACAAAGACACCTCTTTGTCCAAGTAAACCACCTTCTGAAAGGGGAAAGCTGAAGAAAACTCAGAACTATGCAGTCTGAGCATTGGGGCTGGTTGGATTCTGCATCTCCTATCATTTACAGTGGTGCACAAGAATAACCAAAGTGAAATGAAGTTTCTATAGCCCAGCAGCACAGTGTATGGGTTGCATTTGCCACTCAATGTAGTCTGCCTGCTGAGAGAGACACACTCAAAATAAAAAACTGGGCTGCACCACAGCAGCAGAAAGGCTGGTTTGGAATCCCTTTCCACACCTGCATCCTGCCCCACGTGGTGCCAAACCAAACAGAGACATTAGATGTGAGCTACACCTGGGTGTGTGCAGAGAAATGGCCAAGACTGAAAAGACAGAAATTTTCTAGAGGACATAATGACAATTAGCTTGACAACTGCTAATTATTTGGTGCTATGTAACAAGTATATCTCAGCAGGCCTGGGGAGTTTGAGGCTGCTCCATTGAATGGCCCAGCCCTGAGCAGGGCACTGCTGCTAGAACTGGCACAGCAAGGTGGGGCAAGGGCTGGCTGCAGGCTGGCACAGCTGGGCTGAGACAGGCACCAGGGCTCAGGGCAGGAGGGGGACTGGACCAGCTGCTGGGCAGAGAGGGGAAGGGTTAACCCTTTTTGTAGCAGAGAGGGGAAGGGTTAACCCTTTTTGTAGCAGAGAGGGGAAGGGTTAACCCTTTTGGTAGCAGAGAGGGGAAGGGTTAACCCTTTTGGTAGCAGAGAGGGGAAGGGTTAACCCTTTTGGTAGCAGAGGGGGGAAGGGTTAGCCCTTTTGGTAGCAGAGGGGGGAAGGGTTAGCCCTTTTGGTAGCAGTGAATTGTTAGATCAGACCAGGTGACATCTGAATCCCCATCTTAACAGTGCCCTACCCTTGCAGTTTCACTTGGCTGTGTTATGCCATCCTAAAGTCTTTTGCTGCTGTGTTGCACAGTGTTTATTCTTTCTTGAAAGATGCCATTCAGGCTGCCCCAGGAGGGTGCATACTTTGCCTAGAGAGTCTGGCACATAGATACATGTTTAGCTCAGAAATCCAGTGTTCCAAAAAAGGGAAATTATAGAGGTGAGGAAACCAAGAACAGAGAGGTTCACAGAAACACCAAGTCTGATTTTCACACTTCCCAGAAGCAACACAGAGAAAGTTAAAGCATGGTGCTGCCTTATTATTTTTAATTAGTATTGCATCCCCAACACACCATGACCTGCTTTTTGCTTTGCTACATACATGTTGCATGATGTGTGACCTCTCAGTGTTTGTTCCTGTCTAATTAATCCAGGTTTGACTGCTACAACCTATGAGTTGTCCACCAGCTTTGTACATGATATAACTCCTGGAGTTCTATTTTTTTTTTGATATCTAGACCCAATTGCTAAGGCAAGATTGAAATTCTGTTTTGTTTTTGGTTGTTGGCTTGGGTTTTTTTTTAATTGCTTAATGTGCTTGGGCAAATGAAGAACAGATTTTTGGGTGCCTTTCTGGTTATAAATTGTAATTAGGAAAACCTTTGCTATCTCCCAGAAGAAGCCTGCTGGTTACTGATATTGGAGTGTGTGGCATTTGTACTCTGATTTAATGAGAAGGCACATGCCAAATCCTGTACCAGGTACTTGGGTTAAACTTACACAACTTGGTCTGTACCAATTACTTGGTTTAAACTTACACAACTGAAGTTTTGTGCAGCATTTCCCATTCCAAGGGGAAATGATACCACAAAAGGATTTAATGAATTGTGTACCTGCAAGAGCAATAGAGCTCCCAAAATGCTTGGTCAACTGAACTGCTTGTCCTGTAAATGCAGCAGTAAAAGCTCTGCTGCTCCTCATTTCCTAAGCATGGCCAGAGCCTGCAAATCAGTTTTCACAGTGAAAAGGTGACATCAGACATAAATGGGAAACACGTGCAGATGTGGTGGATTGCAATTTCGGAATGCCTAGTTGTGATCCCATGGCTTTTGCATTAGTTTTGTTCATCTGAAGGCTATCAGTGACTTTCCTGGTACAGAATCAGACCCTAATTACTAAAACAGTGAGCTCAGCATGGCACTTGGAGATATGCTTCCATTGCTGAGGAAAGAACCTTGTCTGCTCTTTGATTTAAGTTCTGCTGGACAGTAAGATTAGCTCTTGATGTTAAGCTAAGTGAGTGGTTCATTCATCATTTATTTATATTTGTGCTCATAGCTTGAATCTGGGTTTTGGGGGCTTGTACTGGAGATTCTCTCTCATTCCAGGAGTTTTCCAGCCATCTGCATCTGGAAATAGGGCTGGGGAGCAAAGCAGGAGGTGATGGTGGTGTGTGCCAGCAGTGCTGCCCTGGGCTGTGGTGCTGTTCTCTGAATGCTCCTTCCCCTGCAGGGGTGGGATGGATGACCTGGGGAAAAAACAGATGGAGCCTCGTGCACTGGACAAATAAAACCACCAGAGGTCTGAATGTGAGGGAAGAACTGCTAATATGGGTGATCTTGTGGGACTTTCCCTGTACCCTGGAAAAAACGGAGCCCTTTTTTTGAGAAGATCTGCAGAATAAACACTGAGGTTTCTTGTCTCTGTAAGGAAGTAACAGCAGTGACAAAGCACAGCTAATAAGGGGAACAAAAAGAGATAAGGAAAGGTGAAGTAGTGAGACAGGGAAAAAAGAGGGTTGAAAGACAAAAGGTGAAGAGGGAGAGAAAGGTATCAGATTTCTTTTGGCATTCATCTGCTCTGTATATAGAGTTTGAATATATTTTCCAGAAGAGGATTTCCCCTTGCATTTGCAATTCAAAGCTTCTAGCAAATTCCACTGTTTCCCTTGGCACTTCTTCAGCCTCTGTGGATTTTCCAGTTCTGCTTTTTAGATGCAGTGCAATTGTCAAACTGTGCAGCTTTATTTTTTTCTTCCCTGGAGCAACGTGGCTTAAGGTGTACTGTGGCATTCCTCAAGTTTTTGGTTCAAAAACTGAAAAAGTGCAGGGACCTTGTTCCCTTCTCTTTAAAATTTAATTCATGGATGGTCTTTAGGGCTACTTGGATATTTGACAGTGTTTCCTGTCTTTCTTCACTTGCATGAATAAGTGGATAAAAAGATTTGGGATTTTGCATAGTATGGGTAGCTGGTGATGTGCAGCTATTATGTTCAAGGAAAATACCAGTAATGGGGTGGCTGGGACAGGCTCATAAAGATAAATACTATCAAAGGGGATGATGTCCTTGGGATCATATGTAGAGAAATAGACACTTGCTGCATTGCTGCCTTGGGAGCAAAAAGAATTCTAGCCCACATTGCAGCTATTTCCATCTGCCCTGGATGCCTACCCCAAATATTGGTTTTAGCCAGTCAGTCTGAGATCACATCAATAAGAGGATAACAAATGTTGCCTAACAGTGAAGAGTACAGATGGTTGTTTGCTTTATTTTTACTTCTCCTAGTGTATAAAATTAATGATTTTTAACAGAGCTTTGCTTTACATGCACGCTGTTAACAAGCTCAGAACATTTCATATTTGTCAAAGCAGGACTGCAAATAAAACTCTGATCACTGAAGCCTGGCTATCTGGAGAGAATCTTCATGGTGGAGGGCAGAGAAGTAACTAACCTGTGGCTCTTCAAAAGCCCACATGCAGTGAAGATGTGTTAAGAAAGTGAAAATTGTTTCAACTTGCTCTCAGGTGAAGTAGGATGCTGCTAATGCATCCATTACACACGTGCAATAAGGGCTTCCCTAATCACTGCTGTGTTGGGCTGCTGAAAGTATTTGGGGTCAGCTGCAGTAATGGCTAATTGTATTTAGAGGCCCAGCAGCTCCACCAGGCCAAGGGTTTCAAAGGACTGCATGGGAGAATTCTCTTCACAAGAGGCCCCTTTTAGACCCTCTCCAGGTTTGCAGCTCCTTTCCTTTTAGCACACATTCTGGGAAAGCACTTTTATAATCCTGCTTTAGAGTTATTGCAAGTGAATGTGGTGATGGTTCAGTGAAAAAGCATGAAAACAGTAATGGAATTTCTTTCCTTTTTTCTTCTTTCTTTCCTAATAGGCCCTTTAGAAAGTCAGACCATATGTGTAGAAGCCTTATTAACTAGAGGCCAGGTTTAGAAAGAACTGTGGTAAATTACTGAGATGAATTTGAAAATAAACCTAGAAAATGCAGATTTGAGCTCTAAATTAGTACCTTAAAAAAATAATCAGACCTATAATTGCTTGGTGTCTTATGACATTTCAAATAATGTGTGGTATAACTCTTATGAGACTGAAACTTATTAGGTAGAAAAAAAAAAGGAAGGAAATTATTAAAATGCTGCATATTTCACTTTGTAAGAGCTTTCTTAGGAGAGAACTGTAGTTTTGCATTCTGTGCATTTTAATGCATTTATTGCAGAAAATGTGTTTGGATGATCTACATGTGAAATACATAAGAGCATTAAACTGTTTTAGGTAGCTGAAACTTAGAGGAAGCTGAGGGTGGAGGGAGAAGGCATTTCTTCTCCCTCAGTGCAGAAGGCATTTTAAAAAGTAATTCTAAAATATATTTGGTTTGCAAAATTTTCTGTTATTCCAAACTTTTTGCAGGCATGTGCGTTGTAGGGCTGTATTTTTGGTTGGTTATTTTTTTTTTTTTCCTAGCAAGTAGAAAGGATGAAGAACTCAGAGAAACAATGGAAAAATCTTATGAAGAGTTTTATTCCCAGTTCAAAAAAAGGGACTCTGTTCAGATATGATCTTAATTTCCTGTGGATTAAATGACTTTTGTTCAAAGGTCTCTAAAACCTATAATTTTCACCTTCTCATTCATTAGCTGCTCCCTCTGTGGAAGAGGGAAGAGAAAAGCTATTAATTCCCTATTTAGATCACATGGATGATTATACCATAATCTTGAGTGTAAATGTGGTGTATTCCAGAACAAGTGTGCACTGCATGTCCAGTGTGGCTGTGTTCTTTGGAAAGATCATATTTATTGTTTTCCCCCCCAAACTGCTGTTAGCTACAGCATGGTCCAGCTGGTTGAAGCAATACCTTTTCTTTATTTTCCATTAATAGCCTTTTCAGATTTGCCTGTGAACCTGAAAAATCTTTTGACAGAAAACCTGCATAACAAAGTTTGTAGAACTGAAGTGTATCTTTAAAAAAAACTTGTTTTTTTAAATTCATTACTGAGTTAAACGTTGCTGTTATTACTGACATCTCTTGGAAATTGCCAAATAGACCAGGTTTATGGAAAGTAATTTGAGAATTATCAAGAAGGATAGGAAAATTTTACATATTATACAATTTCTCTTAGATATTATAAAGTGCATGTTATTCTTCTAGGTTATAAACTCCTTATATTTTCAATTTCTTAAAAAAAATCTGATTTATCATGTTATGGTTTTTAGATGGCTGCAGAAGGATGATGTTGGCTCTTACATTTACATGTAATGTGTAAATTACTTGTGCACATGTCCCAGTGGGTCAGTGTGGAACTGACGTGTGTACTTTGCCTTAGATTTTCTGAATGTTTCTGCAGATGATGAGTAAGAATTTGAAATGTTTTTGCACTTAAGGATTTGGAAAAAAAAAAACAAACCAGAAATTGATAAACATGTCTGAGATGGCAAGGAATATCTGCTTTATTTTTTTATTTATTTTGGGAGTGCCCCTTAAAGCCTGGACTGGTAACCTTTCAGGCTGAGAGGGACTCTGCCACTGTTTCACTCCATGTGAAACAGCAGCCTTGTAGTGATAAAGGATTCTTCTTTAGCATCCTTGTCTTGGAATGCATCTGAGTCCAAATATCATAAATTACAGAAAATGACAGCTTTTTATTGCATAAATTAATTTTAGGTGTGTATTTTTGCTGTAATAAAAGGCAGTGTTTATATAGAAATGTATTTTTCTCTTATCTTGATAGTTTACTGGTCATGCTAATTGAGCACAGCTCTGTTTCTTGTGGCACCACACAAATTAGTTGGAAATTCTGCTGTGAATTAACACAGGTTTGGCTACAGATGGAATGCAGGCAAGCCATCATCATTATTGTTTAAACCTATTAATATTTACAACTGTTGTTTTAAATCAGATTTGTTTTTAAGTAGCATGATTGCAAGAATCCTTTTGTGTTTCAGAGATGAAAGAAAATGAGTGAAGAGTCAGTTGTTGCATGATTAAAAAAAAAATAACAACAATGAGAGATTGCCACAGAGAATCTCTGCTCTAAGATTTCAGTGATGCTTGTGGAAAAAGGTGGTTTCCATGATTACTTTTGTAGAATTATTAGAGAAAATCCCAGTGGAACTTATTGCCTGAGCTGCTGGAAAAATGGATGGATTGAGTTGTTTGTTAGGTGTGGACTCACAGTGTAAAAGTCTCTTGCTTTCTCGGTTACTTCTAGCTTATCTTAATCAGGACACTGATTATTGAGCTCCCAATTTAGTCTGAATCTCTTTTTGCTCTCTCCTAGATGTGGCTGAATCTGTTGTAGCAATTTCTTTTTTTCAAGCAAAGTCTGATTATAACTGTGGGCTAAGGAGCACGTTCCAAGGCCTGGGGCTTTTGGAGTCCCATGGGATTTGCAGCTGGTGAGATAATGTCAGGTTTGCAAACAGCTGGACACAGCAGGAAGTGAGGTTTGGCATTGCACAGATATCAGGTGATGAGATTGTATAAAGCCCCACCATTCTGACCATCAACATGTACATTAGCTTCTGCACTTGATATTTTTTCATGGACTCAGTAGAAATTCTCCTCTGTGCTGGTCTTGTTTGTATTTTACAAGAAGCAGAGAAATGACTATTGAAAAAAATAAACAAAAACAAACAAAAAACAATCCCCCAGGCTATAGCTCCCAAAGAGATTCTTCTTTTCTTAAGAGTGGGTTTACTGAAAGGGTAGCACTTTGTGTATGAAATGTATTTTGCTTTTTCATTAGGGCTCCAATTAAGTGGTAGAATTGTCATTTTTTGCCTACTGGGCAGAGCTTTGCTTATGATTTGGACACTTAAGTTATTTTCCTTTTTTCAACTATGAAATTCCATCCTCTGAAGTGGAATATTGATAAAGTGAGAGGGGTTACTCACAGATCAAGTACATCTCAGCAGGCTGTCCATGCTTTCTATAAGCTTTGATTTGGGAGTGATTAGTGCCATGTCTGGCAAACTAATGCTAATTTAAAACCCCTTCTGTTCTTGACCCCAATTCTTAAGAGTTGATGGAAGGTACCTGTTGCAACAACTGTGTTTGTAGTGCAGGCACACACACATTTAGAAAAAATTCTGAGCACCAATCAGCAAGTAAACAACTTCTGGTCTTGTCTGATTGTTGCCCATAAAGAGGTTTATAAAGGAGAAAGAAATGAGGCTTCTGAAAGCCTTGGCTGATTAAGAGCTCTGTTCTTTGTATAACAGCAATAAATACAGGACTGCCTAAAATTAGTCACTTAGCTAGTCCTGGTGCTGGCATTTGAAACTTCAGGACACTTTAAGGTCAGAGGCTTCAAAGGTGAAGTATTTGGTAAATAAAACTGCTGTTCAGTATTAAAATATCAGAAATGTAATAGTGAAACAACAGGACAGGGTTCCCTGGACTTGATGGGATTAGCTACTTCATACAGGCTGTATGTGAATCCCTTCCTTTTATTATTTTAGGGAGTAAAGTCCTGTTTGACAGTTTTGCTTCTGCAGGATTTTTTTCATGATGAATCTCTAACATCTGCCATTCAACTTGTTTCTGCCTGGCCAAGAAATTGCTAGGAATTCTGCTATGTTAGAGTAGTTACATCACTGCAGAGGGAAGATTGCTGAACTTGCAAGCTACTTGTTTCTGCTGTGCAAGCATTCAATATTTTGCATGATAACTTAATAAATTTTGTTTCTGTTTAGAGAGATGAGCCTAATAATGAAACAGATATTTAAAAGTTATTTTTAGTGAACATTTAATATGACAAGGGCAAGTTTCAGGCAGGTTAGTAGGAGGTGAGAAGTTTGCAATGTCCTGAGGCATCCACTTCTACTGATCTCTCATACGTGATTAAATTGCTGTTTCTAGATGTAAATCTTGCCAAATAGCTGCTGGCTTTTTAATATAAATTACCCAGATGTAACAGGGCAGAATAGACCTGATAAGCTGTATGAAGGCACAGTGCAAGTTGCTTATGCTCTTCTCCTGGCTAATTGCTTCTATTCACTGCTTAGCAAGAGCTCGCTCCTGTCTTTTTACTGCTGTGAATTGCTTTGCACATAAGCAGCCAGAGCTTAAGGGAGATTTTTGTAAGATGCAGCAACAAACTTTTGCTTCTATTCTTTGTCCTGTTTTTATTTATTTTTAAATGCAAGACAGAATTTCTGTTCCTTAACCGTGGGGTTCTTTTCTGCTAGGCAGGCTTGGCTGATGTGTGGATTCATGGTCTCACTTGTGAGGCTGTGGAATAGGAAAAAGCAGAGTAGCAGGCAGCAATGGCAAGTGACAAGCAGTTTAAGCAGAGGGGCAGAACAGCTGGAGAAGAAATGGAGCTGCTGTTCTGCATCCTGCTGTGTGGGAAATGTGGTGACACAGGAGCGAGTGGACAAGTACAGCACCTTTCTGCAGAATCTTGCTGTGTGAGTGCTTTTGCCTGTGACCTTCTCCCTGCCATTTCTTTGGAGGGGTACAGAAAGGGACAGTGGGCATGGGGCAGAAAGAAAGAGCTATTCTCTCTGCTATGGAAGTCTGTAATTATTTCCTTCCCCCCCACCATGATGGTGGTGCATTTTTAAAGGTAGCTTCTCCCCTCAGGGAAACAGAATTAAGTGCCCAGCTTGGTCGTTTATTGGAGGTGATCTTGGAATGTATGGCAGCTCTGAGACCAGGCATTGTGTGCTGAAGCTGTTTAGTCATTATGTCCTGTAATCAGAGGTAATTGCCTTGGGTGCTGTAGTAGGGCCATGTGAAACTGGGTAAACACAAACCAGCCTAATAGAACTTAGGTTAGTATGAAAAATTAAAACATAAGGAGAATGCATTCATGGCAACTTTCTAACTCTTCCACTCTGCCTTTTCACCTCTGTCCTGTTGCTCAGTGCTCTGAGGAGGGTGTCCCTGGCACCCCCTTGTCCTGTTTGCCTTCCCCCTTCCTGGTGAGGTCAGGAGGAAATGGCAGCTGCTCTTCCTCTTGGGGCTCCCAGAACGTGCTGGGGGTGAATGCTGCCAGTCCTCTCAGGAGAGGGTGCTGAGAGCAGACTTGTGCTGGTGACAAGCTCCTTTCTATGCCTAGGGAGCTGTACACAAACTTCCTGCTGTTTTCAGGCTTATTCAGCAGCAAAGTGAGGCAGGGGGACTGTGGCAGCACTCGTGGCAACTGAGCAGCTGGCTGGGGACTGCAGTTTGCAGGAGTTTGACCCTAAACATTCTGTCAAGACCAAAGTGACAAGTTTGAACCCACAGATAGCAGTGAGGCTTTGCTTTGTTCCTCCCTCCTTTACTACAGCCTCTTACCTGTATCCTCTCTGGGACATGGGTATCAGTACCAAATTTGAAACACTGAGTTGTCAAAACCAATCTTGTTGTCTATATTTTTTTTTTTTTAATCTTTGGTGGCTTTATGTTACACAGTATTTGTTTTTATTAAGATTCGTGTCACTTGGGTCTGAAAATGAATCTGAAAGAAGTCTGTGCCCGTTTGGTGTGTGTGCCTCACTGCTCTGTACCCCAGCACAGCTCTCCCAGTGATATCTCTTATTTCTCTCCAGCTTTTGCTGGCTCTCTCTGAAACAGGGCACTTTTTAAAGGCACATCTCCCATGAAGTCACACTTTCCAAGCTCATCTTCCTGCTCCATACTGCAGTTCTGGTTGGAAAGAGGGGTTGAGCTTGGCTGGTGTTGTATGCAGGGGACATGAGCAGCCAGCAAACCCAGGTCCAGGCTCTGTGGTCTTTACAGCCCCAGCCCATGGACTAGAACAGGCAGGAGGGCCAGCCCAGAGTGAGGACTGACAGATCTGAGAGGTTGGTGTGGGAGAAGCATGGCACTTTTATGATGGCTGGAGCATGCATGTCTCTGCACAGAGCCTGAACTCTGTTTTCCTGCTGAAACATGTCTGGGGATTGGAATGTGTGTGTGAATAAACACTCTGATCCATGTTAGTTGTTTCTAATGTGAGCCACTTCTTAAAGAGTGATCTGGGAGACAAACACACACTTAGAGAGGTGCTCTCTGCTGTTCCTTTTGAAGAAAAAAATTTCCATGTCCTGCCCTCCTTTATCCCCAAGAACAAACTCAGGTGAAAAAGTCTTTAGTTGCTATAAAGTCCTATCACAACCTTGTAAAACAAAACCCTAAGGCCCTTCTGTTATCATCTCATTAGAGGCTTAAATGAAAGGAAATTGAGAGTTAAGGTTGTATCTGGCTGAGTCATTGTCTCAGACCAATATATGTGCAAGCAGATGTGGAATACTTTGTGTTTAAGGTTCAAATGCTCTGAGCAATTGAATTATTCAGTTCTTAAAGGTGTATGGGAAATACACTAATAAATATTGGCCATAAGGGTAGCATAGCCCTGGGGTGGAGGTGCCAATAGCCCTGTATTTATCCTCTTGCCAATCCTCAATAACCATCTCAGGATCTCTGTAACTATTCAGTATTCCTATTGAAATAAGTTCTGTTTAATTATAGCTGAATTCTGGTCTTGGTCTCATGAGTGTTCATGTTTTCTGGAGGATGGGTTTCAGTTCTATTCTCTCACCAAAGATATTTAATAAGTATTTAAAACAGGACTTCCTCTGGCTATGGTGTAAGTTGGCCCTCCAAGTGCAATGTGATAAAGAATTAGTGGAGAAGACAAAACCCCAGGACATCCTTTCAGGTACAGGGAGAGGAAAGGCTTTCCCTGAGCCTCCTTTTATGCTGGCAATGTGGGTTAGGAGAATTTGTATGTAACCCTTGACTTTTAATCTGGTTGGCTCTGTACACCTCAGAGGTGACAGTCTGAAGGAGTCTAAAGTGCTTTAGGCTGTGTTTATTTTAAGGAAAATGTGCATTTTATTTGGGCTACACTTACACACTGATAGTGTGTGGCAATTTCAGTTTAAAAATTTGAGATGATGCAAAATCAGCCCCTCTTTTACAGCTTAATTGAGTTGCATGAGGTTCCTTGACAGAAAAACAGAGTTGCCAGTATTCTGCATTTCACTGCTGTTGGCCTGTACTTGGGGAATAATATGTTCATGAAAACTAGAAAGAAAAGAGGCATCCCACACAATCATCACATCTCACAAACTGATCCTCCTGCAGTGTCCCATTTTATTCATGCACCCAGTTCTTACATTAAAAGCAGACAGGTACTGCTGAGGAAGGGTGTTTTAGGGTACTGTGCAACCACCTTTTCCCATTTCTGTGCTCCTCTACCTGGGAGTGTGGTCTGAGCCCCTGCCAAAGAGGGCGTTGGGATTCCTGTCCCCCTCCCAACTCCCCCAGGGAAAATGCCTGTCCCCATTCCCAGGATCTGCACAGGAGGTGGGAAGCTGATGGGAATTTTTGTGTGCCCTGCAGAGTGTCTGTGCTTCTATTTCTGACTGACAGCCGAGATGAATTATTAGAATTTGTTGTGTAAGAAAGTGCAGATTACTTTGTGTGCAAATGAGACATGAACTGCCTTAATTAAATCCCAAGAACTGATTTATTTAGAAGAAACCCCAAAAATGCTGAAATTTGCAGGGTCATAGTCATAAGGAAAAAATGTGTGATTTGTTTAAAAAAAATACACCAAACAAAACCCCAATTGTTTTCCCTAAATTGATTGCAAATGTGCAAGTATAAGTAACATTTGGGTTTCTTTAACAAACTCCCAAGTGATTCAGCAGTTGCCAAGGTAACAGTGCTACTTTTAATAACAATAAAGATAGCATATAAAACTTCCACACATTTCATTGTCTAAGATAATGCTGCACTAATGCTGTAATAACATTATTAGAATGTACTTTCTTTTACCCATTGAGAAGCATGTCTGGTTCATGAATTGGCTGTACAGTAGCATCTATCACACTGGGGTCTGGGCTCATCAGGGCTCCTGGATACTGCAGTGAGGTGAAGAAATAAAAAAGGTTTTTGTTGCTCCAAATCCATTTTTTAGAAAGACCTTGTTGATTTTTGCTTTTTGAGGTTGTCACAGTAGCCTGTAGTTGCCCTTTGTAAGTTAGCTGAATATTACTGATCTCTTCAATGCAAAAGTATCAGTATAAGCAAGTCCTGCAGATAGTCTTCAAGACCAAGCTATATCTCATAAAACATTGAGGATACTCTTCTATTATTCATGGGAAGATGTGCATTACTAAAGAAAATTCAGGGTTTAGTACTAAAATTTTGTTGTTCTTGCCTGCTTTAGAACTGCCCTGTTCAAGTCTAAATGGATGCCTTCTGTTGTGCTTTTTTTTGGTTCCCCCTCCACCCCTCTTGAAATTTGAGCTTCTAGAGAACTTTGGCAGACAGCTCACTGTGGTTACTCTGCATATAAACTCCTAGGTCTGGGTGGATTATTTGCATTCTGAATATTTGACCTCATGTTTCATTCTCACTGAGTTTTTCACCTCTCTATCAAGGTTTTGGCACTTCACAAAGGAGAGAAACCTGTTTCCCTGCTTACTTCTGCAGTCAGATCTGTGATTTTTGAAGATAATTTTTCTTCTGGTCTCTGTAGTGGTGGCAATGAATCTTTTTATTAAAAGGCAGAAAAAAGATTCAAGTGCCCCTTACTGGACTTGTAGACTGTTATTTTCTTCTTAAAAAACAGCCCTCTTTCAGCTTTTTAATATTTTAGTTTTGAGGAAATTGCATGAGTAGCTGTAGTCAACTGTGTGCCTCCATCTGGGCTTCTGGTTAATGCTATGTTGGTCTAAAGGCAGGTTATTCTAAATTTAAAAAAACAAACAACCCCCCCTCATGGGCTGAAGACATGAAATGTGGAGGGAGGAATCACTTGCCCATTTATCATCTTTGCCAGTACTGACTCCCTTGGTTGGTCATCTCTCACCAACACTTATTGACCTTGGGGAGGTCCATTAAATGACAGTTTCTGTCATCTACAGAAGTGTCAAGTTCAGTGCAACAATAGATTTTTGAATCTAACAGTTACTGAGAATTGTGGAGTGCTCCCAGTAAATGCAAGTGTCACTCCATTCTTTACAAAGAATCCAGTTATTTCCAGGACATCTGCCTGAGCTGCTGACTGAGGCCTCCAAACCAGCCCTGATGTGGACACAGGGCTCTGGACCAGTGTCCCTTGCTCAGCTGGGGACCTTCTGAAGGTCTTGAACAGATCTTGGAGCACCCAGGGCCCAGAGGAGGGCATGGTTTTGGATGCCCATCCTGAGATGTCACAGAATATCTTAGAGCTGAACATGATGTCCAGGGACATCTTTGTCCTAATCCATGCTGCTGGCAGCACTGGAAACCCTGCTATGCTGCAGATGTGAGATCTTTAGTACTAGCTCTCTTGTGCAACATAGCTAGTGTCTGTAATGGAAGGATTGGATACTTCAGCATGAAAGCTGTGTGTTTAAATTTGTATTTTTAGCTTTGTCTAAAGGTTTTCATTACATGAAATGAGAGGCTGCTTTATCTGATGTAATTTTATGAGCATATTTTATCCACGACAGCATCCATTACTCAATATTTACCTTAGATAAGCTAAGTTAGGGAGAAAATTATCCTGGAGCAGAGAGTTTGCTGAAGACCTCTTGACCCAGTGAAATCTTCCTTTTATTTGGCCTATATGCAGGAGTCTGTTCCAACTTGATTTTGTCAGTCAGATTCTTTTTTGCTTACAGGAAGGTGCTTTGGGGCAGGGATTGTCTTTTCTGGTGTGCTTGCACAGAGCTTAGGACAGTGTGGTCCTTGTCCCTCGTGGGGCCATCTAAGCCATGCTGTAAAGCAGCCAATGGCTGGCTGAAGTTGAGAAGCGTCTCTCAGGAGCTTATTTACTTATTTCTAAAGAATTATATTTCCAGGCAGGTAAAGGAAGAGCAGAGCAGTGGTGACCATTAATCATTATTATTTTGTCCATGCTGCTCCAGTCTATGAGAACAGACTGGAGCAGGGAGTATAACTGACACAATTTACTGGCTGAAAAACAACAATAACAATTTCATCTCTGGACAAGATAAAGAGTTTATTTATCTTTTCACCTTTGTTCTGTCAAAACTTATTTTTAGGATAAGTATCTGGTGGGCTGTACTTTAAGAAGTGCAGAGCAGTTTTTCCTTCACAACAGGCTTCATTCCTTAGGATTATAGTAGAGAGTACTTGTGCTTTAAAAAAACCCCTCAACAAAACACTCTCTAAAACAAAACTATCTCACATTCTGCCTCTCTGTCCAGGCATGCATACACTAAAAGTGAAAATCTGCCATTTCCAGATAAATTGGTTGTCTAGTGGCCAAAGACTGATGTAATAACAGACTGATGGATTCAAGATGTAATTTTCCCCATCTTTATGGCTTTAATGTTTGGCTGGCATTCCTCCTCCTGTTATCTGGTTTTACCTCAGTGCAAATATTGATAATATTCCTTGTGTGAGAGAGTCAGTCCTTTATTTCACTGCAGTTGTCCATTCTTCCTTTATTTCAGTGCAGTTCTCTGCTGGGTGTGTTAACTCAATGGAGTCTGTGGCTTGGTCCTAGCCTGCAGCAAAAAAGAAAATGTGTTTTAGCTTCCTTTGGCATTTATTGGTAAGGAAACAAGTGTTTTAAAGTATTTTGAATTGTCTGATTCTCCTTTGTCAATTTGCAATGTGCAATTCCTGTGCTCAGTGCTCACCTTCTGAGCAATGGCCTCAGTCTTTCCTGCTCTTTGCTGAACACATCTGGGAGTTGATCTGCTGAGGTGTCACTGGGTATTTTATCTCCTAATGTTTATGCTGGTGATCAGCACCCTGTCTGCCCCGGGCAGACACTCCACATCTCACTTTGAAATGCAATGAAATGTCTGGACCCAATCAAGTGATGCTGGAAATAAATGCTCAAACAACTCAAACAAAGTCTTGGAGAAAAAGGGGCTTGGAGGGCCAAGAGGGAAAGGTTTAAATCGGTGTCAAATGAGTTTTACTGAGTTTTACTTGGATTAATGGGCTTCTGCAGATTCATTAGTGGGTCTGCCAGTAGGATGCTGCTACATTAAAACACAGGCCTGCCCAGCCTTGGAGGGAAAAGCAGAAAGAAGCCTAAATCCAGTTAAGGACTGAGTTATCACAAACCTTTGTCTTTGCCTAATTAGGAGTAGCACTGGACTAAGGGTGTGTTTAAAACTTCCTGATGAAACTGTATGCTCAGCAGAAAAAAAATAGTGGGAATTACTCTAATTTTAAATTATAGGTGGCTGTGAATGGAGCACTGATACTATTTAGATGTTTTATTATGGATGATATAGTAACTTATTTGAATTCAGGATAAGCTTAGGTGATATTTTGATCAAGTTTCATTCAGAGATGATACTGTTTGGGAGCAGAGCTGGAAAATACTCTCCTTTTATTTTTCAACTGCAAATAAATGTGCTACTCTCAGTGGCTGCTGTTCACTGCTTTAGTCACAAACATGTTTTGTTTCTTTTCAACATGAACTACTTGCTAATTGATCTGCTGTCTACCCTTTGTGGTGGATGCCTTTTCACTTGGCTCACAGCATATGACTTTTTAAACCATTTTAAGTTAGCTTTTTTCCAAGCCATTTTAAGTTAACTTTAAATAGATCCTGCATCTTGTGGCATACTGATAGCTGTAGGACTGTTCTTGTTTGGAAATCCTTCAAATCCCCCATCACCACCTTACCAATCACTAACAAAGAGCAGCACAAGCCAATGCTTGTACCGTTGGAAGCACTTGCTAACAATTGATTCTAGAGTTTGATCAGCTCCATCAAGCAAATAAAATTTGCACAGATCAGTGGAAGATAGTTGTTTTTATTAAAAAGATTCAATTGACTCTTAACCCACCTAAGCTGTTGTGTGCCAAAGAGATTTAGAGCCTCATGATGAAAGCTTGAAAGGGCTGATTATGACAGCAGCCGACCCCTTGTGCCTGAGAAGTTCATTAGAAGGCAGGATGAACTGGTCACAGGGTCCAGACCTGTGCTGGGAGCAGGAAGTTGATGTAATTCAGCTTTCATGGTGTCGGAATATGGAAAGAGGAGGGTGCTGAGAGGTGCTTAGTATGTGTAGACAACAAGCTACTCAAGGCTGCAAAGTATTCAGGAGCAAAGATAGGGTTGAAAAAAACTGTCTAGCAAGTTAAGATGTCTAAGGCTCATTATTGCTGTCACTGAGTGGTTTAGTCCTATTTTTCAAGGTTTCTTAGAAAATATTTTCTATGGCATGCCATGCATGGTCGTGCCAATTGCCTGAGAGAGAGCCTGGGACTGGAATATGTAGAGTTGTGAATTTTGTCTGATCATAAATCACTTCACTGAACATGGTGTGGCAGTTATTGACGAAGATCAAAGATCTTTGGCAACTGTGTGTTGTTTCTGCCAGTAGGTTTTTTTAGTAATGTTATAAATTACCTTTTAAAAAAATTGGAAAGGAATTAAGGATAACCATTCCCAGTGATTCTCAGAACACCATTTTGTCTTTGACTTGGTAGTCATGTAAAAACTATTGTACAGGCATTTGAGAATGCAACTTATCCAAGGAAATTGTTCAGAAAAACATTGCTTTTAAATACTTGAATATGGTAAAACTAGGTAACTAGAGATTTTTGTTACAAAAGTGGTATTGATTGGGGTAATACTGTTACTATTATTTATTGTTAGTGGTTGAAAAAGCAGCTTGGAAACATTAAACTGTGGGAGCAAATAGATTCATTCAAAAGAAGTCTGAGATTTAGAATGGAGATGCAAATCTGGCTGGATTTATAAGTCTTACTCAGGAAATGGGAACTATAGGACATTAGTATATGCCATACAAGATAACCACATTTTCTGGAAAAGGAGGTAATGCAGAAACAACATCTGTGGTAAGACTCTTTGCTGTATCTGTTATGGTCTCCCTTGCATTATAGGTAAAGAATTTCAATGCCAGTGATGAACTTCAAGTAAATAAAAAAAAAGCAGCAACCCCTTGGGTAAGTGGAAGGCTGTCTTTTCTCCAGTGGCCTCTCTGAGACCACAGGAGGCAGGAGGTCATGACAGCTGGTCTGATTTCAAGGTGCCTTTTCTAGCTGTGGTGGACAGCTGCTTGACTTTGGCTTGGGGAGTTTTCTCTAAGGAATGAATGGACAGATAATCTGGAAGGAGAGGGAAAAGTGATCTGCTGAGTGCAGTCAGAGGAGAGGTTTTTGGACTGTGGTACGTGGTGGGTAAGGAGTGGCAGGAGAGGGAATTAAGAGTGAGGAGCTTGTGCAGAGAGCAGGGATCCCTCAGCCCAGACTCAGGCATAAGAGGAAAGGCTTTTGAAGGATTAGAATGTGCTGGGGAGAACTCAGATTCTGTTGCTTGCCTTCAAATGCAGGAAATGGCCAGAAAACTTTTTTTTAATATTGTCACTTTATTGTCACTTTAAAATTCAGTGTTGCTTTTTGGTGGAGTTTCGTGCTGATGACATGGAAAAATGTTGCATTGCTTGTTCTTTCTTTGTGTGACCCTTTGTGAAAGTGTGTCTATGGATTTTTTTCTGTGAGTGTTATCTTTTGCAAGCAGTGTTGTCAAGCCAGCTTGTCATGTTGTTAGGGAATTTTGGACTGGATGGTGGATCATACTGGTAATACTTCTGGATTAAAACCCTTGGGATCTGACAGAACTGAAACATGTTCTCTCCATTTTCCTGCTCAGTCTACAATTATTTGCATGTTTTGACTTTTCTTTTTGTGTGTGTGTGTTTTATTTCTTTTTTTTCTCTTGCTCAGGAGCCCCCTGGGCACAAAACAGAGTGCCACAGACACAAAGTGTGCTCTGTGGCTGTCTCCAGCCTGTGATGTTTTCCCCAGGCTGGAGAGCAAGGCAGTGTCCCTGCACTGCACTTGTGGCAAGGCTGTGTCTTGCTGGCATTTCACAGATGAAAAACCATCCTTTGTCCTTTATTCTGAGCTCAAGAGACTTGGTTGGCTTTTTTTCCCCTTTAAGAGGAGAGTTGAGCAAACCCTCAATGCACCTGAACTCCCAAGATGGTGATAATTTTCCTTCATTGGTCTGGTTGATATGGCATTCAGTATTTTTTTCTCCAATATTCATTCCCCAATAGAGTAAAGTTCTTGCCATTAAAAGGCTGCATATTCCATTGGAGAGTTGGTTTCTTCTAGGCAAAGGGTGAAATGGAATTTAGACAGAAAACCAGTAAAGAGCTTTGAAGTGTGTCTAATGAAGTGTGTGAAAGATATATTTTTACTTACACTTTGAGTAAACCAGATTTGAACTTTAACTTTCTGCTTTTTCTTTTTGACATTCAGATCAGAAGGACGGTGAGATTACACCAAAATACTTTTGAGTATTTGTTATTCCAATTTTTCTTGAAAGACTCGTACTGTCAAGAGTATTTGTGTGTGAACAGTTTTGCTTTTCTTTCACTTGAATGGAGGATTTTGTTTCAAAGGCCAGCACAAGTAAGACTTGGGTATCTTTTGGTGAAGCATTATTGAAATTTTTTTTTAGGAAACAGCATGTCTTACTTTCATTTTCTGTAAATAAGATTGCCAGGCTATAGGAAGAAAAATCTGGGCTTTCAGTTTAAGGAGCTCTTTATTGCCATAAAACTGTACACCTATAATTATCAACCAGTGTTGTAGCTGTTGAAGCTTTTATGACTAAAATGTTCATGCCTTGATTATCTGACTTACAGTTGCAGAACAGGCTATTTAAATCATTGTGATAAAATGAATTGAGCATCGTGGCACTTAAACCTCTTAAATTCTAAGGGATTTAAAGCACAGACTTTTGAAGTGGTGCCCACTCATCCTGGTGCTATTCATCATGCTTCTCTGGCTCCTTCCCTAACCACTGATAGTACTGCTCAAACAGCTGGGCATTGACAAAACAGGAGTGAAAACACAAGTATTTGATTTAAGTGATGTGTGCAGTGCTCTCTGGGATGAGAGGAATGCCAGGGTGCAGCACAGTGCTATTTGCTCGAGATACTTGAAGCTCTCCTGGAAAATTAATTTAGTAGCCAGTTTTGAAGAGAGGTGTGTTTTAAAGGGGGGCTGAGCAGTGGTAGAGGCTTTTTATTCCCCACTCTTTGAAAATCTTTAGCTGCTGATAAATGTAAGGCTGTTGATCTCTGTTAGGTTTATAATCTGCTGCTGCTTTGCAATGCTCAGCTCTCCGCTGCCACTCTGCTCATGCCTGGAGCAGATTGCATTTGAATTTTCAGAAAAATTGCATTGTATTGGTAGGATGGGCACAGCTGCTGCTTAGACTGCAGTAATTCTCCAGAGTAACACTTGGTTTGCAGGGAGTTATCTGCAAATTTCATGATGAAAATATAACCACATCCACCTTCTAATAATATAAGTGACTCAAGTAGCTTCATTGTTTGAGGTGATTACTGTAAATAGGACTAGGAACCAATGTTTACTTTCGCTTTAATCTCTTCCTCATGATTCATAGGAGCTGGCAAAATTAGGGAATAATTAGATTCTTATTCCAGTATTAGGAAAATTCTATTACTTAGCATGTGGTGTTTCTCTGGTTAGCAGGAGGAATCTGGTTTAAGAAAACGCTTCATCCTCACCTCTTGGTGAAAATGAAATATTACTTCTGACTTTGGTGTGGCTACATCTGCTGGAGAGTGTGTATGAATAGGTAAATTATGCTGGATGCATGGCCTATAAAGTGGTTTTGGGATCATAGGATAACTTAATTCGCATTCATACAGCGACTTTTATCTGATAAACCATAGCTCTAGGGCAGGGATGAGGGCTTTTGGCTAAGGCAGCTCCTTACACCCCTTCTGTAGGCACTGGAGCACTGTGTATCCAGTTCTTCCTTGCTGTTAGCTGACCTGGGTGATCCAAGGTGTGTGATTTGTCCTGCTGTGTGACAGGCACTTCCTTGGGCACGTGTCACTGTGATAGCTCAAGGGATATCCTTTCAGTGACAGCTAATAAGTTTAGATTTTTGTGAGAATTGTCTTTTTTTAGTCAGGACCACGACACTCAGTGATAAATAAAAAGGGGTGCAATGCTCAAAGCCCTTCCAAACCCCTGATTGCAAGTGCTCTTGCAGGATGGGTCAGAGGTAGGAAGGTAACTTTTTTTCCTGTGGGAAACCCTCTTTCACCTACTCCTAGGATGCAGGGTTTCTCCTGGGGGTGAAATAATAATAATAATAATGCTTAATTTCTATCCTATTCTCCCTAGCATTGCCACTCTTCCTTGTTTTAGTCTCCCCTCTAAGAATTTATCCATTCTCCTTTGGAACCTGAATCCCAATTTTCCCCTCTTCTCCTTTATCCCATGTTTTCCTCTAAATATATTTATTTCAATCCTTTAGTCTTCCCTTGCCCTCAAAGGTCCTATGACAATAAGTTTGATGGAAAATCTAGATTCCAACTTGTCATCTGGGCATACTCAGGCAAAAGGAGCTGCTTTGGTAACTGGAAACTCTGTGTGCTGTGCTCTAGGGAGATGATACACATGAAAAACATGCCAAGAAAAGATTAGTCAAGGTCAGGGGCAACCTAGCCTGGACTTGCCTGGGTCAGAACATGAGTCTTATTTCTAAATGCAAGCAAAATATCAGTTTGTGATGTTTTTCTAAGGCAAGGACATTTTGATTTGCATTGTTGCAAAGCTTTTTTTGGCCATGGGTAAAGGTAGATTCCTCTACACAGATTCTGCTCCATAAAGATGGCAGACAGGTATCTCTTGGGTTGATGCAATTGAAATGCACCTCCAGCCTCCTTCCTGTATCCACCAGCAAGCCAGTGGCATCACGAGCAGCTGATTCTTAGGACTGAGTGATGAGTAACCCTTGTGATTGATTTCCTTCTGCTTCTGTGCAGGGCTGATTGTATGAAATGTGTCAGTCTGGGATCCCTGGAGCTGTGAACGTGTTTGATCACATCTGCTGGCAAGCAGAGGCCAGTGGGGTGTGTGAGGGAGAGCTGGCCATGGGTTCAGGTGACTGCTTTCCAGAGTTATTTTCTCTGGCACTGCCTGAGATGAGAAAGTGGGGAATTTCTGAAACCCTGTTTTGCTCAGGCCCAGGCTGCAAGGGAAGGGCATTCCCTCCCACTCTTCCTTTCCTTCCTCTGACTCTCCTCACCTTCTCTATCTTGCCTTAGGGCTAAAAGGGGTCTGGAGAAGGGAAAACAAAGCACCAGAAGGGGAGTGAAGGTGTATGTGGGGTTAGGCAGAAATTAAAGCAGAATTATCTGGAGGGTGGCAAGGAAAGAGCAGAACTGTTCTCGTTGCCCCAGTTTTGGTGGTTTTATTAACTCCATCTGTGCAGTGAAAAAGCAGGAACCCTGCAGATCTCACTTTTGAGCACCTGTGCTGTTCAATGGGTCACTAACTGAGGCCTGGGAAGGTTTGTCAGTCAAGGCTCTTGTCTGCTTGGAACAGCATAAAGATATTTTCAAAGAATTTACTGTTGGTCAGTTTTCCTTTGCAAGCTGGGCCCTCTCCTGGGTGTCTAAACAAGGAGCCTGTTACAACAGCAGAGATCAAGCTCTGTGGTTCAAGGAGTAACAGCCAATTTTGGTAAAATTATTCACATCCAAAGAAGAATAAGCAGGAAATAATTTATTTATGGACTTTTAGCCTTCTCTTGTTGATGAATGCAGATAACTTGCAATCTTTTTGATGCGAAATAAAATCTATAGAGACTTGTAGGCCTCTCTTGTTTGGACAGGTATATGCACAGTTAGTTGGTCATTGAAACCATAATATTAAATGGAATAATGGTTTCACTTTATAAGACATAAAAATCATGGGGTTTTTTGGTTTTCCTAGAAGTGTTCTGATCTGATAATTTTTCTGCCCTTACACTCATCAAGTGAATTATTCCTGGAAGATGAACAAAATAGTTTATAAAATCTTTATGTACATTACTTCCTTTAATTTGAGCGGTTTTGCATGAAACAATTTTTTTGGGGGTGGTATCTTAACCAAAACTAGCTGCTTGCCAAGCTCCACCTTGACCTCTGTTTACCTTTGAGGGCAGCCAGCCTCTCTATTCATCATTTTATGCATTGAAATTAATGGGTTCTGGCTGGTTCAGCAGAAAATGTCTAGTTTCCTGAAAAGCACCCTGAGAGGTTGTTTTAACAGTGCCCTTTGTGCTTGAGCAGACCTGGTAAGTACTAGAAAGTCTCACTCAAGCTGTCCCCTTGGGACTTCCAGCTCTGCTTTGCAGACAAATGAATTTTCTGAACTTTTGGGTTCCTATCCTCACTGAATCTCTGAGCCTCTTTTGAAGCCTGCCTTGTTCTTACAAGAAAACTTAGTAGAGAGGAGGTTTGTTTATGAAAGGATATATTAGACTCCTTCATTTGAAGCCAACAAAAGCAGCTCTCTTTCCCTGGCTGTTCTAATTGATTTTTATTTTTTATTTATTGTTTTGAAGTTAAACAAGTCATAGATTAAAACCCCTTCAGCCCACGCCTCCAGATATTTTTACCACATAGTAAAAATGCAAGCACCAGTGCGAAGAGAAAGCAAACCACTGAAGCTTGGAGTGTAATGTTCCTGCAGATGCTTAGTCTGTGCCTGCTTAAATTGCTCATGGCTGCAGCTCCTCATGGGCTCTGCTGCCATGTCCCTGGGTTTGGGGTGGTGGAGCCAGCAGTGGCAGCCTCAGCTCACACGGAGGTGGCAGCTGTGTAAGGGATGTGAAACTTGTGTTGGTGCAGGGATGAGCATCTGATTGAACAGAAAAGACCCAAAAGATTGTTTTTCAATGGACTTCATCCAGCATTCCACAGGAGGAGTTCAAGTAAGAATACAGTGTCATGGCTTAGAACAAACAGATAATTCCACTTTTGACCCCAATTCCTAAACCTAGAGAAAAATGACAAATAAAAACCCTATTAAAATCTAAAGCTTTGCATTTTCTCCTAACCATCGGCACAAGCTAATTCTTGTCGTGCTTTCAATTTGGTCAGACCTTTGTTAATTGTTGGTCTTTCCTTTGTCTTCCTACTTCACAACTGCTGGTAGCATTTAATGAATTTTTAATGATTAGGCCAGGTCACTTAATAGAATATGAAAGGTCTTGATGAGAGAAGCAGCTTTTTCTACAGTCACATCAAAGCCATCAGAAAAAAGTGGCTTATTTTGTCATTTATTTTGGGCTGCAACACCCCTGTTGAACATATTTAAGTTTGAATCTGTAGCAAATACACATTTTGATCTGTACATTTACAGGCCTCTCCACTCATGGGGCAGGTTCCAGGTCTTGTTCAGCAAAGCAGTGAAGAGAATGATCTTGTGCTGAGCAGAGGGACCAGGGCTGGCTCCTGAGAAGGTTCTTGTGTCCCTCTGGCCAGCCCAGTCCTGGCACCTTCATTTAAAGGTCATCCCTCACCTCCTGACTGCCTTCCCTCAGTGCAGGGGGACACAGAGCTGCTGCACATGTCCATCTGCTTGGTATTCTTCAGAAATATCAAAGGTCAGAGCCAAAGCTAGGTGATCCCACTGACTCTGGGTCTGTATTTATTCCTTATTTGTAAAAGAAAGTTACTTTTAGGAGCCAAAGGTGGGAAGAAACTGTAGATCTTCATGAGGAGACTGGAACAAAATGCTGATCATGAGACTGAATGGAGTTATTGTGTGTGCAGAGAGTTCTTTCTGAACAGATAACAGTTTCTTGATTTCTTGGAGCCCATAAATTTATGCATAATCTTGGCATAGAGCAATATTTTTTTTTTCTTTGGTTCACAATGAAAGTTGTTTAATTTATTAGCAAGGAGATAACTTTTGTTTATATGCCAAGAAGCTGTCTTTGGAAATTATACAGTTTTCTGCATTTGGTGTTGCTAGATAATGGGATTATGTGAAATTTAAAATATACCCATCACTATTGAATATGAGTGATGAGTGCATATGCAGTGAGATTTATGGGGTTTGTGTAGCATCATGGCCATTTCTGTGGCATTTAACTAGCAGTTGCTTGGCTGCTAGTTAAATAAATAAATTATTTAAATATTTTAAAAAACCTAAAGGTGGGGTGTTGGGGAGAAGTTGCTCTACCCAAATGTTATTTGGATTTCCTGACACCCAATGCTTTAAGGAGGTCTTGGATCACACACCACACACACACAGCTTCCCCCAAGCACTCCCCCTGGTAATGTGTGAGGAATATCTACTTAAGGAGTCTGGTAAATGGCTACACTTTCTGGAGGAACTCTTAAGATCATATGAATTAAAATTGATAAGAAGTGTAATCTGAGTTGGTTCTGCTGTAAAAACGGAATCAGTCATTAGCTGTGAGGACAGAGCACTTTGGAACAGTCCATTAAGGCAGGAGATTGCCCAATTAGATATTCACGTGGCAGTTAAAATTGCATCAGAATGTTAACCACTTCCAATTTTTAGTCAAATGCCTTTTTAAACTTTGACTGAAATGTTCTTAGTTCTTGCTGCATGGCAAGAGTGAAAAAAGTGCTTGAAATACTTGTTAAAAATAACCAAAGCCCCACATCCACATTAATTTCATGCCAAGTTGTTCTTTATGTAATTTGAAAGGGCTGTGATATTCAGCTTCAAGTATTGAGAAACTTAAAGGGAATATTAATATGCCCTCATAATATTCCCATATGAGGGAAAATGATGCAAAGATTTCCCTTGTAACCTGAGCTATGAACAAATGTTTTGAACAAACCCATCTTCAACATTTTTAATGCTTTTCAAAGTTTGGGTTTTTTTTTTTTTTTTTTTTTTATTCCTAAGGCAAGGGAAAGAAACTGTAGTTAGGCATTCCAGTTTAATTAACCTTATTTTAAATAAATTTAAATACTATTTGTAATTCTCTTGAAGAAATTACAGCAATCACTTGAGGGGGGTGGGTCTTCACATTATGGTGTACAAATGCTGTTAAATTCAGTCTCCTGAGAGCTCTTGCATTTGTCTGTGTTTTGGTTTTCTTTTCTTTTCTTTTTTTTTTTTTTTTCTCTGTCTTCTGGTTGTTTTTTCCTGTTTTAAGTATTGCTTCAGTAAACAGACAGCTGAAAAGCACCTTGGGCAACTGGAGCCATGGATTCTCCAGGGGGACACATCAGTAGAGTAGCAGTTTTCAGTAAGGTTAATAAGAATAAATTAGACATTGTAATTCTAGAGCCAGATATTTGCAATTGTCTAGTGAAAACAAGACAACAAAGGCACAGGTGAAATTTCCTGGAAGTCTGCATTTGTGCTCTGTGCTCCTGTATCTGCCACACAAACAGTGTCAAGGATATTAGAGCAATTCCTTCAGGAATGACAAGAAATGTTGTAATTCTGAGGCTGTACTAAGAGATGAATGCTTGCAGGGAAAGCTATTTTATTTTAACAAAAATGCCAGGGCTGTTGGTTTTAGGAGCTGATCAGCATCTACATAAACTCTTAGAATTATAATCCCAGCAATGCTGTCAGGACTATGTTTAGAAAGCTTGTTTCTAAATCTTAATAGGAATACTCACAATTAGTTAATTTGAACTATCTTGAAAGTTTTATTCTGCAAAGGATCAACCTGACAATGGCCTTACCTCAAACATGGGGGGCTTCTTTGGGTGGGGGTTGACATGAAAGTGGAGGGAGCTCCTTTTTGCAGGCAGTCAGTATGTTGATATTGACTGATTGTGTAACATTTAATGATATTTAGAGACAGAGGCTTGCTCGGGTAAGGCAGGTCTTCAATGACTGACACTGTGGAACGTGCATATTTTGTTTGGGTTTGGCCTTTATGTGTCAGAATTTAATAAGAAAAAATGAACAAAATAGGCTGTAACAACACTCTTTGTGTTTATTCTGGCAAATGAGGTTACTGCTCTTGCTTGAAAAGTCATGAGGAGAATTGGGTGGGAAAGAACTGGGGATAAGTGTTGTCATTGTTTTATGTCTAGTAGAAACAAAACTGATTTGTCCCTTTGCTGACACTGACATGAGTGCTGTGATCTAGTGCTCTGTTTGCAAGTGTACAGAGCATCATTCCTTTCTAGGGTACTGTGGCACAACCCAGCCACTCTCTGTAGGTCTGTGTTGTGTTGAAAAACATAGGAATTAATAGAGAAAATGTGGTCAGTAGCCCTGTTCAGCCCTTCTGTCCCACACCTTTATCCCCAGGCTAAAACGGTGTAAATTACCCCTCTGTGTGCTGCTCTTAATAAAACTGAAAATGGAAAATCTGTGCAGTGCTTGGCTTCACCTATTCTTTTATCAACCTCATCTAATGCCATGTATCTGTGTTATTGTCTCACTTGAGCAGAGAACTTCAAAATCAGCCTCTCATAATTTAAATCCTCTGTTGCTGTAAAACGTGGGCAATGCTCCCTTTACCAAAGAGATCTAAAGAAAATTCAGCTCAGTGGAAAATGGCAAGTGTAGTGTTACTTCTTGGACTTTTCAGTAAAAGGCTGGAATGCTATTAAGCTCTTTCACATTTGCATGTGATATCTTATGAATTCAAGGCCAAATTTTTGGGGTGAGCAGAGGTTTGATGGTATTTCAAGTTTGTCTGTGATAGCATGAATGGGAGCATTAGGCTCAGCATCATAGAAGAAAAGTAGTACACCAAGTTAAGATCTGTAAAAGTAAATATCCATAAGCTCTTGTGATGTCTGACTTTAAATATTTAATTTTTTCTACTTTATAAAATAAACAAAACTTAGGGAAAATTTTTCCTATAACAGAGCTGAGAAAAGCATTCAGTATAGGGTTTCAATCTAATCACTGCAAAAACAATCTAATATAAGCTGTGAATGCTATTGGATTGTGGCACTAAGGGAGCCCTTCACTGGGCTATCTATGGAAGTCAAATAACTTTCTGGTTACTTTAGATTTAAAAATCCCAACTGGAGTGCAAGGTACTCTAGTAACTCCTTCAGTGAGAAAGCACTGTTTGAAAAATATGGGAAAATCATTCAACTTATGATGAAAGATTTTCAGGTGCAGTAATTGTATGCTAGAAGTGCAAAGATGTCTTTTAGTCATCATTCAGATCTATTTCTACCAGAAAAGCAACACAGGAATTGTTTTAAGATAACAGAAATGCTAAGTAGGATGTGGCAAACATAACTTGTATCTACCAGTATTGAATGGGGAAATGGAGATTAAAAGCTTTAAGCAGACTTTAAAACAAATAAATAAAACCTCGAAGTTTAAGAGATTCCTGAGGTCTAGAATGTGACTAACATACAAGGCCTGCAGTTGAGGGGTCAAGTAACATACTGGAAAACTTTAGACTGCACTGTTTGATGTCATTCAAGTGGAAAGTCTTAGGAACTGTTTTAAAGTTTAAATGAATTTTAATGGTCCAAATGAGAAAACACTTGGAAAAAAAATGCCATATTATTAACTCTTTACCTCCTGAATTCCAAACCAGTCCCATTGGCAGGATGCAAACCAGTATGAAAAGCCAAGGAGATTCTTCCAGAATCCTGAAATCTCTGAGGAAAGTTGTGTGGAGATGATGCTGGGCATTACAAAGTGCTGGCAGCTCTTCTGTTATCAGTGTCTTGCTGCTCTCAATAGAAGCCAGGTGACAAAAATTCTGTATTGAACATGCCCAGAGTTATTAAAGTTATTAAGAAAATGGGCTATTGGTTTCATTAAAAAAAAAAATCTCCACAAACCAAAAAACTCAATATATATGGTGGGAAGGGGAGGAGGGAAAGGACTTGGGGCCAACTTGAGAAAGGAAATTGGAACCATCAGTAAGCCTTACAGGGTCTGAAGGCTCTCTGTAGTGTGAGATATTAGGATCTATGGTGGAATCCAGGCTTTACACGTGTACCATAATTGCCTCTGACAATGCTGTACAAAGCAAGGGTTTTGAGGCTAGAAATCAATGAAAAGGCACAACAAATGCTGTGGCCTCCCTTGCTGCAATTAGATACAGGAGATTCAGATCATTTAAATTTCTGCTCATAAATTGCAGAACAGTCAGTTAGGAAGCTATAAAAGGTGGGAGCCAGTTTAAAGTGTTGTACATAATGGGTGAGATTCCAGAGCATGCTGCCCAGGAAAGACACTTTCAAGTGAACATAAAAATCCTTGGAGTGCTGCTCCCAACATACACAGCTGCAGCAGAGAAGGCAAACAGTGCTCCTGCCCCAGGACTGCAGAGTAAATAAGGGAGCTGCCATTCTTGTTATCTGCAGGTTAGAGCACGAGCACAGGCTCTGCTCAGTGTATCTGTGACAGGAAATAGCCACTCTCAATGGGACATGGGGGAGATGAATCCAGCTGGCACCATAAATCTGGGAGGTGTTAGTAGGTGTAAGGCAATTAGGATCCTTTTCACTGCAGAAAGGAGACAGTTTTATTACTTCTTTTAAAGTGTATTTCTTTCCTAAGTGATATAGGTGCCTGATTGGAAACCTTTTTACTTAAATACAAGAATGAGTGAGGGAATGTCATCTGAACAGGATAAGCAATCTGAGGTTTTGTGTCAGCTATTTTACACAAACATGATCCAAGCCGGCTGCATGATAGTTTCAAATAATTTAAAGTTGAGTTTGGTGTGTTCACCCCTAGTGCAGAGGGCAAATTCAGGCTTCAGTGGCAAATGGTTTTCTTGGTAGACGATAATTAACAGCTCCAAACAGTGCATTCCCTCTTCCCCTGCTAATCCTGGCCTCCAGCATATCTCACCTGCCAAATCCAGTGATAATCTTTTGGATGCAAGTGGCATCTCTTGGATTAAGTGCTCCTGGGTAGTGCATGGCTCTCCAGGCAGCCCAGAATGGTGGTGGAGGAGAAGGAGGGTGGGAAGGGGAAGGATGTGTACACCAGCTTTTGAAAAGACTGGCAGAGGTCCCATCTGCATTTAGCTTGGAAGAACTTGGTTTCCAAATTCAAACTCCCCTCCCTCACCTCTGCTGGCCCAAGATCTGATGAAATGGCCAAAGGAAAGTCGAAAGCTCTAATTAACAAGGCAGATGTGCTCTGAAGGACTGAGCTAGGCACCTCCTGTGCCAAGAGATGCCTTTCCTGGGGCTGTGTTGGTGTGTTTAGGTGTTTTTTGGTTGTTTTTCTTTTTTTTAAGCAAACTAGGTCCAGGCCCATTTGATGGACAGTTCTGCTAGAACCCTTTACTGTGTAAACTGGTACTCCTTCTTTGTTTAGTAACATGCTCATCTCCATGGTGTCTGAGACCTTTGTTCTGCTCTGGTAACTTTGTGTGCACTAACAGACACTCCTGCCATGGATTTTTCCATGACTTTTCCCAAAGGCCATTACCTATTTTCTTGTACCAGCTGTGGACTAAAGATTTTACTCCCACTCCCTGCCCTACACCCCAGCTGGAGGAGATGGTTTATTCAGTTTTCTCTCTTTCAGAACACTGCAAATTCCTCAATAAATGGGCTGTCACACTCATACAGCATACAACAAAGTGGTTTTTGTTCATATATCCAGACTACGAATGTATCACTATCTGCAAATTGTTTAAATTCTTCATGCCCTGCCTTTGGAAAGTCTATTTTAAGACTGTTTTATATAAAGTCTGTGCTATGGCTCTTAGTTTTTCCCCACCCTCTGTATTACAGCTTTACATGCAACCCAGATGCTGAACTATTATGGATATTTAGTCATATATCAGTGGAAGAGCAATTGAATGTGGGATGCTGAGGATTTTGTATTGCTGATTCTTGATCAGATTTTCCTGAGCCTAAGAATAAAAAGGATTTTTCCTACAATGCAAGAGCTTCAAGTTCTCCTGAATTTGAAAAAATGTTTCTTTTCTCATTCACATTGCTAGTAGTGATTTCAGTAATTGCACTCTGATGTTAACAGCACTTGTTCTTATTCTGTTGCCTATGGATTTCTGATCCTTACTGAACCATCCTAAACATTGATACAAACAATAATGAAGGGCACCTATCCCTCTGAGCATGCCTGTAGGTATTGGAGATGTAAGTGCTGTTAATGAGGTAGCTTGTGAAATGGAGAAAACTGAGTAATAGAAGAATGACACCAAACTCCCCTATAACTACAGGGAATCTCTGAGTGGAAAAATTCCAGAAGCCAGGGGTATCTGGCTTATGGTGGTTTTTTTTTTTTGAAGAAGAAGAAATGAGAAGTTGCACTTAGGAAATGGAAGATTCAGAATACAGTAATACAGACTTTGGGAAATGATCAAATGGAAACTTGTCTGCAACAAATTGCTTTAATGATCAGCATAAATGTGTTTTAATTTGGATTAATTACAGCCTGGGAAGACTTTGCTCCTAAATAAACTTCAGGAAAATGTCATCCATAATGAATATACTAAATAAACTTCAGTATAAATAAATGGGTCATGGCTCTCCTTCCCACTGAAGACTTGCTGTGTTTATAAAATGTACACAAAGCCCTGCATATATACTGTACCTTAAGGTATTTACGTAATGACAAAAGATCACTTTTTCATTTTCCAACCATCACCAAGGGATTGCAAAGCAATCAAACTTTAACAGCCAATTAATCTCTCTAGATGATGTTTGTGTAGCACTTAACCAGTTTCAGTAAATTAGATCCCTGTGGGCTGGGCTGTTACATTGATAGAAATGTTACTGCTAGCTGGAGGCATTCATTTACTAGTTTGTAAGAGCAGCAGTATTGAGAAATCCTGAGCATATGGAAACAAACTCTCTGCACCTTTTAAAAAGAAATGCTGTTTGTAAAGAATAGGAGGTTCTGGGACTCGCCCAGCATGGAGCCTCACTAAACTAAAGCAGTTTGTCAGTTCTCTTGGATTGGAGAGACTGCTGTTAAATTCCCTGTAAGAAACAGAGGAAATCCATTGGGAGGCAGCTGTGGCTAAAGAAAGATAATTCATTGCAATAGCATCCACTAAAGCAAACACTTAAAGGAGCAGGTTTGTTTAAAGTATTTCTCCTGTGCATGTAGGCAAAATTACACAGAAGCAGGTTTTGGAAAAAACCTCCAGGAGTGCACATTTTTTGGAATGTGTAAGATAAAAATCTATTGGAAAAATATCATCTTGGAATTGAGCTGGAAACTTTTTCCGTGTGTTGGTTCAAGGCATCTGTAGCAGCTCTCAGGCTCCCTGTGTGCCAGTTGAAGCCCACAAAGAGTTCCAAGGGGAGAGCTGCATGGCTGATGTTTGTGTACCCATGGCAATGCAGCTGCAATTGTGTGGTGCTGGGTTCTGTGTGTTCCTGTGTGTTCCTCAAGGATTTAATTACTTCATGATTGCTGCACTAGGTTAATGCTAGGCTTCCCTTGTCCATTATGGCTCCAGAGAAGAGTTCTGGGGACAAATGGATGAGTTCAGCTCTGCTCCTTGCTGTAGACAAATCCAGCTGGAAGCAAGGCAGATAAATGGCTCTTGCTTGCAGCTGCACTGGTGTTGCATTCAGGATGTAAACTGGGAGGAAGGACATGACTGCAAGTGTTTAATTAACAGTTTCTGATCCACAGAAATGTCAGGAGGGCTGTAGGGAGAAATTAATTCCTGGCAGGATGAAGGCATTTGGTAAAAGTCACAGTCTAGCTTGCCCTTGAAGCAGGTGTGTGGAGTTGGTGACATATGGCTGGCATCACATACTGAAGGCAGCACAGGGGATGTGGAAATTCTGTGTGTGGTTGGCTTTGTCTGATAAGGGTCAGCAAGCCTGTGATAAAAACTTGGTGTGACCTGGGAGGTGTCAGCCCAGGAGGGTCATGGCCGGTTGAAGTTGGTTTATATTTATTTTAATGGCTGGTGTATGTGCTCAATGTAACTGGATGCTTGCTTTGGAAAGGACAGGCTGCCCAAGCCCTACTCAAGCCTGCAGTGCTACTTTGCTTCCCAAAATTCATTTGCTACAAGGTGTGTGTGAGTATCTGAAGTCTATAAAAGCTGATCAGCATTCTACTGGTGTTTGCTGAGGAAAATCAGGGCTATGAGCCCCTGCTGAGAAAGGCAGCAAATAGGAGCTGACCTTTTGGATATGAATTTCTGCTTTGTTCCTTCTGCTAACTTACTTTGTCATGCAATGGCTCATGATGTGGCCTGACCATAGCAGGAAAAGGTTTAATTAGATTGTTAGACAGGTAGTTCATATAGTTGCAAGACCAAAGTGATGATAAAGGAGGTCTGACCTGTATCAGCAATGTTGCCATCCCTGAATTTGCTAATAATGGCCTGGAAACTGAGGAATGGTTCAGGTACCTTCAGAGGTCATCTGGCTCGAGCCCTTTTTCCTCTCTTATTTATAATTAACCCTTATTCTATTGACCTCTTGGAGGTGTTACTGTTCCAGTGCCTTTGGAGCCCTGCTCAGGACATCTAATTAATACAGGGGCATGATAAGATTTATCTACAGTTTAAGGTTTTCCCTTTGGCAACTGAAGAATACTGGGGAAATGCCAGGCATTGGTCCACTTAACACAGCAGCTTTCATAGCAGGAATGAGAGGGCTGTTAACCAGGGGAGCAGAAAGCAGCACAGACCACATGGATGCAGTAAAAGCAAATGTACAGGCTCTGTCTTCCAGCACTTCAGCAGGACTTACACTGCAAATGTGTATGTTTAGAAATTTTAGTTGGAAGCAAAATAGGAGTTTCACTCTACACTGTAACAATTGTGGGGTATGCAAGAGTGGACAAGAAGGTTTTTGAGTGTGGTTATAGTGCTCAAAACATAGTTTTCAACATAAGGAAGCCTGTAGTATAAATGTGCTATTCATTACAATTTTTCAGCAAAGATGTGGTCTGAATGGCTGGTAATGAAGTGCTTTTTAAATGCAATGATTTTCTTTGCTGTTTAGATGCACAATGCACAAGTTTGGATAGAGGGTCTCTTTTTTCTTTCTTTTTTTTTTTTTTTTTTTTTGTTGTGTGAGCAGAGAAATGACTTTGTGTCTATTGAGTAAAATTACAACTTCCTACAATGGCATGCTGAGAAAATAAATGTATCTAAGTGATACTTGGCTCTAGGGGTGAAATGAAAGAACAGAACTACAAGACTTTCTCCAGCCAAGTGAAGTTCTGACAAGGTCATATAACAAAAGCATAATAATATCACTCTGGGTTTCTAGTTATCATTTCAGTATGTGCTCTGACCAGTGAAAGCATTGCTAATTTTGTTTTCCACAGCTGTCCTCCATGTTATGAGTTTGTATTTCTGTATTGTTGGATCTTGCTCTCTTCCAGATATGCCTGGTTTTGGTTTCTCCCACAGTAATGAATAGTTTTGAGACTGTTAAAATAATTCTCTGAGTGTTTCTGCTCGAAGCAGTCAACAGAATATCTGTTTGCAATTTAATATCTGGACATAACTTCGAAAGGTTATACCGTGTATCTGCTAAATATCTTCACTCTGCAATGCAGGCAGGCAAATGCATTTGATTTTTTTTACACCATAGGTTATAATCAAGCACTGTCAAAACAGCAGTGAGTGGTGTAAAGATTCAAGAGGTGATGCTTCCTCCTGTGCAGACAGTAGACTTTGCCGGGCATGTTAATGGGGTGTGAAACTGCAGAGGGAAAGCCCTGTGGCAGACACCTCACTGACTCTTTGGGAGGTCGGTGGCTTGGGAGGCTGCCAGCCAGGAGAGCAAAGCTGACCCACTGCTTCAGTCACCTACGAGCCTCTTCCCACTGCTCCCCTCATCTTCATCCCTGCAATTCCCCCCCAACCCAAACCTCAGATTTATTAAATGTCATGACTTGTGGAAACCTTTAATAGGTGATTGTTACCCAAGGCAGGGCAGCTGGTGTCTCCTGGAAGAGATCAGACCTACAAAATCCAGGTATGCACTGCAGGATGCCTTAGGGACAACTCTGCTTAGGCTGAAGTTTGATCTGCAGGTCCAGTCCTGGAGCAATGGGCTGGTAATGTCAAACAACCTTTAGGCTATTCTCCTCAGTGCCTGAAGTAGAAAATAAATGGTGCACCAGGATTTGAAACATTTCATTTCCATTTTCTTTGGACTGGTATATTACAACACAGAGTCTTAGAGCTGATTCTCCCCTGAGCTGGATCTCAGATAACAATTGCTATGCTCCCACTGATGCCATTTAGATTTTGCCTTTTTTTCTATGTTCTCTATATTCTCACACATATATTCTCTGCAGCCTATTGTATTAGTGACTAGTTTACCCAGTACTTTTCCATGCCTGTCCTTAAGCAGAAAGACACAACAAATTCCAGAGCTCCAAGCTCCAGGAAGTACAAGCTCTGTGCTATCTTGGCTCTCCCTGGGAACCAAGGCTGAGAAGAACTCTTCCAGACACATTCTCATGGACAAAGTACAGCCTGTGCCAAGGGGGGCACTGCAGAGAGGGGGCTTGCCCTGTGGGGGAATTGCACCACCATTTGTCCCCCTTATTGGTGCTTTTTTATCAATTATGCTAATTTCCTACAACCTGTAAAAATGTTCTCACCCTGGGGGGGTGGGTAGGATTTTGTGGACGTCTTTCCACGATTGCCTCCTGAAGGCCTTCAAATAAAGATCCCCTTTTATATTGCCTCCTTACTAAAACTATCTCGAGTTTCATATCCAGGTTGGGGAAAAGGCAGCAACACTCTGCTCCTTTTCTTTATTAGAGAGCAGAGCATTCAATTCAGTGTCAGTTGAGTTCTGGTGGGGTATGTGCTTCCTTCATGGTCAGGGCTCTTACACCAGTGGACACAGGCTTTGGTCTCTGTCTGCAATAACTTTGTGATACGAAGGCCTGGAGAAAGGCTGTGATTACCATGCCCAAAGACAGTCTCACAGAAAAGTGCTGGATTAAAACAAAAGGTTTGGTGTTGTACTAGAGCTGTGGAGGGGAGAGCACAGCTGCCTGTATCAAGAGCTTGTGAGGTTGGGAGGCCATGTCTCCTTTTTGGTGAAAAATACTTGACAGTTTCTGGCAGAAATTCTTGGGTTTAAGTTTCAAAGAATGAGGAAGCTCTTTGCATCAACTTACTTATAGGAAAAGCCTTCTACATTTAGGCCATATTATAGGGAAATATTGATTGTGTTACTCCTGGGCTGCATTTGTAAGCCTGGTCTTGATGAGACTTGCTTGAAAGTATGAAAACACAGGTTCCTCTTGGGTTGAATCTTCTGCCTAAGGCAGTGGAAGGAGTTAAAGTCACTTAAAAAAGTTCAGGTTTTTCTCATTCTCCTCCCTTCAGACTACATGGCATCTACAGAGGAGGGGAGTGAGAAAATACCCAACAGCCCTATGTTTTCTGGAATAAGAATTCTGCACTAGGAAAAAACACATTCAATCTCTTGTGCATGTATGTGTGAACAAGCAGCAGAATTCCATGCCCCTGGGACTGGCTGCCATCCAGAGGCTTGCTTACACTGCAAGGGGGAGCAGGTGGTGTCTTAGCACAATCTCCCATTTCAGACTGCAGGTTATCTCAGGGGCAGCTTTAGCTTCTAGCCAGGGCTCTGTGGGAGCTCTTGGCACACACCATCTGGTAGGAGCTCTGAATCAGCCTGGGCTGGTCCTGTCCTGGGCTGAGGTGGTGGTGGTGGTGAAAATACTGTACAATTCTTTTCTCACTGCTGTGTGCCACTTCAAATGACCTTTTGGCTGGGGGCTCTGAGGGATTTGCCCATAGCCATCTGGATCTGAGCTGGGTCTTCAGAGTTGTGCTTTGAAGAAGTGTTCCAGCACTGAGAAGTGTTTTAAAATCCAAAACTGTGCTGTCATACTTTATTCCCATCTAAATGGCTTTTTTAATCCAGTCTGAAAGAGTATCATATTTCTAGTCTCTTTCTGTGTTGATGGCATTTTCTATCAATAATTGTAATTTTTTTTTTTCTAGAATGTTCTTGTCCCCAGTGTTCTTTTGGGATTAGAAGTAAGCTGAATGCAGTTTAAAAAAGTGAAACAAAGCTTGGATTCCTCCATCCAAGTTTGTAGCGACAGACACACGAAGGTGTCTTAGATTTCATTCTCTTTTCCTTGGAGGATTGTTCCTCTGACTCATTTTTTCCTTTTTTGATGAACAGTGAGCTGACACTTCCACGGGCAGGTTCACAGGTTTCTTTTCTGAGTGGCAATAGCTGATCTAATAACTGTGTATCACAGTTGGATTGATTTCCCCACCATGCCTGCAGAGCATGGCTTTGAAGTTTCTGATGTTGAATTCCATCAGATAAGGCCTCCTGGTCTCAGGAAGAACCTTTGAGGACTGGCCAAGGAAACTTAGAAGTCACAAGTCGGGGAACAGAGTTATTTAGTATTTTGAGTTGTTGGCTTTTGCTGCATTGCTTTCATCTCTTCACACCTTTGGGTTATTAAAGGACTTGTTGAGAAGGAGTGGGGGGCAGACTAGATTAAACAGTGTTAGCTGTTCACTCCTCAGGGCCTCTAGGTGTGACTGTATTGGTGAAAAATGATAATTTTAGCTCCTAAGACCAGAGGAGGTTTGAGGATGTTGTAGTTTAGGGTTGTGTTCTAACCTCGCGTGGTACAGGGCTCAGGGGAGAGCAAATGGTCTTCCAGCTGGGAAAGAGGATGGGTCAAATGCCAGTATCTGGGCACTGACCCTCTTAGAAAAGTCTGACTTGCTCTACACAAGTGAAGAAAATAAAATCATTGCATAAGTCTAATGACTTCACTAGGTCTCACTGAAAATATAAGACAAAACAGCAAGAAGCTAAACATTGCTATTACTGCTAATATATTTTTAGAAGTTCTTAAATTTGTTGTGCTTTCTCATTGTTTGTGGTACCTTGCCAAGCCAGTGCCACGGGCTAAGATAGTCATTAGTATTCCTATTTATCTTCAGTAAAAATTAGTTACATTTGACAAAGCATGTGCACAGGACACATATAAACTCTGTCCTGGTGTTGGCAATTCTGTTGTTCATGCTTATTAACTTTACTGTAGCCTTAGGGCTCTCATGCTGACTCTGTTAAGGATAAAGCACTGTAACTCAGAGTACTCTTTATGTGCTAGGCCTTTAAACTTAGCTTTACAGATATTTCTCCTAGTTATACTGTGTTCTCCACCTTGCAGCAGTTCAAAGTGTTCAAACTATGTAACCAACACTCCCTCATTTCCTCCTTTTTCCCAGTCTTCCTCTCTTTCTTAAATTTTAATAAAGCAATGGGAAACAGATGAAAAAGGAAGAGTTCTTATACAAGGACACTGAGATTGGTAATGCCCATGTGTAAATTATTTCTGCAGCTCAGTCTAGGAGGGGGGAGGAAGACAAGTATTAGAAACAGGACAAATCTGTTATGGTGTATCACAGGTCCAGGAAGAGAAACTGGATCTGCTTCAGCTTCATTTCAGCAATGCTGGTCTTGGGAGCAAGTCCAAACTCAACCTTTGTTGAATGTATTTAGACAATTTGTGTTGATTCTAAAATGAAAGTGCATCAGCAACAGAAGTTTAATTAGTGCTTATTGGGGTCAGCTGAAAGGTGGAGAGATCCAGCACAACTCACCTTGCATGCAGGTTTGTGGGGACTGTGGAGCCAAGGGTTCAGTAAATATAAAAGCATCTTGCTGGGGTTATTGTGGCTCAGCTCTTGCAGGGGATTTCCAACATGCTGCTGTTGCACACAGTGCTGCTGCTTGCTCTGCATCAGCGGGGCACTGCCAGCAGGGCAAGGAAGGAGCATGGATGGGCAGCCAGGGAAAGACTTTGCTGGGCTGGGAGAGCAGGCCTGTGGTGTTAGGAGCAGAGGAAAAGGGATGTGGTGTTGAGGCCCTGATGGGGGAAGGTGAGATATGTCATCTGGGAAAGGAAGAGGTTGGAGCTTGAGGTTTGGGCAGACAGACCCAGAGCTGAATAGAAATAGCAGAGAAACAAAGGGCACTTCTGCTTCTCTGCTCAATTTATGGCCTTTAATCTAAGACCAGTTCTGTTTCCAGATCTGTCATACTTATCTCCAGACAACAACAGAAATAAAATATCACTGCAGCTGATGGACTTCATTTCCCACTGTTTGTATACTTATTAGAAAGTTTTAGGGAGTCTTTTATGGCCTATTACTTTAAAAGCTACCTGAATTTGCAGCACCCTGTGAATTATTGCATCTTATGGAAGCTGATGTCAGAATGTCTTAGTGAACAGATTTTGTGATACTCTGTGGGTATGCAGGTCTTGCTACTAGCACACTCCAGGACATTCAGCAACAGTGACTGAGGTGGAAACCTTTGTGACTTGAATATTCAACTTTGACTCGGCTAGCAGTTGTCATTTGAAGGATTAACAATAAAAAAATCAAAACAAAAATCATCATCAAAGCCACTTTTCCTCTTCCCCTGCCTTAAAAGGAATAATGCTTGGTAAGCCACCTTTGGAGGGGCAGACAGTGACTGGGACTCATGTCATCAGCTGATTTTTGAAAGCCCTGATTCCTAGCTCCTAAACTGGCAGGATCCTGAGTAAGTGAAATGCTGAACAAAAATGAAAATGTCTGTCAGAAATATTGCAGCTTCCCCCTGTAGGAGGATGTTTTAAATGTGAAACTTCTCCTTTAAACGTTCTGTGTGAAAGCTGTTTAAAAAAGAAAACGTTGAGGTAATATTGCTGTCTATTTTGATCGTTTTTTAACCTTTCAGCTCTTGGTATGCTGTTATCTGTGTGTGAGATCTGCTGGGATGGTGGAAGGCTGAACATGTGTCCATTTCTATGCATCTAAGGATTTAGTCACAGGCAGCATAGACAGCTATGTAAAATATATCCCGAGGAAAAGTACTACGGTGTAACTCCTCTCATGATGAAATTCTTTAAATAAAAATTTAAAATGTTTAGTTGAATCTTTCTGGTGATACTGAGCTCTGCACCTCTTTCCATGAACTCCAGAATCCTTTAATCTTTTGCATTTGCTGCATTTGCACCTACTTCAAAGCATTGCTGCAGGCGTTGGAAAGGATCCTGGCACTCGGTGGGAATAGGGCGGGGATGTGAAATTCTGTCATCACTTGGAAACTGCAGCCATCTCCGAAGTGCCAGTGTGATCTATCTTTACAAAAGGGCAGCAGCATTATGCAACTAATTTGGGAATGTAAGGAAACGTGTCAGTATTGGCTGTGGTTTTAGAATGTTGGGTTTTTTTAAACCCCACTCTTTATATTGAGCAGGAGTTGGCAATATAAGGAGAGAGCTGAACATAGTATGGTAATGGTTGCTGGGCATCTGTAAGGGTAAATGCTAATTGACCTTGTGGTTTTGAAGCCAGCTGTAAGATGATGAACCCTGGATGCAATCCAGCCACTGATGTGGGGGTCTGGTGGCACTGGAATGTAGCAGAGGGTACAGGAGATGAGCTGGAGAAGAGGGGGTGAAAGTGTTAATTTGAAGAGACAGGGCTGTGTTATTTTTAATAAAGAAGGTAGTCTGAGTTTTAGCTGTTATCACTTGTCTCTCAACTGGTATTTTAAGAAATAAAATCTACTTTAGGACATGTTGTTTTAGGTGGGCTGACTTAGCATGGTGGAAGCTGAGGGTGGTGATGCTTTACAAGAACCAGTCTTGTGCTCCTGACACCTGTGCCCCAAACTGTACCTCAAACCTCCTGCTGACTGCTGTGGGAATGATCAAACCTCTAATGAAAACATTTGTCCTCTTTCAAGACTGATAGATCTGTATGAATGCCCTCAAAAAACATGTAATTCACAGATATCTTGGTTTCATATTGCTTTATATTTGGAAAAAAGTTCAGTCATAAGTCTCAGTCATTAATGGCATCTGCTTACTCTGAGTTGTGCTTTAGCACATGCATCTGCTGCTTTGACTTGCAAAACTGCAAGTCATTTCATTCAAAGAATTTAATTCTAAGAAGCTGCAAGGCTTTTATGGTACTTAGATTATGTTTTATTTTAAAGGCCACATTAAGAGCATTCTACAATTAAGTTTCAAAAAGATTAGACACTATAATATTTTTGAAACTGCTGCTATGGTAAGGAACTGCAATTCTTGGGTTATAAAAGGTGACTAAACTGCTCCTAAAAGTGAAATCCAAGTGCACCATAGCTTTTTGTTTTGCAGTGCACTTAAGTGATGAATTCACATGATGCTGGGAACAGAAGGCAATTTCCAAGGCTGGAGAAATATATTTGGTTTTTTATATTCAATGAGTTTTCAAATAACCTGTACTGCCAAACTCTCAGTACAGCTGAATCAGGTGGAAGAATGTGTTTTGAGAAAAAATGCATTTTAAAATGATTGAACATCTAAGTTTTTACTGTATTACCACAGTAGTTCTGTTAGCCCTTAACATGGTGCTACATGTCCACTCTCCCAATTAACAAACACCCTAATGCCAGAGAGGAACAGAAATCTCCAAGTAGGAGCTGGGAGAAATATGGGTCATAATGTCCTGAAGTTGTGGTTTTAAATTGGAATGGCACATTCAATGATGGCAAAAATAACCTATATATCTCAAAATAATTTTCTCTAGAAATTTACCTCCAGTCTTTAATTGCTGTTGGAAAGGGAAGAACTAGGCTGCACTTTGATCTGTAGTTAATAAACTTGATCTTGGTTTACACTTCCTTCAGTTATGGAAGATCAAAGGAGAGTTAAAGCTGAGACCTTGGGTTCTGCATGTGTAATGTGATGTTATTTGTGTTTGGTGTTGGAGGTTTCCTCAAGGCAATAAGCAGGGAAGAGGTGGCTGCTGTGGAGTCTTTGTGATAACCACTCTGTTCATGGTAGAGATGCCCAAACAGAATATAATGTATTCATGCCTTATGAATTCTCTTATCCCAGTTAGTTGGCAAAGATCAAACAAAAAAACAACAAAAAACCTTGCAGAAAACCGACTTACATATTGCCCAATGTTTTATTTTTATAAAATCTCTCTATAGCTATTGTAAAATCAACAGACAACCTATAGCAGTTGCAGTCAAAAAATTGTACATCCTTTTCCAAAAAAAAGGAAAAATCATGACACAACATGGCCCATGCTGACATGAATTAATTTACATATAGTACTAGACATGGCATCATTCATGAGGAACACGTGTTCCTTCTAATTAATCTTGAATGCTGCACACACTCTGACTTGCCCAGGCAGGAACAGATTGAGAATTATTGTGCATTTGTACAGTAAGAGATCAGAACACCATATTCATTCCAGTCTTCTAGCTTTCTGCACAGATGCATTTTAAAAGTAATGTAATTGCAATATTAGTGTAGACTTTTTAATTGCATGATTAAAATAGGATTTTAATCAGCAAACTTTATTCCACAGGCATTCTGCTGGGTAACTATATACAACATAACCATGTTTTTGTTGCATGGCTGTATGAGACATGGAATTAGTAAGTGAAGGATTCTATAAGCAGCAATGAGGACATGGGGGAATCAGTGCATGCAAAAATTAAATTGAGTTCCTAGATGATTGATATATATATATATATGCACACACACATATATATCTACCATCCTCTAGTTTTTAACTCTACTTAGTGCATGCACATTGTCCTCAATTATTTTGGCTCTGCACACCCCATAGTTTAGGATTTTTTTAGCATCTGTTTGTTTCTTTAATAGTTGACATTTCCTGCACATATCACTTTGTCTGCAATGATGAGTTGGTTAGGAGATGGCTGCTGTACTACATTATTAGAGGAGAAGACTGGAAATACAATTTTACCACCCATTCATATCTGGTTTTTCCCTTTCTTTTTTAATTTCCCAGATTTCTGTACTTTGGTAAGAATTGTTTGCTTTCTTTCCTGCAAGCTGCAAAAGCTGATCTTGTTGGACTCTGAGCAGGGCATTGGAAGAATC